>NC_063278.1:2526250-3182500 GCF_910591885.1 Bombus terrestris | reverse complement strand
TGAAGGGTGATCTGCGAGGCGTGAAAGGCGACTTGAAAAGGCCGTTCGAAAAGGCGTGGAAAGATTACGAGGCTAAATATGCGAAAATCGAGAAGGAAAAGAAGCAGCACGCGAAAGAGGCTGGCCTCATTCGAACGGAAGTGACGCCGGCCGAGATCGCCGACGAGATGGAGAAGGAGAGAAGATTGTTTCAATTGCAAATGTGCGAGGTGAGGCCGCCGAAACAGATCTGCAACAGCCGACTATAATACGTTCACGTTGCATGCTTATTACGCGACGATCGCTGTGATTTTTCTGGCCTGCGGAACAAACCGACTCAACGAGGGAAACGCCTTCTTTTCTAATCGCTTTGAAACAAAAAAAGAAAGAACGAAACTTTAGACATCAGAAGCACGTTAAAGCTTCGATTTCGAATTTTGCGCTTTGAACGTTCGAAGAACTAATTTTCCATCGCGAAATTTCGAACGATACGTCCTCGATCTTTGCCCTCGTTAGAATCTCGAATTTCAAGCTTGTCGAATGGAATTAGTTTGCTGTCCTCGGGCTTTTAAACCGCAGACGTTCTTACAAACGAGGTTTCGCGGACGAACAAAAATTAATTTGATGAGTCACGATCGGAGATTGATGGAAACCTGGAAATTTCCAAGTAGATTACCGCTTGTTGTTCACATGTTGCGCTGATTATGCATGCAAGGGCAAACTACAGATTAATTACTGGGAAAACAAAGACAGAACGCGAAATTATTTTTAACTGGTAGGCGCCACGTCCTTGCGTAAATTATAGTTTATTCCACCGAACGATCTTCGATTAATTCCTTTGCATCAATTTCCAATGAACTGTTCTCAGGTAAGAAAGGAAAAAAAAAAGAGAAATCGTAATACGTAGGCAATCAAGGAACAAGCAAAGTAATTTCTATTTATCGATTTCGAGATATCGGCGAAGGAAGTAGTAATGTAAGATTCTGAAAATTAATATGTAAATGATGTTATGTTATGTAGATGTAAATTATGATATTCTTATATGCGTCGTGTGTTTCTGTTTCGCAGTATCTTATAAAAGTGAACGAGATCAAAACGAAGAAAGGGATTGAACTGCTTCAGCATCTAGTCGAATATTATCATGCACAAACAAAGTAAGTGCGATATTTTATTTAACAACGCTGTACGTAATATGATTTTTCGAGAATTACAACAAATCTCTCCAGTAACACGATTCTCAACGATACCTTTCGTTCTCTGTTAGAAACTGAATTATCTAAATTTTATTCCATGATATAGGAACATCTCTTACGAAACGTTCTTTAAATACCCTTCTTTCTGTCCTTTAAAATCTTTGAAGATAAACTAGAAAAGAAAATTAGATAGCCTTTTACGTTCTACATCGTTTCTGTATTCTACAGTTACTTTCAAGACGGCCTAAAAACCATCGAACACTTTGGCTCGTACGTGGCGGACCTGAGCGTGAAATTGCAAAAGATCAGGCAGACGCAAGACGAGGAGAGAAGGCGACTAACAGAACTGAGGAATCTGCTTAGAAGTTCAGGTTGCGACAAAGAGGTAAATTAGCCAATTTCCATAGGATATTCGCGTATCCTGTTGGTTCATTGGGAAAGCAATCTATATAAATGTTTAATGTATCGTATCAACAATTGACAATATATCATTGTGCGATTTCCAGTTAAATGTAAACGCAAATGCAGGATATTCGCTTCACCAGCTGCAAGGAGATAAGCAACACGGCGTTACCAGGTCCGGGCATCTTCTAAAGAAAAGCGAAGGAAAAATGAGGAGAGTTTGGCAAAAGAGACGTTGCGCGGTTCAAGCCGAAGGCTATCTAGATATCTGTCACGCGGACGAGAATAAACCACCAACGAGAGTGAATTTATTAACATGTCAAATCAAGCTAGTACCGGATGACAAACGGGGTTTCGATCTCATTAGTTGTAAGTTGAACTGTTAAGCTATCGACGATGAGGTTTCAAGGCGAGATTTCCAACAATCCTAAATAGATATCTAGTATCCATGAGCTTGTTTGGACACCTCGTGTTCAGATATTGTTACACAAATAATTCAAAATATAACGAAATATATTTGTACTTATACTTGATTGATATATCTGTACCTGACGTTCGTTCGTTGCAGACAACAGGACGTATCACTTTCAAGCGGAAGATGAAGCAGACCAGAGAGCGTGGATGTCCGTTTTGGTAAACTGCAAGGAACGTGCCCTGCTTCGAGCATTCGACGCCAGTGGCAAGGCAGAGGCTGGCACAGGAAATCCAAGTTTAGTCGAACTTCAACAGGCTGTAATACGATGTGTCATGAGGTTACCTGGAAACGATCAATGCTGCGACTGTTCATCGCAAAATGGTAAATTTTGTATATAGTATCCATGAACATGATTCGGTGATGATTTGTAAAAATATAAAACTAATGAGATCCTTCTCCGTTCCATAGATGCTACATGGCTCTCTACAAATTTTGGCATAATCGTATGCATAGAATGTAGTGGAATTCACCGGGACTTAGGAGTGCACATATCCAGAATACAGTCCTTAACGTTAGATAACGTTGGTACTGCTCAGTTACTTCTTGCACGGCACATGACCAATCAGGCGTTTAACGAAGTGATGGAGGCTACATTGCATCATAATCACAAGCCAACGCCAACTTCAACGATGTATGTGCGAGCCAGATTTGTTTGCATTTATATCAGTATGAATTTTCATATAGTTTCTCTGTGATTAAACGTGTTTCATTCGTGTGATTTAGGGAAGAAAGATACGAATTTATAAGAGCCAAGTATGTGGATAAGAGATACGTAATGAACACTTGCGCAGATGAACGAGATCTTCTTTCTGATTTGGAACACGCTGTTAATAATCGCGACCTGCAACAACTTTTACAAGTCTATGCTGAAAATGTGGATTTAGCAGCACCCTTGCCTACCTCGGTACGATTTTTTTAATCGAATTGAAAATGAAAAATAAAAGATACGATATGGAACGCTAATTATCTCAAGTAAAAATATTTTGCGCGAAAACATAGAATGTCAAAAAAATATAATGGAATTTATTTATATTTATTTATATAAAAAAATGAGCTCGTATTAAAAATTTGTCAAGCCTCGAATACGACAATACAATTGCATTAAAATGAATAAATCTGTCATTCAAAAATCTCTCATAAAAACAACTTGTTTCAATCGATGTTAGTAATTCCAAAAATGATAACTTGTCAGAACTTATATTATACGTTGTTTTCCTGTAGGATCTGGGCGAGACGGCTTTACATTTAGCGATTCTACGCGAAATGGGAAACAGTTTGCATATTATAGATTTCCTAGTGCAGAACATGTCGACGGGTGGTATAGATAGGACTACGATCGACGGAGAAACAGCGTTACATCTTTGTGCACGACACGACAGAGCAGAGGCAATGAAGCTGTTACTACGGGCAGGCGCTGATCCAACACACCGAAATAAACAGGATAAAACCCCGCTTGACATTGCTCAGGAAATGGGACACCACACATGTAAAGAACTGGTAACGCATCAAACAATTGCCATCTAATTTGTATAACAATATCGTACGTATGTACACACAATAACAGTTAACTGTTTCATTGTCCTCAGTTGAGTCATGCTCTACAAAGACAGAAAACATTGTTTGATAATGTTAACATCGATTGGAATCTTTCGCACGACGAAGGATCTACTGATCTTTCTGACGATGAAACGATAATAGAAGACAGGGTATGTTTAAAGAATAATAAGACTAGAAGTTATTGAAATCATTTGTTTTAACAATTCATACGCGTTTATTTTAGAATGGCTGTCTAACACCTGAAAAGAAGTCTCGCAGTAGGCCGCCTTCTTACGTAGGTGGTGGTGGTAGTGGTGGTGGTACCGGATCGGGAGATTCACCAGTGACTTTACGTAGTCGAAGTAGCACTTGCGACAGCCTGCAAAGCGGTTCTTCCCCAAGTTCCTCGACGAATAGGCAACAAATGCCCCCACCACCACCACCTCAATCGAGGAAACCTGTTGTTGGTATGATATCGTATTAAATTAATATTGAATTAGCATTGAATACCGTGCAGATATCGTTAGTTCAAAGAGTCGAGCCAAACAGAATCGATCGTGTGATATTTGCCGTGGTTTCGCGTCGTTCTCTTCTATTTTAATCTATTTCATAGTAGTTATTGTGTATTACACTTTCACCTGCAAATTGTGCATTAAAATCTTATTGCTTTTTCAGTACCTGCTCCCATGGCTCCAGATATTTCGGTCAATATTCATGGATCACTGAAGAAGCGTGTAGCGCCGCCGCCACCACCGGCCGGAAGTACAGGTGGTATACCTTCCTCTCATTACGGTACACTACCTTCGTCCGCGTCTTTAGCAGCGTCAACGCATAGCCGTACAACGAGCGAACCGATCTTAGCTGGGCATTCTTTACATACTCTACCACATGCGTTAAATACATTAAACAGTCAGCATCATAAAAGATCGCCCAGTGGAGATTCTTCAACGGGACACGGTGCGTTTGAATATTCACGCAAACTCCTCTACGAACTGCCGTCTAGTTCGGGTAAATTTGGAACCTTCCCATCCAATCTGTTCTCCAAGTTTATTCGGTTTTCTCTGTTATCGTTAGGTGCGGACAAAGTAAACAGCTCGACGCTCCAGAGGCCGAGGAATCCTCCACCTCCAGCCCCATCCGGTATCAATTCGTCGAGATTGAGCAACGGACGTAGCAGCGAATCGTTAAGCTCTATGTGTTCGGATCATGGTTTGGGTAATCCCATTCCGCCTCCACGCAAGGTAAGTTCACATCTTAGATTTAGCTTTATAAAGATTTAAAGCGACTCACGGAAGTATTCGAACATTTCTATGTGTTTTAAAAAATGTTTTATGTATACAAAAGATTTGGAAATCTCTATAACGGGACACGATTGTCACGATTATATTGGCACAATTTGAAACAGATAAGGAAATCTGTATATAAGAAGTTATAAGATATACATTGGAAGCATATTCATAAAAATATTCTATGATATGTAATCGGATACTTTTGCGAGTGACTGTATGTACGAAAATAGAGAAAATAGGAAAATAGGATGGCGGGTATCTTTTTTTAAGAAAAGAAACTATAAAAATATTGAATTAAGGAAATCGAGGAATAACTTATCTTTTTTTTTTTATTATTTTTGACCATGTATTGCGAGTTCATTGAAATATTATTTCACGCTAAGGCGAATAATGTTTTATTTGTATTTTATTTGGCGCATATCAGACATCGATGCTGGTAGATATCTAATATATCCTTTTAAAGCCATGTGTATGTACATACATCCGTGAATATCGTGAAAATCGTTCATGTTAATATTAACGTATCACGCTAACTTTGGAGATATTAACACAATGTTATTCCTATCACTGCCCCATGTAGTACTTAACCAGATAGCTTCACCTCGATTCTTGTTTTTAAGAACTTTTGGTACTCTGCATATCATACTAACTACACGTGTACACCCGTGATTTAATATTCTTATTTATATACATATTATGTCTATCTCTCATTCACAAATCAAATGTTCATTACACCTCACCAATGTTGAACCTTTGCGAAGTGATTCACATTTGTTCCTATGTTTGCATAAATCATAAATCATTAATTCATGTCATTTCAAAAAATAACCAGAGTAAAATATTTCAAAGTCTAATATAATAAATACTAATCTTGTCAAGAAATTTTGTTATATTTAACGACGCCATGTAAAATTGTAATATATCATTAATGAATCAAGAAATATTAAAGAACTGAAAATTGTATTAACCAATGTCTATCCTTACAAGGGAAGTTAACAAATGACAATTAGCATAACAAGTAAATCCTTGTTATCAAAGTGTTCTTTGAAGATTAAAAAGGCAAACAAGATATTTTCCACAGAAAAAATCGAGACACATGCCCTTTTTGTTTTCAAAATATCAAATTGGTGATTAGACACTGCATGTATCTCAAAGACAGTGCTTTATGGTTTGTTATTAACCATTGTTGGTACAGCGAAAGGACCGGGCCAGGCTAGAGAGCTACGCTGAGGAGCCTTCATCTTTGCTCCCAAATCTGAATCTGGTAAACATCAGCCATCCCACATTATTGCCTGCTACACTTGAAATGTTTTTTATCAATCGTATGCAATACTCTAATATAAAAAGACTAATGCAAGAATTATAACGTCAGGACAGCAAAAAAAGCTCAATTATAGAAATGAAACGTTAGCAAATATGTCACTTTATCATTTATTTCTTTGTATATCTCGTTTATTAGTTTATTATTATTATTTACTCAGATCTATTTACATATTTAGATATATTATGTACCTTGGTAATATTGCATATGTATTTAAAAGATGATACAATTCAAACAAGCTTTTCAGGAAAAGCGATTTTAATTGAAATAATAGAAATGGTAACACGAAAGCATTATTGGATGTTACTTTCAAGTGTAGTAACACTTTGCATGATCAGTCGTGCTATCCGTAACCATCGTTCTTTCATGTCAATGCTTTTGGTATTATCTCTTCTAAAAACATGATCTCACTAATTTTTGTTCGATCTAATTCA
This sequence comes from Bombus terrestris, assembly GCF_910591885.1. Classification (NCBI taxonomy): domain Eukaryota; kingdom Metazoa; phylum Arthropoda; class Insecta; order Hymenoptera; family Apidae; genus Bombus; species Bombus terrestris. The sequence goes on along the minus strand of NC_063278.1, from coordinate 3,175,871 downwards.
TCATAATTTTGTATCGTGATCGTACTTACATAGTTTTGACAGTTCTGTTCGATTTCCGATCGAGTTATTTCATTTCCTGGACTTCTGCTACATTACGAGTCTAATCATTTCTGGCAATAAAATGTTTTGTGTGATTAGGACACCTGGTCGTTAACATGATTCTGCCAGCAAACGTCCATGCTTTTCCGATCCTAATTGTGAATGTAATATTTACGTTAATCGAAATTCCTGGGACTGTGTGTGCTTTAGAACTTAATTTGCGCATGAAATTGTCCCGAATTTGTGTTTGATAATAGCACTTGAACGCACTGAACCCGTTAAGTTATTCTAACGTAATATTACCCTCGTAAGCTTGCAAAGTGGATGAAATTAGCGGCAAGGTTAATGGCTACGATCTTACATAGTAGAGAAGCCATGCCATAATCATCTACCACTTTGTTACTAACAATCTTATTAATAGCTTAAATTTGACAATTATAAATTATTTATAACAGGCATGAAATTGATGTGTATTATTGGAAATTCTAGTTCACTAAAAATAAAGCATTTGGTAAACAGCAATAAGCAAACTATAGAGAGATTAGATTTAAGAATGTCATATTTCATATTTGAAAGAATGTAAATATTATATAATTATTTTTTATTTACATTATGTAATTAGAAATTTGTATAATAATTATTTCTAGCAAAGAATGTAAATATAATTATTTTTTATTTACATTATGTAATTAGAAATTTGTATAATAATTATTTCTAGTAAAGAAACATAATTAAGAGGTACATTAGTTATACTTATATAATTAGATAGTACTTAAATTATGTTATAATTTTATTATAAAAGAGCTGTATTATCTTTATAAATTTACAGACAAACATATCACAACACATTGCGTACAGCTAAGAAATGTGCTGCTTTTCTATTTTTTTTTTTTTATTAAATGCTATTTGCTTGCTATATTTCAGATAATTGAATCTGAATAATACAGCTTATATTTTGCAACAGACATTCCTGCAAAGGAATCGTGAAATGTACTTGCTAAGTGCCTGTGAAAATTTAAGATAGTTTCAGTCCATTGTAATGCAGCTTCAGTATGTTGCAACGAAAGCATTTTGCATGTCAAAATGCAAACAGAAGAGCAAGGGAATTACTGATCAGTAAAAGTAGATTGTGAAAAGTTGGCTTCATATAGTTTATGGTTCATTTTATGTTATCATTTCAGTCTCATTATTCCTCCATTTCTGAACGAATAGTTTTTATTTAAATCAATTTGTGAACAATCATATCTAAAAAAAATGTTTAATCTACTGCTAATATGTTTTATTTAAATGTATCAATAAAAAAATTATTTTTGTAGGTATGAATATTCATATTTAACATTGTTTGTTAAAATGAAACAAGCAAACATGAAGGAGCACATATTTTAATAATGCCATATTAACAATGTATACTATTTATGAAAATATTTGTTATAAAATCTTGAGCTGATTAAGTACTGTAAGAATAAGGTATGCGAATATTGGTTTGTAAAAAATCTGACTGTATTCATGTGATATGAACACTTGATGTATAGATACTCGTTAATTTGCAAAAAAAAATATTATAAGGTATCATATTTTTCTTATTAGAATCATGAGTGCTTTTCATCTTTTAAGGATATTAGTTACATTTGTATGAATATTAAAAGTATTTCTTACCTATACAAGATATATTCTTGCATTCTCCAATAATATTTATTAATACAATTTATTAATATAATTACTATTATCGTGTAAACAATAACTAGCATTTAATTTAACTTCGGAAAATATGAGCATCAAGCATATGAAAGAAAATTAATAACATTTATTGTAAAATTTTGTTTAATTATCGAGTATCTACAAAAACAAACGTCTTAATCTTTATCTCTATCTATAAAAATAAAAATAATCCTTTACGAAAGCAAATAATTGGAATAGAATACTGTACGCAATGTGTTGGTCTCTCCTACCACAGATTCTTCAAAATCTAGTTTCTTCCATGCATGATATCCACTACAATGTAAAAAAAAAAAAAAAACCAAAACAACCCCACCAAATCAATTAGGAAATAAAGAAAAAATAAAAGTTTACTTACTTATGCACGATCTGCATAGAGTCTTGTCAAAAAGCTATCCTCTTTCTCTTTCTTCCACTTCTAGAATTTCCAATTTAACTATCCTTGCGATCCAAGGAAGCATTCTTCGCATTGTTCTCGATCTTGACTCGCGATCTCGATGCTCGTGAGTTCGTTAAAGAGTGCTTGCTTCGTCCATGGAAGACTAAAAAAGAAAGAAAAACGCACAAAAATGGACATATGTCCATGTCTCTTTCGTCCATACAGTTAACCATTCGATGGCTAACCATGGTCTTCCTTTTAGCCAACTTCGTCGACCCTAAGCGGTCTGCGACGCTGTCGAGCCTTGTACGACTGCGAAGCGGACAACGAGGACGAATTATCGTTCCGTGAAGGCGAGGTGATCATCGTGACGAATGAGCAAACCGACGACGACAACTGGATGGAAGGTGCCCTCGAAAGAGCGCCTGAAAGAAGGGGAATGTTCCCGATCAGTTTCGTGCACATGCTACAAGATTAACATTCGGTAAGCCTGAACTCGTTGGCAAGTGTCTCCAGTACTGCCAGCTCCGTGAGCGTTGCTAGTCTCGGCAGAAGGTCTTGGTTGAGAAAACCAAAGGATTGAAGATGAAGGCGTTTGTTTGGCGATTGTTTAAAAATCGTCGATTTCACGATGTCCATTCTTTTGGCACTTCTTCTCTATGTTTCTACAACACACTTGTAGGCCTCGAACTTTTGTACACGAAGTTATTATCGTTCGAACTAAACACGCGAGTGTAGAAAGTGCTTCGGAAATAGGTAGCTTTAGTGCGGATTCTAACCTCCTTAAGAATAAACATAACCATAACCTAACTTTAAGAATGAAAGAAGATCACTCGAATATAAATCTAGGAACTCTTCCTTTCTGCAATATAAATGATTACCGTCTGCAACAATACACGCATCGCACCGACGTTTTCAGAGACATGCAAAAATTCCAGGTGTATTCTAAATTTTTTCATGCGTAGAAATAATCCAGATTTTTAGTATTACCACGCTATCAATAGTATTACTATCTTTCTCCCCATTTCTGAAGCACCATGTATACTATGAACTCGTTCGATCTGTTCGACCCGAACAAGATTCGGTATCCTAACTGCGTTTCCACTTGGGCAAACATACATGGTCGAGTACGTACCTTTGTCACAAATAGTAATTCGCTCGAACGTAGAAACGTGCTTAAGAAGGTAAATCATAGCCACGCTATGTACTAATGTGGAACGAATCAAATTAATTCACTGTATCGCTTGGTTCCACTGGGATAAGTTGGACATGTCGGAGCTGTTTCTGGTTCAGTTTTTGGAGGTTACGTGGAATTTGAAATAGTTTCTTAGCTTGTAGATGACAATCAGCTTGAAATTACTCCGTAGACACATATTGATTTTCTGAAATGGAGATTTTAACATTTGAATAATGTAGAAAACAGGAAAATAAACGAAGAAACTTTTTTAAAGATGCTTGTCTACGTCTGAGAGGAGGGGTAGAGTTTGATGACTCTTATGGAAAGAAATATCGTTTGATTAGGAGAAGAGCAATTTGAAAAAGATGGGGTTTGTCTTCGAGAGTGATTTAGAAACATCACGGAGAGTAGCTGCTATAGCCTGAACAAAATCAATTGGCTTTTTCAAAGCCACCGAGAGAAAACCCCGCCATTTAGCCGTTACGCAAATTGACTCAGGAAAAGTAATCTGCAAATGTCCATTCAATTTTAATCATATTGTATTTAAAAACAGCAGAAACGCGTAGTAAAGCTGCAGAAAAGGTATAAAATGGTAAAAGAATTATTTAAAGAAATTATTTTATAAAGTGAAACGCATTAAAAGAAAAGCTTGAACAAGATTGAAGCTATAAAGAAAGTTGGTATAGTGAAAGTTTATGCTAGTAGTATAGTTAACTTAAGGTATTTAATGTAATTATGGTAAGGATGATATATTGGAATAAAATTATAATTGGTATGTATAGAAGAAGAAAAGTATATTAGAGTTGTATTTTTTTTAATAATCTTATTGCAATTGGGTTAAAAAAGATTTTAGAAATCCAATTGACATTGTTCAGACTATTAGCCTCGATACTTCATGTGCTGTATCAAAACGTGCCTACTCGAGTCGGATATTCAAGCGTGAAAGAAACGTGTCTTTGACGATTCTACAATTTTAGAAATGCAAAGAATTTCGATAAAGGAAATGCATTCAGTGCCAGAAGAACAAGAACGTAACATGACTATTGATTGTTTCGAGCAAGACGTCGAAATCGAAGACTGGATCGATTCGCGGTTCTGAAGACCGACGGTAAACAAACATAAAATGTGATATAAGATATATTTCAGTATAAATTATTAGTATTACGAATCGGATTTAGCGAACAAAATAAAAATTCGATACACTAATAAAATGGCGCTGTCGTGCGTGCGAATCAAGGCAGAGCGCTGCGATCGGCAAGTCCATCGTAAATTACATTAATTCGTTCGTCGTAACTGATTAGAACTAAGCGGATACCGGTTTATCTTGCTGCTAATTATTATCGATTGTATTATGTAAAACCAGCAGGTATATTCGATCGGAATAAAAGGTAGACTGCGGATGTTTGTGCAATTTTGTATCTTTATGGACAGTTTTGATATTTCTGCAGCCCTCACAAACAAAAGTGTTGTAAAATGGGAAATGAACATTCCTCGTCATCGCCCTCCCTCTAATCTTTTCATCTGCACTCTGGAATCTTAAATTTCCCAAAAACGAGTAAACGTCCGCAGTCTGGAGTCACGTTCGGTAAATGTGCACAATTTCGTCTATACAGAGTCAAACGTAAAAAAACGAAAAAAAAATAAGTGTATGCGTGCGTGCGTGCGTGCATGTGTGTATGCGTACAATCATAAGGAGAACAAAAGCAGAAGAGAAAATACAGAGTTTGATCTGTTACCTGTTGCATGTCTTAAATATCTGGCGCACATTTCTACTCTGTACTGCCAATGCTGAGTATACTCTATTATACAGTCGCGTTTCAGGCTAGTGAAACGAAAAGGAAAATCATAGAAAAAATTTCCGTGAAATAGACGCAACGAGTGGTGTTATAAAAGATATAATATAAACTTAGGATGTCAAAAAGAAAAAGGAAAAAAAAGAGAGGCGTTCATCTCCATAAGGAAAGAAACGATGTGACATTAAAATATTGCATGACACCGATAGTATTATTAGCGTATTCGACTCTTAAGAATCACGTGGTTACGAGCGTATGTACATTTTTGTAATGCCATATTATTTGTTAGTAAATATATATAATTATATATATATATATATATATATATACGTATATATATATGTATATATATATATTGTGAAATAGAATTATGAAATTAGAGATTTATTAGTCATTAAGTATATATAGTATAAATATATATATATATATATATAATGAGATGAAAAGGAGGAGCATAAAAGAAAGGACAGAGTAATGAAGCCAAGCATGTGCTGCGATTTAATCGAGATTTATGCGCCAGAAGCAAATTGAAATTTTGATTTGTTACATATTTTTGCTTGAAACACTCTGAGACACATACGAGACCAAAGAAAACATTTTCTCGCGAGCGAGAGGGGAACCGTTGACGCTGTCTAGCTCAATCTTGCGTTAAAGTGGGCTGTAATTTTCTTTCCTTTTTTTCTTTTTTTCCAAGCAACTGTAAACTTTTACTATCCACTTTACTTCCAACACTGAACCGTCTGTGCTCGCCTTTTATTCTCTCTCTCTCTCTCTCTCTCTCCTTCCTCTCTCTTTTTGTATTTAAAATGTTTAACCGGGAAACGTCACCAAATAAATATATATAATTATACACGTATGTTATGTGAATGATGTACTATTTATGGATTCTGTACTCGTATCGGTTCAAACGAAAAGGAACCACGAAGAAGCCGCAAAGCGTGAAATCAACGATCGATAAGGGGCTGTGGTCCGTTGCCTAGTCGAAATCGGGATATTATTTATGTTTCTTTTTTTCTTTTCCTCCTTCGATACCGAGACTTTTGCTTTGTATTGAAATTCAAATTCGAATGTATTTGTGATCGTCCGTACATGTTTACAATTATTTCACGAATCGAAGATATACAATGTTAATAATACATAATAAAACAAAATATAATTTTAAATAGCGGAATGGCAATGACATTATTTTTTACGAAGTATTCTCGAATTTATATTGTTTCTAATATTACTTTTTGGATTGATATTCGCTTATATAAAAATGTGAAATTAATAACTCAGTATAATCCATCAGTTTTTATATAAATTCTTTTACGAAAGAATTTAGAAATTAATCAAAACAAAATATATATATATATATAATAATAATTATAATAAGATAAAAAGTAAGGTTAATCTAAAAGGATGAATAAATTATTTGGAAATTCACCTGAAAAATAAAAAAAATTAAATTACTTCAAACATGTTATTCTTTGCTATTATAAACTACAAAGTAGAGTACTCGGAATGATATTATTTTCTATATATAATTATATGCTAGGCTCGCAACGTTTTACTGTTTCACTTGATCAAAACGGACGAAAGTTTTATATGTATGTATAAACAGCTCCTGTTAAGTAGCTAAACAATACTTCGTTAATTAATAAACTTAATTAATGCGCTGTTTTTGTGAGAGTATTACGAAAATGACGATCAACGTGTTTCCAATAAACCCATGAAACTACCTTGTAAAAAATGTCATCGCTTCTTCACTTAATCTTTTTCCAAACATTGTATATGATAAACAATAAATATTTATAAGAAATATAAACAATAGGTCATCGCTTATGAGTTATTCAGCGGATAATTCAAAGTGATACTTGCTAAACGAAAATGAAAAATTTTGTCACTATCTTGCGTTTGCATCGATGATACTTTCAGAAAATATACGCTCTCGATGAGAGTGGCAAACAAAAGATCTTTTGAAAAACAGGGTTAGACACAACAAGTTTCAAGTCATGTCGCTGTGTAATGCCAATCTATAATAAAAGAATAAAAGTAAAAGAAGTGAAGAAAACAATCTAATCTACAGACTACAGATTTTTATGCAATATTTTGAGAATACCATTAAAGAAATAGAAACTTGTTACAATATTAGTAAGAAAGTAGAAAATTGTTTTACATACCTACCAAGTGTTATATAGAAAGCATTGTATGTCATGCATAAGTATTTGGACACCTTGATGTAACCCAATCAAGGCACTGATGCATATTTTTATTATATTTTCAACATTATGATACGAGAATCCTGTACTTCTTCCTGTAAATGAGATCAAATGTTCTGATAAATTGAAACTGACATAAGGAATATGCTTACATCAATTAAAGTCCATATTTATCTCTGATAAGTAGCTGATGCTACATAAAATCTGTATGAACCTATAAGTGTAGTTGTAAACGCATATTCAACTTATTCTAAAATCTCAACACTGATAATGTGGATATACTGAAGTAGTAATACGTAAGTCATGTAAGTTAGGTGTTTCCATAGAAACAATTTTCATCCAACTCCAATTTTTCATATTTATTAACTATTGTTTTGAACAACATCCACTAACTGTTATGTGTATCTTTGTGCAATTCTGCACTTTTAAATTTCCACCATAAATGCATAAGAATCTGCAGTCTACTAATCCGTTTAGCATTAAGCTGCCTTTGAACTGTGTTTACAACATCCTCGCAATTTTTGACGCGTCTAAACGAGACACGATTTGTTCATATATGCTGACAAAATGCTGAGGATCATGCCGTTGGTCGATGTAAATATGTGTATAGAGCAAGTGAGCGATCGAGGAATGAAAGAGTCGATGTTTGTACTATTTAAGCATACGATAAATGATAACGTAACGTCTTAAGCATGTATTATATGGATATATTTAATGAAAACGGTGAATGACTCCTGTTCCTTGCATAAAACTTCTGCTGTAGATTATACACCATGATTAATGTTAAGAGCAAGATGTTTATTTAAGATAAATAACACGTATGGAGAAATTACATGATTTTAACGTATTCAAATATGTTATGGATGACAGGACTTAAGTACTTTCTCTTTGAAAAAGATATGATCTTTTTTCATTTCAATACATTTTCTTTCTCATCTTCCCTCAAAATAATCTTTGAAAGAACTATCAGAAAATTACTTAGTGAGAAGATAATTTTTTATATAAAAGAAATTATACTTCTAAATAAAGTGTCACATTTATCATGTATTATATATACTACAACATGTTCTCAAACAAAGATTCTTGTAGAATAAATGTGTTCACAAACTAACAAAGACTACTTGTAAAATAATTCAAAGGTATATGCAGCAAGTATTTGTTCATTTTTCACATCTAATAAATCAAACATCTATTATTCGCTACTACAAATTGCACGAACAAAATACTAACTTACTATTTCATTATGATAGTCATAAAATTTCTAGTGTAACGAAACTGTATTGGTCCAGTCTTCGAGAACAAAAGAAGTCAATATAACATCAATGCAGATTCTTAATGAAGAACAGGAGTCACAAGCGTACCACCTTGTCCTCTGAACTTATTATACTTTATGCATTTAAAGAATCGTTAAGTAGGCTATAAGTATTTATTACTATTTCGTAGTTACTTGTACTAGGTACGAAAAACGCACGTTAACACGTAATTGTATTGAAAGGAGATTTGACGATATAAAGTGTTTTACAGAGAGAATGAATCTTTTGAGACGAGGCGATTATAAAAGGCGTGAAATAAATTTCTCGTATATTTGGTAATTTAAAAAAACAGATGCAATCTGAAAACGACGCGCTGTTATATTATTAAGTCTACCTACGTGTATGTACCTAATAATGCCCGTGCTACTGAAAAAAATTTATGAAATCTTGTTTAGGTACGGCCTTCGACGATATCGAAGCAGGTCTAAATATCGATATTATATGACGGTAATGTACTAACGTTTACTGTATCCTTCGTGACTAAAGCGCAGCAGGATTGTCTTTTGGACAGTTCAAAAACTTTAAAATGTATCAGAAATAAATATCATTTAGAGAACTATCATAACGCCACTTCTCCTTTATTTTAGCAATATAATCCATCGAGGGCCAAATCTCGTTTGAGATCAGTCTACACTCTACAATTCCAAGAATTTGCTCAACGGACGCAATCTCAATTTTGGTTGATCGAGTCGTTGAATTGGTCAAAAACAAAAGTTCTGGTATTTTATTTCGCTACCAGAAGGAATTAGAGATTTTATTTCTCGCGTAGTACAACAGATTCTTATAATTAATAGAATGAAATAAAATTTATACCACGACTATCCGATAATAGAAAAGGAACTATTTAATAAATTCCAAATTAATAAAACATTATCTCGTACAACATACAAACCTCGAATGATAAAATCATTATTGCGAATGATACCACGTGAGTTACATTCTAAAACATAAAAAATGCTATCTTGTACACTTACAACAATCGATCAATCCGCCATTATCACATCAAACGGCTAACAACATTTCGTTTGCCACATTAATACGTTACCACAGATCATGACAATTGCAGACCTTACAGTGACTCACATTAATATTTTTGGACATGTCAAGAATTTTGAGAATTATTTAGCTTATTATTTTTTATTTGGAAAAACTATGTGCGTTAGACGAAGAAAACATATATTTATAACAACTACAGTAGTTCTAATATATTTTAAAAAAACAGTTGACTAGTCGATTATTAGAAACAAATATATAGGAATATTAATGCCACATTAACGTCACTGTACATATAAAGAGAAGAACACAACCATCAAGTTGTTTGCGTATGAAAAATTTTTTATTGAAAAATGTTCTTTCACGCTACAACGTCAGTATACCTTCGTCTATTTAACGTTATAACAGTACAAAAATTGCATTTTTACAAGTTATCCAGCTTACGTGACTAAAATATCCCAGTTAGCAATCTGATAATTCAAAAGCTACGTTTCTTAATAATTAACAGAAGGCGCCGTGTATAGCAGAGGCATTCTTTGGCCAAAACGCAACATACCAGTCTCAATTGGAATTCATCCACCTTCGATAGATCAATCGGATTGATAAATTCATCTACAATGTGCATCTATCTCGTCAAATATCGACGAAAACTCTGTCTCTCCTGTTTAATACCCTAATAGAATCGGCGTTTGCTTTACGGTTCGCTGAATTTGCTACTCGAAATTTCATCCGGGTCGATACGCCGTCTCGTCGCGCACATATGCGCGACTTGGAAACAGGAGAATCAAAGAGAAAACAACAACGAGGAAAGAAAGGAAACAAAAAGAAAACAAAAGAGAAGTGTCCCGTTTCATTCGAACCGTAATGCATAAACGACCGAATCGAACGCAATCGACAAGATACAAAAAGCTAAACACACTCGAAGTGCTTCGTACATGAACTTGTTAAAATTGTCAACATGTCAAATAGTCGCGTTCGCCGGCCAAAGCACACCTAAAAAAAGAGCAGAAGCCCTTCCAACACGAGGAGGCGTTACATTTTCACGCGTGATTACACACAGATCGTCTTTCAATTCTTTCAGCTGCTCCTGTTTCGCATAAACGCGTTTCTAAAGCGCATCTTCCGTTTTTGCCTAGCTTCTTTCTCTCGTCGAAGCAAATGTCAGTCGATGGTTGTTTATTTTGCTACCTGGGTTATCGTCAATGACGCTTTATTTCGGCCGGAAACTTGCTCTTTTTCTTTCCTTTCTTTAATATATACGCTGTTAGCGAAAATTTATTTTCTTCCATTATTTACGTCCTTCGAGACGACGAGTTCTTCGGCTACATGTTCTCACTTTTTTTTTGTCCTCTCGATCTCATCGAGATACACACTACGAATACGCTCTAAGTATGTAGACTACGGATATTTATGCAAATTCATATTTTCATGGTAATATAATCAGAAGAACGGAACATAGATCAGAAAATCGTTTCAACTATGAATTATTGTAATATATTGTACATGTGCATTTTGTGTATTTTCGCGCCTTTACATTTCCTGTAGATGCATAAAAATCCGCAGTTGAGTTCTAAGTAGTCGATCACCTGAAACGCAAGCATCCGGCCAAAGAGTATATCCTGTGCTATATAGCGTTTTAATAACTCATTTGTCCCCGCGCCGGTACAAGAGATCATATCTCTGAAGCGGATTAAAAGCAAATGCAACGAATGGATAAGCATGGCGACCGATCGTCGAGTGTCAAACGTCTGCATCTATAATGTGACGGCCTGTCGTTTTGGCCGCCATCTTTGGACAACTCTGGCTGGTACAAATATCGGAGAATTTGAAGCTTTCACAAATTGATTTCTTACCGATCGAAATTACCAAAGCATTTTCCGCGTGTATAGAGCATCCTTTTAGAAGAATTCTTTGATAGCGTTACAGCCAACTTTCTCAGAAATTTTATAATATACTGACAAAGCTGGCTAACTCTATGAAGGATCTAAAAAAATATAAGTATTTGTGTCTTAGATGGAAGCAACATAGCGCGTAATGTTAAGGTGGACGTTTGGAATGATGAAATTAATGCATCAAAATCTTCCAAAATCTTCCATGCTACGTTCTACTTGTTCCTATCGGAACTGAACCAAATTTGAAATACGCAATTCAACGGTTTCGACCTTATGATCTATCAGTCCCCAAGATGTTTACTCCAAATTCTATTTAGATATCTTTTAACTCTTGATTTAACTGGGATATCCAATCTACAACATTCTATATGACTAGAGAGCCCTTCTTGAATAAAATGTTTCATCCAACATCTTTTTTCTTTTCCATCTGTTAAAACATGCAAATATTCGAAGCGACCCGTGTCTTTTAAAACAAGTTATATATACAGCCTATTATGATATAATCACTAAATATTTTCGAATCGATATTATTTAACGAAGAAAGATAAAGGACGGCGCAGGGAAGTAAAAATAAAAATCGCAGATAATAGTTCTTAATCGACGAGGGCAGTACAGTTGGTTACATGTTCGTTGTTGAATTTGATTTTTAGACATGTCGTTGAAACGCACATGTTCTACTCTACAAATATATAAAAAAATATAGAAGAAAATTAAAAATAAAAAAATTTTCTTTTTAAATATAATTTAAATTTTATACGATGTGGAGGTAAAGTATTCACACATCGTATTTTTCCAATCGACTTATATCGATAACGAAATCTCGTAACGCCAGGAAATCGTCCTTTCAAAAAGGCACTGCACCCGAAAGTCTCCAGAATTTCAATGGTGAGAATATAAATTTAACATCGTCTTATCCATTCGATGCCATCGAATCGCAGTAAGCTGTGCTTCTGCCGAAAGCCACCGCACCAGTTATCCCTCATGACTATATGAGGGTAAAATTTATGGAATATTGTCCACGACCAAACAGTGGATTCGATATATAACGACAACGTAAGTACTATAAGTGCAACGTTCCCTTGGTATCTCGTTTATGCGCATGATGTACACGATAACTGCTTTGCCTCGTATCAAGATTGGCTTCAATGCAGGCGATTTTGTTCGTAATCGTGGCGCCAATAGGATTCGACAGGTTCGAATTTTTAATGATTAGATTGCGAAGGTTTATCCATTTACGAGAAATTTAAATATATGAAAACGTAGAGAATGCATACTATAACATATATATATATATATATATGAATGTACAAAATATCTATAGCAAAGTATGTAATATTTAAAAAGCAGAACAAATTTCAACATAAGTCCTGCGGTCAGTCGTATTTGTAAAAATCTGAATAAACGTTCGCAATCTACTAATAATCTAATGCACGCGACCGTGTGACCTTAATATTGAAATATACACGGTATTAAACTGTGGAATCGCATAGCGTCACTTTCGCAAGAAATATCGCATGGCTCGTTAGCATCGAAACCTGGCAAACAACAATTTTCTAAACAAAGACAGGGCGTCGACAAACGTATCGGATTTCGTATTCCTCGTTCTTTTCTCGTTCGTTTGTGATCGTTTCAGCGGTCGTCGATCTTTGGCAGAATCACGCTTTCGTTACATTTCTCTATCTCTTCTTCTCTTTCTTTTTTTTCCTTTTTTTTTAACTTTTTCTCATAAACACATCATGCATGTTCGCTCGATGCGGATAATATCTCTTTGCGTTTCTTAGCTAGTTCAGGTCCTGCCCTTTTTAAAATTGATCGCTTTTATTTAGATACTGCGTTTCAGTATGAAATAATAAATCCTACGTTGAACGAATTTCCTGAAGTCGTTTGGAAGCAGTCTTTCAGCTTTTACTTTTGCATGCGTTAACGCTAAAGTCACCGTATATATCTTTTTTATCATCTGCTTTCTTTTCTCTCTCTAGATCTTTCCTCCCATTTTCGTTCTTATCTTCTATTTTTTATTTTATCGTTTCTTATCTTTTTTCATTTAAAGATTTTAAATCGCGCGCGCTCGCCCTTGCTTTCACTTTTTATCCTTCATTCGTTTCTTTTCTTTCTTTTGTTTTCCTTTCCCCGTTTTGCGCAACTAAATGTACAAATAATATCTATACACATTTAAAACTGATAGAAATTAGAAATTGTATTCACGTTTGACTAGCTTTTGACCGTCTCTCCCGAAAAATTATTACGTGTCTGTCTTCCTGTCTATATACGAAACATCTCTGGGATTCTAGTCGAATATACGTAGTGTGTCCGTCTGTGTATACGAGTGTTTATGTATGCATGCTATATGTACGTGTATATGTATACGTGAATAGGATGAGCGTATACGTAAAATTGTATATGAAACTCGATTCTTTCGTCAATTTGTTCTTTTTTTTCACAATTATAGAAAGGGGGAAAGAATATGGGGGATGAATGATCACCGCAAAATATCGTATCGATTGATCGTTCCTCTAATCTGTTTCGTGTAGACGATTTCTTTTTTCATTCAAACAGGCTAATTAATTAACCGAGAAATCACCGCGCGCCATTACGTAGATTCATGATCCTAATAAGAGTATGATCATTAGAATAAATCGTTATAACCTAGATATATAGCTAGCAAATTACTCTCTCGTTAACTTGATATATATTCTCACATGCACGCACATACAAACGTATTCTCTTCTTCTCCCGCCCTTTCATCCAATTTTCTCTTTCACTCGATTTGTTGTCTTCATTCTCTCTTTCCTCTCGCGCTTCGTTCTCTAATTCTTAATATTTTGACAGGTTTTTCCTTCCACAGTCTTCCAATTGTTTTTATTCACGCGGCCGTGCAGCTGTTCGAGAATTAAACGAATGTAGAAACGCCCGAAATTCACCATTCGGCTCACGGCGCGTGAATTGTTCAGTCTTTCGTTTATATATTTGTTTTTTTTTTTTTGCTTATTTGTTTGCTTGTCTCATATATTGTTTATCGATACGTTATATCAGTTTATCGCTAATACTATTATATTTAGTTATTAAATTTAATCTTTCCCGTATCTTTACATGTTCCTTTTTCTTTCTGTTTCTCGTTCTTTTATCATAATCATCACCATCCGTTTCATCTTTTTTCTTTCTCGTATTTCCTTCTTCCTCCCTATCCTTGTTGCACGAAAAATATTATGCTACGGTTTTACTCGCGACGTAATTACGGTTAAAGTGCTAATAAGTGCATATTTATAGAGTAGTATGGTGTACGCTTATAATTTAAAGCCACAGATTTCGATGTCGCATCATGAAAGCATAATGCAAGTTTTTCTTTTCAGTTCTAACATTCCTCGACTCGTTTCGCTACTTGTGTATATTTAATTATTTAGTCTTATACCCTTCTTAGCGTTCGTTAGCACGACACATATACCTTTTTAAGGCCTTAAAAAATCCGTTTATTATTAATAATCTCTTCGTCTTCTTCCGCTACTCCCTCTCTCTTTCCTTCAGTACTTCCTATCCTCTTCTATTTATAGTTGTTAACTTCGACTTTAAAAGAAGAGACACGTGGTAACTCTCTCTCGCTTTCTCCCTTATCTTCTCCCTCGCATAAGAGTATAAAGAATCACGAGATCTGTGCGCAAACTACAAAGTACACACACCGCTGCATGTCATCTTTTTCTATTCTTTTTTCTCCAACAATCGTGATTGCGAAGGCGAATTTAGAACGTGTACATGCGATTAATCTCTTAGCTTTCTTCCTTTTCTCTCAATGCATGTAACGAAGTAATATTGTGTATTATATCTTTTAAGTATGATTTTCCATTTCCTCTAAGGAGAACTATACAGTAATAATGACGATAGCGGGGAGAGTATAATATGTTATAGTATTAGCAGTACTCATAATAGTAAGAGTAGTTGTGAGGGCTACTTGTAGTAGGGTAATGGTAATAGTAATAGCATAGCTGATAGATGATAATAGTAGAAACAGTCGTAACGATAGGAGGGTAAAAATAGCAATAGCGTGAAAGCATATTAATAATGGTGTTAGTGGTCACCCGGAGAAATGGTAGTAAACAGTAGCAGTAATAAGAGTTTACATAGTAATAATTGTAGTAATAACTATAATAATGATGATAATAGTAATAATAATATGACAAGCAGTAAAGACAATGATGAACATAATGAGAATGATGGTGTGGCAAATTAGCTATCGGCCGGAATAGTAATAAACGATGGCGATAGAAAATAGAGTAATAAGTAGTAGCAATAGCGGCGGTGGCAATAAGAAAGTAGAACGGAGAGATAATTATCGTAGTAATGTTAAAAAGAAGTAAAATCAGTCAGTTCGTTAAAATGAATACATTAGTATATAATGTGCCCTGGCGCTTAAAATCAGACAAATTCCATTTCCCGAAATGGATAACACACGGAAATAATAATATTGCAAACATCGCACAATTAGTGTGGTGTACCTTTTTCGTCCCCTTTTTTTTCGTTTTAATATATGTTATACGTTTTTTTATCCGCTTCCCATAAAATTCTATCTCATATGTGTATACATATATATTCTTTATATAATACATTTATATAGATGCAGCAATTAGTCAAGGAAAGAATCTATCTTCCTAATAGCATTTGGCTTGCCAAATTCTGTCAGTTTCAATTAAATAGTATAATTGCATCAGATATAATAAAAAATATTTTTTTTTAGTTTTCCTTCGCGTGTCGTTCTGACATCGCAAAACTGAGTTTTCTTGGTGTAAATGTCTCAAATGTTGGACATTTCATTTGGTAGGGCTATTAAAGCGTGAGAATGCATGCACGTTTTATACGTGCTACTTGTCAGTATTTATCATTGCTATCGGAGTCTCTTTACTCTCGCAAAATGTAAGGGCGTCAGTCTTGCCTTCGACTTTGAAAGAACGGAGCTCGGACACATATGTCGTTTTATAATTTTTCTGTTTTTAACAGGACTTACTTACTGTGTAGATCCAGTCAACGAAAAAAACGAATTTATTAGGCCTCACCGAAACCACCGATTGCTTGTTCCGTCATTCTTAAACAAAGAGATTCGAGACGAGAGTTGATTTCTGGCTCCGTTGTTTCGGACGCGTTGTTGTTACTCGGGCTAAGAAAATGATCCCTCGGTGCACTGTATGTGCGTTGTAACGTTCTTTGTAACTGCTAAAATGTGAATAGAAATTAATTTTTCTCATGAAAAAGCTCGCATCTAAATACGAAATTAAGCTTAATAAAAAAACGTACCTGTAAACTGGATTCTTGTAAACTAGGTCGCTTTTTGGTCGCGTGGACTGGACGTAAAGTATTCTGATTTACGCTTTGGTTCTGATTATTTTGTAAATACGGTGTAGATATACTGTTTCTGTGAGTGCTAACCACAAAAGAATTGTTTTGTGGATGTGTATTATGGATGTGTCCTAAGTTTAAACTTGGTTTTCTATTATGCTGCTGGGGGTTACAGTACCTTCTATTATTGTAGCCATAATTATGTTGCCACCTGAAATTTTAATTGTACGAATGTTAATTGTATATCCAGCTATTTATTTCGAACTTTATAATTATCATGATATCAAAAGAAAATTATTTCTTTTAGTTATTCCTCTTTTTCTTACTTTGGAGTTGGTCGTGGATTTCCAAGTCTACTGCGCCATTGTTGTACCTTCTCCTTTTGATTTGGAGTAAAGCAATCATGCTGCAATACTTTCTCTAATATGTTAATACAAGCGCATAAAATACCGTCATCCACGCTATCCAGTGCCAACCGGCTACACACTACAAAACAAACAAACACGACGTGTTAGAATATTTTTATTCTTGTTATCTGGTACATATCATATTATCTTGAAACATTACATTAATAATTACGCAATACTCACGTTTCCCAAGAACCTTGGTGAATTGTGCAGGTATATCCTGAAGATCATTTTCTTGGCTGGGTTTCATGGGAGTAGCTAAGATAGTTTTTAATTCATCGATCGTATTAACCAACACTGTCGGACCTTGTAAAAACGAAGCTGATTGTGTATTATCGCGCGTTGGTTGTAATAAGTCTTTCTCTAAATTTAGAAGTGTTGTATAGCGTTGTTGCAATTTTGCGATAGAAAGAGCCAATTTATGTCGGGCCCCTTTCGTCACGCCTTGTTCTGCTAATTGTTCCTCAGTTAACTGAAGCATTTCTTCGTAACTGAGAGTAACAAATAGATAACTATATTTATGAAGGCGTAAAGTTTTAAGCCATGATGGGACATCTGAGAAATAGATAATATGTTACTTTTCTTATCGATGAATTGTAAATTTATGAAATTATATATACGTACCTCTCATACCACTAGCAAGCGATCGGGTAGATGTTTCATCTAAACGCCCTTCGCTGCCGCTACTTGCGCAAGAACTTTGAGGACTCAATGGGCCTAATCCAATAAGATTGCCTGTTTAGAAACCGACAATTATTCAAATAAAATAAAAGTATAATCGAAATACTCTTGTTAATATTAACTTCAAATTAATCTAACTTGTATGATCTCCAGATACGCTGAAGCTTCGTGGCTTATGTTTAGTTGTACAATTTATATTGTTACTGCGATCAACAACTTCTAGATGATGAGATGGAGCAACGGGTGGTGTTAAACTGTTCGATCGTCGTTGACGAGTTACAGGTGGAGGAAATTGCAAATTGAAGGCAGTGCCTGGTTGTGTGCCAAATAAACTTGTCTGTTCACTTTGCTGTTTAGAATTTCGCTGCCATGCATTATCCCATCTAAAATAAAAATAAATAAAATTAATATAATAAATATATACATAAATATTATACATAAATATTATACAACTGTTTCTAATTCACCTAATAGTAGTACTAGTGTAATCTTCGAGACTTTGTATTGGTGGTGTACCACTAATACGTTCTTCAAGATGTCGAAGCCACTGAGTCAAGGAACGTCTATCTTGACTAGTTATAGCTGGATGAATCAAACAATAACTTAACAGTTGTTGTGTTTGTTCGGTAAATTGCCCTGTAGTTACACAATGGCTTACTAATTCTGGTATTGCTACTAAATAACATTGTTTGCACTCTATATTCCCAGGCCTTAATAATGGCAAATGTGTTAGAAGTTGATTTATAGCAATTTCTGTTGATTCTGATAGCAATGAGTTAATAAATGCTACAACAACATTTTTGATAAAGATTATTTACATTTGTAGACTCTTAAATTCGTTTATACTAATTATAAAAATTACCTGGATTATTAGCATTTAGTTCCTGTGTGTCTAATTCAGAAACAGAGTGCAAGGAATGTTGCACTGCTTGTGCAAGAAACCTTGCTTGAACTGCAGGAATGCGACGAAGTAGTGCATATAAAACTACAGTTTGCTCACACTCATTCCATTGTGAGAAAACTCGAGTTAATTCACCAACTTGTTCACAGAATAGAGCACCGGGTGACCACTTCATTTTTAACAGTGCTTTAGTGATAAGGAGCAAATATTAAAAGCTCCAATTCTTTTTTGATTATTCAGATTACGATTCAATTGTGTTCCAATAATATTTAAGCAAAACCAGGTATATGCCAGCACTCTGTATTAAATATAAAGGATATTTACATTTTTAAGATGTATTCTATGTAAAATAATTTATTAGGAATTTAACCCTAATGTTCTCCCAGAATCTAAATGAGGATTATATTTTAATAAATATTATTAAGATGTAAACAGTTATTAAATATTTGGCTTTTACTATTTTTTGTGTATTCTAAGTTTTTCATGAATTGGAGAAGAATTATTTGATACACAAATAAAGAAGAAGTAAGGAGAACAACAAAGTTAAATATTTAAAAATAAAATTATACAATATATCAAGGACAATTTAATTCATTTGAAATTTATTGCTAAAATATTGTTCTAATACCAATACAATACATTTTTAATATTAAATTCAATAGGGTAATGTTAATAATGATTTTATATGAATATATACATTTATTTGTATGTAATATATAAAAAAAATCTTATTATATACATACATGATAGAATTGCATGGTTAACTAAAATACATCTTTAAAAACTATCTTTATATTAACTGTATTATAATACTCAAATAGCAAGAGTTGCAGAAATTTAATTATTAATTTTTATATCTTAAATCATCCATAACTTTATCGTTTTAACCTAGCATCATAAAATTAATATTTAACATAAATTAACATATCAACTTTCTAGAACAGTGAAAGTGTGCAGCAAGTAAAATCGAACGCCTAATATTAATTAGTCTTACAAAATTATTATATTAAACCTACTTGTATTTATTTCAAAAATAAAACTTATAACGTACAACGTACCATAAAAAACAATAACAATAATTTATTACAATTAGGTACACTAAATATACCAAATAATTTTTTCACCAACTATAATACTGTAAACACTATTTTAGTTTTCGGAAAAAGAAATATATTAATTCTGTAATATCGAATCGTCGGATTTTTTCGGTCTTTATAGGCGTATAACTAAGTCTAATGTCCAACATAACCTCAAAATATCTGTGTACACTGCATCGATATGTAGGTACATCGATAAGAATTCCACTGAGGTCAAGTTTGTTTACCCCGCGATGCGTGTGTATTTATAGCTTTCCTGTTACGATCCATTCGGCGGTGCAATGGCACCGTGTGCGAGACTTTACATGCTCTAACACTGATAGATAAGATACGATTCTTTCTACGGACAGAAATAACGCAATTGTCCATCAAAGTTCCACCAAAGACTCTAAAACTCTCATATGATAAAACTAAATGTTTCTTAGAAAAATTTCATTTTGTATTTCCGTAGAATTCTTCGAGTCGCTTTCGTCGGTACCGCTGCTATCTTTGTATGCGTGGGATAGTAGGGGGGAAAGGACAGAGAACGAACAGAGAAAAACAAGAGAATAAAAAATAATTCGTTTATGTATTAATATTAATCGATTTTCACAGTAAAACGTATATGTAGTAGAATTATCGAAATTGTAGCGAAATAGGTGAAAGGGATATTCTATAAATGTAACAAATATATTGCTACTGTGCGACTAGCACTCGGCCATTGAGCCGAACAGCAAACAACAAATTGTATGCTGAAATCGGTCAACGCGCTTATGCTATATAATATAGCTACATATTGATATAATTACCGTATGCAAGGCTGGAGGTGGCTGTTCCACAAGTTCGTTGTGCCCCTTGCAAAATAACAACAATACACAATTATAGCATTTTAGACGACGTCGAGTTAAAGGAAACATGTATCCACCATGCGGTATGGTGGGCTTACGTGACCACACTGGTTCGTCGTCGCAACTCGTTGCAGAACTTCACCTCTACTATTGGACCACGCTCGAATGGTAACAACCAATCGCGTTATAGCTTGGGGCGCGGTTCATTTGTGTCTCAAATGTAAGTCGATTTTGTTTGGCTTTTTAGTATGCGTTCAAATTCAATTAGGTTTCTTTTTATATAGTGTATATTTATTAATAAACTGAGGATTTTTATGCAATTGTGAGAAATTTAATGATATCAGAATGCAGAGTGCATTAATATTAAAAATATATAAAATATTCAAAGTACAATATCTGTTTTAATATTTGAGATGAGTAAAACAAATATTTTCTGAGGCTCTATTTTATTAGTATTACATATTCGTAAATATATGAATTTGCATAAACATCCGCAGTCTATTTATGTAGATAAAAATATGATTAAAATATTATTTGTAATAAACTAACAAATTCTCTGAGATTTATTAAGTTAATTAATATATTTGGTCGTAGTTTACAATTTATCTTACTTATTCAGTATAATCTATATCTTTCTTTACAATAAATTTTAATATAGAAAAACATTATAATATTTAAAGTTCTAACACAATAATAGACCAAACGTTTATTTTAAATGTGACCTAACACAAAATACATTGTCGAATGAAAAATAGCTTTAAAATAATGATATATGTTTTATGTTTACAAAAATATTAGATATTAGATATTAAATATAAATCATCGTATACTCATACAATAATCTTTTCTTTTTGATTATTCCAAATAATGAAAGAACACAGAGAAGTAGGACAACTGACTATAAGGTATTCTTATCCTATGGCGTGCTACTTATATGTATGTTATTAAATATTATCGCCCATTCCATCGCTCTCAGTGACTAAAGCACGTTCCAGGATGACACGGCCTTCCTTGTATCGTTGATTCTCGTCTGTGGCAAATTCATACACCCACCCAAGTTTAGCATCACAGTTTTTGCAGCTGACATCTCGGACCATGTGACGACCCGTCAACATCACTCTATCCTGTACCTCGCTGTGTATCATTGTAGACAAATTAAATTATGAATGGGCAAAAATAATATAAGATTATTCCATTAGTACAATTTCTCTGAGATTTTGTACATTTACGAATGGTATCCTGTGTGCTAAACAATGTTAAAAAGCTACATATGTATAAACAGGAAAATCATGTACCTAAGAATAATATATAATAAACATAAAATAAGTAATAAAAGTTACAAACATTTAAATAATCAATGAAGCAATAAAATTATTTTTGTTTGAAATAATGATAAGTTTTTTTAGAATGACAAAGTTTCTTTAAACTGTACTAATAAATCTTAACGTAATATACAAATAATACAATGAAGATATCAAAACAAAATGACGCCATGTTGTACCTTTGTAATTAATTTTACAAACAATTATTAGTTCTCTTTCCCATATGTTTATACACATTCTCCTCTAACGGATAATTCAAATTTTTACTTAAATTCAACTCCTCTGTCCCTCTTTCTTAGGTACATGAGTATAATAACATTCCACCTTACACAATTGTCTTTGTCAAGCGCGAGAATTTTCAAAAGGTAGAAATGTAAACATAAACTTATTGTATATTACGTTTGACGTTAATTTATTTAAAGGAACAAAGGAAAAACGCGAATACCTGTAATTCAAGTTGACGACTTTGTTAAATAGAAAAGCACGGCCTGTCGCGCCCGTAAAACGCGTGCTTATCAGCTGACCTCTGTTTGTAAGATTGGTGTCACAAGAAGCGCAGGAGAACAACCGAGTACCTCCGATGTGTTCCAAGAAAATTACGCCCATCCTGAAATATCGTAAATCGCTTTCCAAGTATCTACTGTGAAATAAAAACGACTTGGTAGATTCAAGCGAACTGCATTGACTCTACAAACAAGCAAGTCATGTAATTTGACGTAGCTGTCACTACAGCGTGATACATACACTACGCTACACAACAATACCATCCAAATGCTTGAGTCTGTCAAGCTGTTTTAACCGTGCATGATTCATAGATTTCAAGCTTCTAGATGGTGCAACCGCCTACGAAAATTTTAAACTCGTACGCTGCGATCAGGGCGACGCTGAAAAAAATACAAAAATGACATGCAAGACTGTAAATGTAAGATAATATTGCATCAAAATTATTTCATAATTATTTATAGAACTACATGTTCTATAAACATATGCTTCTTTTAATTTCAAAACAAAATTATTGTCTCTAATATAAATTTTCTTTCGATATGAATATTATTACATGCATAATCAACAGTTTAAAAATGGTTTAATAAAATAGTGAATAATTTGAAAGTAAAACATTTTGTATACAAGTCCTAATTTTAAAATGAGGACGCAGTATTTAGGTAAGTTTAAATCGAAATTAAAAGAGCTATATGTTTATAAAATATGTGTCACTATAAATAGTCATGAAATAAGTTTGATGTAATGTTATTTAACGGTTTTATATGTATATTTACGAAATTTATTTACTTATATCAACATCAATAGCGATACGTGAAAATTGATTTTTTTCTAAATTAATTTAAAAATTGAAATATGTAAAACGAAACACCAATAAGAGGACGAATAAGATAGATTTGTAATCTTAACGTTAAAAATCACAGCTAAGAAGAAACATGTATATATATTATCTATATTTATACACGAGCAAATTAAATAAAACATAAGCATCATAATATATTTTTGGAAAATGACGAAAATGCCGCAAATACATATTACTCAAATATTTATTTAATTTCATACCTCATAGAAATATTCGTATGAATTACTATCTATATTCGCGTCTAAAATACACATGCGAATTGGGATATATTTTTAAATAAATACTATAAATAAAATTAACAAATCTTTTTTAATAAAAACTTTTTAAAAAATTTCTTTGAGAAAAGTAATAAGCTTTTTTTAGAGTAAGGCTCTTTACGTATTATTTCTTTTCTTTTTTAAAATAAACATACATTGAAAAAATGAATAAGTTATTTTAGAATAAGAACTGTTATATATATTATCCCTTTTGTATTCAAAATATCTTGTAAATAATTTCGAGAGATTACATCAAAATATTATATCTTTATTATTCATATAAACGGTATACAATATGTTACAAGTATATATATAATATAGATATATATATATATATATAATATATATGTTCGTGTAAATTATATTTTTAAAGCTAGGTACATAGATGTTTGTGCAGTAAAATTCGAAACACTTTCCCTTAATTTTTTCTTTTATAATTCCAAATATTCGGACGTTGGCCGTAAAAGCCTCGCTATAATTATGTACCGTAACCACAATTAGAAAATGTGGAAGGTATAAATGTAAAAGCCAAAAAACATTTAGAATTACGAAACGAATCGAAAATATATTGTTGGTCATTGTTTAATATCTATGTTCATATCTCTTCAAGGCACATTTGAAATATAATCAGTATACTCATTTCCATATTACAGAGGAATTTACTAACATTAATTGTTCCTATCATTTCACTAATAGTGTCTGGAGTTAGACTTTAATGAAATTAAAAAAATGAGAAAGAAAAACGAGAGAAAAAATCAATAGAAAAATATAAAATATTAAAAACTCCTTTAGCCAAAATCACAGACAAGTCCCTTACTTTCTCAAACAGAGCACAGAAACGCATTTTTCATGGTCTTAATTCTAGAATAATAGTTATATAAATATTATAAATATACATTCATATATATATACGTAGTCTTATCAAATTATATACATACACGTATACATACGCTTTCTGATATTGAACATTCGCTAATAATAAAATTTACATTTTTTATTTTGCATACGTAACGTTATTATGTATATTTACATGTACGCACGTACAGCATATAAACAGTGGTCTCTTTCATGTGTACATGTATATTGCGTATGTATATATATATATATATTTATACATATATATTTTGATTATATCCTTTTTTGATATTCAGATCATGAAGGATATCTTCCATAATACTGCACCTATTTCTATGTACATAAAATGTTTACAGAACATAATGAAATATAGATAAAACGTACGCCGATGATAATAACAAAAATAGTAACAAGTGACTTTGCAATTATTACGTGTTATCATTACTACACATAGATATGATAAAATGCCCTGCTCATCGGCTTTGTAGAGGTTTACGGTTTTGTTACCGTCCCTTCTTCATAGTATTTATAACATTTTATATTAAAAAAATTAATTTGCAAGATCAAATCCTTGCTCTGCCAATATCATCATAATACACGCTCACTAACACTCTTTTATTGCATGCACCTTTCCTTTCCTTCAGCGAATATTTACCTAGTCAGGTCCTATATGACTATAATACGTCCTTTGTTGGAAGTTGCACAAATTTCCCAATGAATATCAATATGCGGGCATTTTTATTTCAAGTTAGATAAAATGGCTATCATCTGCACTGCAGGTATTTATTAACAAGTATAGAATGCTTGACGTAACATTTTAATAATTACACGCAACGCAAAGTGAAAACTAGAATCTTTCTTCAGTATGTAATAGTAACAAGATTATTCATTAACAAACTATACAAGAAACTATATTCCATAAACCACATTTGTGGGACATTCATGCAACATAAAAGAAATATTTTTACATTTTGAGTGACGAAATAATTATAGCAGTCACAGTATTAATATTCATATTAACAGCGATTAACGACATAGATATTAACAATAATAACGTAGTACATTTTTGATAAATCGGAAACGTTATTATTTTTTTTTTTTTTTTTTAACAGCAATCAAAGCAATTATTTCAATAATTCAGCTAATAAGAAATTGTATTAAGAAATAAATGAATAAGATTTTGGTTTACTTAGCACAAGTTTAAGTCATGAACGACTGCTAAATATGAAAAATATATATCTCTTATGTATTATTTTTGGTAAGTTTTGTTCTGTTGGCGGCAACTGCTGCAAGACATGCCAGTGCTTCTAAGTCCGGCGATGCACACCATGCTATCAATATTTGCATAATTAATTAACTTGATAATAATTAAATAATATAAGCTTATATCGTATTTATAATAACAAACATGAAATAACAAACATAATATCCTCTATTTTCATAATCTTAAATATCTTAATTTTAAAACCAAAAATGTTTACAAATTATAAAACTTAAGTACAAGTGAAAACTTTGCAGATTGGAACGTAAATTTATGTTTTCTAACTCATACATAAATACCTTATAATATAAATTGAAGCTTTAGTTAACTGAACTCTAGTTCCTAATAAAAAGTACAATTTCTTCTTGTAACTTTCACTTCTTTATAGATGAAAACATAGATAATCTAAACAAAAGATAAGATAATTTTTATAAGTTTTTCTTTCATAAAAATAATAACGTTCCAATCTGAAAAATTTACAAGAAATATTTCTGTTATATTTATGAACAAAACACTAAGAAATAAAATGAAAGTAAGAAATAAACAATACAGTTTATTTCGTCTATACTTACATTTATTGGGTTCCTCAATCTCAATTTGCTTTGAATCATTTATAGCTGCCGCGTTACGTGTAATGCTTTGTTTTCGTGCTTTCCTTTTTTGACTTCCAACTAGAAGTTTCTCAGCATCTTCTGAATTTTCACGTTCTGTTTGGGATATTTTTGTATTGTTTTGACTGTTTGCTTGATCGTTGCTGTCGAAATTATTCTGATGCCTTTTGTTATTCGAAGTCGATGTTAATTTTTGTACAATTTTTTTCTTTTTCGTACGTTGTTGCTTCTTCTTTTCCTGAAATTCTTCTAAACTTAAAGATGGTAACGCTTCAATTTTCTTTTCTAAATTAAAGTCCCTACATAAGAAAATGAAAATAATACATTTTCGTTGTATATTACACAATATTTTAATGCGTAACATTATAAAATGGCATTAAACTTACTCAGCTCGAAACCTTTTTCTTGCAGTCCATGGTCCAAAATCAACTTGTCCTTCTGCACCTTCAGTTTCTGTCTCTTCTGGCTTTGATGCTTCTATATTTCCCTCGGCGCTTTAAATAATACTTATATTATTTCTTTTTGTTTCCATATATATGATAAAAATGCAAATGATAAACGAATTTAAATTACCTTTCAACAAGATGCTCTAATTCGCCGCGAGAGCTATTTCCACCTTCACTACTCAAGGAATCTGTTTTTTCACTGACATTTGAAGAAATAGAGTTTCTTCTTTCAGTTGCTTGACCATCAGTGCTAATGAAAGCATCAATCAGAAGTAGGTTATTAATGACGAAATCATATTTTACATGCAACACAAGTTTTATGAAATATTGTAATTATTTACCTACGATTTCCAGTTTGTCTTCTTCTCTTAGGCTGCTGTCCTGATACACCAACATTTTTCATTTGTTCTGCAAGGAACTTTTGATAACGTAAACCTTTGCATGTTCGTTCACTTCTAAAATTACTTTCTTCTGAAGGCATGTTCGTAGTTAAAAAATTATTTATTTCTGTTTTTTCATCCTCTGTATCCTAAATACAATTGTTAATGTTAGAAATGTGAGATTTTAAGAAATAGTACGACTATTTAATTATTTAAAGATAGAAAATTTAATTAAGAAAAATTTAATTAAAAAGGTCCCTTACATATTGATGCACATTATTATTTGATTCAGATTTTTTTCTCTTTTTTGCATCAAAAAGATCAGCTTTACATTCTCTCTTATTATCAGATGAAAAAGGTACTTCTAAATATCTTTTTTTAGGAGGTTTTGGAACTTCAGTATCATTTTCAATCACAGAACCATTAATAGTCACTTTCTCATCTGCTGCTTGTGTTTTTTGAGGTGTAAATAATGAACTGAGGCCACCAATTTGGGATTCATCAGCTAATTTTCCTGGTTGAATTGATTGTCCATCTCGCTTATCAGATTTTGAATAATCGGAAGACTTGTTCTCACATTTTACACTTTCTACTATTTGCTCATTAGAATTTGTTTCTGCCTTTTTGTTTGTAGGCCTAGTATTCAAAGTACGTAAAGGAGGTGCTGGTAATTTGTACCACTTAAAGTCAGGATTTGCATTTAAGAATGCATCTTTGTACTGAAAAATTTAAAATTGTAATCATAAAAATTACAATTAGGAAAATTAAAAATTTGTAATTAAAATTTCTAATATACAATTTAAAAAAAATATTTAGTTTTTAATGAAAATTTGTATAGAATTGTAAACAGTATTGAATTTGTAAGATTTATAGCTGACTATGTCAAATTACATCAACACTATAATTACTAGCATGACATTTAACTTCCTTATTATGCAAGTAACTTACCTCCTGTGCTAGATTTGTATAAGAACGTTTTTGATCTGGATGAAGAGTGGCCCACCATTCTCCAAGAACTCTTGTAACTGCTCGATTTTCTAAATGTGGGAAACCAGATCGCACAGAACCACGGTGACGTTTACAAAAAATAAGAAAAGCATTCATTGGTCTCCTTGCATGGTGGGCTGGTTCTCTTAATTCTCGTGATTCCTAATTGTTAATACAATTTGATAGATCTATTAGTACATATCTCTTTACAAATATATATAACTGGTTAATAAAAATTATGTAAAGTAATCTGATTGAAATAAAGTATGTGTGTAATTATTTTCTATTTCTACTTAAATATGGTAAAAATATGTTTTTAATACTATGTTAAACAATTAATAAGATATGAATTAAAATATTTCTAATTAAGTTAACAAAAATATTTAGATATAAACACAAATACCATCTCTTAAACTAAGTAAATCATTATTATTTATAGAAATTAATATATATTACATATTTAGTTGTTATTTGTTACAAAAATTATATAATATGATATATAACAATAAAAAAATTACATATATTGTTAGATCAAAACAATATTCAGTTATATTACAGCACTTGTGAAACCTTAAAATCACATACCTTGACAGATTCTAAGGTCACATATGCTTATCTGTACATTCATAGATAATAGCAATATATTAAAACTAATTGTTTATATTAAATGTACAATTTAAAGAAATACACACAAAAATATGTTGTTACTAATTTAAGAAATGGATGTATGTTCATACATTGCTCATCTATGTGCATATACCTTTTTTAACATTGAATAAGCACAAGTGTCATTTAAACATTTTTTAAATGAAATATTTATTAAAGACAATTACTAATATAATATACTAAATGGTAAATAATATGTTTTTCAGTTATTTATTCAATTAAGCATATTAAAAACGAAATTATAAAAATATTTTATCATTTTATGTAAGGTATATTAATTTTATAAAAATAATTTTCTTGATAAAAAAAACTTTATTGATTATTTAATTACGAGTGCAATTAAATGCATTACTTATAGTATACGTTATTCCCCATACTTTTTCTAATGTTCTATTCACGTCCATACTTAACGAATTGTTATACAAGTAATGAAAAAACGTAAACGTGAATCAACACACAAATATGACGGAGATTGTGCATATGCACGTATATAACGCATACATATACATAAGTGAATAAAATAAAAGCAGAAATATATCCATTTTAATGGAATGTAATCTTTTCGTTATTTATCCTTATCTTTTCAATATTTTTACCTTCACGATAAGTCAACTTTATTACGAAACGAGAGTATAATAAAAATATATTAATTTATATTCTGTGCACGATATTATGAAATTGGTCATAAAATTTAAACATTAACAGTAAAAAGTCATGAGAAAAATTCCATTTGCTGCGACGTTTGTAAAAACGATTTTTCCAAAAAAAGATTGCGTTCCATGATAACTCTAAGACAAAAAAGAAAATCACGTCTATTTATGGTACAACGAGGAGAACGATCTACAAATGCTTTGGATTGGTAGAGAATCCAATGTCAAAGGAATGAAAGATTCGCCACATTCCCGAAATATTTCGTAATAATATTGACAATATACGATTAATATAAAAATTGACGGTAGTAGTAGCAGTAGTCTCATTGAAAAAGAAATATAGATATCCGCCGTCATAACAGGCATATGTTAATTTTCGTATTCTGTCTAATTACTTCAACTGCACAAAGTCCAGAATATTTTCAGTATGAAATGTCGCAATTCCTCACTAATTTCGATTTATCTAAAAGTCGCATCGTTAGTCAAAAATATGATGAAAAATATAATGAAGGAAGTATAGTCCAAAATTGTTAGGGCATGTCGGTTGTCATACGTCGCAGCTTTCGTTAATGCTATTGTACGTTGATTGCCTCGATCACACTACCTATCTCTGTCAAATTCATATGAGCTTTCGATGTTTTGGAAAAAAATTTGGAACATATTTCATATGAACCAGACATCGAAGAGAATTGCACATTGCACATTTTTTCCAAGACCTCATGACACCTTTCCGATCATCTACTGACAGCTGCTTGTGCAAATGTAAATACTGCATATAACAATTTATACGTCTTTCTATGCACCGATGATCTGGCAAATATTTGAATGAAGTGAATCGTCCCTTGAAAAAATTCCCATTCACGCAAAATGCTACTATATTCTTGTATAATTCGTTCTTGAGTCCCCCTAATTGTCAAATATTTATTAACATAGAACTAAGCCCAAGACGTTGTTGTTCCTTTTAGTATGACTAGTCTCGAGACATTGTATAAATCCCGTTTTTTGACTCAAAATCATCGCGAATAAATCACACGTTCGACTGTTCAGAATGATAAATTTAACCTTAGACAGTATTAC
The DNA here is from genome assembly GCF_910591885.1 of Bombus terrestris. NCBI lineage: Eukaryota > Metazoa > Arthropoda > Insecta > Hymenoptera > Apidae > Bombus > Bombus terrestris. The sequence goes on along the minus strand of NC_063278.1, from coordinate 3,145,258 downwards.
GAATTCGCTGTTGACACGGACGTATCGAAAAGCCATTGGCAATTCGAGAAAAATACAATGTATTTCTCCCTACTCACCTTGCGTTGTTGCTCGTTGGCAGCCATTTCTGATTTCACTTGACAATTCACTCAGCGGCGCATAATAAAGATAAAGCTTCGGCACTGAGTGTCCTCTCTTTTCCTCCGTATCTTGCTTTCTTTCTCTGGCTCTTTTCCGTGCACGAATTAACCTCTCCTTCTTACGTACTATTTCTATCTTTTTCCTCCTTCGATGCCTTCGTCCACATTTGTTTCTGGTGGCCCACGTGAAAGAAAATTCTGGCAAAAAGTCACGATATTTTATCACATTTCACGAAATTTATTAGTCGCTTTGAAAAACATTTCGGGCTATGTTTTACTCACAAGTCACACAAACAGTATTATTCCAGCGATTTGTGTTTGCAACTAAATCATTTGTCGTGCAAACGTCACGAATCTACAAACGTCACTGTTAAAACCAGTCACGCGCCTATATGTGCTCGTTCCAAAAGAATTAATCTGAATGAATCAATAGATTCTAAATCGTATCGACTGCTAATACTATTTTAAGTCTCTAATGAATACTGAATTCTTGTTTCGCTTTGTATAAAATTACACACACTATCGAGAGAGCAATACGTTAATGTTGTACACATTTTCAGCATCGTGCGCATTGTGTTCAAAAAAATAAAAGGTTCGCGCGTATGAGCATATCAGTGTTACCAATTAAACTACACAAACATTACTAAAAGAGATTTATTTTCTTTGAATATTTTACTTTTTAACTCTTTAAAATGAAAGATTTACAAATTTGTATAATATTTCTCAATTAATATAAATGACAATATTAATTTTTTATTATAAATTACACATTATCTTTGAGATTAAGGCATTGATTAATAATGAAGATATTTTTTGCCAATGAAATATAATGGAAAATCAAAATGACTATGCAAAGCATCTACTGCACGATCATATGAATAAACAGTAAACAGATCTCGATACTTGTTAAAGAAAATCGTTCGAAAATTGAGTTCTGAAAAATAAACATGGAAGACGAAAAGGAACTCGTTCTGTGAGACAGGCAAAGATGAGTAGACTGTCTCTGTCTCTGTCTGGGACATTTGTAATATCTGTATATACAAATATACGTATCACATATGCACACAATAAGACCATTTCTTGTCCTCCATTTTGATCTTTTTCGACTCAAAAGACGGACGACATCACCGATACCTTCGATATGGAAGTGTTCAGATCTGTTTATAGTTAATAAGACCGTGGTCTGGATATTCAGATCTGCTTTATTTATTGTTGTATGAAAAAGTTTTTCAAGATGAAATTACAGTATTTCAATGGTCACATATAAAAGCGGAAATAAATATTTAGATAATACCATCTAAACGAACCGCCCTATATTTACAGTTTTGTCAAAATAAGCAACTACATGAAAGTATTATTTGAGCAAAAAACTATAGTATTCAATAATTCTTTCATTGTGTATTTTTAATATTTTTATAGTAGTTTTAATGTACAATTTCATACTTCACAATGAAAATGTAAATTTATAAATATACGTTACATATATTAATCCCAGAGGTGTTTTATTCAACCATTTATGCAAATATAGTATACAAGTGAAAAGTATAAAATATTCTTTGGCAGTCATGCGTTTCTCACCATAATGGACAAAATTTATTAAAAAATGTCAATATAGTTTATAAACAAAATTAATCTTTCCCTACTACAACTATATACCATGAACAAACAACCCAAAAATGTTAGAAGGTAGCGAGGTCACAAAACGCAGATCTGCTGTGACAGTTTCAAATACTGTCGAGGGTAAACATGAAATAAGTCATTATAAAAAAAGCATACATTGCTTCATCAAATTATATCACTTTGTACTTGTTAGAATATAGTGAACTGGAATATCAGTTTGATATATTTATTAATCTCCTTCACTTTCTTGTTATTTATATTATTTATTTTTTGTAGAATATTTTTTCTTTTCGTCGCTTTCAAAGCCAGAATCCAAGTCATCGCTTAAACACTTTTTTAGTGTATAAATTTTAGAATGCTGCTGCAAATCTCTGTTTTCAATTGATAGCTTCTTTATGCAGCTTATTAATTGTTCAAAGAAATTAGGATAACTATCATACCCAGGAAACATATTTACATCTATGATCGCATATTTTTCGGTATGATTTTCAATAACAACATCGACACCAACCAAAAGCAATCCAAAAAGTTCTGTAACTCTCTTAACAATCTTCTCCAGTATTTCACGTTTCGGTTTTACGGTTAATGGAATGTCTTCCTCTGTCAGAATTGACCATTTAGACTTGGAATCGCTCTTACATATATCATGAGAACTAAAAAATATTGTGTTTAATGCAGTACAGTCTTCTTCATAAAAGTTTTTGAAACTAGGTCTTTCGACTACATGAAAGTTTTCTCCAACTATATATATCTTATAAAGAATTGCATTATGGTTGACAAATTGTTGAGCCACACAAGGAGGCTGACAATCCTTCACACCCCCTTCATTAAAAATCACCATCATCTAAAAAGCATGATTATTATTAACCTTTAAATAACATTCATATGTTTTCTAATGATTAAATTACCTTATGTGCATCGTTGGAACCCTGAGCCACAAGTGGTTTGCAAAGAAATGGGAACTTAATACCTGCCATTTTTAACAGCGATATATTCTCAATAGCATTTTTACTTTTAATTTCTACAAACCTTGGAGTGAATACCCCTATAAAAAGATAGATCATATAATCATATAATTCACATATATTATATATAGATCAATAATTTGTTATTTGATATTTTTTTAACTATAATAGAAAATTATCGAATCTAAGTATTAAGAATTTGTATTTACCATCGAGTTGTAGCTGTTCTTGTAAGATTTCATATGATTTATAACGATTTATTAAAATCCTAATATTGTCCAAAGGGTCGATAACTATTATTTCAGGATGTTGGTAAAAGTATTCTTTCATTCTTGAGATGATTGCTTTGGCCTGGAATATAAATTAATTGTCATAACGTTGTTAATCACAATAAATATAAAAAATTTGTTCATACATATTGATCACCATATTCAGCATGTGCTAGTTTGTCTGTCATTTTGTATATAAAAACATGGAATGGTCCCTGAGGTTCAAGATCAGAGTTTATATCAATCTGAAATTAACGTATCAATTCTAAAATATTTGATAAAATATTATAGACGCATATAAATTATAAATAAAACATTTTATACATAACCTCACATTATTATAATATCATGTATAGCATAACTATTTAATAATAATTTCAGAAAGCTTAAACAATTATTTACCATTTTTAATAGAAACCCTTCAGATTCACAAACACTACAAAAGTCATTCCAATTAAATTTTTGTCGTTTTTTTTCGGATATCGAGTAACCGATGACATACTTGTCGCACATTTTTTTTCGCGTTGTTTTCTTATGTTGAATATAATTTTTATCTATTAAAGCGTATACAGTACATTATTTTAATAATAACCTTTAGGTAAATTATACTCTATTAATGCGTTGTTTAAGAGATTCTTGTGTCAACTAATTTCATATTTTTCTCGAAATGTAAGGTTATGTTTGGATGATTTAAGAAATACTCCACGATATTATTGTATTCCCTTTGGTTCTATACATTTTACACAATCAGTTTATTTTCTTAAAGCAAAGTATTTTCTCAAATTTTATTCTCGCGTACAACTTGGGTTATCGTTATATTTATTTTGGATAGTGTAATAAATGATCACAGGTTATTGCGACATAATAATGACAAGCACATTTCACATTATTTATGCTTAATTACACGGCACTTATAATAATCCAATACATAATATGATTATCTAAAATTATCATTTTATTTACAATACTTTCATGATATTTTTCATCGTGTATTTAATGGTCCTTTCAAATCATAAATATTCGGGAATATGTCACCGTCGTTGCATCTTCAATTGCAGTATTTGTAATACACATTCTTCATGTTCATGTTTCTATGACGCGCTTTCTATCAAATCAGCAATTTTAAATTTCTCCCATGCTCTGTATGAGAGACTAAAAATAAATCAATTAAGTATAATTAAAAAGTATAGTTCTCATAATAAAGGTTCGATTAACAATATGATAATATAACATTGAAATTTCTTTAAATAATTTAATTTCTTACTAAGATATTAATTTTAAGATTTTAATTTATAATAATTTTAATACTAATACATATCATTATACAATAGTATAATTTTAATATTATTTCATGTATATATATATATATATATTACGAAATTTGTTATTTTACCTTTGAAGATTCGTTCCAAGAAGTCAACATCTCTTTCGTAACGAAAATCGCGACGTTATTATCGAAATCATCGGTGTTTTCGCCATCCGATCGAATCTTTGTCAACATTCGAACTTCTCCGAGAGAATATGAACCGGAACTTGGCATGTATAATTCCCCTTCGGAGTGTGAAGTATCCGAAATTTCCATCTGAGATAATGAGACGTAATTAGACGAAGAATTTAAAAAATATACAAATTTAAATATTAATTATTTTTATTGATTTTATTCGGAAAACTTTTGCGCATGGAATTAAAAATTAATAAAATCGAGCAAATTCGTTTTAATTCTCACAATTGCGAACATGATAGTATATTCTTAATACAAAAGGCAGGAGACTTTCTGCCAAATGAATTATCGCTGGACTACTCTATCGAAAACGGATTATAAAAAATTTCAGAATGCATAAATATACAGAATACGTTATAATATTTAACAGAGAAAACAAACTCCTGCCTAGATTCTATTATTTGAATTATATTCGTAAAAATACGAATTTGTATAAATATTCGCAGTTTAATTATTACGTTGGACACGTTGAATGTTAAAGAGATATTTCTTACCTTGTTCGATTCTATCGTAGATATCGTAGACGTACCATTAGAAAGCCTGTAAAAAGTATAATTTGAGAATAGTACAATTTCGAGGAAATCGATTAAAGAAAATAATGACAGTAATTAAATAATTGTAGATATAATTTCATAAATATTTTTTTAGTTAATACGACCAAACATTCAACGTATAATGACTGATTAATTAATTAAATTACTTGAAATTGCGCGTGTTTTAAGGTATTTCCTTTACCTCTGCCGTTGATTAAGCAAACTTGAATAATTGATATTGGCATCAAGACACGTAGAAGAGAAGAACCTTTTGTCCATTCCGTCATACACATCGGATAAAATGTTCTTTTTCTCGAATAAGCTATCGAAATGCGAGTTATTTATATTGCTTATTTTATCAACAATCACATTACTCGTTTCCATCTGCTTAAGTTCATTCGCTTCCTGTGAAAGTTTCGTATTATTCGATGAAGTTTTCGAAAGGTTTCTCGAGGAAGATCGAAGAGACGCGCAATCGCGCAATGAATCAGACGATAAACCCTGCGAAATATTATTATCAAACTGTTCGTTTTTCCCTGGATTTTCCATCGAACACAATTCTACAGATTTCTCTTTTCTCAATTCACCAACCGCGTCGCTCGAAGATACTGATCTTTTATTCCATGTTTCAAGGTCATCACGCTTCGCGTCTTTGTCATCGTCCGTTTTCAACGAGGTTTCCTTAATATCCTTTACAGCTGCCTCGTTATTGCGTAAATTCATTCTTTCATCGATATTTCGCAGCGGATTATTTTTTAAAGCTTCAGCAACGTGGCATTCTTTGCTCCTGGTTGGCTCGTGAATAATATTAAACGCAGTTCTCCTAGACATTTTATTTTCCTTCTCACTTACTTCCATCCGCAAATTCGCATCGTTCTTCGAGATATTCTCGTCATTCTCGTCATTCTTTTCAGGATCCTTTTTCGTATTATCAATTCCACCGCTTGTTTTAACGTCTTCCGCCAACTCGATATCGCCGTCTATTTTATCCGCAGAATTTTCATTTCTCGATATATCAACGTTACATTTTAAAGACGATCGGTCCTCGGTATTGGGAATCGGCTCGTTAAGAATAGCGTCGTCGCGTTCGGATTTATCCTTTATCGAAATATCTTTCTCGATAATTTCTTCGTTCAAATTCGTTTCAACCCGCGCATGTTCCAATTGCGAATCTCGTTCCTGAGATTCGTTATCCGATTTCGTCGCCCCGACCATACGAACGTTGTTCGAAACCGCGTCGTATATCGACGATTTTCCAGACACCAGCGACTGCAAGTTTCCACGACTGGCCTCGTCGTTCTTCAAACTCTCCAACAAGCTCTTCGCCATCAGAGGCACTAGCTCGTTTACCTTCAGCATGTTCTTTATTTTATCTTCTACGAAGCGCGTTTCTTCTCGAAGAGCGCGCGCCATCAAGTTTTCCTCGATCTTCTCTTCCGCTGCAACATGTTTTAAGACAGCGGGGCGAACGATATTCCGCAACGTCGTGTCATCGAAATTACCTTTCTGAACCTCCCCTTCCTTCAATTCCAGCGCGTTTATCCTGAGAATCGTCGCTCTCTCGTCGCGAGACTCGTTTTTGGTCGTCAGCGACCTCCACGTCTCTTGCGACATTTTCGTATCGTTCGCGCTCTTCGTATCCGTACTCGAAGACTGCGGCCAAATCGAAGAGGCTGTCAAGCTCGAGCTATCGTTCACGATTCGAAATAAACGCGCTTTACGAGGGAAAACGTCTCTCGTCTCGTTGGTACCGGTCGTCGTTTCGTAATTCCTGCTGTTATCTTCGCTCGAACCGGTGGTCTCTTCGTTCGACGTTCTCCTCCGAGGGGCCGGTCGATCCTTCGTCCTCGAGTTCGTTGCGAAAATACGCGCCGTAAATTTGTCCGAGACTTTCGGCGCGATACATCTTCTCCTCGAACCGTCCTCGTTTCTCTTCGATACAGACGACTTTAAACACGTTGTAGCTTTCGTTCGTTTCATCCTATCAAGCTCCCGTTCTTCGTTCACGTTCGCTTTATTCCTCGTTAGCAATCGTTGATCTTCGCTCGTCGATTTCGTCCGATCTCGACGTTCTTCCACCTCCGTCTCTGCGCTCTGATCAAATTCGCAATTTTGCAATTCAATCGCTGCGCTCCGCTTTGCAAATTTCTCCGACCTAATCGTCCAGTTCTTCTTTATTTTCGACACCCCGCTGTGTTTAGCGCGCGCGTGAAACCGATCAGCCAGCGTACTTTGTTTGGATAAATGTTCCGCTCCATCGGTTTCCACCGTTGCGATCTTCGCGCTGTTTATCGCAACCAGATCAGCGGTATATTTCCCGTCGGCTTTTCCTCTCGTCGTATCCTGCGCGCGATATTCGTCGAGCTCCGGCCGCGAAAGAAACCTGTCTATCGTCTTCGTCGATCGAACGACGCTCTCGATTATCTTATCGTACGAAAGCAACACCTGGTCCAGCTCGTCCATGGAAGGTTCGTACAAATTGCAAAGATCGTCCGATTCCTCGCTATCTTCCGTGAAGATCGCGCTCGACGACGAAACGTTGTCCTCCGTGTAATTTCCCGGCTGTTTCTCGTCTCTGTTGCAATATGTTTGGACGATGTTTGCGAAACGTTTATCTATCGCCTTATAGCGCTCATCCTTCTCCGTCCTTCGCTTCACGCAAACCTCCTTGTGTCTTCTTTTATCGGTCTTGTGCTTTTCTTCCATTTCCTTGCTCGATAACGGAAGCTGCTCGTCGTTCGTTTCAAGTTTCCTCGAAGAGCCTTTGGATCGTTCAGGTTGATCGTTCGAAGCTCGTCGGCTTTCCAAACGTTCGATGAACGTCAACGATTTTTTCGAATTCTCCTGGCAAATTGCATCTGCTCCTTCGGTATTTTGCGACTCGATGCGACTTTCGCGATTTTTCGCTCGCGGCGGACTCCCGTCCTCGACTATTTCCTCTCCAGAGGTTTCCTTCCTCTCCGAGATTCGCTCGTCGAATCTCACTTGCTTCTGGTTGCCCCTCGCCGATATCTTCATCGCCGAATCGTCCGTCCCTTCCTCCATAATTTCACTATCGGATTCGTCGTTCGAAATATCCCCGATAGTTTCTCTAATATTCTCTTTCAACGCGACCTCGTCGTCGTAATCCGTCGATTCCAGGTTTCCCTCGCCCTCGAGGTCCTTCGTTGTCGTTTCAGGCACATCTCCCAATTTTTTGTCCAGTTTATCGTCCAGTTTATCGTCCAATTTTTCGTCCTTCGCCAAGCTATCGCAGGATTTCCCTGCCGCAACTGTTTCCGATTGTCCAGGAACGCGCGCCGCGTCCGGTCCATCGCCACTTTCCACACGGTCTTTCCAACTCGCCCTCTTCGATTTCCTCTTCGTCCTACTTTCACCGTCCTCCGCTATCCTTGCGACTTTCTCCCTCTTCCTCGGAGAGCCATCCTTGCCGCGAAAGTCACGACGAACCACGTAAGTTGCGACGTTGCGACTTTCCTGCACGAACGACGGATCCGGCGAGATGCGAATGCTTGCCAAGCTTTGGGTGACCAGGTCTCCTTTGATATTCACCGAAGGACCCATCCGCACCGAGAACGCGTTCGCCCTCTTGTCGTCCCTCCGCGTGTCCTCTGGCGGAGCACGTGTAATACGATCTTGGTCTCTGCGCTCTTCGTGCTCGGGCGCGGGACACGAAGAGGAAAGTCCGAAACTCTGAACGTACCGCTTCCTTCGTCGCGAGAATTCCTCGTAACGATCGTCGGAAGTTTGAAATTTAGGCGCCGTTAGATCGACCGACCTCTTGGCTTTGATCGCGTCGCGTTGCTCACGACCAGGTCGAAGATCGCTGGATCCTGCGTCGATCCAGCCGTTCGCTTCTTGAAACTTGTAGGCCACTCGCTCACGGATGTACAAGAGCTGATCGTTCTCGTCGTCGAACGCCGCCTCGTCCGGATCTCTGAAAGAAACGCCAGGCTGTGTATCGATATCGTTGAGAATCCGACGAAGGAGCGAGAATTTTTTGAACCATTTAACCTACAGCATCGTACGAGAAATCGGGTGAAACACAAGCGACACGCGCCAGAGACGCGGTACGTGGATGTTGTTGATTCATTATTTGCTTCAAAACGGTAGATCTTGCTTGTTCAATGATCAATTGGTAGCAATTATTTATCGAACATCTTGGAAAATAAAATTAGTTGTATCTTACGCGTGCATTTATATATCAAAAGACGCGCGCGGTTTGAACAAGTTGGGACGCTCGGACAAATGGCTCGACGTGTGACCGACCATGTTGCTGCTTGCAGCACTTGTTGTTGGAACTTAAATCGACGCGATGAAACTTTGCGTGCTTCGAGGCGAGTTGGCGTTGCATTGGAATGTTTCGTACATTGCAAGTGTGACCCCAAAATCTTCTACTCTGACGTCACCTTAGGCGACCACCTCTAGATATCCTCCAGACAGTTGACACATCGCCACCCTGATAAGCAACTTCCAAGAATAATATCCCCACCGTCGTTTCCATTGTCCTCGCTTAGTATAAAAATTCCGAATATTGACGACCAAATCAGTCTGAATTATAAGACCATACTTGAACATTGTAATAATAATAGTAATTGGTACTCGAGGGTCTTGGACTCTTGAGAAATGAAGTTTTTGTTTTATATCATTTTTTACGTGACACAAGCGTCATCGACGCGCATGGCGTGAAGCCACAGTTTACTACATGAAATTACAAACTAAATACGCAGGAAATAGCTATTGACCGAGAAGAGAAACGAGCGTCGTTCGAGGGTGTATCAACCGCGTTGCAAAGTATCGGGTAGATTTGGTAGGGAAAAGCACGTATCGATCGGGACACTTACACGTCTGTGCATTTTTGAAGGCGGCCGCACCTAGCGGACATACTTATCTCCTTCATTTGGATCTGCGCGTCCTTCACCAATTTTTCTACGTTCTCGAGAACGGCCGTTGTTTCCGGACTAAGCACCGGCGAATCCGAAAGAGTTGCGCTGGATCTCTTGCTATCGAGCTGCAAATCAGACAACGAATAACCCATCTAAAATTCGAGTGTTCTATTAGGTTGCCCGAAAAGTGTCTTTCTTTTACAGATACATCTTTCACAACGACTCATCTTTGTACAAACGCGAAACCTAATCTATCGAACGTTGTGATCTTTACTTTTGGTAGAACAAAATGGATCATACGTAATTCGATAAAATAATATAAAACGGGAAACGTTGTGCATCCATTATTTCCTTATAAAACGAAAGAAACTTTTCGGACGACCTGATATTATCCAAATTAGGTGCATACAGCGTACACTCGTATTCAGAGGTATCAGGAGAGTGGTGAAAGGTAAATGTGTTTCGTAGGGTGACTCCTTGCATAGCCCGGAATCCCTCGGTCGAGGTGCCACGTCAACACAATTTGTTGGGTCGCAATAATCCCAAGGAACTGTCATAAAACGTGACTTTTTGATTTACCGCTAACGCGTTAGGTGGCATAAAACATCTTCGAGTCAAGAGGTTCCTTATGGTTATTGCTGTATCAGGTAAAAATGGATTACACCCTCGAGCGATCAGTGGTGGGGCAATCACCACCGAGCAAGAGTTTTCCTTTGCAACAGCATCGTCACCGAACCTCATTGGTTCATCATCTTTCGAACAGTCAACGTTTCTTTACCGGGTTGTCACCCTTCGATCATTTACCTACTTCTCTTATATCTTACGTAACAGCGTAACTATTTTCTCTACAAGGTTGTTGGAAATATATGTCGAGTCATCATTGGGCTTAGGGGCGTTTAACGAACCTTCATTCGGATTAGCCATTGTCGTTGTACAATATAGATGACAATTAACTGTACAAATATGATTGTTTCAGAATTTGACAATTAGCCGTGGCGATGAGATACTCGAGATACTAATGTAGTATCGTGGGAAAAAGGCCGAAGAGATATCGGGTTAGCCATAAACAATGTCGCGAGAGCCGAGGCATCGTCGGGTCCATCAATGTGTCGTCGGTCCTTAAATTGAATAGTTTCGTAGAAAAGGCCTACGTGACCCTGGCCACGGCTGTTTGCGGAACACATGCGTGGTGGGGCTAAGGAAAGACAAAAGGCATGCTAGAACGGGCATCAGTGTCAGTGGAGAAACCGCAGTGTCAGTGGAGGAGCCAGAGAGTGTGAATCGAGAAGTTGGGAGCCCAGTGTTGGACTAAGACGTACGACGATATTGTAATCAGTTGTTGTATTGGGTATTGCTCATTAAACGGAAATTAATTTTAACCACAAATAAAACATCCTTACTTGTCCTTACTCTAGACCCATTTAAGATACTACTAATGACAATAATCTTAGGTTCAATAAGGAATACACGGTCAACAGGATGGCAAATGCGCTGACTTCTCCAAAGTCCAAGTGGAACTGCACTTACTTGTCCACAGTCAAAATGGAACTCACTCTTGTACTTTTCTCTGTACTTGTCTGTACCCCTCGGGTCAACTATATTTTTAAGCAGAGTTATACAACTACTCCATACCTCTGTTAGGTAAAAAAATCCATCCCGTGACCGTGGCTACGTTTAGCGACCAGATGTGTCACTTCGAGCCCAAGCCTACTGTCATAAATCTTAAACATAATCGGAGTAAATTATAAACAACTGCTTCTAAGTTTTATTATTTAAGTACAGCTATAATAGAAAGTCTAGCCTAAGGTATTGGGGATTTTCTAAAAAATTCCCAAGGAAAGGTTCCCGTGTTCTTTCATCTCCGAGATATATATTACAAGCTGTTAACCTCAGTGTTATACTAATTCAACCATCCCTATTATCCTAACTGAAATAAAAGATCGATCTGTTCGTGTCGTCGATTTGTCGTCTCTTCGCGACTGGTCGAATAAACAACAGGTAACTTTGAAAGTATCTCTATATAAGAAATTAACGGAATCTCTTTTTCAGAATTATCTCGCTTGAGGTTATCGATTACGCAAAATCCGCACGATATTGTAAAAACAATCCTATGGATTTGAAATACCAAAATTCATCCTGTATCTTATCTACGTCTACCACATTTTACGAGCGTTAGTTTCATTGTCTCTTTCTTCTTCTTTTTATCGCTTGTTATTCCGATCAATTTTCATATTTGCCATATGATCGCGTTTCTTGTTACACCGATACCTGTTCATCGTTGACCGCTTTCGCCGCTGCTAATGTAACTTTCCTCGCGCTTCTCGCCGTTTCTGTTCGACGAGCAGAGCTTCTCGACCCTCTGATACCGCTTCTTGCGTATTGAGTTTCCTCTCTTTGTTGCGCTATCGGCACGCGAGTTTTGCAATAACAATCGCACGCCGACTGTGACTGCATTCTCGAGTGGCGAGACGCGGGCAAACGAAGAGGTGGGTCCGTGCAAAGGTCCAAGTATTCTAAAACGTCAGGCTTCTTCCTGCGAACGAAAGAACAAATCGTATTTATAGGTAGAACGTTTGCAAATATCGTGGATAGAGTTAATATTTTTATAAACGTAAGCAAACAGGCACTTTCTATACGTTGAAAATTTTAATGGATACCTAACCTAGATATTTCGTGTTACGTTGATATTGTGTTCGTTTTACGTGCATTTTACGCTGTCAAGTTTCTCGTGAATGCATCAAAATCTGCGATCCAGCTATAAAGCCTTTTAAAAGGAATTTATCGCACGTCGAGTAAGTTGTTATAAAAACACGACACGGTAAAAATTATTTTACGAATCGTCCGTAAGCTGAAATTACAGCTAAGATTCTATACAAGATTATGCTGTGGTTTAATTAAATCTACAGCAAATTGAAATAAAGTTACGACCTGTATTCCATTCATTTTCCGTAAATCACATAAATGAACTTTATATGTGCGTATATGTAAAGTAAAATTTTACGAATCACTCATAAACTGGAATTACAGCTAAGAAGATTGTATTCAAGATTACGCTATGGTTTAATTAAATCTACAGCAAATTTAAATAAAGGCACGATTTGTATTCCATCCATCTTCCGTAAATCACATAAATGAACTTTATATGTGCATTTATGTAAAATAAAATTTCACGAATCACTCATAAACTGGAATTACACCTAAGAAGATTGTATTCAAGATTACGCTATGGTTTAATTAAATCTACAGCAAATTGAAATAAAGCTACGACCTGTATTCCATTCATTTTCCGTAAATTACAAAAATAAGATTTATATATAAAGCAAAATAAAATTTATATAACTTGAATGTTTTCAACGATAAGCTACTCGATACCTAAATAATACCAAATCTCCTGTTTCTTCCGCAAGAAAAGTATTCTTGCCCCTCTATCGATTAAGAGAGAACGTGAGCACATTGCGAGTCGCGACGTTGCGAAAGAACGAAAGAAGGAAAAACAAAAAATATGGTCGTTTAAAAACGGTTAAGTCGAAGAATCGACGATAACAAAGTTACTGATGTCTGAGAAACAGGGGTGGTTGCCCTGGTCGAGCTTCCACCTCTTCCACGTTCCGTGATAGAAAATCAAACCGTGCATTACGTCGTCAGCATTGTACAGGTTGCTGGCCACGCTAAAAACTATCTATACGCGGTAATATCGATCCTTAAAGGGAGTCGCTTCTTTCCTCGTTATCGATTTTCTGTCGTCCAGCAAATTGACCAGTTCCCCAAGCATCGAACGTGCCAGTATCGATTCTTGAAATATTCGAATCGAGGGAACTCGAACTTTTGCTCGTTATCGTGTTCTATCGAATTAATTAATTCGTCGATATTCGACGTATCAATTAATCATCGTCACTTCGTTACCGCGTGTTCGTCCCGCACGTTTTACGATTTCTTTTTTTCGTCGCTCATCCTCGCTGAGAGGAGCTCGATCGCCGTCGATGCAAATAAGATCGACACGTAAATGGAACAACGTTCCTTTGAATTACGATCGACGAGAATTCAGTCACGAGATGGAACATCGAAGCAAACTATAAACTCGCGATGGAAGATATCAAACGAGTCGACGCGAACGCTTTTGGTAACGACGAATATTCAGAAATATCTACTTTACCAACTACGAAACGTTTATTCATCTATGCAACGTGCATGCAAGTGAATATATCCGAAAAAAAAACTGTACAAAAAGAAAATATCCCGGAGCCTTTGAAGCGGAAACTTTCGGAATAAAGCTAGGAGTTTCGAAGTTTCGAAGCCTGGAAAAACACGGAATGCTAAAATTTCGAAGCTGGCCGTCGAATAACCGTGTATAAAAATTCAAAATAATTCATAGACTTTAATAACACGATTTCAACGCAGAGCAGCATTAATATTTATCGTCGTATTCATAGGCAACGATAGAAAAATCGACGCTGGAATTTCAAATCGCTCGATTAAACGCTTGGCTGCTTGAATAATGTATAAACATCGCCGTAATAAAGATCTTCTCTCGTTAGACGCTTCGTACGTTATTTTCATTAATTTAACTCGGCCGATTCCGGATAAAAACGTGAAGTATAGGGAAGCTGAAACAAAGAGAGTTGTAATATCGTATAATCTCTGAGATTCGTATCGCTTCGAATTCCATTAAAACTTTTCAACGATCGCTTTGACGATTAAAACTTGCTCCACGACGATTCCGAAAATCTCTTCGAATTTTTATAAATTCTCCTTCTTTCTACCTTTCAAGAGACGAAGGACTACTTCACTTCGTTTAAAACGTTTATTACGAAACGAAGATAAATGGATCCATATCCGTATGTATTTCTATATTAATTTGTCCATTGTGATTACGTTGGAAGCACAGAGCAGACGGTCGTGCGAAAGATCGCACAATTTAACGCGCACTCTCGACCGTTAACGATAACATCAACGTTTCCCGTTTCCTATTCGAAGGAAAACGAGTTTCTTTAATTAAATAAATTACCTATTTTCGCAATTCGAGTAAATGGTGGATCACTCTCGATAGCAGCTTGTAAGGAAGATATTTTATAAATTACCAAGGGATACGCTTCTATCATAAGCGTAATCGTAAAAGTTTTAATAGAACTTTAATGGATCAAGATCTCAGCCCGTAACAAAATATCGAAAAACGCGTATGAAAAAAACGATGCTTCGTATGATGCCTCTCACCAAACCTGTCCGAATTTCCTTGTCGGATAAGACACGTAATGGCGAATGAAAGATTCGATTAAGGAGGAATAATATAAGGCGCGAGCACGTTCGCGGTGGAAGAAATCGTTGGTTATTTTTTCGATGTATACGCACAAACGTGAAACATTAACGTGTTCGCCGCGCATTACGATGACTCTTATTATTCGGACTCGATGACAGAAGTTTGTTCAAGGTTTCTTTCGCGCCATCGCTCGGGATGTTTGCGATTAATAAAGAGATAATTTGTGCAAAATTTGAGCTCTATCGAATAACTGGGAGAAGCTGCCTTCGAGCCCTCAAACGTTCAAATGGCTTATCATTTCCTACGTTACCGACTGTAACAAAAAGCGACGCATGTTTTTTGGGTAAAAAAGAAGTGAAATAAAAAGACTGAAATAAACGGGTGAAATTATTTCTTTGATCTTGAAAATTACAGCGTGTCCTGATCGTTCTCTCGTCGATTAAAGCTAAAAATAACGTGTAATTTTGAGTTTTATCCCTAAGGAATCATTACACTTAAAGAACATTGTTTGTCGTACAAGAAACCTTTGTAGAGAATTTTTTGTAGATTATTGGAGTTGATAAACAATGTGTGGTAAGGAAGAAAGAGGTTGGATGGGAAGTAAATTCTCTATTATTTTTTACTTTTGACATCCGTTTACAAACATTGGCTTCCAGATAAAGCCTGTCTTTTGTAACCAGAAACTTTTCGTCGATAATTCATTTCGGAGAACATACACTTTTTGTTCCTCGTAATTAAAAAATAGTTTGTTATATTCTTTCGTTAATTCGATACGATAAACACTCACTATTCGACGGCTATTTTCTTCATCGGCAATGGTCGTTACGATGATGATAACGTTACGAAACGATAATGATCGCTAACGATCGTTAACCTTCTAAGCTAATTCTTACTAAGCAATATCGTTACTTTCGTGTACTATACTGCCACAGTGTTACAAATTGCTGTTTCCAGCGTAATAAAAGTTGTCATGCCACGTATAAGGGGTCTGTGCTTTTATTATAAAGGGCACATGGTCTAGATCCACGCTAATCGAGCTGGATTTATACGAACACCCTAAAAATCTTATTAAAATAAATTACCAGAAATTGGCTTATAAAGTTTCGTTTACCCAAAGGAAGATACCTTGTGTAGCCAAACTTCAACAGTAATTATTGATCATGCGTTATTGTTCTTTGGTAGCCGGACGACGGTTCTCGTTATTTTTAGTGTACGTGACTTCGTACAAAGTAAAAGTTGCTTATATTTAAACACGACGTGAGAAAAATATTCGCTGTCGCTCAGACCGAAACAAGACTGAACCAGCCCGGACCGAGAATAATTCTACAAAAATAATAAAATTTGTCAGATCTTTTAAAAATTATATGGAATTTAAACAAAATGTTCCCGAAGCGTTCAAAATCACCCAACGTTTTTTCAGCCAACTTAAATATATTGTTTCTTTATGTAATATTGTCTCGTATTGTGTGCGAATTATCTTTTATTGGAATGGTTTGCAAACTGTCAGAACCGCTACAGTCCAGTATCATGTAACGTTGATACAATCTCTCTTTCTCTTTAGTGTGTGGACTTCCTCGACGAATATACAACAACAATAAAACACCATAATTTCTAGCATTGTCCGTTGTACAACGAACGGGAAGAGCCTTTTCCTTTCTTGCCTTAAGGAGATTTGAACTCGCTTCACCGTAAGTGGTAACCAACTACGCTACCTACTTCGTTAATTATCAATCTCATTTACAAGGCATATACGTTATTATTACTCGTAAGTGGACTGCAGACTTCTAATTTTATATTTTCATGAAAAAGACTAAGGGAATGGAACCTATACGGTGATGTGTCTCTTTGCGAATATAACACGATCGTTATAATACGATTATGATACATCGTAACAGTTATAATCTGTAATCGTTGTAAATACGTGCGTTATTTTTGCTGCACGCTGTATCTTCCTATGTCGTCGATCGGAAATTTCTTCCATTTGACAGAAATATGAAAGTCGTTTCGATCTATATACACCGATACTTTTGGTTAAACCGATTCACGTATTGCGTTATAAGGATGAAAATTCCCTATGAAAATTCCTTACCGGTACACGGCATAGATAAATGAAAATTCGATCAGCGGATGAACGCATTAACCACGCTAAACCACGCGATGTCTATCCGCTTTAAGGCATACGGAGTCTCTGTGGTTGCGCAGACAGTGAAGCGTGGCTGGCATTCGAGTCGTCTGCTAAAGGCAGATCAATATGCTGCTTTTGCCGTTTTCTTCCTGTCTACGTTCCTCCTATACAGACAGGCAGGCTCCTTCTCTCTCTTTGGCCCAGCTATCGCACCAGCTGAACATTGGCATTGATTTTCAAAGTTCAGGAAACGTTGCCTGCCTGCGAAGCCTGCGGAGGGCTCCGCCGACTGTTCTCTGTGACCGGGCTACAACGTTGCATGCACTTTGGCTGTGTAGACCGGATCAATACGTTCGATATCGCGTCAATTTTGCGCAGAGGCCGTTCGCTCCGTACCGGAACTTATGATCCCATCGCTTCCGGCCGGCAGCAAGCGTACAGCGCGGGAAAAATATCGAACGCGTATACCGTGTACGTAATATGGTTAACCTTTTCGAATTGGAATACTTTTTTCATTAGAAAAATGAGAAAAAAAACGAATATGGCAACGTCGTAGATTACGTAACTATCTCGAATTACGGACAACAAAAAAGAAAAGAAAAAAGAATTCTGATATATCGTAAGGGAGAAACAATTTGATTTATCGAATTCTTTTAGAGAGGAGAAGCAAAACTTTAGAAACTCGGTTTAGAAAGGAAACTATAGCTGTAAGTACTTGCTTACATGCGATAGATGAGAAACAATTGGAAAGAATGGTAGGAAAGAGGACGCACAATTGTTACACATCAACACATATATTTTGCTTTTGCATGTTGCATACATACGATAAACAGTATAGTGTTTACGCGTTCCTCGAGGTATGGTATACTAGAAAATTTCATTATCCACTACTACAATTGCTATTCGACGTATTATTTCGTTACTTCCGCTTTCCTGTGTACTTCTGCTGTGTAGCTATCATGAGAGAGAGAATAATCGATAGAAAAAAGAAAAAAAAACAAAAAAAAAATCAAAAAAAAAAAAAGGAAAGAAATCAAACGGAACGAACAAGGTACAGCTGTGAGAAAAACACACTCTGCTCGTAATGATTCGTACAATATATATATAATACATTATTTTTCTTTCTTTGATTCGTCTCTGGAACGAAGATTGCGCGTTCTTGATGCATCTTGGTTTCGCTCGGAATAAGAAACGAAAAATGGGCAAAAACGACGTCTGACGAGAAAGTTCCTGGCTTTTGTTTTTGGTCGTCGACAATGAAATTGGACGAATGGAAAATGCGACAGGCAAAAGGGGCGGATTTCTAAACTCTATATAATTATCCAAGATTAGTGTAAACAGTCATTATTAATATTATTGTTGCTGCAACGAAACGATCGTTTCCTTTGTGCATTTCCAATTTCGCTCATCTGGCCGACTGACACAGTATAAAATAAAAATTAAGAAAAAAAGAAAAAGGAAGAAGAAAAAGAAGGGGAGAAAAGTAAGGTAAAACCTTTGCTATATTCGCTTAAAGATCAACGCATACACACACACTGCCTGAGGGAACAATAAACGGATTCGTACGTCGATTATTTTCAACCGATATTCTTCGTTTGTTCCGCAAAACGTCGTCCAAAAATAGTAATCGGAAATTGAGCAAGCGTTTGAGATAAACGATCGCGCGCGAACAATGCGAAAGACAGCAAAACGGACAGCAAAAAGAGCAAACGATCGCCGCTTAGACGACCGATTTCGACGACCAATGGTACTTATTGTATCGATGCATTGAGAGGATAAAGGCTCTCGCGGGTTAACTCGTAACAAATCGATTTTTCTACAAATAGCGGGCTGAGACTTATAGCGATGTAAGTGAACATTTTCGAAATTCTACTTGCTCGTCTTCCTTAAATCTCTTAACAAAACCGCTTGTTTAATTTCTCTCGTTTAACGTTTTGATTCGAGAAATTCATAATTTCAACGCTCGGCTAATTTATATATCGTATTATATAAATATCGAAAGTTTTTAAAATGATTTTTACGAACAAAATACATACACCGTATATCATAGTAACATTATTGCGATCGGTAATCGTTCTTCGCATCACTGTAATTTTCAGTCCGCCAAATGTGACGTGGAAACAAAATATTACATCGCTCGGACAGAAAGAGAGTAAAAGACGGTTCGCAAAATCGCGGAATACGAGGAGAAACGAACGGAATACAACAACAACAGGAGGTCGTATCTGCGTGAAGAACTGTGTCTTTTCTGTTAATAGTGAGCCTTCTCTTTTTTTTCTTTTTTATTTTTTTTTTTTTTTGCCAGTTATCCTCTTTCGTTTTCTATGAACATTTTCTCATTTTTGCAAAAATGGGGTAGATTGTATAATAAACCCTTTGTTTTTTTTTTTTCGAACGAGCGCTTCGATTAACTTTGATATCGAAGGTAGGAACTACCTGCCTCGGACTAAAAAATATCATGTACAGCCTCTGTAAGTATTGCTACGATCAATTGTGCTCTTTCCAATTTCGGCTCCTCCCTTCTCGTTCGCTTGCATTCTCCGCTCTTATAGTCTTTCCCTTTTTCTCTTAAACCTTTCGCTACGATAAGCCTTTAGCCGTCGAATTATAATTTGCTGAAAGCGTATACAGAAATCTTCTACGGCACAGAGTCGTTTCTACTTTCTCTTATACTTTTATGACCACTAAACTCCTATACTCCTACTTCTAAACGTCATATTTATTCTCATTTCTCAAGGTGTAATTAGTTAGTCAAAAATACCATCGCAACAACTTACAGTATTTTATGGTGACAGACATTGACAAGTACTTCAGAATTTTTCCAAATTTTTCCGAAGCCAAGAATGATATAAAAAGAAGTTAGTTTGATACGAACGATGATCGAATTACGCTACAGAGAGTCGACAAAAGTTACTCGGATCTGTATACCAAAAAATTGTCAAGACATTAAAGCTCCAAAGGTATATCGTAGCAAAAGGATTAATCCATCTTTTGCTCTTTTCCGCAGTATCTCGTCACTCATCCTTTCGCACTCTCTCGTCAATTTTGCATTCCTGTACTCCGGTACAATAAATTCGCTTACGCTAACGCAGATAGCCTCTACACTTAGCCGCTTCGAGCGCGATCACCGCGTCGAAGCAACGTGTAATTCGAAAAAAAGAGCGCCGTTGACCAACAGAAACGATTGTGTTCCTCAAGTTCCGCCGGAAATCAGAGTCCCAACAACAGAGTACGAAGCGTGCATCGTCTCTGGATAGAACTTGAGCTACGCGAACGCATGATTGTTTCCGATTTCGCGCGATTTCGCCGCTCCGTTCTTCGCTTATTGTGCCAAATCCGTTTTGTACAAATATATACAAAAGGGAGCCGTATGTGTTCGCGTCCGAGGGACCGTCTCGCTTGGAGCGGACAAAACTCGCCAGAGGTTCCTCGAACGTCGGCAAGAGAACAACGTATGCTTGCATTATATATTTTTCAGTTTCTCGTTTCGTTTCTTTCCATTCCACTTTCTTCGCTTTCTTTGCTTCTCGTTACTTATTTATTTTTTTTTTCGTTTTTTTTTTTATTCTTTTTTACGTTTTTAGAGACAATAGCGAGTGTATGGTTCCTATTTGACGGGCATCGCCTTTTTCATTGGCAAAATGAAAAACCAAAAGGCCCTCTCACTTAAAGTCTAGCGATTAACTAAAGGCGAAAGTGGACGTTACACAATCGGATACCGATTCGTCTTTTTTTTTGGCTTTTTCTTTCGTTTTTCTTTTTTTTTTTGTTTTTTTTTTCTTTTTGTTTTTCTTTTAATGAATGACTGGATAAGAACGATGTGTCCCTCCTCTCTCGTGTGTTTTCTTATTTCGGATACCACCAGACGAGTCTTATAAAGAGAATTCGCGATCTTCTTTTTTTTTCGCAAAAACGAGAAAGAACGAAAAGGAAAAGAGAAAATGACGAGGAAAATTGAACAAAATTCGCTCGAACGTCCTACAATTGTTTGAACGTACGGTTCTTGTTTCCTAATAAATGATTCGAGAAGAAAGAAAAAGAGAAACAAAAACGAAAAATAATTTAATAGAATAACACGCAAAACGAATGTAAGTTTTCCTTCTTTTGTACATTTAAAACTGGTTACTCCTTTAATCCATAAGTTTTATTAATAACGTGGTATGTACACATATACATAATGTACAGAAAACCCGTACGCTGGGTCTAAATATGTCCGCAATGTTTTTTTCTTTTCTTCTATCATACAATGAGTGTGTAGTAGTAGAAAGAGTATACAAATAAAAGATTAGAAAAAGACGACCGATCGGGAACTTGCCCGAAAAGTTTCGGAACACCGAAGTGCAGTACTCCCGACTTCGGTTAATCCGCGATCACGCGATAGCGTGAATAAAAATAAAGTACAATACAACCGCCTGACTTTAATGGTACCGTGGTGTGTTACCGTAATGTACTTTATGTATATATATGTAAGTGTTTCGTGTGTGTGTCTGTGTGTGTGCGTGTGTGCATGCGGCGTGTAAAATGTCTCTGTACGTATAGTGTTTCAAAAAACGCGAGAACATTCGCGACACAAGAAATAATAAAGAAAGGCGATCGAGTCTAAGTACAAACCCAAACCGGACACAAAATCACTCTCGCGTTTTCTTTTAACGTTTATTCGTATATATTCGATGAAAATCACGTGTGTTCCTTTTTATTTCCTCGCGCATTAACCGTTCTAAGATAATCCCATATATACACGTGCGCAGGACCAACGCCAGCATGTCAAAAATTGCCAAAGACTTCTTCTCTAGACCAGTCAAAAACAATCGATCGATGTACGAACAATCGATCGAAACAATCGGTTGTCTCGGTGAACAGAACACCCAGCGAAACGCGTCGCTGAAAAAAATCGTCCACTTTCCCCGACAACAACTTCATTATTAATTCCAATTTACACCGACAACGTCTTTGGCTCGAATCGAATAATGTTGGCAATATCGTCGCCAAACATGTATCATCACCGTTACCAAAAAGTATTTTTTGGTTGAACCTTCACGGTTCCACCATGATTAACCCTCGTCAAAGAGGGTGCAAAATTTGAGACCCGTTTTTAAAACAGCGTGAGAATCTTTAGGTTTCTCTCTCTTTCTTTACTTTAAGCCCAGAGCCTGTGGTATCGTCGCCCAAGATAGTGGCTATCTCGCCTTGCATAAACGCCCATGGCACTTGGCTGTTCGCCAGTGGACATTTCTCTCCACTTGGGCAATAAACCTGAAACAATTGAAATTAACGTGAAATTAGGTCGTTACGTCGAATGACAATCGCTCGTTCTAGATGCAGAATAGATATTTCGGTCGGGAACCCACCTCTGAGCCAGCACCCTGTCTCTTTATACTTTCTCGGCTGCAAGGGAAACAGAATTTGTGGTGTGGCACGCTGGGACACTGAACAAAATGCGTGTCCTCGAGGCGTTCTTGACACAGGGTGCATTTTAATATCGGCGCTGATACTTGTTCGGCTCCGGCAACTTGGGCAACTGCTCCTTCTGATGACGTTGTCACAGTCGTCGACGACACGTGCCTTGAACCATTGGATCTCCTACCCGAGGATCCTGTAATCAATCAGTATGCATACAATTTAATTTAACGTATTTCTATCAATTTTATGCGCGATAGTAATTGGCATTTAATCCTCAACTCGTACGATTGGATCCTAGATGAACGCATAGTTTAGATTAGATTTAACTTAAATTATCTAACTTTGAAGTACATCGTTTTAATTTGTATATCGTACGAAATAAATATCATTGGTGGTTTGCAATGCGTAAAATATAACGTATATTACCACCAAAAATACTAGTTGAGGATTTGAACGAAAAAAAAGAAAGAAAAAAAAAAGGAAACAGACATAATTACCTGAACTGTTCGGGCTATGCTGCGATCCTCTGGAAGCACTGCGTTGCTGAGCGTTCGTAGCCGTGGTCGGTGGGCTTCTACTGGTTGGACTCGGATTATTCGGTGGCTGTGGCACTGATTCTGGCGACGCTAAGTTGTCAGCGACAGACATGAGCGCAGCCATAGGTGACGGGCCATTTGTCGAACCCTAAAACACAACATACCTTTCAATATACATATCACATAGATCAACATATAACCTCCAAATAGTATTGTTAGATCGTAGATGACCAACAAGATTCTAGGTTAAATTACTCAACTTTAGCCTACGCTTCGTTTCAACTTGTATACAGTATTTTATATGATAGTGTGAGAAATGAAGTACAAATTAAATCGTAATATCGCAAATTCAAGTAACCTAACCAAAAATGTTGTAATCATCTCATGATCCAACGATGTCAATTGAGAGTTAAACGTATAAATAGCAAAGAATAATGTATCCTTAGACGAACATTGTTATCCTCATAGATGTATTCGCACGCGGTCGTTAACATTTGGAGCTTGATTACCTGGTGATGATTCGTTTGTGGATTATCGTTGGAGGCTTCTTGCGCCGGTGGCGGCGGTGGTGGAGGGCTCGTTCGCGGGCGAAGAGGAGACCCTCCACCGTTTGCCGCCACATTTGCTGGTGCCAATGGGATAGACGGACCGACGTATGCCCCTGAAATTCGATCGATCGTTAACATTTTTGCTATTACTCTAACACAATCTATTCTATACGTATTATTAAAATTAACGTGACCAAGCGATCGTTGAATGCGCAAAAAGAAATTTCGCTCGAAACAATTTAAGTTATTCAAAATAACCTGTAAGCATCATCATATAAGAACAGAGACACTAATAACACTTTCTACTCTATATCATTAAACTTAACCTAACTGAATGATTATCAATTGTCGAAAATATAAAATTTCACGCGGAATAAATTATCTAACATAACCTACAAGCATCGTCATATAAAAAGAGCAGAGACTTCAATGGATCATTGGAAGACAGAAATAGATATCCTTTCCCCTCTACATAGAGCAGCACGGACAACGTCGTGTGATTATGCTAATTGAAACGAGTGTACTTTTGTCATTCGTTGGTCGCATCGAGGGCAGACAAGCCTCGTTCCTGGATCTTTATAAATAGACTGACAATAGTGACACACGGATATTCGACCGATTTCCAACCGTCTAGAACCAAATCGAAACAGCTGCTGCCCGTTAAGTCCAATAGGTTAAGTCGAACGTTAGCGTGAAATTGATATTCCACGAGAGATCGTCTACCGAACGACACATACAAGACGTGCCATCTGTGTCGCCAGCTGTATACGAAGTGCTTTTCGTGACTTATTTGCTTTCATGAGCGCGCGATTGTTGCTGCTACACCAAGGAATATCGAGCGTTCTCGTACCTCGATATAATACTACTTACAGTTTACAGGACACATCGCGAGGTTACGCATTTTGATATTGTTTACGAACCGTTTCTATACCACTCTTAGGTCACTTTCAATGATAAAATCATTAACACGCGATACGCGTGTTACCTGTACATTTATCTATAGTATAGATATGACTGTACGATTACATTGATACTGTATATCATATACTCGTTGGCCTTCGAATTTTCAATATATCGTTCGACGATAAACGTAGAAAATGCTTGGAATTTTTATGAAATATATGTTATAGTAATTACTTTTACTTGTATTAATATCGTTCTAAAATACAAACGCAAATACCAATATAACTGCACAATTATAATTCAACTAGAATAAGAAATATTTCAAAATGTCTATATAATAATTAACTTTCGAATTTTCAATACATCGATTAAAAAATAACTATATTTTAATCATTATTACCTTAATTGTTATCTAAAAATCTATCCTTATTATTATCTTTATAGAATTACTATATGAAGTAATTTGATTGTAATTACGTACGAATTGAGATTTAAATAACGGGAAAAAAGTATTTCAAAATGAAGATGATATATCAAATAAGAGATAAACGTATGAAATAATTGAAGTTTTTATGAATTCAGTGTCTACTATGTTTTCTTGCGTTAATATTGCTATAATTAGAAATGTTTCAGCAAAATATTTCTTTATTTTAAAAATAATTTTGGGTATTAATTTTGATGTAGCGGCCGCATCATTGAAATAACTTTAAAATAATACTAATTAGTAAAAAAAATTCTAGGTTATGAATTACCGTGTGGTAATACTATTTTACATTGTCAGTGTTCATAAATATGTTCCTCAAAATAACAAGCACGCATACCGATAGTTAATTTAATATTTCATGAAAATACGATCCGTTCCCTTATTTAAAAGTGCGTTCTTCTTTTACTTAATCGATTATACGTTAAGAAAGGTCAACAAACAAAAGACAAACATATTCTCCGCTGGATATACTTTATTTGATGGCGCTCCTATCTACTGCTGTTGACACTCGTAAAATGTATTAGCAAAGCGCAATAACATACACTAAGTTGTAACATAAATACGTTCTGTTTTTAAACATACATCATTTATGGTACTATAGAGTATATGTGTATAAAATCGATACAAACATTACCTGTACAAAATTGTTAATTCTCAAAAAATATAATTATTACAAATTTTTTATACGGTTGATATTTGTATGAATATGTATTTCGTACGAATAACTCCACAAAAATAAAAGACAGAAACATGCAAATGAAAGGAATTTCTTTATCCAACACTGATTATTCGTACTTAGAATCCATAAGCTTCCACGAATAAGGCAATTTCAGAACGGCGACAATCTCACAACTTTACTCTGCCATTCCACGTACGATGTTATCAAGAACCGCGCTACGCAACGAAATTCGCCCGACAACGTGCTACTTCTCGGTTATCGCGTGTCTCGTTATTTTTCTTGGCAAGATGTTTACGCGTTTCCGAACCCACATACGAAGAAACGCATTCCCCTTGGTACGAGCAGATAAGCGAACGGATCGATATTAAGAAAGAAGCATCGTTTCGTCACGTTCTACGGAGGACCGTGACACGCGATATCTCAGTCGAGTATATCCACCGGCAATCCTGTATATTCCAGTGGAACGCAGCATCCGCACGTATCTACCCCCACCACAAAGAGAAACAGGAATACGAGTCACCGAGATCTCGACTAGAGCGTGGTCTGCCATCGAGAAGATGTGTGACCGGTACTTTTCCGTGACGACTCTGATAGAAGCGAGGCCCGTTGGCGCGTCTCCGCTCTCTATCTATCTCTTGAATCGAAGAAACGTAGCAGCGATGATTCCTGCTGTACCGGAGGAAACGAAAGAGAACGATGATCACGGAATAAGGAGAAGCAAGAGGGGCGACCGACCCGAGAAAAACGCATGCGCGGTTTTGTAACAGACATCGCATGATGCACGTAGGCGGCCGGCTTAGTCACACTCTGTGCTTTGTATATCGCAGCTAACCGGTCGACTATAGTGGCCTTGTTTCGAAAGTATGACCCTCCCAGCGTCGTTGACGCCGTCAATGCGCGCATTTACGGCTAACGTCTCTCTACAGAGTGTCCTGAAATGTTTATTTTAAAGCTGCGTCCTCACAGAAATAATAATTTACTACTTTGTGTTAATGTTCCATGTTCCTTGAAAATGTTGTTATTTGTTGTTCAATGTTTCTCCTTGTTCCATCACATTGTTTCTGTTGCCAATAATAAAAGTTACTATTGCTTGTTACCGTCCAGATCGATCCAGATAAAAAATGAAGAAAAAAATTTTCTTTCAGTGTATACTTGTTTTTAAAGAAAGATGTCTTTAAAATCGAAACGACTTAAATCTGTTTGATTACGTTATTTCAGCGTGGACTAAATGTTTTTGCAGGTAGTAGTAAGTATTTATGTAGTAAGTATTGTTTAGAATGTGTAGCAATAACAGGAAACAAAAAGTTTCTCATTTTTGCTTCAGTGAGAACACAGCTTTAGGTTATGTTTTCTATTAGCTTCAAATTAACCTTGATGAATCGGTCGTGAAACGAGAAAAACAATGCGGTGTAACTTTGCAACTGGTCGAAATATTTATTTATTTGAATAACACATGACCTTATTACGTGCTACGTAAACTACGGAAACTACGTGGTAACACGAGGACAAATAATATCAAATATGTATTTGTTTATCTTGTTATTGGAAACAATGAAAACCATACTGTTAAATCGTAATACGCCAAATAAATAGCTATAACGTCTTTATCGATATGTATAAGCTTTCTAACGAGATATATTCTCGTATCGTATCAGACTAAAGTTCTGTCAGGCGTTTTGCAACACCTTGTATATGGCATGGCGAGAAGATACGTGCACACGAAGGCGATACTCGTCCAGTGACGTAGGACAGAGCCGATGTATACATGTCTCTATCTGTACGCGATCGATCGAGCATAGTCGAGAACCGCGAACCGTGGCAATCATTGCGAAACACGGTCGAAGCTTGCTGCTCTCGTTACTCGGTTACTACCGTTGCTGACAGCCTGTCATTTCTCATCCATCTCTCTCTCTTGTAGGAACGCATACGTGGCTACGCGTATATTCTAAAACGACTCATCGAACGACAAGAAAAATCGATAACTATTTTTCGGAACGTGATATCGTTCTAAAAACCGGTGAACGATAACGATACTAACCTATCAACTGTTTTATTTTAGTAATCTTGATAATCTTAAAATTGTCAATATAAATATACTTGTGAAATGGTGAAAATAGTAATTTACACGAATATAAGTAAATGAATGAATTCTCAAAACGGAATAATTCTTCCAAGTGAAGAGTTAATTCGTTTTTATCAATTGAGAGGTTAGGAAGTTCGAAACGAAATAAAAATATATATATTAAATCAGAATTCTAATTGCACAGGTAGGCTGTTGTTTATTTGGTATAAGTTATTTCTTTGTCGGATATATCTATGAAATTTTACGCGTTCACTCTTCATTAAAGAGAATAGCAGTGCTTAATGTACGTTAACTCTCTTTGAAGAGGCACAGAATGACGGGAGAGAACGTAACGGGCACACATAGAGTGAAATGAGCAATAAATTTAAATAACTAGAGAGAGAAAATATCACACGAGCGGTCAGATAATTGCCAGTAGGATTATACCGACTCGACTGTTTTAATATGATAAGGGCACACGAGAATGATATTATAATGTTTGTCACGTCTTGCGATACTCTCTACGTTTATGAAAATAACTAAAATATAGTAACTTCCTATATCTACTTAAAAATGAATTGCAGTATTAACTATATACAAAAATAAATTATTTGCAATAAATTTACAGCTACGTAAAAATAATTTCGTAAAAATTACGTAATTACGTAAAAAAAAGTATCAGAATTAACTTTAAAAGAGACATTTAAATCCTAAGTAAATTTTAATCCTAAAAGTAAATTAATAGCAACTTAATCTAATCTCTACTAAGATCATAAAAAGCACTTTCTACGATATAAAAATTAAAACAAGTAGGAAAGCTGGTTTTCTATTTTACAAAAATTTTCTGAAAATCCACGTTTATTTCCAGACTCTAATCTTTGCCAGCGGCTAATCTATTTTTATCGAAACATGCGTACGTAAACGGGAACCCTATCTTCCCAACGGAAACGCTACTGCTAAGGACAAAAAAAGGATTAGATAAGATCGGGAAACAGAAGTAAGTCGTCAGAATATCCGTCGTTATCGCTCTGAATTTTATATAGTTTCACGCATAGGTCCGAATCCATTTAAGCGGCAATTCAAACATTTACAAATATCGACAAACAGTAAACTAGATTTTTACCTTTCGCTACTAACTCCAATCCTCTGCAACGTTCTTTACAGACAGCAATTTACGTGTTTCCGCGACTCCTAGTATATCTAGTCCCGATCGTTCGATTCAATTATTTCTTACGGTTATTTTATGTAAGACAGCTTTTAGAAAGCGTTAGATTTGTTCGAATAGTTTCTTCAGTTTTCCAATCCGTTTTAGGACGCCATAATGACCGTTAATCGCTAATTTAATTTTAACTCAACTGGTAACAAGCGTTTCAAGATCGGTAATGGAGAAAATTGTTGAAGTTTGATAACGGCACTGACACTGATCCATTACGCTACCGATTCTTTGCTATTATCTATTACTCATCGAATAAAACCAGATATATATCTTATGATCATCCTTTTGAATATAATAAGTATATTTGTGTTAAATTACAATTTACTGTGGACATTTCAACGAATAACGATCAAAATGGCATTTTTCTAGCAATTAATAAGCAAGAATAATGTTGGATCCGAGTTATTCGTCTCTATTTCTTAGCTGAAGTAACGATAAATCACTATCGTTTCACGAAACGATGAGAATGACGCTAAACTTTTGTTCGGCGTAAGAGAAATGGTGAAAATTTTCCAGAAAATATTTATAGCAAAGAGCGAGGCGACAAGACAGATGGCCTCCCTCGGTGACTGCAGCGAACCACCACTCGATAACCGTAAACACACACGCGCGTTAAGGTCGAATTAGAAAGTGGCCAGTGTCGAAATAACGGTCGATGACCAAGGTCACCCCGGCTGTACGTAGGTATACATACATACTACGTACGGGCGCAGCAAACGCGAACCTCGGACTCGAGCATCGTCAACCCGCCTCGTCAATGAGCCACGTACGACGGAAAGGAGCGCAAGAAAAAAGGGGGCCACGCTACAGTTACCTTCGCGGTGCAGTCGCGAAAAAAGGTAAAATATATCGCGTACAAGTTGAACCGGTTTTTGAAAGTATTGTAGCGACGCGGTACTTCAACAGGAAAAAGAAACGATTTTTGCACAAAAATTGTACTTTCTATATGTATAATATTCGGTACAGTTCGAAAATGTATTTCCGGCAAAAGAATAATATAAAGCGAACTTCTG
Source organism: Bombus terrestris (assembly GCF_910591885.1). Classification (NCBI taxonomy): domain Eukaryota; kingdom Metazoa; phylum Arthropoda; class Insecta; order Hymenoptera; family Apidae; genus Bombus; species Bombus terrestris. The sequence goes on along the minus strand of NC_063278.1, from coordinate 3,115,145 downwards.
ATAAAAACCGCTAATATTATATCCCACATTGTTGGTCTTTTCTTTATACTTCTAGTACAAGTTAGTTTCACTTCTTTACCATTCTCCTACCTGAAATTCTATTAATAGTGTCAAAAACCTAATCCTGATCTTACATTGGACTAAACATTATAAATAGTTCTCTGCAAGACTAATAAATCTTATGTACATTGTTTTGCCCGCCCATCACAGATATATATGTTTATTCCATAAAATAGAAGGTCACGTTGACAGCCTGTGGTCAACATTTTTTTAAAGAGATTGGTCATATCTGACTGGTTACGATCCAGGAGCGAAATTACATTTGTAAAATGTTTGCGACGGTCGATGAGATTTGTATTGAGCAACAACGGACTCATTCATTGTATCTAAATATACTGAGTGACGTCATCCGATTGGACGTCACGGCACGGTACGGCACGGCAACTCGGTGTATCTTTTGGTCGTCCCATCACGTGCTCAACGTACGTCTCCTTTATACGCGTTTGGACGACTGCCGTTCGTCCAGAATGAAGGAACTGGCCGAAGGAAAGACAAAGAGAGAAAAACGCGCGCTGACTCGGAGGCCGCAAGGCAACGCGCGTCCGATTTATAGTGGGAGGAAGAGAGAGAAGGAAGATGTATCATCCTTTTACTGCGGCGCGGATGATTCCCCGAAGCCCAAAGGCTGTGTCTTTTAACTCATACACGCGGTTCCTTTCCCGTGCCAGATGGCCACGCGCACGACCAAACGTTTACCTATTTTTACTACCAGCCGATAAGAGCAACCAAGAAAAACCATCTGCTTCAAAATGGAAGAAAATCCAACACCTTAATTTCAACATAACCGGCAATTGGTGTTATTGGACCATAGAAAACGGAGATTAGTTTTAAGTTTGGTTACATTTAGTTTTACAGTATTTAATTTTGATTTTTATATTTTCAATTTTACACGATAAATGTTATTAATGGTCTTTATGACGTAAAATATGCAATAGAAATTAGAGCGAAGTATTCTGAGATGAAGCAACTGATCCTAAAGTCTTGTGGGTCAATTACAACAGAACGATACCAATTGAGGCGTAATATCGGGATGCCCGGTTAAAATAATGTTGCATGCATCTTCGATGGTTATAAATATCAACAACATTACTGGGTAGAATATTTCATCTGTCTTCCAAAATATCTAATTCCTCGTAAAACAATATATCTACGCCTAATAAGAGTAACTATATAACTTCTATAAAAATAAACATTGCAGCCATAAATAATTCTTGGTCGAAATCGAGGATGGCGAAGAGACTAGCAAATTTGAAAGCGGAAACGCGTCCATAACACGAGTAGCCAGATCGTTTCTTCTGCGTGTAACTCACCATTGGTCTTAAATGTAGTGGCGGTATCAAAACTGGGCGCTCTCACAGGATGCTTCTCTTTGCTTCTATCCTGCACGTAACTGACGGCAAGGCTTACAGCTGGCAAAGAATCGCCTCTGGTCAATGGCGGCCTGACCGAATGTTGCTCCTCCAACGTGAGCCTCTTCTCTGCGTGCTCGTCCTCGTCGATAGTGGAAATACTTCGCTTGAGCTGTGCGATGCCTCTGTTGTGGCTGAGGTTCACGTGATGCGCCACCGCGGCTAGGTGGGCGTTCGGGATTCTCACGTTATTACTCCTCATGCCATTCGCTATCTCATGAGTTTCCTCGTGTTGCCGAGAAATCTGCTGTCTCGACGACCCCGAATTAAATTCTGTGATAGAATTTCGGTGATGAAGCTGCGAGTAACCGGCGATATTGTGATGCCTCGAATGATTCTGTCCAGTATTCTGTATCGGTAGAACATCCAAATTAGCACCGCCGTTGTGTTCAGTGTGTCCAGTTGCTCTATATGTTTTCGATGTGGAGGATCTGGCTTCGTGGAATCCGTGTGCCTTTTTCATTTGCTTGGCCGATTCCAATACTGCATCTATCCTGTCGGCGCCCTCGTAATTCACGCAACCGCGGCATACGGGTTCCGAAAATTCGGTGATCATCGCCCAGGGCATCCTGGGCAGATCGCACAAGTAGCACTGCGTTCTCTTTCCCATCATTTTGCTCGAATTCTTCGTCCGCGAGTACTCCGCCGAGTCGTCACAACGTACCAAAACGTATCACTCACATCCACTTTATCACGTCTACTATCCTGTTTCTTTTTCTTTCTTTTTTATGTATCTCTCACGCACTATCGAGACGCACAAAGTATCGGTTTTATAGCATATTTGGCATGAGAGACTGCGCTAGTCACCGCATATAAACACTAGGTCAAAAATCAACTTCACTCGCAGAGAAATCACTGAATAATACTCCCACCGCGTCTTTCACGTTTCCTTTCCACTTCGGTTTCGTAAAACTACATGGATCGAGTCGCGACGAGAAAACGATGCCCGATATTGTTTGTCGGTTATTACGCCGGGAATTCAGCGAGCGCGTATTAACAACGCCCGAAGTGAGCGACGCGCCGTAAAGGCGGAGCTGAGAAAAAGAAGAACACGTTACTCGGACGCCAGATATTTTTACCACCAACTTACTCTCGTGGTAAATCGAAAGCCGACTAACAACTAACCGCCATTAGCACCGATGCGCGAACGTACGATATGTATACAATAGAAACCGTATTCTAGGTTGAACACGAGACACGAAATAATGGTATGCGCGCGACACGACGACGTGCTCTCGCTCGCCTGGTTGCCGTACGAGGAGACGAACGCTCGAGAATGCGGCGGTAAAGCGGAGCTACGGGTGTCGCTCTCTTCCCCCCTCGCCGGTCCCTGCCTTTTCCTCGGCCCCGCTTCGCCTCTCCGCACACCTCTGTTCGACAACGCGACGACGACGACACAACGGCGGCTACGACGCGCTCCGCCAATCGGGCGTTGTGGCGTCATGGTGCATGACGTCATAATCGCGAAGCTGCGCATGCGTACCGGCTGCCTGCCCTAGGGGACACGTAGTCAGCGACCGGGACTCGAATGCGAACATAGAGTAAGTGAGACAGAGAGGGAAGAGAGAACCGAGGAAAAAAAGATGACGATAACACGCGCGCGCACTCGCGCTCCGTACCCACTCTTCGCAACGAGAGGTCCACTTTACACTCGAGAAAATGCTGTTAACGAACTACTCTTCGATTTTACTGAATATGGATGGGATCTTATAATTTATTGGGAGATTAAAATCGACGATTATTCAGCCGGCTGGATACCTCCTGCAGGTTACTTTTGTTACTGTTTTTAATTCGAGTTCACGATGCGATCTTTTGGTGTATTATACATATATATATATATACACATATATACGCACGTATGTACATGTACGTGCACGTAGAAAAATTGAAAAGGGCTCCACCCATTCTAATCTGCATGTGGTATCTGGATTTTTAGTTCGCCTGGTAAAATGGCGCCTACTAAGAGATACAACTGTATATCGTCCTTGTTGGTTTAATTAACAGAATATGAACTGGAATCTAAAATCCGATTACGCTCTAATTGTGCTCGATGTTTGTTAATGTACTTAACTGAGACAGTATAACGCACAAACACGTATAGCAATGCTAGTTACTACCTCACAACTGACTCTAGTGTGGATACAGTTCTAAGCAGTCGGCTATATATTTATAACATAATTAGCATTACGTTATACCTACCGTTACGTAATAATTAGAATTTAAAAACACGCCTTTTTCATTCTCGACAAATTGTCGCTACAGATTCAATTACATTAATCTTCTCGATTTGCTTTCCTTTTAGATTATGCAAACAATCGAACCGTGTTACATTTTCTATATTAATTTACGCATTATATATCTTGATTTGTACTAAATAGTATATTTATAGCATATTTCGCAAACTAATTTTTAAACCTATTCAACTGATAATTTTACACTTTTATTTTACAATCGCCTTCCTAATCTTTTACATAACAAACTGAGAATTTAAAAGATTCCGTTCGAAAGCAATTGTACGAGATATCGTAGACACGATTTTCTCGTTTTTTTCTTTCGTGGCAATCTTAACGCCGCCATTCACCAATTTTATCTTCTTTATCATAATCGTTGTTGATCAACGACTTTGATTCGTTGTGGAAGCACATGAATTGCAATCTTCGGATGCAATTAAGCGAAATTGCTTAAGCCAAACGATATAAACAATGGCTATTCATACTATAATACGAATCCAATGATCGCATAATGGCGTGCCATTTTATCGGGCTTTTCGCGATAAGGGAATACGAGATAACGGTCACAGGAGGCTTGGCATCTAGAGTAGATAGTTTGGTTATTGACTGCGTTGCTGTCGTTACAACGACGAACTGCGCGTGATGAAACCTCAGATTATCCTCTACAGATGACCACTGATAAATCCATGTCGTTGAACTCTCTTTCTCACCACTTTTAATTTTATTGATCGCACCGATAGTAAAGATTTTATAATCTCTCGTATTTTGTAATACGTACGCAACTTAAATAGAAAAATTAATCCCCTTGAAAAACGATATCGCGAAGAAAAGAAAAAAGAAAGGTACGATAAGATAATATCACCTTATCGAAATATTAAATTATGTGATTACCGTATCACTCGCGATAGTATGTATCTTTTCGTCATCTGTAACATCGTACGCGATGGTGAAATCGAATTTATATCTTGCGTTGTTAAAACGCGATAAAAATTCACGTAATCTGTGGAAATAACGTTTCACGTGTACACATAAGTCAAAAATAACCAGACATTGGTGAAAATTCTGAAAATTTCTAACTGACAAACATCGCGCTGTTTATACATAGACGTTTTCATTAGCTCTCTTCGACTATTCTAAAAGTGTTGCTATCGTTTTAACGCGATACAACGAATACAAGTGTACGATTATGCATGCGCGCAAATGCATATTTATTCGGTTGCCACGAGTTTAAAAAAAGAAACGCAATTGTAAATTATTTATAATATTCACCGCAAAGTTTTACACAATGTACAAATATCGAGTGTCTATAAAGGAATGACATCACTCTGACATCATAATACGACATGACTTCGTAACGCAAAGCTTAGATGCAGCGATGCAGTCAGAGAAAAAATTTTACCGGGAACGTTATACAATTTATGCGAGCTGAAACGGAGAAAAATGAATGACCGCATAGTTTCGTTCGAAGGTATATTAGTTTCTACTATTGCAACTCGATCAGCATGGTTGAACCAACATTATCAGCGAAATTTAACGAGTAGCAAGTTACGAGCTATCAGCACTAATAAATTCTCTTACGTAACAACAACAATTTTGATAATAAAATAAATGAAATTGTACGTATAAATATCATAGATTATAAGTCAACCGGTTATCCTATTTGATATTAATTTGTACGTTTTGCTAAAATTCACATACTGTTACTACAAAATCGACCAAAGTATCCGGATGCTTTGCATAAGCATCCGTGCAAGTGTGTCAAACAACCGGTCGCAAATTTAGCCAATTGGTAATTTTAATACGACCAGTTTGTCGATAACACGGCCATGTGCAAGGCTGGAATAGTTCACCGTTAATCTCTCAAAACATATGAAACGCGTCGAATATCTATTTACAGACAAGGGACAAATAACTTTGTCACTCCACTCGATGATACGATTTTATCCATTAACCCTTCCACGTCCTGTGTCAGCGCAAGATTTACATAATTACTTTGCCGAGTATACTCGTGCGACAATTTTGCATGACACGTTGCATATTGATGGTACGCACACTTACAAAAATATCGTGTGTATAATAGCGACAAGTATCAGCCACACTAGGCTACCATATTTCATAGGGGCGACTGATAGGGCGACTTTATCTAGCGCGACGCGCTGCAAAATTATTTCCGCCTCGCCGAGACACGCGGTAGACGTGTCTGGCTCGATGACGCCTTCTTTAATATGCTTTAATTTCTAATTTGTCTGCACAGCGTCACGAGTGCAGTGAAATGCAATTATGTGGATGTACGATCGGATAGATACGTCTCTTGTTACCATCGAACGTTATGTAATACTGTGAGATTACTGAAAAACATGTACGGTGACTCACGATAATATTTGAACACTTATACAAACTTCCAGTGAATATATTATGCGTGTAATACGAAATATTTTACAATTTCATTTCATTCAGCTCTTTATTTTAATACAAATTGAAATGAAATATAATGTATATAAATGTTACGAGGCATTTATCGTAAACATACACTCCGCGAAGATCATCAAAATATTTGAATAGTCAAGTATCGATCAATACGTTAATACGAAACGATATTTAGTGGAACTATATTTAGCGCTATTTATATGTTGACACTATTTATCCTATGTATTAAATTTTTATTAAGAATATATTTGCAAGGAATGTGTCGTAATCTCTAAATTCTGATTGATTTCATATTTTAATATAATGTAATAACGATAGCCTGGTTGCAGTGCCAGTGAAGTTTCAAAAAGTTTCGCAAACGCACGTAAAACATCCATGAATATTTTCTATAGCAAGCGTTCGAATATCTTTGTAAGTCAAATAGGTAAAGTTAGTTTATGAGATAAAATTTCTATTCATATATACGAACTTGTAAGATATGTATAGGACAGAAAGATAAACGTTCAAAAAGTATACTTGCTAATAAAAATGGTTTTACATATCGCGCATTACTAGAGTTTGCTGTATCTGTATCCTCGATAATCTATTTCGAACGGAAGATTTTTTCAATAAGCGGCTGGTCACGTGAATGAATGTTATGTTTACAATCTTGCAAAACACTTGGTATCATTCATAGATTATCACCGATGATACAAGAACCGAGCAGTGCAAACGAGAATTTTAACAGGCAGGGTCGTAATTTCTTAAATACTTAATATTTGATGATATAAGTCGAGAATAAATATCCGGACACACCTGGTACGTGTCATAGGGTTATCGCTGCAGAACCATTACGTAACGGAATTTAAAGATTCCTTAACGGTGTGGTTTGTTACGCTGTTGGTAACGCGCAAAAACGCGACGAGCTAACCTTCTCTTTCCTTGCGCGGGAAAATATCACGAATCGTCGACACCGTGAGACGTAATCATGTACATAATATTCCTCGTCTATTATTTCCCACGAAACTCTTGAAATTCATCAAAAAATCATCGTTAGAAGATCCCTAGAAGTAATCGCATAATATTGTAATTTCTATTAAAACGTAAAAAATATTTATAACAAATAATAAAGATTTTCAGAATGATTTACAAATGCTCACGAATATATTCAAACACCTACCACAGGATCTTTTTATTAATATATTATATGCATTATACGAAATTTTTTGAATTTTGTTAGCAGTGTAACGACACGCAACTATCGTGATTAGAATAGCAAAATTTGAAACCAATTCGAAAATGTATATAGAGATTACAAAACATTTATTACAAACATGTATTTAATGAAAAGTTGGTAAACAGCATAAATAGTAGTTTTAAACGTACAATTAATGTCATTAAATATTGTGACTTATTAATACATATAGTGAATAGTTGATTGTTCAAATATTCTGACGATATTACGAAGTGTATGCTCTTTCAATAAATATGTTAGAATTTCTATGCGATAATCTTCGCATCTCATTACAGTGCTAATGAGATTTCAAAATGCTTTGTATGATATGTACATAAAAAGTTTCTAAGATTGTTCAAATACTTTCTTAAATCACTCTGAATACATTTACTAAAGACTTTAACGGATCTTAAATTCAAGAAGCGTATTATAACCTATAATTATCGGTTCGTGAATTACGACGCTATTCGTGGAGATTTTTCTGGAAGCTACGGTTTTATCGAAGCGAATACAGGCACAGAGCGTGGAGGACGTAGTTTCTGCATTTCACTAACAATAAGTGCAAACGAAGCGGGTAGATGCGATCTCCGATTATTCCTATCGAGTAACAAAGAGAGCGTTGTACTTTTCCGAGCGTAAGTTTGGCTTTGCCGGCGAGCTGCTTTACGTACTCGTTCGGGAGTCGTATGTCTTGTGACGTCACTCGAGGCGCTGGCAACATTGCGAAAGATCATGCGACGTTGTCAAGCCGCTCCATGTGCCGGAAATTCAAAGCCTCTTTCGCCTCTACGTAGATTCGAATAAAGTTCTTACTTGTTTCTTAAACGTTTGACGTCGATAATAAAAGCTTTTACGTATAATACTCGAGCGTATGAATTTTCCATGTTTCTCAATCCGTTCGACCGATTCGAGAAACGTACGCTAGATCAAGGGGAAACTTTCGTCGTAGTATCATAATGGAAGGAGTACCTTTAGTGCGGGTTCGATCGTAAAGAGCAGCACGTTGCTCAGAGTGGATAATATCATTCTGTCACGTCACAGTGTACGCTGGCCAGAGAAAATCAATCCGGCGCTTCTCTACTAACCTTTTGCCTGAACAGCGCCACACTCGCTACTATCCACCTTAAAAACACTCTGTTCTTCAAGGGTCCGTTGCGATATTGACCCGAGGTTGCGTTAGGTTATTTCTGTCGAGGTTCATGTACCTTTTCAGGTGAAATGTTGGAATTTTTGTGAATGCACTTACAGGCTTGCTCTTTATAGTATGTATTAGACGCATTCGGGAGATAATGTTATATCATAGATCGACTTCGCCCGTGTCCTTGACCTCATTGGTAGTTCAAACGGTTAAACGTCGCGTACAATATCGTGATATGTACATGTTGTTTACTCGCTCTGACTATTATAACTTTGTAGTCATTTCATTTCGAAATAAATAGTTGAAAGAAACGTTCTATAAATTAGTACAATGTATGAAATTAAGTTGATATGGCTAATGCCATGCCAATTTCTTGAGATTTAGTTTGGATAGTATATAATATATCTATAAAATGTACAAGTGTCGTTTAATTATTATTATTATTTTGTTTAAATGTGTATTATGTTTCTTTGCTATTTTTACAAATTAGTATCCTTGGTGCAGTATGTCTTCAAGAAACAATAAGAAAATGAATGTATTTAACTTTTATAGAACTACGATTATATACTTTTCAAAGATTTGAAAATTTTTATATCAGTACAATTTCCTTATGTTACATTCGAAATGTAAATTTCTAAACAAAAGACAATACAATATGAAAAACATACGTTCGATATCTTTTTTTTATCAACGGATCCAAGTTCGCGTGACAAAGAATCGTCAGAAATACGAGCGATCCTTTAAATCAACCCCCTGTGCTGTGTTTACCGTTCGAAATGGACCAAGGGAAGAGGATATGCGCGCGATATACGACCTAATTCAGTACCCTACTGATAACGATGACGTCACGATAGCTCGTCTACTTGTTACTAGTCACGGACGGTACGTGACACGAGACCAAACTGTAGAGATGAGCAGGATGATAATGGTGTTACTCTACATTACGTTATGCGTTACACTATTCCTCGTGACACAACACGCGGTGGTTTATTCAATTCTCTCGCGAATATTTTATTATTCATCCGATCCATTTGCTACGAACGTGATATTGACTAATGTCGAATATTTACGCTTTGCTATTCCTATCGTTACATTATGTATTTTACCTTTGGTTTATGTGCCAGAATTTTACTTTTCAAAGCGATAAGCTAGACTAACTAGCATGGTATCGATTCGAGTCGAAGACACGCGAAACGTGAGAAAATGAAAGTAGCAGCGGGTCGCTTTTAGATCGATCAGCCAGCGGCAGCAGCAGCAAGCAAGAGCCGCCAAGGGAAACGGGGAGACCAGTTGTCGTCTTTCCATCGTCGCGTCGTCCTTTCGTCGGCATCACGAGATTGCGCGATGATGTCATGTATTCGGCCGAGTTTACGCGTGTTTGTAAACAGGCAGAGGGAATGAGAGAAATAACCCAGAAAGCCGAACAAAGAGGGAGGAGAGAAGTGGGAGTAAACGTGTTGAGGACGCGACGAAAAAGGTGGCGGGGAAGGGGTAAGGAGAGGGAGGAGAGCGAGGGGAAAAATTGCCTTGTGTCAGGCACCTTGCTGTTCCGACTGCGCAGCATCTCTCCGCTCGTCTCTCGTACGCCTTCGTCGAGGCTTCCTACGCAGCGTTGCTCATCTCGTTTTCTCGTACACGAGCGTGACGTCATGCTGCAAGTTGCACAGGAGTAACCGACCGTGGGAAGGGGACCAGGGGGGAGTAGTTACGTGGGGATACAAAACGAGCGAACTCTGGCGCGCGCGCGCACCAGAGAGCCGCAGCGTCGATGGATTTGCTGTTAGCTGTATGCAGCGGGCTGCATGCAGAATACACACGCGGTGACATCGTCGTATGTAGTCGTTGGTTAGCTGCTTTCTCCCTTTACCCCCCTATCTTCGTCTACCTAACCTCTTGACGAAGCAGAACCGGTTCCGCGCCGCGTGCAAACTCCTTCTCATCCCCCTGGCCTCCGACTGTCTCTTTCTTTCTTCCCCCAGTTTTCTTCCTTTCCGTGCAAATCCTATCTCTCCTCCGAGCCGTTCCGCCCTCCCTCACTCGCTCCTTCTCGCTTTTCTTTCTCGCGTTTCATTCTCGCTTCCACCCATTTTCAATACCATGCTCGAACCACGGAACCGGACCGAGTTAACCCTACTATGTAGCAGCTTGGTCCTGCATTTTACGCGCTTTTCTCTCGTTCTCTTTCGTCACTGATGCACACACACCTCGCATGTGTACAAACTTCAGCTTGGCGGGCGATTCTCGCGGTCATCCAGCGGGACGTGCTACTTTATGCTATAGTTTCTATCTTTTTCTTTCTCTCTGTCTCTTGCTCGTGCTACGCGATTCGACGTGCAGTGTGCTTCGCCACGCTACAGTTGCTGCCTCGGTCAATATCACATCGTATTCTGGCTACGCGCAGTGCGCGTTAATGCCACACGGCTCGCGGTTTCGTTTTTAGGATAGGTTAGATCAGCCAGGTCACACACCTGTTATATACGTAGATGTATACACACGGTTTCCCTTTACCATGAAATTTACAGCACCATTTATAGAGCGATAGGAATTCATCCATTGACAACTCAACTGAGAAATATTTCCATTATTTTTTATATTGTAACCCTCGTGTTTCATCGAAATTTAAGCGCGATTGGCGACAAAGCCATGGAAAAGATTGGGTTGATTTCTGTGCATTCTTGGTTCACATTGGCCTCGTAACTCAGTCTGTTCCTTTCGACCAGGGTATGTAATAGCTATCGCAAAGGCGATGGCATGGCGGGGCAATGCCACGAAGGAGACGATGGTCTGAGTCTGAGCGCATATTGCACCGGACGGTTAATGGCGTGATGGCGTGACATCGGTGCACACGCACGCCGCGAGGTGGGGCGAACGGAACAGAACGAAACGGAACGAAGCGAAATGAAACGACCGGAACGCGATGTCGCGTGTCCTATGCTGCACTCGCGTGTGTCGCAAGTATTACACGCGATCTCTTGGCTAAATGCTTTAGCGCACGAATATATGTACTCGTACATCGTTTTGCTTCTGCGTCTCTGCTTCTAATCCTTAACCCTTTAACTCCTCTCTCCTGGTTGATACTGTTACAGGTGGCTATTACTTTATGGTTGCACAAGATTAGACGAGTTTATCGTTGCACGACAAAACCATATAAATCTCGCCACGACGGAAAAAGGGTGTACGGCCAATACAGGCCGCATTTTGTTTTCTCGACAATGCGAGACGTATTGCGATTCCATCTTCTACGCCGGTACGTTGATTAACGTACGTACGAAGAAAAAAGTCGACGTGTGAAAAATGAATATTCTTAATTTCCGTGTAATACACGTTGTGCAGCCTCGCGTATCCTCCGAAGAGAAAATGTACTTGTCGGCTTGTGAACTTGGATGGAACGTTGTGTATGCGTTTACGTGTTCTTTTGTCAGGACTCGTGAGAAAGCGTTCCACAATGACACGGTCATACTCATACTTCTTGCGGAAAGGAATGAGTTAGCAGCAGGCCGAATGCCAGGATGTTCATGAAATGCTTTATATTTTGAAACGTTCTTCGCGTTGATGTCTTTATTTTATTAAGTTGTTGCAATTGTTTGCTCGCATATCGTACATGTAGTTCAAAAGAAATTAAAAATTAAATTTTATTGCATATATATAAATTTATGTAGAATAATAAGAAAATAAAATTAAAAAATAAATAAATAAATAAATAAAAACGCAAATTAAACAGAAATAGTACGTATTCTAAAACGAAGTAACTTAACCTAACTCTCGTTAATCACGTACGACCTACGACTACGACCTAACGTTACCAATTGAGGTTAAAAAAGACTGCATTCTTCCTACGTCGTACAGCCAATTTTAATCGACCAACCGAATATAAACATAATACAATGTACCTTTACAACCGCCCCATCAATCACACTTTGACTGTTTCGAAAACACCATATCCCCGGACGTATACCACGTGTAACTTCCACAGGCGTCGAACGTGGGGCGTGCAATGCACAGCTGTACAAAGAACGATTCGCCATGGAACTCGATCATTTTCTTATTAGCGGGCCGAGGAAGCGGCCCCGACGCGAAATTTCAATAGTCAACGGACCGATTATCCGCGGCTGGATCTTCATCAGATAGCCGTCGAAACGAGAAAAAGAAAAAAGAAAACGAAGAGAACGTTAGTTCGGTTTGCACCCTCTTCTCTTTGTTTCGATACACGGCGCGCTGTTAAAGCCGCTCGAAGAAGAAACACCTGACGACGTCAGGCGGAGAGTACCTACGTGCATACCTGTGGCAGGTGAATCGAGTCAGGTGCCCGAGCAGATGGGTGTCTCTACTCGAGAAAGCGTTATAAAAGCGGTCTATCTCATAAATGTGGGTTACCAGCTAGAACTAACGCCCGTCGTTAGAGCAACGTCGCGATTTTGCAGGTTGCCTCTGTGACTGATGTTATTCTATAAATGGTACCTTGAAACCATAACATGTTTTTCCTCGGCTCTTTAAAATTTAAATGACGATAAATGCCAAGGATGATATGTAATGCGAAGAACCGTATTGTTAATTCTTTAAATGATAGGGTATATTTATGAAAATTTCTTTCGGTTTCAAGACTATTAATTTGTGTGATTTTTTACTTACGTAACGAATGATGAAAAATCGAGTAATGCGAAAGTTTTAATACTGACAACTTGCCAAGTTAGACGATCATAGTAAATAGTTTTTATGCAATAAAATACGAATATTTAATTTTGCATGTATTATTATATTATGTTATTTACCTTTTGTATAAATTATTTAAAGTAGATACTAGGTTATTTTTAATAGTGTCATGATTTCCATGATTCTATGGGTGGTACAGTCGCCCCGAAAAGTAAGTTAACGATCTTACATTTAAACTACACATAGCGTCAGTAAAAAAATTTGTAATCGTGTAGAATTTTCGTATACTTCATCATCGATCGAACAGCGTCCCTTTCTTAGTTCGAACGTGAAATTCAATGAAATACACCGATCTTCCAAAACGTTTTAATGGGTAGTAAAACAGGAAACGCTGTTTCACATCTGTCGGCGGTAAACAGTGAGATTCGAACGTCCTTCGAGGCATTCTCGTCAAGCGAAGGGGTATAGCGAGCGGATCTTTTCTTCTTTCTTCCTTCTTTTTCTTTCTTCTTTTTTCCATAGACACGTGTCGTGTGCAGTGCACACGTAGTATGCATCTTTGGTGTACGCAGTCGCGCGGACAAGAAACTATGTGCAGTCACGTGTAAGAGTGGAATAGCGAAAACGTGATGCGATTATGCATTCTTTCTACGTCGTCATTTCTCACTTGGTACGAGCCGGGCCTCGTGTGTAGATATACATACTTATTAACCTAACGTTTTATGGTAATTTTATTAAACGCTTCTTTTTTACGGCAGACGTCACCGGATTTCCAGCGACTACAAATATCGTCGATCAATATTCGAGATCGACGATGATATTGATAAACCGCAAATACTTAACATATATCGGTCTCGAGCAAGTTTTCTATCGAATGCAGGTAAAAAGATTTTTTACTTGAAAAGTAATTGACGCTTAATTTAATTTTATTTTGTATCAAGATAATTATGCGCAGATCATTTTCAAACAATTTAACTATTCCAAATAACATAACACATAATCTGGCTTTTAATATCGATTGGAATTTGACATATTCACTGTTGCATAAAGCTTAGACAAACTTTATGTGGAATAAAAATAAGAAATAACGATACGATGAAATATTCTTCGTTTGAATTGCTTTATGATTTCTGTTTTATGTTATGAAATAAAAATATGTTACAGTTACGCTGTTTAATATAACACCGAGAATGTAATTTCATCCTGTTAATTGCGTGTACTGCTTCAAAAATAGGTTACAAGATATCAATGGAATTCTTCCAAATTGAAATCTTTTCAGATAAATCAAAAATTCATTTTGTATCCTTCAAACGGAACCCTGCTGTTATCTTCCCCATTATGCGAAAACTCTTATTTTACATTTCTAGACAGATTTATCGATTTTAGAAAATACGTCACGCAAAACAGCCTTGAATATGATCAAATGTTTGAAATAATTTTCCTAAAGGAGCAAATATAGTAATTTGTGGTCTTGCCTGAATAATTTTAGTTAACAGGTATTTTTATCACCCCTTGTGTACTTGTTTGTATTTAATTCTATTATGAACCTCGATGCTTTCTCGACGCAATTGCGTTCTCATTTTATTAGAAGATGCCTTGATTTGGAAAAACAAACTGTTACATAAAGTGAGAATAAAGAAACTCGTTTGTAATGTGTAAAAGAAAAGGTTGTAAATTTAAAAAGGTAAGGTTGTAAATACAGGGAAAAAGAAGAAGAAATTGTTCAAAGAATGTATTTTTAATGAAAATTATTTCAAGACCGTGTTACGTAGTTCATGTACAACATCTGCAATAAAAGAAGGGCAGTTTTATTAATAGAAGATAAAAATAATCTCAATACCTTAATATTTAAAAAAAGACCTAACTACGAATTGGCGTCGTTATTTTTTAATTTTATTTCATTTGATTTCAGGAACAAAATCAATCACTTATAATGAATTTTCAAACAATCCACACAAACAATGATATTCTTTTATACTATACCAAGATCCTTTATTAATAGACTGTTATTCTTTATTATTAAGTTAAGGAAACTTATTTTTATGAAGAGATATTTTAAAATTACGACGATAATGTTTATAACGAATTTATATAAACGATATTACGATATCTTCTTCAATGTTCTATATTTCCCCGAATATTAAGTTAATAAAGAAACATAATACAAAAGAAAGAGAAATACAATTAAGATTCGTAATAATTAATAAATTAACTATTTAATTCCTATTACGATAATAAGTATTACAAAGGTGAGATGTTAAGTTTATAAACATTATAGACGATTTAAAAACTCCGCTATTTATGAAAAATCTTCTTCTTCTACTATAATGTTAAAAGTTCAAAAAAAAGTTGAAAGTTTAGCTATCGATTTTTTCCAAGTTGACGACATTTCATCCATAATTCCCCTATAAATGTATCGAGAGATAAAATATTCGTTTAACATTACCGTTGAAAACCACTTATAATCGTTAAATGAACCTGGTTTCGTGTCCACCAAAAATATCGATCGATTGAAAAATTTCGGCGATAATAAACATGCACACACGCACACACGAAACGATAACGGTCAAAAGTAACAGCTGCGAGAACGTTCGATTAGACGTGCCGATGGAAAAAGGAGGAAGAGATTACAGCAAACAAGATTTTATCGTTTCAAATCACAGCTGCCTTCGATCATCAATTGCTGCCAGCTATTCCTCCAATGCCACTTGCGCAAATTTTGCAAAATCGAGTGAAAACTCGAAGTGTAAAACTCGAGTGAAAAAAAATACTTTTTTCGCGAGTTTACTTTACCTTTTTTTTTTCTTCACGAGTGTTGTTACGTCCCTTGACCTTACCATAAACTATAGTCCATCCTCGTAACATCTATACAAATATATTAACTCGGACCCTTAATAACCTTAAGGAACCATAAAAAAATATAACTTTTACCCTTCTGTCAAGACCCTTAATTGCTACAAACATCTTTCACGTCGAAACGTTCTTTAGGGTTATTACCCATTAAGGCAAAACATGCGAAAAGCAGCTTTTTCCCATGTACAATATTCGGCGGCCACCTCTACCCATGAGCGACTGTTGGTGGGGGGCCGACAGCAACCATCACTAGTTTCGTATAAATATGGCCGTCACAGAATATATATCTTAACTTGTTCTAAACTCTTCGCTGAAAACACTTCTACACGCACCATTTACATTCTTCAAAGCTGTTGGAAAGAGAATATTTAATCTGCTAACTCAGTGTTATAATTGTTCAAGCACTCCTATTATCTTAACCGAAATAGAGAATCGGCTAGTTCGTGGCGTCGATCATCGTATTGTAACGAGAATTTACGACTGTTGGCGCGTTATAATGTGAACGCGTCTCTCCGCGAAGCGGTCGAACAAGTATCTTTGTTGTCAGACGACGTACACCGATAGCCTTCCCTAAAATTATCAGTCTTTTGTATTCATTTTTCAACTATCCGTATATTTATATATATGAACAAAGAAACACGTAAAACACCATGATGTGTAATCGTTGCTATGTAAGAAATTATTATATACGTTGTTGTCGATTATACGATAATTGCAGCGTTTCACGAAACTATTCCAACACTTGGCACGGAGTTTTTGTTCCAACATATTACGTGCATTTATAGGGATTTTTGTTCAAATTTCGTCAGCGTTCTAACGAGATACGACGATCGACGATTATAATGAAGAAGCGAAAGAAAAAAGAAATTGCCTTTGATGATATTCTGACACAGATCAGTTAAAAACATCGAGGCAAGGAAAGTTACAAAGCTTGGGATTTTTTCTTTCTTTCCGAATCTTTCGATAAAGAAAATGTTGTGAAATTTTCGATATCGTGTTTCTTAAAATTCGACTTTAAATTTCTCGTATATTTATCTGATCTTACGTAAAGTTACAAAACCATAGTTTTTCGTAAGTACGATTTATAATATTTATATTTTAGTTACTCGTACAAAATACGTTATTGTGTTTGTATTATTGAACCTTATCGAATTCACGCGTGAATTCATTCATAACACACGTCGTATGTTTATACAAATTTTCCGTAGTAAACGTTGGAATTCTTTCGTAAGTTGCTTTAGCACTGTTTTTGCGAATAAAAAGCTCAAGTTGTGATACCTCCCTCGGCGAAATGCGCGCGAAACTCGTTTCGCTCGAAAGGGAAAATAATCGTGACGCGATGGTTTCTCCGTTTCAGCAGTACGCCGGCTTTAACAGCTGTTATTACAAGGAGAAAAGTTATTCGTACACACACGCGACAGTGCCATTTCGCGTGTATCGTCCTGACACAATGGCAGTACGGTAGTTTATCACAAGGGTGACACAGGCCAATGAGTGGTCGCCAGTGTCGCGCGAAAATGCAACTTTTCCTCTGTCAGATAAATATTTATGTCACCTCGAGACTCTCGAACCATCGTTCATCGTAATCTGCGTCCGGAAGCGTGTACACCGACGGTCGAAAGCTTCGCGGTCGAGTTTGAGAAACGATGGTAATTTAACTTTTCTCTTGTTTTACGCGATCAATTTTACACCATCAATTTTACACTATGAGATTCGATCGCGGACTTCAACTTGTCGAATCATACGCGAGCATAGCAATTTGAAATTGATTTAAATTAAGTTATTCGATATTAGGGTTTTTCGTTTCAATTTATAGTTTACACGGTTTCCTGATTAAAACACGATTCGGTTAACGTATCAAAATTTCGAAGCGTAAGGCGAAAAATCTGCCAGGCCAGAAACTTTTATACGTTACTGTATATACGTTTGAAACGAAGGGTCGTGAATTTTTAAATGACAATGTACATTTCCTTTTGGTTGCAAATTTGCATCTAATGAAGACGACAAAAAAAAAAGAAAAAGAGAACGCACGGATTTTATCTATTTGAAATATTTATCGGTTTTTTGAGTAAGAATAATCAAAAAGAAGAAACGAAAGATCGACGTGATGAACGAAGTAGTACGATTTACTAATTTGTCATCGTTACGCCTATATCTGATACTATGTATCCGTTCTTTCTTTACGTTGATAGCTAACATGTAGCAAAGAATTATATTTCTAGTCGTAGGAAATTTCCAAAGCTTATCTATGATTTATGTTTGTGTCAATGATATACGTTTATTGACTCGTTGTGGGTTGTACGTTTATGTATAGCCGATATAGATACCGATTACTGTACGTCAGAATATGGAATCGGAGGCTATAGAGGTTGTTCAACTGCAAATGTTCGATTGTTAACAAACTCCGCTCATTTTTGCTGCTATGAATCTCCTCTACGTAGTTGGAATAAAATTCCAGTGGTCGCGTATTTTTACGATTATATTTTCACCGCAAAGCCACAAAATGGATTTAAAATGGATTTGAAATCTTTCTTGTTAGTTGTTGATACGTGTAACGTGAGTATAAAATGTACTTTGGACTAGTATGAAGGTAAATGTATTCGTAAAACGTTTGGAAATCTAGATTTATGTATTTAGTATTTAGAAGTGAGACTCGTTTTAATTTTGTCCCAAAATTTAAATTTTATTCTTTAACAAACTCACTGACAATGATTTGGATCCCAAAAATAGCTTTTAACATAGTACCAAAAAAAAAAAAAAAAAAAAAAAACAAACAAGAAAATAGTAAATAAATCCAAGCGATAGCGATAAATTTATAGGAATTAGCAAATTACTAGTAATCCGATGAAACATAAATAAACGTAAAATTACATTTAGTTGTGACAAAGTTGTATCACAACTCATTGAAAATTAATTTGACAGTGATGAAACACAAGGTCGTACGAATTATTATTTTCTGTATCACGCCCGTGTTGCTTTCAGCTAGATACAATTATCAACGCTAGAATTTCTTACCTGCTATGTTTATTCGTATGAAAAAATAAAAATAAACAAGAATATTACTAGAGTACTTGAGCACTCGACTAATATTCAAAGCTCCTACTATCGCAAAACTTCTCATTTAATTCTATTATACAAATTATACAAAGAGTCTACCATCTTAAACCGATACGTAAGTAAACGAGACTACAAACAAAAATTTAATCCTTTCGTTGCCAATCGCCACTTTAACGCTGACACTATCAAACAACAATCAATCTCACTGCCATCTTATCTTTCAAGATGTTCAACATAAAATTAAAACAAAATATCGTACGTACCACTGACCTTTTCTATGTTTTGTTGAAACCGCGTGAAGATACTTTTTAAGGTTAAAAAAATGTAATTAGGTTGAGAATGACCAAAAGAACGTAGCAGGATTAAAAACACGAGGAGAACAGAACGAGGTTAAATATACCATAAAGTCGATGCGCGCAGAAAATTTAAATCTATCGCGATATAATTTTTATTTTGGGTCGCACAGACCTCTGGAGACAGGGCAGTGTTAAATATACCATAAAACGTCGATGCATACACGTGTGTCGATGCACGCGCCCAGTGAGAAGCGCGTGCAAAGATCGCGCAGGTGTGAACGGGGCGCAACTGCGACGCGATTACGAATCGACGAAGAAAAAGCGGAAAGTGACGCAGCGTGCAACACGTAAACTGTAAACGAAACTTTTGTATCGATCGCTGCTAGAGAGTCACGTTGCCCTCGCATGTCGATACCGATATGTACCCCGTCACACCCCTCGTATTATGGACCAACGTTGTGTCGTCGTAGCCGGCGAGATAAGCGGTTTATCGCCGCGTATTGCGATATATACCATGCACTGAGCGCGCATGAGCGACCGTTCCGATAGAAAGAAAGCCGTAAAGTATATGTATGTATAGTTACTTATTTAGGTGCTACCTCGTCTTGCTTCGTTGTGTGCGAACACGTGACGTAGCCTCGATCTCGTCTAGCTCGGTCGTGCGATGATAAACCGATACACGTGTAGGTACGTCGTCGCTAGTGTTGGATTCAAGTACATCGCAGGTACATTAGAATGCATGAGTATTTGGACACTTCCAAAATATTGGAATTATATGAAACATACTACAAACGAAGCGTGTTCCTTTAATTTAATTCTCGCATCTGATCTTATCTCAGGCAACTATATACAGTAGATATTGATAAAAACAACAGTTCTTACAACAATATCGATTAATATAAATAAAAAAGTAATAATTGGAAGTGGGTGAAAATTACTTGCAGGGAAACATCTTAAGCGTATCTGTAATGAGATCTCAGAATGATTGCGATATGTAATTTTAAACACTTTCTGAATTGTATATAGATTTGATGAAGTGTCAGCTATTTATTAGAGATAAATATGGAACTTGATCGATGCAGATATATTTCTCGTTTCAGTCTCAATTTAGCAGAACATTTTCATTCCACTTGTGGTAAAGAGTAGGAAATTAAGCGTAGAAAAGTGTTTTTCTGTCGCAGCGTTGATAATAAGGATATCAATCTTATGATTGGATTGCACTAAGTGCACAATTATGTACTTGTACTTAACAGATTACGCCATTTACCTGCCGTTTATACTAAACGAGCACGAACGACGTGTTCTTGCTCCATGTTCCTACTCGTTTGTTTTAAGCGCACCTTTAGTGCGAATGCGGCATTACTTATGTTTTCTTCATCGTGTTCATTTCCCGATATTTTCAGAATGCTTTCGGATGCGCACGCTCGAGCGAACGCCTCTGGCGTTATTCACTTGCAATTACCCGTTCAGTTCTGAACCGTTACGGAATTATACGCGGTAACGGGATTCGATTCACTGGAGTAAGACTTGCTTAATTTCCCTCTTGAATATAACTTACAAATCTGGGCCATCAGACAGCGAGCATCTTTTCGAAACTTAGATGGTACCGCTTGGATATTCCATTTTTCGAGATCAGTGGACGAGCAGGTTGTTTCATAAGCTCAACGGAATAAAACCGAGGATATTTAGTTGAAATTCATCACGTATTTGTTAGGTTATATTATATATTATTTTAATTGACTGAAAAGATATATAAGTCAAGAAACAATTTCGTTTAAATGAAAATTATGCATTTTTGAGCGGTTAGATCGAAAAGGAATCGTATCTTAAGGGGTTAAGGCACACGTTTTATTCACCCCTGGAAGAAACAGTCGATGAGATCGATGTCGATTGGTCGCGTAGCGAAGGAACGCCACGTACGTCGCGCGGCGAGTTCCGTAATTGTGGAATATTTTGCAATTCGTGGATTGGAAGGCGCCTTTCTCGAAAGAGCGTTGCTGGCAATGCCGGTCACGTAGGCCCGTAGTTCCGAGGGTGCCCCGAGCACGGCACAGAATACTAGAATACTAGCGGCGGGAATGCGCGGCGAATACCCGCAACGCGAGTAACCGCTCGTCCGCGAACCAACGAGCCAGCGAGCAAGCGAATCGTATGCCCCTCACGCTTCGACGCGCCACCGTATATACTTGTGTATATATATGTATGTATCTATCCGCTTAAACGTGCCTATGTACCCCTACGTAGTCGGCATAATTTCAACTTTTTCCGTCGCGGCGGAAGTTAGTGAAAAATTAAGGAGCCCTCACGAATTCGGGATAAAGTAATTTTGTAATTTTTTTGCTATCGTCCGTGACGTTTCGTTCCGTCTGCCATCCGCTTCCGTTAGCCGCCGCTGGGCTCATCGTTTGTTTGAATATGTTCATCATTTGGATGTATACGATGAAGAATCTTCTCTTAATATTTTTAAAATTCTTAAGATAGGTAGTTTTATTCTCTCTCTCTCTCTCTCTCTCTCTCTGTCTCTTTTTATCTGTAACGATTTTGGAAAGTATGTACAATTAGAAAAATCACGAAACTTCAGTAACATTAGTTGGAAGATTTTATTTTTCATTTTATAGGTACGCGAATCTATCGCAGAGGGATTTCGATTTTCAACTGAACGGACCATTACCTCGCCCACGTCGCAAACGATCGCCTAAAGTCTCGTGATCGAGTAAAACCGGTTTGAATGCGCCAGTGCCGTAACAACTTATCAGCCGATACTGGGATTAGAGAATATTCCTGAATTTGTAACATATTCGTTGTCTCTTTCGTACATATAAACTAACAAATAATATATTTGTTATAGATGATTAAATACATGACAGAAAATAGAGATTAATAAAAAGAAATACTAATAAATGAACATTTTTGTATCATAAATTACCAAACTAATCATTTATAACTATTGACCTTCGTATTATTTATATTGAATATTGAAAATTATAATATATACCTAATCTGACTAGACGTAAACTTCTTGGAGTCGAGTTCTTGGGAGAACATCATTTAAATCACTTTACGATTCTACCCAATGCGAGTAGAAAACGAAAGCGATGATGTAAGAAGACGAGGATCGTGGCCGTGGTTGAAAGTCTGCTCGACGTAATATCACAGTTTTTTACGCTTTTTCGAGCCCGACCGGGATTTCATTAAGGAACCAGATCCTTGCCGATCGAGCGTCTAACGCCGAGAATTAAGATTCCGTTCGTTCGCCTCGCGACTCGGCGGTATTCCTCATGAAAACGAGGGGAAAAACGCCTCCCATCCATGGCACGTCACGATCCCTAACCCCTCTCTGAAACAGCCAGGAGTCCAGGAGTATCTCGCTCGGTATTATACGCGAGCGACCTCTGGTTCTCCGCTTTACAGACATTTTACGGAAACAGTACCGTCTCTTCTGGTCGGTGTGACTCTTGAATATCGAGAATGCGCAGCTTCTACGTGGGACGCATTCGCAGCCTCCAACACGCAAGCTGAATTCTGAATCGTCGTTTCCAGGCCGATTTCTTATAATAATTGACGATGATCCAACGAATCTCTCCTTACATTTACATTAATTTGCCTTTCGATTCGATAGGTGATGTTTGGCATGAGCCTCAGTTAAGCACCACTTTCAGTTAAGAATAAAATGTATTAGGATAGTTCACTTAATTTTCGTTTTTACGTGTTAATTATTTCATACAAGAGAGTCTAGTTCATCCGGATAGATCGGTGAACAAGGCAGTTCGTATAATCGAGTAGTTTTGATAATAGAGGTTCACTAAATTGTTATCCTGTCCAGCTTCTCTTATTAGTTCAAATATTAGGGTTTAATTGTTACAATTTTTAGCTATTTCTTCTTTGACACAGAATTTACTTTGAATAAAAACAAGTGATTGCATATATACTCATTATAAGAAGTGTTTGAAATTACATTTGATCCATAGTTTGTACTATAAAAGCTCGATATAAACGAATTCAAGCTAATTTTTATTAAAGCTATAAAATCTTGACAACGTTTAATGATTTCTTTACAATTAAAATAGGAATCGAATGTAATAAATCGAATGTAAAAAAATTTGCCTCCTGTGAGGTTTGAACTCACGACCCCTGGTTTACGAGACCAGTGCTCTGCCACTGAGCTAAAGAGGCTCGCTCTTTTTCACTCTTCCCATGAAATTTATCAATAGTTGATTTTCTCTATGATAATATTATAATTTATATTATAATAATAAAGCTATAAATACAAAAGAGAAAGGAAATAAAAACATTTTTACATTATAAATTATCAAATTTATATCATTTGTAACTACTTGTCTCAGCTCAAGAGACTGGTCTCCATCATTTATATTGTATATTAAGCATTATGATATATGTATGTTACAAAAAAAGAAGGTAATTTATATATTAAATTATATAAAGATTAATATACCAGAAATTAATTAATTAGTTCGTAAATGCCGTAATAAATACAATGATGTATAAATGTGTGTTATGAGCGATATTACGAGTATGTTACACAAGAATTTAAATATCGCTAGAATGATATAACAATTTACGTAACGAGTAATTGCACATCATAGCAATATCAACCTAAGTACACATTAATTACCGAAATCGCGCGAGTGCACGCTTCAGAAATAACAAACGCAGTTTGGCGGCTATGAAGCACGCGATTAAAAGTCATCGGCACCGCTTCTGCGAGATTAACGTGCCTCCTGAACAAAAATAACCTGCATATTGCGCTTCGTGATAATGGAATCAGTGAAGTTACGTTCGTTTTGATTACGCTCGAGCTGCTCGAGTTTCTATTTGTTAACACCCGACCGTTCAGCGACTGATAACTGTTTCGTGTCTCGTTACTGTACAGTATATTACATTCGTTTTATTTTGTTGTTTTTAATATACTGCGTATTTAGGATACTTTTCGTAACGCAATTGAAATCCTAACACGCTTCGAACTTTTGAGTCAGAGTACGTACGTACGTTGCAACCTAACGTTCATTCGCTTCTCTCGGTTTTCCCTTCGTTTCATTCACGAAAAACAAGCTTAAAATTAGAAACAATGGATGCAACTCCATACGCTTCGCGCTGCCGATATTTCCGGCGTCGGAAAGTTTTTCGAAATAGAAAAAAGCGTTATTTCGAGACTCACGCACGATCCAATAATACGCGTCTCGTGGAGAACGGACCGAATACATTATCTATTTCTATTTAGCGTAGCCTGAATCGGCAGGAAACATGTTTATGCCAGGGCGAGCATGCACGCAAGGCAACCCTGTCATACGCCGTTTCAAAAATAGTTCGACCCAGAAATCCTGCATAACGCAAGACAGATGTCAATTGTCGCTTCCCGTTTTGCGCGTCGATCACAATGAACGCCACCGAGATCCCTTCCTGAAAGGACACGTGCAAACTCCTTTTTCTCTCTATACGTATATATACACGTATAAGCTGCCAGAGCAGATGTTGAAACCGTCTTAAAGATTTCGGGAGGGAGAGACCCTTTTCAGGCCCTTTTCGTCCTACTCTTTGAGACGCTATAATAAAGGACCCAACGGAACGTACCCGTGGGTCCATTGTGCGATTAAGCAGATGTTATCCAGTGAATGCGCAATGTATAATATGAACCGCGGACAAAGGACGCGATTTTTCTAGCCTGGCCTGGAAATTTTTGCGTTTTCCCAGTTCTCTATATAATTGAGAAAAATGATACCGTTGCCTCACGGTAAAAATTCGGTGCTATGTAGAGATTGATGTAGGCATTAAATGAAGAATGGCTTTCAACAGTTTTGTTCAGATATACCCAGAGGACAGAGGATGGAGAAAGATCGTAGACAAATGTTTCTTGCATGAGTTTTAAGAAGTTAAATGTCTATTGTGTGCGGGTTTTTTTGTTAAACCGTTCGCTGCCCTTGCGGAGTTCTTCGTAAACAGAATGGTAGATGAAACTTTTTTAATGTCTGTGAGAAGATAGTTTGGAATAATGTTCTGGAATCGTAGATTTGACATATAGGTTTTGCTCCTATGAAGAGTAGCATTTTGTGCTACGTGAGGCACTTATTAGGCACCTTGAACGAAAGATGGAATCTATGGCAAGTACGTTTACCTTTTATATTCAATTACAAAGTACACGTATGAATTTTATTGTCAACTAAAAAAATTATAATTACCAATAGCAACGTAGTGACAATGTAATACAATAATCAAACTGTTATAATGCTAGTAAAGCAGCGATTGAAGTTACATCTGCTCCTTTTAATCGTAACTTCCTCTCAGAAATACATTATCAAATTTCATTAAGAATTATGGAGATAAAATTTGACACTACCATTAGTGACTATATAGTACAATAACCAGGTGTGTCATAATAGTATTAAGGAACATAATTGGAGCTACATCCGTTCCTTTTAATCCCCGCCCAGAAACATAATATTTAAAGTGAAATCGTAGCTGAATTCCACTCCATTTTCATCTTTTGCTCTCATTTTCACGACAGACATAACAATGACTCGGCTTCTGTGAGTCTCACTAGGACAGCACACGGCTGGTGCGCGGTGCGAGTGCGAATGTCAGAGTTGTAAATCCGTTTCCCGTCGATCTCGACGCCAGGGCCGAGGTCAACCAGCAGCAGGACACAGTCGACTCGATGACTCTCTCCTTTCTGTTTTTATTCACTCGCTGGGATCCTTGCCAGCGGATTCTATGTCTCGAAGAAGATCACAGCTATCGCGGCAAAATAGCCTCGTTACTAACCGCGATCCTCTTGCGTGGCTATTCAATGACTCTGCTAAATACCTCGATTATCACACTGTGTTTCGTATGTTCATTTATGTTCTCGAAAGTGGTGCGAAAATTATGTCTTGAAATACCTTATCAATTGCAAGCATGTGCATACATATCGTTTCTTCGTATTAATTGGTTCACTCAAGAAATAAAAATTTTTAATTTTTAATCGAGAAACGGTTCTGAACCCAAAATACAAACAGTCATGTACTTACAATTGCAAAGTACTACTCAATGTAGTAATTATGATATAAGTAAATGACAATCACAGCATGGCCAAGTAGCGCTTTTTAAAAATGCTCTATCTCCTTTTATTTTAAAGGCTACTGAAACGAAACTTTGAAGACACGTAATTTATTTCGAGACTACATAGACGTGTCTCGAAACTAAAAAAACGGGAATTTAAAAGAGACAGAAATAAATGGAGGAGACGATGACTCTGAACGATTGAGTCAGTTTTAAATTCCACCATGAATAATCGGTCACGCAGCGTATGCATCAAATGCTGGGAGCATTTAACTTCGTCTGCATTTCAGTGGAACAGGGAATTTCTCCGAATACAAGAGTAAGTATATAAGTAACGTACAAGCTTTTTACGCGCATCTTTCGAGAAGTTTCCCGTTGGATGAAAGCGGACATGCGGCCAACTGTTTCTCGGGACAAGCTCCCGGTCGTGTCGGGCTTAGGGACGAGCGGAGCGGAGCAACCTCCACTCCGTACCCTTGAACCTAGCAGACGCTCGCAGCGTTGCCGCCTCGTGCAACTATGCCGTGTCGTCTCGTTCGGTTATACTCGGCTTCTCTCGGTTAGTGCTTTCTTCGCAAGAATTCCGCGCCCGGCGTCGTTGCTGGCTGGCGCGACGCCGAGTGTGCTGACGTCACGCCTTGGCGTTACGCGTAGCGTTACGTAAAAAACGTGCTGCTCAACTGCTTTACTCTAACATTGTAACAACGCCGTACCATGTAGCGGCGCAATGTAACATTCGTTCTATAAAAATGAAAAGTTTTATGAAAATTTGTGATCGTCCGTTTGCGATACGATAAATTCTAACGATAGGAAAATAGTAAGAAGAGAATAAAATAAAGAAAATGATTTTACCATAGAATACTGCCAGTCGGTTTCTATTATGTGACGTACGTTAAGAGCATAGACGTTAGAAGTATAGACCTCGGATGCCATTTTGAGAAAATGAGCCTTGCTAAAAAAGAAATAAAAGTAAATAACGAGGTCTCTCTTTTCCTTTCTATCTGTTAAAGACGAATATCTTAGAAAGAGAAAGAGAAACCTTAAACCTCTTTATTTTCTTTCAACAAGGGCTACGCTATTCATAAGGCACCTGTGGGCTATATTTCTTATGTGTATGTCTATGGTTAGTAGTTTTTTCTTTCGTCGTACGTTGGCCTTGCCGTTCGGGATTTAGGTTACGCTCAATCATGCTTTCTCCGTAAGATTTCCGTGTCTGTCGACGACGTTGGTTTAGCAGACACACTGCACGCTCTGACGTCACTCGCCGGTGTTACGTAGAAAAAACTGTGTCCTATGAAGTTGATTAACGCGCGCCAACGTTTACTCTCGTAACTCTAATTGTAATAAAATCGTCTCGCTTGTTTTATTTGTTCAACGGAGGAATTATCTTCGTGTCGATTCGACAGAAAAGAGAAATACATATTTTTTTCTTTTTTTTGCTTGTTAGGACATTGACCTTGCGTTTACAGTCATCGTGGATCTGGGCTGCGCTCGAGCATGCTTTCTCCACAAGAATTTCATGTCCGCCGACGATACTGACTGGTAGACAACATTGAGAGTACAAGCTGACGTCACGTGCAGCGTTGCGCGTAGCGTTACGTAAAAAAACGTGGCTGACGAATCAGAAACGCATCGTTCTATTACTGTTAAGGCCGTGTGATGAATCGGCTACGCGGTAAAGTATATAATGGACTTAGCGTGGGTTCATTACGATGAAAAATAACTGGCATTGGGAGTTATTTTACAACTGTAATCCGATACAAAGATAATGTATCCTCAGAGATATGCTTCGAGTGTGAAATAATTGTAACGAAACGAGTCGAGTCGTAGTAATTTACGAAATACTTCGCTTCCTTTTTCGAATATATTCCCGAGCAAAATACACAGGCTCACAAAAGTGTTCAAACACTTATGGATACCTTTTGTGAACATATTACGTGTATTGTATGAAACATTTTGCAATTTCATTAGGATTGTTATGAGATTCGACTACTATCATGATTACGTATATAGATAAAATTTGAAACAGATCTAAAAAAAACAGATACAGAAATAAATTAGAAGATATTTAATATAAGTATATACTTCGCAGAAATCACAAAAATACTTAAACAGCCAATTATCAATTATACTAATAAACTTCAATATTTACTGGGACCATGTTTGATACTTATTATACTATGTTTAAGACGGGCAGTCCTGTTATATCTTATTTATATATATATCTTATTAGTAAATATCTTATTTAGTAAATGTGTGTTTGCAATAAATATCTTATAATTTCTATAAACATGTTCAGATTTCAAATTTTGCCAATATAATCATGACACTCCATTCTCATTATAGTGCTGATGAAATTTCAAGATACATACATACGAATATATGTAATACATGCAGTTCGGACTTAAAAATTTTTTATAGTAAATATTCAAATATTTTTCGAGTATATTGACGAAATATCGCTTTACTGTAAATCGCGACTGAAAGATTTCCTTCCTTTGCTTGTCCTTTATTCTTACTCGCTCTTTCTCCTCGTGTCTGTCTCCCGTTCGCACGGTCGTGTGCCATTTACGAGGCAAACCGGTTTACGCTTTTTGCGAACCTCGGCTACACGAAGAATGTTGATTTTTGCGATATATACCGCTGGGAACCTAACCTACATCATTATCTGGATGAGCTGGCCGCACTTGAAGTCTCGTTTCCTCGCAGACCTTGAATCCTCTCGTGTTATTTTATTTTTCGTTTCCATTATTAACGCGATAGGGAATGATGTATTTGAAAGTATTCAAGACGAATGTCCTCGGAACTCGTGACTCGACGAAGTAAAATCCTTTCTCGATACGCACGAGCATGGCATCGGCGAAATGACAAGCGTGCACGTACGCTTAAAGATCAAAAATTTAGTCACGACGAAGGAACGACTTCATGGTCGGGGACAAATTCGGCAATGTCTCGACGTTCCTCATTCGTAGCACGAGCTATCGTCGAAAATATTTTTACTACCGAACGCGCGCGGCATGCACCTCCGTTGATTAGCGTAAGTGGCTATTGTTCTCACTAACCTACAGCACTATGCTCATTATCATTTTTCATTCGTGACGGTACTACCAAAGAATTACAACGGCCTCCCGATAACCACATATTCCGTATCTGTGTATACGTTAACCGTTCGCCGCAACGAACTGCGCTAAAAGCGCGCGAAAGTTAAAATTGACGTTCCGAAAAATATTTTCTCGTTTGTAAAATTATCTACCTAATTTAATAAGTCATAAATCTCTATTATCTTCTACCACATATCTAAATATGATTCATCCACATACATATATACATATAAAACGAGTATATTCTTAAAAAAACAGCTAATAATTGTTATAAGTTGTAATTAGGTTGAGGTGTTTCCTATCTTTTCCATGAGTTTCATTCAAAACGTCACGTCACTGTACATATTTATCTAGAATCTATACGGACAAAAATAAACAGCTAATTACGTTAAATGCTATATGAACTGTGAAGTTCATCTTGATGCAAGCACCGACGAGTACTAAACGGGTCTTACTGTATACGCAACCAGAAACCGGTTAGACGAAACTTTCGAAAATTCCAGAATGACGTAGTCTTTCTCGCGTGTACATATGCATCGTGAAGACACACAATCGTGTTTCTCCCATCGTTCTTCATTTACAGTTACTTACGTAAGATACGCACTCTCGAGCTTATTTCTTGACTCTTCGACGCATAACAATCAGCTTGGTCACGTCTTATCGAGCATAAAGAAAACGTATGTCTTATCAGGAACCATTATTAAAATACGGTAGTAAGGAAAAACTATTTTCCAAATAGTAATAATAGAAAAATATAAACCTTTCCTACTTACCTCGCTCATACACTTTAATTATCACAACACCATGATAAAACATGCAACTGGTAATTTATACTTAAATAAATACACATACACATAACAGAAAGTAAACATTTTGCACTTTCATGTAAATACGAAATACGTGTTACGAAAATAACGACGAAGAAGCATTATGCATATCTCACGACGAAAGTGCAATTCATATAGTCTGATTTACGATTCCAATTTATGGAATGTATTAATATTTCGATTCAGAATTATGCAAATTTTGCGAATCTGCATTAATATCAGAGATGTATAAATAGCATAAGTAAACGTGCATGAAAGTACATAATACTCACGTAGCTGCTGAGAAATCAACACGCGTTGTAGAAACCTTGGAAACGTTGTTAGGACTTTGTTGCCTCTTTGTGGTTTCTCCGGAAGTAACTATGAATAATGAAAATCAACGGTGATTAATTATAAATATGCGAAATAAAATACTTCATAAGCATTTTATGATGAGTTAACTCATAACGTACTATAATTGTAACTACGTTGTTCACTTGGAGTTCCAGTAAGCCTTTCTTCAGTTCTAGATGTTAATAGTTCATTAATTCTCCAATCTTGTATTTCCTTACGCAACACAGTAATTGGATCGTCGTCAATTATATCTTCATAGCTTTTGTTATCGATGGATTCCGTATATTCTTTGGATTCAACTTCTTTTATTTTTATAACTTCATCTTGGACAGGAATATTTATCGCATGTTGATATTTTGCGGTAGAGCTATTCGTCCATTTTCCTCTCCTTTTGTTCTTTACGAGCATTTTCGTAGATGACGTTTGTTGCGACGTTATCGGACGTAATCTTTTATTGGTTACGAAATTCAGAGATTTACCGATTGAAGAAACATTTCGATTATCACGTGACATCTTTCGAAATTTTGTACCAATGGAGTTTTCGTTCTTGTGTTTTCGTTTAGTTTTCTGAAACAATATAATTATAATAATATTTTAGCTTGTAAAGTATTGATAGTTAATATGAATAAAAATGATGACAATTAAAAGCAATTTCATATAAACGATAAATTATTTCTGTATGTAATTAAATATTAAAAATTATAAGAATTATTTAGGTATATAACACGCACGTATATAAATATATATAAATTAATGTGAATGAAATAAAATTAATTAAATTACATGGAATAAATGAAAATGAAAAATTGAAACATTGCGCCATCTATAGAATGCAGCGTTCGTTGGGACAACAATTTTCTTATGGTAGTATAGTAATCACAAATTTGATTACTGAAATAAAAGTACATTGTAAAAATAGTAAAATTTATAATTATTTACTTACTTAGTATTTTATCAACTAATTTGTGATGGATATAACATTGCCGTTACGAAGCTCATGAAATACAATATTAACAGCATCAATAAAGCATTATGATTTACGACTAACAAAAAAGTAAAAAATTTTGTGGGTAACATTTCGTAACCTTGCAAAGTTTAACTAGAATTTAGCACAATACGAATAATGCTATGATTATAATAACATACTTTAAATTGAAAATGTGGATCTTGTTAATTTTGTTTGAACTACATTCAAAATGTTAGAATGCATTCGTATAACGTAACGTATTTAAGCTTTCTGTTGCTTTTACGAACCCTCGTTTGTCAATTATTTTTGCACCTTTACTACACCAGCGATACAATACTCAATAGAATACGATGAAAAATTGGATGGAAAAATATGTATGTATTTTTTAAAGAAATATTTTCTAAATTATAGATCAAATATCATACACATATGTAAATATAATAATATTCATATAATATGCAGAAATTGTACAAAAATATTTACATATTCTAATAAAAGTAATTAATTACAAATATTTATTATAATTTATTACATTTCTTTTTCATATGTGTATTGAATTTGAATTTTGATTTCTTTTATGCCGACAAATATGCATACAAATTTATTTTGTATTATTGTAATAAATAAATTAATTACTAATAATATAGAGATTATTATACAAATAATATATAAAAAATATAATGGTCGTCTTACCTTTCAAATATAAGGCTCTCGATACATCCAAAACAAAGGCCAAGTTTACTTTGACTCAATACTACCATCAACTGCTGACATGAAACATCTGCTCGTTTTCTTTTTCTGGTTCTTTGCGCAGTTTCATTGATAAATTTTACGCAATAATAATAAATAATGTGTATGTTTACTTCTAATCAACTGATTATTTACTAATTTATACAATAATATGTTTTCCATATTTTTACCATTAATGCCTTGTACATATTAATATTTAAAAAATGATTATACAAATATTAAATAATTAATTAAATAAGTATTGAGTAATTCTTATTCTTATTACTTGTGTAGTCTGTACATATTTTAAATTTTACTATTACTTGAAATGTTAATTTATACTTCGTTTTCGTAGATTAATTTGTATTCACAAAGAAAACTTTATAATGTGTTCCAAAAAATATAAGAATTAAAATAGGGAAAGTCGAGTTTTAGAACGTGCGACTGACATTTGGATCTGATAGTTTTAGGATCGTATATCTTTACAGCCTATTAAAATCGTTCGGACATTTTACACATAATATATATACAGTGTACATGCATATTTCCAGCGTACACGTGCTTGGCAGGGGAAGTCCAAATTTAACCTTAAAATAATTTATATCGAAGATATTTTAGTTCTTTGTGGTGTATCGATAATTTATTTACGTAAATATATTTTAACAAAATCAGATCATTACAATGGCAATGCAAATTCCTACAAATGTGGATCCTGAACAAATTAAATCTGTATGTATTTGTTGTTGTGTCATGCATTATTCCGTAAAAGAACCGAATTAATCTTATATAAATAGATGATAAACGTGTTGATATTCGTTGATGTGAAAGTAAAGGATTATAAATTTTATTATGTGAAAATAAAAATAAATTGTAAAGAATAAAAATTTAAATTATTGGAACTTTTATAATACTTCAGGTTCGAGATTTTGTGGCGTCCTATAATAAATTGATAGAAACTTGTTTTATTGACTGTATAAATGAGTTTACTACACGAGATGTCCAAGCAAAGGAAGAAACTTGTGCTCTGAACTGCATGGAAAAATATCTCAAGATGAACCAAAGGATGTCACAACGTTTCGAAGAATTTCAAATGCTTGCTAATGAAAATGTACTTGCTGCTCAGAAAAAGTTAAGCGAGGATAAAAAGTCTTGAATGTTATATCAATAAAGTATGTAAATTAATTATCTTTAATTTATTATTATTTCATTACTTTTGTTTATTGATTATTGTCAAATAGGATTGTTATTAAAAAATTGGAAAGAAGATATCAAAGAATTAGGCTTAGAGTCTGTAAAATAAATAATGTTTTAATTGGTTAGATATATATTATGTGTAACACTAGAAACAAATTTCAATATAAATACATATGAATTATAAACAATATTGAATATGAAATGATTGACAGATTAATAAATATGTAAATTAATTTGTCATCAATCTGGAAAATATATTTAAGAAATGTATATATTTAAATAATTCTAATCACAGTTGAGAACAATATAACAAATTTACATTGAATATTTAATAATTTTACATATTAAAAAAGTAATACATGAAAGCATATATATATATATATATGCATAAATACTTTATTTTAAGAAACAAATTAACAAATAATATTGTTTAGTTTAACTTGATTTTGAGTGATCAAAATCATGTAATTTTGTTTTCCCATGAATTTCAATATCCATACTATTTGAATCCCATTTGAAATGAGAAAATTGCGGTAATGCTTGCAGTGAATCTAAATTTGACATAGGGTTTATAATTTGTGAATCAAAACTTGTACTAGAAATTTGGTGTTCTTGATTACGCATTATTAATTCTGAATTAGGTGAATTTGGAGGAGTTCTCCTCAATCTCTTGTAACCAGAAAATCGATTAAATGATACTTGATCTACGCAAATAGCTTGTGTAGTATGTCGAGTTTTATACAAGATTGGGCAACCTAAATCTCCTTTTAAACTTAAACTATACAAATTTGCAAGCCGACGAAGTTTTTCTCGCTCAGGCTGTCGCATAGGATGTAATCTAAGCTCGTTTTGTGTAGGATCTTGTAAAAATCTAGAAACTTTCTCATTGGCCGATGTAATAATCGAATATCCAGGTTTATTATCAACATGCCGACGACCAGCGCGGATTTCTCTTCCACTGAGACCTTCCCGAATTCTTTGAATTCTTTTCCTATATGTTTTCCTTGTTTCCAGTGTTGTATGTTCAAAATTTCCATGTATTATCATTTGGAATGATAAATCAGTATTAACTTTATCTTCATTAGTACTTTCTCCGTCATCCCACCAACTTGATTCACCAATCCAATCAGACTGTTCATCATCTCCTAAAGATAAAGGAATCAACTAATTATAGTTTCTATTGTATATATCAATCAGTTAATACCTTCACGATCTTCATCATTTGTGATAAGTCCAGTTTCTGAATCACTAGATGAAATACTTGAACTAGATATTCTTGAGCAATCAATCCCATCTTCAGTTTGCATTTTGATGTGATTTTTTGATTTTGTACTTCTGTTTGGTTTTAGAGATCTCATATCACAATCTGTAGATCGTTCTCTACAAGACCTCTTACGTTTTCCACACCTACAATAAAAAATTATTTTGAAATTAATTAATAATCTGTAATATTGAATGTAATCTCTTATTATTGTATAATATTTTCATATAATGTTATGATATATATTACCATATTGTTCCATATCTACTTTTACAATCACTTCGAAGAATTCTCTTTTTATTTGCAAGTGTTGCTGACATTGCAACAGTTTGAGAAGTTGAAGGATTAGACTCAGAATCAATAGCCATTCTTTTAAATTTTCGTTTACGTCGTGGATTTACTCTAGGTACAAAATTCTCATTAACTGAATCACTTTCAATGTTACTAGCATTATTTGAATTAGAAAAACGTGCAAATCTTTTTGTTTGATTAGTATCATCACTATCAGATTGATATTTAGAGACAGTATTACTTTTTGGAATATGCATATCACAAATAGAAGATGAACTGTCATCTGATTGTTTATTCATATGAAGTGATGCTGAAATAAAAAGTAATTATTTAAAGATTATTTTCCAAATTCTTTGATTGTTTCTCAAGTGTTAAAAATTACTTTTCAAAGATTTATAAAATTTAACTTCTTTGAGCAATGAAATTGGTTTCTATAAATACAATCTTGATAACAATCCTCTGTCTGCCTTGTAGAAGTAGACTGGAACTGATTTCATAGAAATGTGGTTAGAATATAGGCGCTTGAACTCATTTTAATCTTTATTTGAGATACATTTATATAACATATTAACTCACGAAGTATTCAAATAATTTCATAGAAAACAAAATTTGTTTTTATGTTTTTATTGCTTTATACTTACGAATATTGCCCGTAGAACGGGCCCTTCTCCTAATACCCCATCTGCGTCTCATATTTGCACTGTTATTGCTTTCTTCTAATGCCAAAGTTAAATCATGCACAAGTGCCTCCATTTTTACTCTTAAATCCGCTGGTACAGCTTTCAAAACACGCTCCATTTGAAGGAAATGTTTGTTTCTAACAATGAATAATAATAAATATGATACATAATATAACTTAGAAAATTGTAACAGTATTAAAAAATTGTTATGCAATAAATTTTAATTAAACTATTCTATTAAATTATGAAATAATATTAAAGATATAAAATCATCTAATCTATTATACTATTTAATTATGATTACATAATTATATATAAATAACAATACTATATCTATTAATTTCTATATATTAACTTCATATTTATTTGATAAGTATCTATATGATAACAAATATATATTATTTAAAAATTAATTCGAATATACTGTACAATATTTACTTTTTTTAATAAGTTTATCTTAGACATATTTTTTGTTTACTATTTTACTGATAACAAATTTTAATGAAATATATATTAAGATATAAAACCTTCGTCTCATTACTAAGAAGATTTGATTATCAAGAGTAAATTGGTAGCTGTAGAAGAAATTTCGAATACGTTGTCTTTTAATCAGTCACAAGATAAAAAAATACAACTTCTATGCTTACCTTGTATATATAATAGCGGAAGGTGTAAATTTTCCTTAAATTGATAACATTGTGGAGCAATATTTTCGTTAGTTAACAATGAAAAAAAGGAAATAAATGTTAGAAATCTGTGAATTACAAGTGTTTTCACTTTGTGCCACAGATCCTCACTATCTTCTTTATTTTGGTATGGTGTGAAGCCGTATTTGTAGTGTATGATATATGTGTGTCCCCACAAGAAATAATTTGGTCATGGTTCAACTAACATATCACCGGTATGTTCTAAAACTAAACGGCTATTAACATGTTACATTTTATATATGTTATATATGTATATACAAATAAAGGTGATAACAAAAGTACTCGTGTATTATTTATTAATATTAAATCAAACATATAAATATTAAATAATTCACGAGTCGTTCTTATGTACATCATACGTAAAATACCAAACTATACAAATTACGAAATGATTCGTTACTTAGATAAATTTTATGTCATAATTCGGTTATCAAAGTAATTCCAATTATAAATAATTTAGAATTATTCATAGGATATCGCATTGAAAATTATGCGCATTGTAAATGCGCCTTTTGCATATTTTTTTCGGCCATTTCCGGTTGTGTGTTTTATGGACGCTTCGTGTCTGTTCAAGGATTTTGTCGTTTTTCATTCGAGCCAGTTCAAATCGTATTTACGGAAATTAAATAATTTTTGCTGCAGCAAAAGTTTCTTGTAGCAATTTGGAGTATGAGTGTGATATGCTAGCGTAATGAGGAACTGCTCGAAATCGTATCAAGAAAAATCCTGGCGGTTGTGTAAATAGCGCGTAGTGGTGTCTGCGCGTATGTTATGCGCACTCGCAGACAGATGAGCGCGGGATTGTGGTATCCAGACGCGAGGGGACTGTAGTACAATTACTTATATTTTAAAACGTTTGATGGTGTCTTTTATGAAGTGACAAATAACAGAAAATCAACGTTTTTCACACATAGGTTGTTAAAGTACATAAGATCGGTGTTTGGTCCCAAAGGGGCCATACAATGGACGGTATTAATGTGAATGGCGGGAATGCCGATGGGGCGCGCGAGGATCCTAACCTAGAAGGTGGTAGTGTTCCGAATCTACAAGAGACGCACGTTAAAGTGGATACCTCTAAAATGGATGGGCAGGACGTGAACGGCGACATTAGGAACTCGCCGAAAAAGGGTATGGAAATCGATGTTAGAAGAAAGCTACGTAAGTTCAAGGCAAATTCAACTAGTACCATTGAAAGTGATTCAACATTAAATACAAAAGGACGCAAACGGAAGCTATCAGAGCCGGACGATCTTAGCTCAGAGGAGTCTATGGAATTCAATGGTTTTGATATACAGGGAGATAACGAAGTGGAGCCAGCGAGTCTTGTCTTGAAGAAATTGATTGGTATTGGTAATTATTGTTATGGTCTATTCAAGATGCAAGCCTATGTGCTTGCCAGCAAGCGTCATATCATGAGAGCGAAAAACTATGCTAATGACTTAATGCACAAATATTGTATGTCCACTTTTTGTAAAATTTGGCTTTTTATATGCAGCAGATAGTTCTTGATTATCAAGAACTTTATGCTGTGTAAAAATTACATTTATATCTACTTCATAAATTTGTTAAAAATAAAATTTTTGTTTATGATATTTTATGTACATAGAGATAGTTTCAATAACCAAGATCCACTTTTGTCATTTTATGTTTCTGAAAGGGATCAATGCATAATTTACAACCAATTTTATAATACTATTAATAAAGATAAATATAATGCATAAAGTATTTATTTAATTATAAAATACCATTGAATTTTTAAAACAGATTTTCTTGTGATTGCTAAAACTGGGCATTCAATATTTATGCAGTAAGCTATTAATGTTATGCTTAGAACAGATTATTATTTTTGTAGATGCATATTCTTTAAGAAGTAATCATTTGAATTAATTTTTAAATACATATATTTGAAATCTTAATCAAACATACTTATGTTAATAATACCTCATTTTACTTTTTTAAATAAGGCATGAAATTGTATAAATGTAAGCTATGTATTTAATAGGATGCTATATTTTTAACATATTTGCATTAAATAAAATTATGATATAAATATGTATTAATTTATTAAGATGTGTTGTTTCAATTATGTAGATACTTTAAAATACACAGAGTTTATAATGAAAAAATTAGGTAGCATTGACATGATTTATTGTAGCTGAAGCTGAAGTAGCAGAGGCACAATTGGCAAAACGATTTAGATATAGTATAAGGAAGAATTTTGATATGAAAAAAGATGATGAAGATTCGGATGATAACAGAATGCACGATAGTGACCGTGTATTAGATATAGATAAAGTAAAGAAGGAAAAGGAATCTGATAAATCAGAAACAGAATCACTTGGAATGCCAAATACCGTTGAATCAGAAACAGAAGTACAAAAAACAGATGACACTTCCCATAAGTCAACAAATTCATCATCTGCAACCAGTAGTCCTGCAACATCAATAAAGTCTAAAGGTTATCGTTTATTACGTGGAGCTAGTCCAGGAAGTACTGGGAAACAAAAAGTATCAAGTGATATAACAAATCCAGCATTCAAAGAGCCTTTTAAGTATGGTTGGAGACGAGAATTGGTATTCAGAGCAAGTAATGACTCTAGTCTTAAAAGAATGGCTGATATCTATTATTATACACCAAAGGGCAAAAAGGTTAGAAGTTTCAGAGAAGTTGCAGAATTTCGTAAGTATAGTTTTGTATACTAATGATAATATAATATAAGTAATAATTACAGTAACATGATATGTCTCTTTTCAGTTAATACGAAAGAGTTAACTATTGATAATTTTACTTTCCTGAAAGAACCAATTGGTCTTGATGATCCGGAAAAAGAGATTATTCGAGATGCAAAAAGAATGAGGGTAAATAACTTGCTTTATTATATTATATGTATTTTAATATATATTAAGTTTATTAAAATTGTATAAAATGTTAACTGTAATTTGAAAATAGGGGCCTGGAATATCAGTTACTCCACCAAGAAAGAGTATAGGGTATAAGAGAGGTACACCTGGTAAAAGGGTTATAGAAGAACCTGCATCAGTGCCTGCTCCAGTGGCTACAAAAGCTGCTACCAAATCACCAAAAGCTGCATCAACAGGATTTAAGGTGAAAGTGTCTGCAAAGAAAACCCCACACATAAGTATGCATTAATATCAATATGAAATTTTTATTTGTATTTTGTTAAGGTGTAATTACTACATTATTTTACTGAAATTGTTTTGTGTAATTAATGTCTTTATCAAGTAAAAAATTCACATTTCACTTGTAATTACTATATATAGGATAACTTTATTTAGCTTTGATATCTGAAATATTTTTGCTTAATATTTATGTTAAATTTTGAAACTTCTAAATTATATGTTCTAGTTTTGTCTAATAATTTATTCCAGTGAGGAAATTAATCACTTATATAAGTAGAAGTTTCTATGTATAAGTTTTAGGATAAATTATTATTTTCACAAAAATTTTTGTTCAAATATGCATAGCAGAAATAAAGTCACCTTCTCAAGAAAGGGAGATACTTCCACCTCAAAGAACAACAAGTACAAGAAGAAGTCAGCTACCTGTAGAAAAACCACCGCCTCCTAAACCAAAAAGACAATTAACGTGAGTACCTGATGTTTTAATTATTTTATTATAATGTTCAATTGTAATTAGTTTGCAATATTTAAGGGTATCCTAAATGCTTAATAATTAAACGTGATAATAATCATATTTAATATGCTTTAAAAAGGCCCAATGAAAAGTTTACAGCATGTGCACTTTTAAATTTTTTCATGAAAATAGTTTTTTAGAATTTTATTATATGTTACATATATAATGTACAATGTATAAAGATATATATACAATATTTTATATAAAATTGCACCATTGCAATTTTATAGTAATTATTATTGAATAATTAATGTATTAGTTTTATTACCAAATTTCATATTTTCTAATTATTCTAATTATCTAAAACTTTCCTTAATAATTGTAGTAAATGTTCTTCTTCAATGAAGAAATGTTAAAAGAGAAAGTTTTACATTTTGCATTGTAAATTAAAAAATACATTAGAGCACATGTTGATGATTAAAGTGCATGCTGTATAGCAAATATATGTAATTACAGAGTTCAAAATTTTATTTTGAAATAGTTCAAACTTTTCCTTCTATTTTTTTCATGACTACATATATGTCCTCCTTTATCCTTTTGATCCTTAAATCCCTTACTTAAATTACTTGTTTTATTCCTAACCCCTTTCCCCAATCAACGCACATCTTACAGGCCCAAAGTTCAAGAACCATGCAGTATAAGATGCTCAACCAGTATGGGGTTGATACCAAGCTTACAATGTCGTGTGTGTCTCTGTTTATATCATCCTGAGTGTGTTGGTGGTATAGAGTTTGCAGGAAGTGACAATTATGTTTGCAAGGTAAGTTTTTTTTTGTAACGAAAGATATATTTTTGTAAATTTATTTTAACTTATTAAGCAATTTTCATATTAATATTTTGTAATAATATTCTTTTATTATATCATATGTAAACAGTATAATTTGTTTCCCAATTTTGAAATTCCTTTTTTAAATATCATACATATTTTGATATGTTATTTAAAAAATTTATTTTTAATCCTCTGCTTATTTTTTATTAAATATATTTTAATAAATTAAATAAAAAATTTGAAATACACGTTAGTTGATAGTAATGATATGATAAATAAATGGCGTTAATTTTGTTGTAGAACTGTCAACAGGATACTAATGAATCTCATCAATCTCAAACGAATCCATCTTTGACTCCTCCTCCACTGATACCAATCAGTATGCTAGGTGCACAAAATACAAAATCAAAACATCAAGTAAATCTAAGCCCTCCAAAGCTTCAACGAATACCCAAATCTGATAATGTAGATTCACAATCGCGGAACGCTACTAAAGTATCAAAAACACCTTCTGCAACATCACATTCTCCTTTAAATTCAGATAACAAAGAAAGCAGTTGGTTTGCTCAAACAGAAAACGAATTTTTACAAAGTCATGACGGAATTTTACCAAAACCAGCCCAAAATATTGCTCTAATGGGGGGGAAGAGATATATTGTTGTACCAAAAAATAATGCTATGGCTGTTCAGCCAGCTATAACTGTGAAACCTGATAAAATTGGTGATAAACCTCCTATACTTCAGGATGGTACACTTACGGATATATCAAACGCTGTTGACAATTCTATGTCCACAAAAGCACGTACTTCCATAACAA
Source organism: Bombus terrestris (assembly GCF_910591885.1). Lineage (NCBI taxonomy): Eukaryota > Metazoa > Arthropoda > Insecta > Hymenoptera > Apidae > Bombus > Bombus terrestris. The sequence goes on along the minus strand of NC_063278.1, from coordinate 3,073,427 downwards.
CAAAATTTGTGGAAAAAGATGCTTTTGATAAATCAATTGATAAAGATATGTCAAAAGATGCATCACATACAGGACTTCCACCAAGTTCCATAATGGAGAAAACTAATGAAACGTGCAATAGTAATGATAGAACTGATATATTGACTGCAACTAAATCACAAAATGACTTATCTGGCACAATAGATCTTGCAATAGAAAGTAAGAAATCAGAAAATTGTAACACAGTTGAAAAGAAGAGTATAGTAAAGAATTCAAATACAACTAACACAAATAATGAATTATTTAAAGTAGATACACAATATTCTGTGACAAGTAGTTTGGGCACTGTTAAAATAAACAGCAAGTAAGTGTTTGTTTGTCAAACACACATATATATTTGTTTTACTTCCTTTTTTTAAATATTTTCTCCAAATAAGTTAAGGCAACTCTCTTTTGAGGTTTTGGCAGTTGCTTTGTACATATTGTATTTACAAGATATACGTGTTTTTCAGTGATTTTATATCATGTATATGTATATACATAAAGTATTTCATTTATTTGAATACTTTTATAAATTTTGTAGAATTATTTCTATAGAATGATTCTATAGAACTATAAAAAAATAATGCATGTAACTATATATCTTTTTCGTGTTCTATAAAATTTATACAAATAGTATTGTAAATGCAATATATACTGATGTTTATTATATTTGGAAATATAAAAGTTCGAGGTGGAAAATGAATTTGATTTTATCTTGTGATCGAAGCACACTGCCTTAGCTTCTTAGAAATGCGGCCAAATTTTCGAGACATGTGAAAAGTGAACAAAACAATCACATATCGTTGGTTCTTGCAGGTATTATGTAATTGTAGTATCAAAGTAAAAGTATGTATTTTAATTGAAAGCCTTTTCTAAAAATGTATGCAGCAAATTGGACAATACATCATTTACATTCATGCTACAATTACAAATACAGCTACTGATAAGTGCTTCAGTGGAAAAAATCTAATTCATTTTTACTTTTTATATTTACAGATATAAAGACATGTGCGAGCTGAAACACAAAAAAACTCTTAGTGCGTTTTCCCAAAAACGTCCGAAAATCCTTGTTCCTCATGATTTCCACCTCCTATTTATGTTTGTTTTTTTGTTACTGTACCTCCATTCAATTTTAGAACGATAAATTTTCGACCTTTGAAAGTTTTTTCAGAGGCTTTTATTTACATTTAATTATTTTCCATTTAACATAGCTAGTATAAAATTATCGATTATTATTATTGCAAATCATTGGTCCTTCAAAAGCCTCTTTAAAAATCATAATATTCTTTTATTAAATAAAAGATTTCATCAATAGTATAAAATTAGTTTCTTTTTTTCTTAATTATAACCAACATCATACATATAAGAAACGATACCCTTATTATATAGGCCAGTTGTTTTAAAAGAAATCACCTAAAAATATTTTTATTTTAATACTTTCAGAAGAAAACAAAATCGACAGGACAAAGAACAACAGCAGCATTTTATGGATTCAGTGTGTGCTGGTTATCATGCATTGCTGCGCATATTTCAATACCTTAAGGTACAAGAATTACTTCGGGCTGCAAGAGTGTGTAAAATGTGGCGAGATTTGGCTGCGCATCCTTCTCTGTGGAAAACAGTACGAATGAAAAATAGTCAAGTAACAGATTGGGATGGCTTAGCAGATACATTACAGAGGCATGGTACTCAACATTTAGATCTTCGAAAAATGCTTGTAGCAGGTGAATCTGACAGCGTTTGGGAGAAGTTTTTAGTAGTAATACCACGTGTAACTAGCCTTGTCAAACTAGAATTATGTAAATGTCCTGTGATGGTTGTTGAGGAAGTTATTAGAAGTTGCCCTCAGTTAGAAGTATTGAGTGCAATGTCGATAAAGTGTGACTCCTTAAATTTAGAGTCAGTTGGAAATCTTAAACGTTGCCAAGAATTAAGGCTTAAAGCAATCAGTGGTATGTCTTTAAAAGAAGATCTCACACCTCTACAAGAACTAACGCAACTAACACAGTTGGTAAGTATAATTGGTTTTGTCTATGTTTTGCTTTAATTTTATACTCTTCTTTCTTCTAATTATATTTTCAATATTTAAACCAAATTTATACTTCACAGAGCTTGACATCAGTTAAGGAACTTGGAAAGAAGGGAATCAATATAATACAAGCATTAGTTAATTTGGAAACTCTAGAGTTGGGTGAATGCTCAGATTTTCCAGATAAATTTGGTACTACAGTTTTAATAAAGTTACAAAAATTAGAACGTCTTAGGTTGGAAAAGGGTCAAGGTTCATGTTGTACATTTGACATTTTGGAAGGTGTATCTAAGTTACAAAACTTAAGCCAAATGGAACTGGTCAATTTTGATGTCAAAAATGGCTTTGACAAATGTCTCGCAAACTGCAAGAATATTAAAAGGCTGTTAATTATTCCAACGTACATATCTCAATCAGCAACGTCTAACAATATGGTGCTTGGAGGTGTTACTGAACTATCAAATAATTTGACGCATTTCGTATGGGGCGTTACACTTGAGTTACTTAGGGTTACAGAATTATTTATTGATCAATGTAATCTAATAATAAGTAAACAGATCACTGGCGATGCGATACCAGTACTAAAACCGGTACCCTGTCTAAAGTTAATTGAGGATGTTGAAGATGAAAATGACAATCAAAAAGGTACTTGTATGTACCTTTAAAATTTGTGTATCCCTATTTATATTATATATAAAAAATGTGAATGTGTTTTAGAATTAATTCTGTATATTTTCTTTTATTTTTCAGGTGATGACAAACAGGAACCAAATGAAACAAATCCTCAAGTGGATATATTACCATTACCACAACTCCAAAAACTTTTATTAACCGCCTTGCCTAAAACGAGGGTTAAAATCTTGAAGATTCCTTTCCATGCTACGTGGCGACAAAGCATTTCAGATACTGCTACACAATAGAAGAAAATGAAATAAAGTGTATGAATACATATACTAAAAAGGAAAGAAAAATACCTGATGTGAGAAAATTAAAAATTTTGTAAATTTGACTCCATAATGTCTGCACAATTTACTCCAATACTTGCGCATTGGATCAAAAGTAATTTAATATTAATATACTATGTGTTTTGTAGCCTTTAATTCCCCATTAATAGTGTATTGATACACTCTACAGTAACCATGAATATTATTCTTCTCGAATCCTTTAGTGATAAAAACAGGGGACCATAAATGCATCACGTGCTATTTTAGCTGCAAAGCAAAAATTCATGAGAGGCTGGTATCCTTGTGGAAATTATTTAAAAAATTATGAAAGTCTTAACATTCGTAGATTACAGTATTTGGAATGTATGTTCGCAAATTATTTGGTATACTGTAATGTGTATCCACGATGAACAGAATTGTCTGAATTATAGAGAGAGAGAATCATAAATGTTTAAAATAATTAAATGAGACTAAGATTTATGAAAATATCGCGCACATTTATTAAGGGGATAAAGTGTATTATTTTCGGTTTTTACAACGTGTAGAACTTTTGTGACATACACAATCCATTGAGTCAAATCAAATTGTAGTTTTAATTTCATGGTATGAAGTGAATTTCGATAAGTTTCTATTGAAGTAGCAGTATAAGAGGAAATCATGTTGTCTATAAGGCTCTATTTAGAGGTTAGGCTGTATAAATAACGGTATATATTATTAAATTATATAGTAATTGTATGTGTATCTTTAATATTTAAGATACGAGTTTTCCGCTGCAAAGAAATATTAAGCAGTTAATGAGCAAAGTTGTAGAATGTATAATATACTTATAATTTTGTATAACGCGTAATTAAATATAATCTAAAGACATAGTGATTTATCTGTACAATTTACGCAATTACGATAAATTTCCTAACCAGGATATTTGAATTATCCGCCGATTAATATAGATGTTTCTATCCCCATTCTTTCTCATTTTTTTATTTTTCTGATAATATTTACGAAATGTATAACAATTGAAAATTAAAGTCGGAAATTAAATTTTATATTCAGATAATAACAATAAACAAACGCGAGACATATTTAATGCAAAAGATTGCACATGTAGTTTTAAGGTAATAAAAAACGTTCGCGAGTAGTGATATTAGTAAATAAAATATTCAATTAATGATATTAATTAATTATACCAATTTGTTGTTCTTAAATAACTTATATACTTATTGTTCGTATTTTGATTGCTTTTGTAAAAAATTTACAATTAGTTATCTTACTTTGCAGCGGAAAAATTCTATTTTATTACGTTATTTTTAGTTGTACACAAATTGAATAATTTATAAATTTTAAGGGGGCCCTAAAAATATATTCTTAGTAAATGACTTAAATATATAAAAGAAAATATTTTTTACGTTAAATATAAAATGTGAATATTATAAAATTAAATATAAGGATAAACATAATTGTGGCTGTTAGCCTTAATACGAGTATTACAAAGAATTTTATATCGAATTAATAAACGTTAAACTATTGGTAATATTTATCTTTTTCCAAATTAAATTCATTTTCCAAATTTTTGTTTCATTTACCACATATTTTAATTTATTTATCTATTAAATTTAATTATTTTCTTTCTATTGTCCATCTTTAAATGACTTCACAAAATTTGACATTCTTATTATCTTACATATAGTATATGTATTAAGCATTTGTGATTCTTTTATTATGAATAATGTGCCTACATTTATAAATGTAGATAGAAAGGTAAAGTAGTAACTAAATCATTATTTTATGTTTGTAAATAATTATCTCACCTATGTTTTTGGATCCTCCTTAATAATAATTTTATAAATATAAAGGCAATATGAATTTATTCTTAATATTCAAATCATTTGTTTATTTACATACTTTGTACAATACAAATCGTATACTAAAACGAAACTTGTGTTATTTATGCTTTGTGTACTATTTCACTCTATTTTATTAAGTAATTTTGGGGGAAACGACAAAAAATGAGGAAGATACTTGAATTTATATATAAGTATACGCATATGTGTATTTTCGGAATGTAAATATATGCGTGTTTAAGAAGATATATCATATCGCGTAAATGTCAATATAAATAATATAATTATTATATTGAATAGTCACTTTTTGTTATATAAATGCAACGATAAAGTTAATTTTGCTACTGAACATATATTAAATTTGTTCAGGAAAATTGCATGGGCATATATCTCGGAGGGAAAATAGGAAAGAGTGTTCAAATGTGATTGAGACAAGGAGTTTGGCGTAATTGCGAAAGTAGGTGACCTCTGACAGAAATTGAAATCAATAAAGTGCAGTGGAGTTCGTGGTATACACAGAACGAAAGTAGCTCTTTTCTGCAGCTTTGAGGTTATGTCGCCCGAGTCGGAGGAGGCAGAGCGTCGAATGTTCTATTTTCGTTTCGACGAAAAGTGTTTATTCTTGCCAGTCGTAGGCGCGCGTTACACATTATAATGCATCTAAATGCGAGGAGAAGTCACGAAAGTGCCGTGAAATAGTACAAACATGGACAGAAGAAACTCTGATGGATCATTCACAAGTGAAGAACTCGTTTTATATCAAAGGCAATTAACGAAATTAGAGAACAGAAACGTGATAAATGCCTTGTGCCAAAGACTATTTATTCGTGAGTACGATCTTCATGAACTTATTTTTACATATCAAATTATTCTTCCTACAATCCTATCATTTTTTGCGCCTTCGCGTAATACGGTTGAAAAATTATTAGATAGTCACATTAAATATTCATATTATCACTATAAAAATAAACGAATACATTTTAATATTAAATGTAAAATTATTTTATGAATTTTATATCGTTGAGAATCTAAGATTCATGAAATATTTATCCCGTTTAACCTCTCGTTTAGAGATTGAAAGAGTCTCTCACGTGTAATAATTTTTTGATAATGCATTCAGTCTATTACAAAAAGTAATTCTTATCTTTTTTGAAATAGTGTGCTTTAATTCAGTATGTGAAACGCAACTATGGAACAATTACGTGGAGATATCAACGGTTTTGGAGAAGGTTAAACAGTTGGAGGAAATGAAGACGGAGTCGCCGAAACGGTCCCAGGGGATTGGACGATTCATAAATTGGCTCAAGCAGAATGGCGCGAACGTATACGGAGCAAGCGTGGCTGAATTTCCCGGATACGACCTTGGCTTAAAAGCGGAACGTAATTTTCTTGAGAACGAGTTGATCTTAAGGATACCTAGGGAACTTATTTTCAGTATTCATAATGCAGCTCCAGAGCTGGTCGCTCTTCAAAACGATCCTCTACTACAACTTATGCCGCAAGTAGCACTTGCGATTGCCCTACTCATTGAAAAACACAAAGAATATTCGAAATGGAAACCTTATTTGGATATTCTTCCTACTACTTATACAACCGTGCTATACATGACTGCTGCAGATATGAATGAACTTAAAGGCAGCCCTACATTAGGTAAATGTCGATGAAATTTATTAAAAACGTATCTATTTTGACTTCTTTTACTATTTTAATTTTGTAATTTTTAACTTTTTGCTAATTGAAGAATATACAACAACAAGATGGTAGCTCTAACAAAAAATAAATAATAATATTAAATTCTATTTTGTATCGGAAGAGAAAGAAAGATATTATATTCAAAAGTGTAAATGTTTGTTAGTACAAGTAGTATTAGTTGACTATGAATTTATAGTAGAAAGTTCGAAAAACTGATTTTATTGTAATTAATTTGAAGTTGGTTTTGTTACTTTACTTAAATTACTGAAAAACAAAGTAGTGTCCTTATTGTATCAATCCTTTCATTTTCTATTGAAATTCGACTTTACTAAGTTTTAATATAACTTTTGTTGCAGAGGCCGCTTTGAAACAATGCAGAAATATTGCAAGACAGTATGCCTACTTTAATAAGTTATTTCAAAAGAACAATAATGCTGTATCTGCTATACTCAGGGATGTATTTACTTATGAAAAATACTGGTAAGTAATAAAACAACGATTTTAATATTTTCGTATTTTATATAAAATGTAATTTATTTCGCCTATGAGTTGTTTATATAAATAAATATGTTTTACTCTTTAAATACGTAAGTTTGAAGGATAAGCTTACAATACTAGAAATTTACTACGTTTTCCGATATTAAAAGAAGTTCCAAAATAAGATCTTATGTAGTATAAAGTTACGCGAACTTATATCTTTTATGTTGTGTTAGATTTTATCGGTTATTGGGATAATTATCAAAAGCTCTATACAATCGTATGTACAATCGCCCACATCTACAAAATCAGTGTACAAATCAGATAAGAAACATTACATTACAAAATATTACACTAATGCTTAATCCTGTGCAGTAGTTTGTGCTTTTCATATTGAGTATCTAAATTTAAAGTATACATCTGATTTTTAATATATATGTATGCTTTAACTTAACATAAATGTGAGAATACTGTTATTATTTTTTTCTTTTTCTGTATTTTTCTAAAGACTATTACAAATACATTTAGGTCAATTTATTTCATATAATCAGGTATGGTCTCCCAGCTGTCGTTAGCATCTAACGAATCATTATCAATGTCACTCTTGGAATCCATCTCTCCAGTAGGTTCTTGGTTTTCGCTTTTCTCTGGCCTTCTCGCCGTTGACGTGGCGACCACATTGACCATCACGGTACTTAAGCTGCTCGAATTTGATAGTTTCCTGGCTGCCATTACTGGACCCTGAAACACCGCTCTAGAAAACGTGTTGCTGTACCTATATTTCTGTTTCTGTCGGATCCTACACACGATAAATATCGCTAGGAAAACTACAAGAGTTACACCAAGAATCGCGCCACTAGCTATTATGCTCGGTTTCACCTTCGAAAGAGTCTTTCCTTTCTCGCTTTTGTTCTCATCTTCACCGAGAATGTTACTAGTTTTGCTGTACACGGTTTGAACGTTGATAGAACTTGGTTCCTGCTTTACAATCTCCTTAACGAAGCCAGATTCAACGATGTTTGAAGTATCGTTGACGCGTATCGTCTCCGCGTCGTTGTTGATGAACATCACGCCAACGTCGCTCTCCTGTACGAGCAACTTTCTTTTGTCTTCATTACCGGAAAACTCTCGCTGAATATCCTTCATAAATGGGAAAGAATCGAAGGTTGTCAACAGATCAACAATCTGCACTGTATGATGCCTCCCCTTGTCTTCGTTCTCGTTGTTTATTTTTGAAGTATCAACTGGCTTTGCATCTTCGCTGTTAGTCTTTGGTTCTAGATTAGATATCGATCGTTCGGTTGTGATCTCTTCAGGATGAACGAGATCCATTGAATTTGACAATGAATCGATGCTTTTTGAATTTTCAGTCGACCCTGACAAATAATTACCGACTTCTCTATCGTAGTTGTCATGATTTATGATCGCTCTTCCTTCGTGGAGGTCCACTTTAGGCGACAAAGAATTTGTTGCTTTCAAATTATCCGTATCTTTTATTCGATATTCATCGTTAGATTTGTGAGCTCTGATTCGCGACACTTGAGCCAAATGGACCTTGCTAGATCCTCTCTGTCTCAACGCAATCAGTTCCTCCAAACTCATGTTTCTCGATTTAAGAAGACGCTCCAGTCTCTTTCCTGCTGACCCAGAAGCAAACAATTCAAAGATCTCGGCCCGGGCTTCTGGCTCCACTTCCGACACGATATCATCGTAACTCTTCTTCTCCGTTGCATTTCTATCCTGATGGTTTTTCAGACTATTATTATCATCCTTCTTCGTGGGTGGATTCTTTGAAAAACTTTGACGTGAATTCTCTAACGTGGAATTGATATCACGAGACATTGCATTCAACGCAGACTCTAATTCCTGCATTATGGTCCTGTCGTTCTCATCAGTGAAATTACTAATCTGAGTGCTCTGTTCCAGGTCATAGTATATCACTGGCGTGTCACTCTGGTATTCCTTCTCCGAAGAAGCGCTATAGTCCTCTTCAAAATGATCCATGGCCTCGCGTTGGTCTTCATCATTGGGTATTCCGCTTCTATTAATATTAGTCGAATCACCAAGAAGTTGCTCTTGGTTTTCAGTACTCATGGACAAATTGTTCGTCAATTTTGAACGTTCCGTAGGGCTGAGTATTTTCTCGATGCTCAACGTGGATCCTTTATCCTCGAGGTGACTCTTGGAAGTTTCCAGTTCGGTAGGGCCGCTGACGTTCTCGTCTTTCATCATCAGCCAGACGGGAGACACGCCGCTCCGTCCTTTCTTGTAATCGGTGAAATCAGAGAATTCCATGATTTCGTCCTCGTCTAAACTCTCGGCTCTGGTTTCACCACTGCCCGATGATTTCACGGTGGCATCGTCGGCTTGCAAGAGCTCCATGGAATTCGTTGCAACCGGCAACGGCATCGATGTCGTAATCTTAACTCGCGGCGGATCGACATTAGCGAGAAACGATTTTCCAGCCGTTGCATTTCCTACTTCCGAATATGTTTCGCCGATGTTTATTTTGTCCGAGGATGCTCTCGCGTTTGTCCGATTCTTTGACGATTCTACGGTCATCGGAATCATAGAGATTACCAGTTCTTCGTCCTTCTGAGAATTCTTCGTTTTTACAGGTTCCGTAGGGAGCGTCCATTGCGGTTTCCTGGTGGTGGAAAGTTTGACGAATGAGTTGGTCATCATCTTCGCAGACTCCTCGTAGTCCTCGCTTTCGTCGACGTCTCTCATCTTCAGAGCGTTGATCACGTCAGCTTTGCCCTTCAACAGATCATCGAGAGTCAGATTCCTCTGCTGCAGAATCTCGGACAAGCTCAGACCTTCCTCTTGTTGCATCTTCAACAGCGACTTCAATTCCATGGCGTTCCGTGAGAGAGCAACGCCCTTGCTAGCTACTTCCGCGGCATTTTCTTCACCGTTTACTCTCGACCAAGCTTCAGAATTGTTTGCTGTTCTCCCTTCGTGCAACATTTCGTTTTCGACCAAAGCGAATTCGTAGTTTTGCGGTGGCCTCCTTTTCCTCGGTCGAGGCTTTAGATACTCTTCGTCGTTGAATTCGTGCTCGTAGTCGTTCGGTCGTGCTTGAAATATCTCTCGATATCTCGCCGATGTTATCTCCTTGTCTTCTTCCAAGCCTCTGTCTAGGTCTTCCTTCCTCGTTTCCTTGAACGTAGCCACGTTTTCGCCAGTCCATGGTCGATTTCTCTTCCGTGGTAAGATCTCTTCTCGTTCACGGTATCCGCGCTTGCTTTCCGTTAGTTCACGGTCTTCGTAGTCGCTGTACGGTAAACGAGGGCTGTTCCTGAAACGAAGAAAAGTCCCTCGCCTGTTGTTCTGACGATATTTCGCTGTACGACGATCGTAGTCGTCTTCCTCTTCGCTGTTGTCGATTTTGTCGCGGGAGAAGCGGGAAAATTGGGAAAATGGAAGCAACGGAACCGTGTCACCGTCTCGCCATTTCGGCTCCAAGGCCTCGCCGTTGTTCCGCCACTTGCCCACCAGCTCGGCTCCCGAGTTTTCGTCCCTGGCTTCCGGTCGGCCTCGAGTTTCCTTCTAAAAATAATCGAACGTTGATAAACGCTTCAGTGAATTATTTGAGTTCGCGAGAGTCTGAAATAACAGGCTCTTTGGGCGCTTCTTCCACCAGCGAAACTTAAAAAAAAAAAGAAAATGCATTCTTATATACAAAACTGAATTTTATTCTGAATTTTAACTGGCATTTTAAACTGAAAGTTAATACTTTTTTCGTCGTTTGGCTGTTCCAGCCTCTACACAGTCAAATTTTAGGAGTAGCTACACCGTATGTTTAACTCTGCTACGTTCTCCGGATTTATTTTTTATCCAATCGTATTTTCCTATTGTCGGTAAATTTCTAAAGCTTGAGAGACACGTGAAACAATGCCTCTGTCGATAAGAGCGATCTTCTCGGTTCAGTTTCTCGCTAAAGATTTTGCGACCAGTCTTATTTGTTTGCTAAAAATACTCGAACGAACGACTCGATCTCGATCGATATCGTTAGGTCATGGGTGAGCGCTAAACTGCGGACGTTACTTTTTTATTATATGCACGTATGCAATGCACATTATGGGGAAATCTGCAGAACGCGCATGATATGCAAAAATATACGAAATATCTAATAAATGTACGCATATATATATAATACACAAACATACAAAAGTACGATAGACGATGACGATTTTCTCGACTATTCAGGTTCTATTACTTTATTTGTATTCATGAAAATATATATCCACATATCTGGATTTAAGTTTAGTTTTATTCTGTATTCTACTCGATACAAGCAATCGATGGTGATTATGTTAGACAAAGTATAGTCACCTGTGACCCAACGATAACTGTTAACGAGCCTAACTCAACAGTACCAGCTGAAGGTTAAACGGAAGTGCAGACTTTTGAATATGGATAGGTGCGATAATTAAATAATTATTTTTATATCTAAATCATTTTTGCAGAGAATCCGATAGCCATATTCACTAATCGCTCAATTAAGGTCGATAAGGTAAAAAAGCAAAGTAGCGTAAGAAATGGCCGAGATAAATTCGTTTCTCAAAATTTAGGAAATTCAGGTTAGTAATTTCACGCTTAACTTTCCTGCTCTTTTTACGTCATTTTCTAGTCATTTCGCCTTTTTCTATTATCAAAAATTTATCTGGAATCTTTTTATCGCTAGAAAGTTTCTTAAGCCTTTATACAAACAAAACGAAAGAACAGCCGATTGGCACGCGTAGTAATTTCACGTAATTTCTATTTTATGCGTTAAGATTTTCTCCAGATACGAGAAATGTCCGTTCGTTAAAACGAGAATGAGATTGAAACGCAATATTTCGGCAAGGCTTCGCTCACGCGCTGTAATTTGAAACGCGAGATAAAACGTGGTAAATGAGGAGAATTGCGAGACTTTTGCGAGATGGAGGTCAACAATTCGAATGTCTTCGTATCGACCGAAGATATGCAACCGCTTTCTCTTTACCTACGACCTTGATCGACCCTGAGCCAACCGCGTTACAACTATGACCCTGAAACTCTGCTTCGAATAGCGACGCAAAAGTACACGAATTTTCCATTTCCCTCTATTTCCTCCCAAACGAACGATAGAATGCAACTGATCGACGAAACGAAATACGCGCGCATCAGCTCTATTCGTTCCAAAAAGTAGTACAATGTGATATATTTAAAAAGAACGCAACAACTCTTTGGAACACCTTAATAATTCTCAGTTTCGATTTTTCCGCCATGAGAAAAAGAATCGATCAATCGTAATATTTTCTTCTCGTAAAGAGAAAATCAATGAAATTCGGTTGTAGGAGTCGTAGAAAAATTAAGTCATTCTAGAAGGGGAACAACAAATTTTAGAACATTACGTTGCCGTTCGATGTAGAAACGGTTCGCTGGTTTTCTCTCGGTTTGCAAACAAGCAAATTCTGCTCTCGCGCTCGAGGAACGACACTGACCATTATTTCGCGTGGATTTTCACTCGTAACGTCGTAACGTTTACAATGTGCATCGTCCTTCTGCGTCGCGTGAATCTCGTTACTTTCAGACTTGACTTTATCGCTCCTATTAAATAACATTAAAAAGGATAAAAAGTGGAACAGAGATTTCCGTTACCTTGTTCGCGATATATTCTTTCCGTCGCACGCTTTTCGACCTCGACTATTCACAAGCAAAAGCGAAGTATCTATCTCTAATGCGTCTCGGCGACGTTTCGATCTAGCTTAGCTTCTATCAAATCGATCGTGAAAGTTTCATCGCTCAGTTTGATCGCAGCAATTAATTAATTCGCTGATGACGATCGCTTTGCGATTTCTCCTCCTTTTTCCTTTTTGATCTTTCTTCTCAGATCTACGAGACAGCGTAACGTTGCGCATTCATAAACGAATGAAACAAGTATACAGCTGAGCCTCTCGTATGTGAACTAATAACAATAAATAAAAGTAAAATAGCATTGCGGTAATAGGGGATAGCTACTTTTTTGCTATTAAATTTCATTCTTTGAATAGAGGCCAAGGAAATTGTTAGTTCGTTTTAGCATCTAAAGACCGCATATTTTTTCAGCTGCTAGACTGCATAAATTTTCGACGTGAAAGCTATCTACGTACTCGTTATTTTCATTTGATGTTTATGTCTCTCGATATATGCGAGAGAACAGTTATTTGTGAAATTTTTACGAAGAAAGTCATTGATAAAAAGGTTTAATTTTCTTAGTTTTAATTTTTGTTTCAACAGAAAACAGTAATGGCCACTAAGTTTTGAAGAAATTAAAAAAAAAATTGAACGATCAACAGGTATCGATCTTCGAGTATTCTAGTACTATCTATGAATAGCCATTGTAAGTGATCATAATGTTCTTACCAGTTACCGATAACCATTATCGAAGAGAGAATCTTTCTTGATTGTCGATAACTTCATATTTAAGGATAATTCCTCGAGAGAAATTTTTCCCGTCAGCGATGACCATTGTTCGCGACGGAATTGTTCGTGGTCATAACCATTATTTGTGATGTATTTTTTTGTCTTTCTCAACAATAACCGTTATTCGTGACGGAACGAATAATGGTCAATATCGGTGACCAAGAAAATTTTCATGGATAATGGTTACCGACAATCAAAAGTTTGATTCTCTCACATACATATAGTGGTTATCGGCGATCAAAAAATTCTCTCATTTATAATGGTTATCGGTAACAAAAAAAAATCTCATCGATGACACTTATCGGTAAGCAAAAATACTTTGCTCGTTTATAAGTGCTATTCCATTGTATCCAAAATCGGTTAAACTAATTTAATAATTCTCATACAGCAATATTTTTTTCTATTTGGACCACAACTGCTATGATCCCCGAATCATAGCAATTGTAACAGGAAAAAGCATCCGTTACTGGCAAACGTTCTGTTTGGACGACAGAATATTCGGAGAATAGAACGTCGAGGTATTAGGATATTCGGTTACGAAAGGTTTTTCGAAAGAGGTATCAGTCAACGAAGAGCTAATTGAGAAAATACAAGGAATGTTCGAAGATTGTTTAAACGCGCGTAATATGCGAAAAGTAAATAAATAAATAAAGTGTTTGCAAAGTTTCGAAGTTTCCGTGCGCGGTGCCAGCTTTCTCTTTCTCTGGTTGTTCGTGTGCTACTGTGCGCGGCCAGTTCTCTTTCTTTTTTCTTCCTTTTCTTGTTTTGCCGGCCTCGACGTGCGTTTTGACATTTGCCACCGTCGGATACCGCCAAGGAAACGACGAGAAACTCGTTGCGGGTCTCGTCGTTAACACACTGCCTTACGATTTCTTTGGTTATTATCTAAGTTCGTTGCCGTAACGCCTTGTCGGATGACACGAAATTGGAATACGTACGCGATCAGCGGCGATTTTCAACCTGTCTCCTCTCGTGACACACATAAACCGATTACTAAAATTCTCTGGCACAGCAAGAAATATATTCGGCCGACACATGGCTATCGTTGTTTCTATTTAACGATCCGATGGGAAAGAGGAAAGCGGAAACAAGTGTCCGTAAAATTAGCATCATCGGTGGTTGCATTTTTGGAACGAGATTAACACAATGAAAACGATTGGAAAGATTGTCAGTTACGCGAACGTTCAGTGGATCACGACGAATCGATCGCAGCTTCTTTCTCTTCATCTGCTCCTCTCTTTCCTTCTTTTTACCGAATTACGAAACAAATTAGTAGGTTCGAATTAATTAATAGGATTTTTCGAGATTGTCGTTGAGGCCATTTCGCGAAAATTGTTGGATACTAGCGTTCGATGCTTTCGCAAACAAACTCGATGTTGACGCGTGGCGAATATTTAACGACGTGTCTTGTACCACTGCGGAACAAAATAACACTGTTTATTGCGAGTATTCGTACGCAGCCTTATCTTCCAACGAGGCGTTCTCCTATCAGGTTTCACGTTCCACTTTCGTCTCGAATTCTTCTATTCGTACGAAAGCGCTGCCAAACGGTACGAAATTTGACAGATTCGGACTCGATCAATCGGTCACGTCGCGTTGAAAGAGCCGATTATTCGAACATTTCCGATTCGAGAAAGACTCCTTGATGTCAAAAGCATCTGAGGATTATATTAAGATAAAAATAAACGAGAAGGCCAAATAACACAAATAACGGAATAATTATCAGAATTTTTGAACGAGAATTCTTAGAATCCTTAGAATGTTTGCAGCCTATCGGGAAGCTAGAAATTTCACGAACTCGTTAAAAGATTGCCAAAGCTCTGTACAATGATTGTGAGAAAACGAAACAACTACCGAGCGAACTGCTAGATCAATTATTTTGTTCGATTAGGCTTACGCGCGGAGACGAGCGTACAACGATGAAAGAGAAATTAAACAAATTTTAGAGGGTCGTTCGAGATAGTTGGACCGAATCATCCCTGTGCAGATATTTGACTATCTTCTCGAACGATAGCTAAAATCGTGTATAGCAATTACTCAACCCAAGAGTATTGCTTTCATTGAGAAACACGAGCAAGAACTTTTGATGAAAACAAGTGGCAAATATTGCTTTTACATTTGTTACTTCCTTCTAATAATTTTTATATACCGTGACAGAGAAATATGTAACACTTGATGTCGTTGATTGTGTAGTAGAAATATGACGTCGAGTTTGTACGTAAATGAGAAGATTCGAAATTTCGACAAAACTATTTCACAATACTAATTAGCGATGTAATGGATTCGTGTAAAATACATATAGCGGCTATTAAAGGTTTCCCACTACCAGGATAATTTTATTATTGTATTTATTTCATCATAGTACAGAGATGAATAACGTTAACAACGATAGGCTTCTGCGCAAGTGTGCCACGCGTTGTGCCTTGTAAAAAATGTTGCATATATTAATAGGTAATTTTTCGTAAATAGAATTTTATTCGTCTGGACGTTGGCACGTACGTGTACGTTTATAATTTTTCGATATTTATATGTATTTTACATAAATATAATTGAGAAACGGTAGAACATCGTTCTACGTGTGAAAAATAGTGGGAAACGTAGAATGCAATCTGTTCGCAAGTGCGCTTCGTTTCCGAGAAAAATAAATTTGAAAATTTATCGCATGCGTGTGCTAGATCGATCATTAGATTAGACACGAACAAACTCTATCATCTTCGAACGAAATCTTAACCTGTCAGCTGTTGTAACCTCTTTGAAAAGCGTGTACTTAAAATGCATATAGATATACAAGTAAGCGACGACGGATATACTCGTCAAACACGGAGTACGCGTGGCTGTTCAAACGTTGGATGTCTTATCTTTTAGTTTTATTACCGACGGAGCTCGTCGTAGCAGAAAATATTGCCGTTTCTTCGTGACGAGTATACTCGTCGGAAACAGCTAACTGGTTGAAACGGAAACATCCTATTCCACCTTTTTCACCTATTTTCGCCCTTAGGACAATCTTCTTCTGGTTGTTTACTCATCTACTAGTGCGTCTAGTTGGTTACTAGAGCCAAGTTCGTGCGTTTCGAGTAAATCTGCAAAGTCCGCGTTTTCTCGAAAAACTAAACCTCGAACGAATAAATTTTATTCCATATGTTCTCTTCGTTTCCTTCGGGATAAGTAATTATCGGTCGTACGCGTTACTCGATCGCATTCTATGTATCTTGTAGGAAATCATAATCCCTTAGGATACGATATATACAACAGGGCAATAGGAAAAATGCAATCACCGAACGCATCAACGCGCGTTAGACACAAACCCGAACCGAAAAATATTTGCCAACCGTCGGCAGCGTATGTAACTGAAATTTCTCTTTCGTTTCTTACCCGATGGCTCTGATCATCGTCTCGGGTTACGAGCTCGGCGTTCGTTCGAACGCGCTCGGCTCCGGCTAGCCTATCGCGAGGGAAATCGAACGTGAAAAGCATCAACAAGAGCAGATAGAATGTTTTCCACATCGTTGCAGTGCGACCGAAACACGGACAGCTCCTGGTCGTTGAAGCACCAGTTCTCTCTTAGCTCGTCCACGATATCGTGGCCGCTCGGCTCCTCCGTTTTCGCCGCCTCCTCCTCCTCTGCAAACAGGTGCACGAAAATCGCCGCTATACACAGGAAAACGAAAATCGCGTTCTTCCTGTTGCACAGGCCGAATATATCCTCAGGGTTCATGCAGAATCGCTGGGAAGTCCTGCCACGCTTCTAATTACCGGCTCGCGGTTTCTCCCGTCGCGGTTAATTCGCTTTTGTTCTCGCGAGTCTTCGTCTCCCTCTACAGATTCTCCGATCTTTCTCTTCGAACCTTATCTTCGAACGTTATTTTGAAACGTTGAATGAGAAACGACGGAACGCAGCCTCGCAGCCTGTCGTCCAAACGTTCCACCAACTTTCTATTCCACTTGGAAATACGTTTCTTTCTCCTCGCCACGATTTTCGTTGTTTTAACGCGGCTCATACAGTAGTCGCGAGTAGTCGGAGTTTCCTACGAGTTTGAATCTTTGGTCGAGGATTGTGCATTTGCAAGTGTGTTTACCTCTTTGTCATTTCGTTTTATCACGATCTTGCTTCTTCTAATGTGAAATACGATATTTGGAAATACGCTTCTCTCTCTCTCTCTCTCTTTCTTCGACGTATTTTTACCACGGTTTTGCCCGTTTTAAAGTAGACCACATCGACGAACAAACGAATAAAGTATTGTCTGAAAATCTGTCCCTTCCTTTTTCACCTATTTTTACCAGGATATTGATCGTTTCGACGCAAAATCACACGAGTGCCAGATCTTTCAGCGATTAGTCTTCGTTCGAGTGGTTATCGTATCTGAGAATATGTTTCTCTCTTCTTCGTATATTTTTGCCCGCGATTTCGCTCGTTTCGACCTGAATCCACATGCGTTAACGAACTCCTCACGAATCTTCGTCAAACGTTTCCGTGCAACGGTACACGGTATCTCGCGCACGTTGTCAAAATCACTTTTAGGTGGATTTAGTCTCGTTTTGCGTATCCTCCTCCTCTTTCGTTTTCCTTCTATTCTGCGGTCGGATCCGAGCGTTTCGTTACTTTCGAAGCGGCACGCTCCTCCACGCTCGGCAAATCGTTCTCGCGGACTGACGCCGGTTTTCTCCGTGCTCGGTCCTAAGTAAGTCGGTGAAACTCGAGAGCAGTCTTCTACTAAAACGCTCGCCGGGGACGCTCTCCTGTTCCTCCCCGACCAGCGATCGGCCACGACGATGATGAATTTCATCGCGACGATCGCTGACCCACGTTACCGGAGGCAACAACTCGTCCCTTCCCCGCGTACCAAGCAACGCAAGAAGCGTTAGGTGTGTGGAAAAAGTAGCTGCGGTTCATTCCTTCGTAATAACAAGGAATCGAATTTGCCGCGGCGATCGACTAATGCGTTTCGGTTTCGGTTTCGGTTTCTTCATCCTCGCACACGCTGCTTCTTCTCTATCTACACGACGCTGAACGGGCGTCGCGAGAAGCGAAAAATTCCTGTTCTCTTCCACTTTACTTAATAATCAGTCATTTTACTTAATAAACTTCTACTTAGAAGTTACAAAGTTGCAAATGTAGCGACAAAACGCGTTCGCAGCGTATGCGGAGAGAAGCTGCTGTTAGCGAAAGGACAGCGCTAAGATGGGCGCAAACGGTTCAAGGAAGGAAACGAATCGTCGCGACGGCGAGTCGCGTTCAGGACATGCGTCTGTCATCGAGAGAGATTAGCGATTGGACACGAGTATACGCGTGCAAACTGACGAAAAAAGTGGTCCGCTAGTGGAATGAAAAATGGTAAACAATGGCAGGAATTATTTTCTTGAGTAAAATTACGTTTTAACACTTTGCGAACTCGCGTCTTACGTCCTTCGTGCGGTATCCCATAGAAATGTCAACTACTGTCAAATAAAACAGTAAAAGAAGCAACGAGTGCTGTAAACGAAATGTTGTGAATGTGTTTTTGTGTTACTCGAATAGTACGAAACTGTTGTCGATATGTTAGATATTATATGGGTCGGTCGGTAAGTTCCTTCCGATTTTTGAGGAATTTCACGAAATGATAAATTCTGCTCGGTACCTCTCCATCGGGCAAATTATTTTCAAGCGTATCACGCTGAAAAACGTTAGCAGAAACACCTTTAAATACGCTCGTTGATTTTTAATAAAATATTTCACTCGTGGAACGCCGCTCAGAAAGTTCCTGTTAAAGTAATACTATTGGGTTGGCAACTAAGTGATTGCGGGTTTTGTCATTAAGTGGTATTGACACAATCCGCAATCACTTAATTGCCAACCCAATATATAACGTTTTATTAAGTACAAAATTTATTAGAACAGAATAACTATTTTATATATAACACAATAACTTGAAATATCAACGAACAGCGCTCTATTCTCTTGTATTAGGTCGTCCGAAAAGTTTCTTTCGTTTTATAAGGAAGTAATGGATGCACAACATTCTCCGTTTTATATTATTTTATCGAATTACGTATGATCCATTTCGTTCTATCAAAATAAAGATCACAACGTTCGACAGATTAGGTTTCACGTTTTTGTAGACAGATGTATCGTTGTAAAAGACGTGTCTATAAAAGAGAGATACTTTTCGAACAACCTAATACATCTCAAACAGGAATGAATTTGTTTTATTGCACATTCGTTCATTATATTCAACAGATACGCGATGCGTTCGTCTCGTGGCGTTTTCCTTTTGTCTTCCTCTCTTTCATTCCTCGCTCGTACAATATACATGTACATACATCTATTTTCTAACTGTTCCTTCCAATTTTTAACTCTTTGATCGACATAAAAAAATCATATTGAAAAGTTTCTCGCCGAAAAACCCGCGAGGTTCTGCAAGGACCAAGTATTCGACTTACGCGAAAGATGGAGAAGGGTTGTGCAACATATAAATCGGAATGAACTTTCCAACCGACCTTTTGAATCTTTTTAATCGTTCCAAAAATACGCGGCAGTTCAGCTTATACGCTTGTCAGTGCGTACAGTCCCCAAAGCGTCATGAAGGACGAAGGTATCCGAATTTTGTTCCAAAGATCTTCAGCTGCGACTTTTTCCGCCTCTTTTAATGGCAAAGCTAATTCCGACCGATCTACGAGACACGCTTCGATAGACTCAACCGCGAGTTCCGGAAGACTCGTTGCAACGAGAAGAGTCGTCGGCGCCTTTTTCTGCGCTATTCACGCGGAAGAGGATTGCGCGAAGCGTTTCGGATACGAAACTATAATCGAACAGGGAACTAAATTAGAAAAATGTAAACTTCTCGCGTTGCCATCGCTTCCGACAAATATTCTCAAATTTCATCCAGCTTTCGAAGCTTCCAGTCGCTGTGTTTTCTTAAAAATCATAACACGCTGTCTCCGTGTCGACACAGCGTTTGTGGTATTCACTTTCCCTTTTTTTAAGTTTCTTTGGTTTCTTCTAATTTTCTACGAATTATCGCTTGCGTCATTCCTAATTGGTCGAACGATTCTTCTTGCGTTCGCGGCTAATGGATCTTCGTCCAGCAACGCCTGTAAATCATCCCCCTGTCGTTTCTTGCCGCCTCTCCGGACGTAGCTTATCGCTCAAATCGAAATAAAAATACCGGCTATGAAAGTATCTGCGATACGTAGCGTTCACGCGTGAACAACGGTCGTTGATAATAATCCATCTGATAGATACGACGAATAATTTGGCGCGATCCCATGCAAGTTTTCGTATTTCGTCCAAAAGATTGCGATTTAATCAGATACGAGGTATACGTTCGTACACGCGGAGATAATAAAGAAGAATCTTTCTCACGTCTCAGTACGTTATGGAATACGAAAATGCAATTAACGATTTCATTAATTCGTATGGGTTAATTATGCGACGGTTGTGCAACGATCGTTGTTTACAAAATTTCCGTGTTAAGAAGCCGTGCATTAAGCATGTTAAAAGTTGATTTTCATGTTCCTAGATCGAACAATGAATCGGTGAGATACGGAGATGAAGCAATAGGCACGTACGTCG
Organism: Bombus terrestris; assembly: GCF_910591885.1. Classification (NCBI taxonomy): domain Eukaryota; kingdom Metazoa; phylum Arthropoda; class Insecta; order Hymenoptera; family Apidae; genus Bombus; species Bombus terrestris. The sequence continues at coordinate 3,052,445 of NC_063278.1, read as the reverse complement.
GGCTTTATTTTTCAGTAATTAAGTGGTACAGTATATTTCATGGTAATTGAACAGGCGAAACGTCGAATAACGAGCGTACTGTATCTTCTCTGTTGATTCGCCATTATACGGCAATTAAATAGATTTCCATTATTGTTGGTAGGATCTTGCTCGGCAGGAAAAATTCATTACTTCTGTTTGCAGAGGATAATTTGTTTCATAATTAAACGTCGCGCTACCATATTGTATAGATGTTAAATATAATAATAGATAATGCGGCAGCTGAAACGAACAGTCGGATTTCTGCGCGACGTTCCCAATTTGTTGCAACCGCAGAAGAATAAATTACCAGTGAAAGTAAAAAAGAATATTGTACAAAGTTTTGCTGCTATTTATTTGCAATCGTTGCTGGTTCGCGAATTTTTTCACTGATACTTCGAAATCAAAGATCGTAGAATATGATAATAATTTATTTACGCTTTAATCTGTTACAAGAGGGTCGTCTATATCCATTTACATGTCTTTTATCGCACTATCCGTACGTATCAGTGTTTTCGAATATTATATACCAAGTATAAGTCTAATAATGCCCCAACGATCTATAAAATGTGAAAACAAAAAGTCATAATACTGTTCGAATATCCGAGCAGTCTTGCTGCTTCAGTTGCTATTCCCCGTCTGTGAATCTGCTTACGAAAGTATATTTTACGAAAGTACAGATTAAATATTATAAAATGTACGTAATGTATATCGACAAGTATTTATTATATAAAATTTATCAACTAATTAATTAAGCCCATTATCAAATTACATTTCGTAGTATATTTTGTACGACTAAAAATCGCTGGATTCATTGGAAAGATAAATCGTAGAATCTGAGAACAGAGGAACGTTTCATTGGAAAATAAAGCTGTATGTACGAATTACAAATAGCTAGCGTAAATAGCGACAATTTCGCGATCGCGGTGCAATACGGAGGTAAACCTCCGTCGAGTGAATTCTAATAGAAAGTGCGCTCCGCGAAGATCTCACGATCTTCGATTCATAGCACGACCTTCCCACGTGCAGTGGACTGTGCATCCATCCCCACGATGTGCAAGAACTGCAAGAAGCCACGCTGCTCAGCTCGTCTCCCGATCTCTATCTATCCTAGTCGAGCAACGATATTGCGAAACTACCAGTGACTCGTCTTTTATTCTCGTTTCCTTTTGTTCTCAGCATCATCGTCGTCGTTGTCGTCTTCGTCGTCTTCACTCTCTTTCATCGCGCTCGTTAGCTACGCTTTTGTCGCGTTTTCCTTTTTAATTTACCGATGCGACGCTTCTTCGTTCATTGGTCATCGCGTACAGGCTGAATCATCTAATTTGTATAATCGAATAATTTCTAGAACGTTGTTCAGAAATTAGAACTACCAGCTTAGAAAAATAGCGATAGTCCTTGCACCAAATACAATTTAATTTAATTTACAGTTATTATTCAGAGCAAAGATCGCAGATGTTCTGCGTTTTTGTAGTGTTTCCAAGAGCGAAAGATTATTTATTTATTTACTTATTTATGTATTGTCGCAATACCTTATCTCATCTCGTATACTGTTCTCGGCGCAAGATTTATCTTCGTATGTCCTTATAATCTCGTTAAAGTAGAATTAAAGCCAAAAGCAAACTTCGCACAGACCTCGACTTCCACTTAACCTATTCGACGTATCTTGCACCTATTTCCCCTGGTACATCATAGCCTAATAGGAAGAATATATTTTGTAGTTCTACTACGCAGGCTGATGAAAGTATTCGAATGTTACGTTAGAAACTTTTTTATTCGCTAATGGAAATTCTCTGCCTAAATTCGTACATTTCACATGCGAGTATTGGGTTGACAACTAAGTGATTGTGGATTTTGTCACTAGGTGGTATTGACAAAATCCGCAATCACTTAGTTGCCAAGCCAATAGAACGCGCGCCATCTTGGCAACGCTAAAAACAATCTTCTTTATTCGTCTACCTGTTTCGATGTTCGCAGACGTTCTACATCGTTCGTACTTACTTTAAACTTATCGTTCGCTGGACCAACTCATTCATTCCATTTATTCGTGCCACAATGAACACACGCAAAATTGAAGATTCAGTCGACAAATAGCTGTATGTAGGTGTAATCGTTCGAGCGTAACCATTGATTTAATAAATACATTTCTTTTGTCCCACGAATTTGCTTTGGACCAGAGGATACAAAACTACGCGGTAGGTAACGTTGTAGAATTTGTACTTACGAGTTACACTAACTAGGTAGTTCGTTTATTTAGACGAGTATTTAGAACATGTTCGTATCCAGATGTTATTAGACCATGTAAAACTTTGCTGTTTAGTTGAATGCGAATTTTGCAAGATAGATTCGAGAGAAGAATATTCTTCATCGAAAAAAGGGGAGAGAAAGATGGAGAAAAGGCTGTTCGTTCGTTATTCTTCGTTGACTGATTGTTCGTTTTGTATCACTTACCTACAGTTACAAGTTAATTTCTATAATCAAGCTGTACTTTGTAATTGCTTAGTGTTAAATTTGTTTGAAGTTCAGCTACGATACGATCAAGCAAACTTAGAATAACAAACGACAAAAGAACATTCGTTGAAATCGGTTGAAATCAATTTATTCGTTGAATAATTTTTTTGTCTCTTTTAGTGATGTCACGATTGTTTTACGCAATGCCGCTCTTAATTAGCATCTTATGCATGTGAATATTTCCGTTGCTTAATGAAAACCAACTGTATCATCGAATAACGTGTTTGCATATAGCGTTGTTCCATTAGAATGTTTACATCCTATTTTACCTCTGTATATTGATCACTTCTATTTTGAATTATTTTTCTTCTCAATCTTTTCTCTTTTTCTAATCCTTCTAGAGCTTGTTTCAGAAAAATTTCTTCTCGTCGATTATCGATAATGCAATCTATCGTATCTATCCTGATATTTATAACGCGTTAAAATTTCAACCCAATTTTGCCGAAATTAAACACATTTATTTCATACTTAACACTTTACCGACCGATAGTCGATTAATCGGTTTTCTGTTGCCGACGCTTGCCGACCGATAGCCTATTAATCGGCCTTTTGTCGCCGACAATCTTTCTCATTATTTGAACAGTAATTTGTTGTTTAATCCTAAAGTACACTTTGTTCGATTGCGTCAGTTGCGTTGCCTTGTAAGCTCCTACAGTTTTATACCAATTTGAAAAACTTATCGTTCGTTATGAACGAAAAGAATGGTATTGGAGAGTCCAAACCGACACAGAGCCGACGCCAGGGAGAATCTGCGCCTGAACTGCCGGTCAGACATGCGTATGCTGTTGAACCGCTAGCGGTCGGTGAAGTGTTAATTAATAATTCGTGAATTATGGATCGTTAGAAAGAATCAATCGTCGTATAACAATTCGACGTAATTACATTGTAACTTCGATATTCGTTCTGTATTATATTTTGTAATTTATTTACCTTATGGAAGATTCGAAAATCAAAATACGATCTATCCCTCTGTCAGAATCTGTTTTCATTTTTCACTCGAAAACTTTCACACGCCTGATTTATAGCGTTGCTCGCGTATATATTTTTCGTAAACGTTTAAGTCGTAATTTTTCAAATAACGTGAGATTTCCATGTAGATGGTAATACCAGTCTAACGTTCATCTATTATCTAACGTTACGTAGAGAAATGTAAATATCAAGTTTGGTGTATCGATTTCATCTTTATGGTACGTTATTTATCGCGGTTTTATATTCTCGGAGAAGACTTGTACTCATAAAATAGTACGATGCACGACGAGCATTCCCGCCGAAGAGAGTGTCAATTTCTTGCTCGTCCATCGTAGATGGCATTAACAGTTGCGCAAGCTCTATTACGGCTGTGCAGCTTGATATACTTCAACCAGTTGGATTTATTTGATAAGTAATAAACATGAAAGACAGCGAATTGCCGCGAAGTAAATCTCTTTTATTAATATTTCAAAGCGAATTCTTTTAGTATGTAAATTAATTAACATTTATGAAACAGTTGTTAATTCCGATAGTTGTAATATTTTTAATCGCTGATTTTAATATGTCGAGATATTGGAAGAAAAAAGAATAGATTTATATAATTCTGCGTGCTACGTTCGAACTCTGACAATGGGAAAGAGACAACGTGCTGAAATTTCCAAAAGACTCGAGGAAACAAATTGGAGATGGAGAAACAGATTTACTACCGAAGTTGTGGGAAATACGTTGAAACAAGTAGTGGAAACTCCGAGCTGCGAGGTTGAGGACACGAGAAATTTTCAGACATTATCTTTTGTCCCATTCTCGTTTGCAAGACATCTTCTTCGAGCATAATCGTTCTCGTAACACGAATTCGTCGAAGTTAATCGAACTTGACGCGTTATACGTGTTGGAACGTGTTCAATTAAAAACTGGCCCAGCGTATACGCACGCATTTTCAAGTGTATTTTTCTCGCAGACGAAGCATCTTACGATAAAATTGAATCCCACGTTTTTTACTTATTTTTACACGCAGTTTAACCTCCCGTCCATTGTTTACTCTCGTTTCGTTCTGTACGAGCCAAGTCCAAGTGTACTTGGCGAATTTTCAAACTCGATTTTCTCGGAAACGAACTCGACTTATTATCAACGCGATATCTCGTTGATAAATTTGAACGAAGAAGACGATGTGTCGTGGCTGGTAAGAGTGTGCTCCAGAGTCGTAGAACGAGAGAGGAGCCGCGCGCACTTTCACACGAGGCTGGAACTTTCATACGGTTTATCTGCTCGGTACGGTACGCACGAGAAGCGAGCGTTCGTTCCCTTTTCCCGTTCTTTTTCCACAGGATATATAATTTTCTATTATCACGTAAACGCGTCTGCTCGCTTCCAGTTTCCCAGCTGATTTGCTGAATCGCATTACCCTTCTTTTACGCTGGTGGCCTATACGCGATGCATTATTTATTGTGCTCGCTGCTAAAGTAGTGGAAATGAAAGAGCTACTACCACGAAGAACGTTGATTCTCTCGCGACAATGATGAGTTTCTTTTTCATCGGATCAGCGTTTCTTTTCCTTTTTTTCTCTCTCGTACTCTTTCTCCTGGCTTTTCTTTCGTAGGTTTTCTCTCGTAGCTTTGCTTTCGTACGTTCCGTCGCGTACTTGATCCATCGTAGACAAACTAGCAAATTGAATTGGCTACACGCGAGAGATCGAGTGTGACGAGACGATAGAGAAATCGTAAAAAATATTTTTGTTTCTTTGCACAATGACGAATGAAATTACATCTTGAGCAGAAACTTCTCTTTGCCAGCCACCATATATCCGTACCATATTTGTTGATCGTAAAATCCGCTTTTGGAGCCAGATTTCCTCCTTTTATGTAAGAGGAAGTAATCTAATAGCCACGCGACAAGCAGAACGATCTCGACAACGCGATCGGAGCTTTCATTTGTCCCGTAAAATGCCCACTTTTGTCCAACTGTGGCCACCTAGACAAGACTAAACGAGAAAGCCATCTGTACGATCGCGTTGGCGTGAACATCGTCGAACGAAAAGAGAAAAATCCAATAAAGAAAAAAAAAGAGAGAAAATAGCATGTGTGTAGCTATAAAAACTTGAAACATCGTAGGAAATATTCATCTTTTCGATATTCCACTCTGATATCTCTGTACGCGTGCCAAATTTTTTAATAGAACAAAGCACTCGAATAAATATTATAACGAAATATCGATCCTTTTTTACAATTATCAATTTTTTTTTTGTGTCGTAATACCTTTTTACGTGAACGTTTCGAAGAAGAAGGAGAATCTTGATTTGCCTTTTTCGGGTTAATTAATTAGATAGTTGTATTTATGACAAAAACCTAGTAGCAGGCAAAGTAATAGCTTACAGTGCCATTTAACTTGTTCTTCCGTGCAAAATGTTCTCCCCTGCTTAGCTTTACGTAAAATTTTTTTACATATTTTTATATAAACATACTTGCCGCACAAAACTTAAGGCTACTCTACACGTTACAATTTCGTGATCTATTCTGTGTATACAAAATTAAAGTTACTGAAATGAAATGTTTCTTAAAACACTTGAGATGCATTTGTAGAGTCGTCCATTTTAAGCGATCATCTAGAATATATTATAAGATACACATCTTCTTTGCCGCTTCATTTCTCCCGTTACTTTCTACCTATCTCTACTTCGATTCTACGTTCTGTCCTTTGGTACGCCCCTCCCAATCATTTTTCTATGTATACGCCATGTCTCAATGTCCGACGATTCCCAAGGTCACTTCCGTTTACATCCTCTCCCCCTCCAACATTTCCCGCCTTCCTGCGCGCTTTTATTCCACCTTCTATTCTCGCTCTTTTACCACCAAGTTTTATCCCCAAGTATCGTTCATTTGCCAAGCATTCTTCGACTCTTCGCCTCGTTTCTAAAAGAGAAAACAGTAAAAGTAAAATTCATTTTTCTCCCGTCAGTTCGATGTAACGATAGAAATTGATCTAGAAACGAAGTGGTCGCTTCGAGGATCCATAAAAACATCTAAACCGGCGAATTTACGTTTCGCGTAAACGCGTGTATCTCGTCTTAGAAAGTGACTAAATGTCCGTATCTATTCTTCTTCTCTCTCTTTCTCTCTCTCCTTAATTTTCTTTCCCCGCTTTCGTTGCCATTTTACGAGGCTTTGTCTCGGATTCAGTACTTCCATACAAGGTGTTCGATATTTCTCCCTGTAAACGGTATTTTTATTTGAGCGGATTCGCAGCCAGCGTTTCCCCAGCGAGAGAGAAAGTCGAGGGAACCACGACGACGACGACGGCGACGACGACAACGAGAACGATGGCGATGAATCTTCTTTTACTTCCATTTCCGGAATTGTGGGTCAAGTTCTTGCCCGAAAAGCAGATACAGCTGCTGCGTGTGCGTGGCTTGGCCACCTAGCGTGCCTCTCACGAAGGCGAAAGTTCCACGCGCCTCAGGACCGCTTCCGTGGTTAATACGATGTCTGAATATACAGGGTGTCACGATAGTTATCAAGATATTTTTACATACCGTCGATAGTTCGACAGAAGAATGGCACGAACAGGTGACGCGTCTATGGGAGATTTAGAAGGACGAAATTGTACAGAGCGCGTATGATGATACAAAAATACACACGCGGCATCGAAAAGTAGAGTGTGTATTCGTTAGAACGTTTAACACGTGGTTTGCCGCGAGAAACTCCAGCTATGTGGGCCACTTGAATTATACGCTGTTCGACAGCAAAAAGAAAAGAAAAAAACAGCGACGGAATACGTTCATCGACGCTCAAACAGCCTTTATCGCTATCCTGTTCAAGGATGAAACAACTCGCGCATGTTTTAAGTTAATCCAGAAGCAAGTAGAAAATACTATCGCGATTGGTTGTCGCGTTAGAAATTCTGCGTTTCGAGTGAATGCAGATTTACGCGACGGGAAAAATTCTAACGAATATCGGGACGATGAAATAGAAAAATCGTAATAATCGAGCAGAAAATCTTCATTTTACAATTCTTTCAATTTATATTAATGTTACAGCTGGGCAGTTTCCACGGTAATGACGAGGCAAAATATAATTCCCAGCAAGGACGGTTCACTCATGATCCACGCTTTGATCCCAATGTGGGACATGTGCAATCACGAGGACAGCAAAGTGAGTTTATTTATTCGTGTTTTATACGTGTACACTATCGTACGGAAGTATCCAGCTATGACATACTCGTTATTATTAATATTTTCAGTAGATTATCGAATAGGTGATTCAACGCGTGACATACGAGCATAACCTATACTATCGTCATAGAAATGCTTATTTCGTTTGCATGTATGCATGTACACAAATTATATATACACATAATTTCATATCTTGTTAAACATGTGCCACATCCTCTTCGTTGTTAATTACTTTCTTGTACTATAAAAAAATGTAATCGTTTTATCTTTTTTAAATGGGAAAAAGGTTTACACGTTGAGGGATTCGATTTTTCCTCTTAATCCAAATATTAATTCAAATATTAATTAATAGAAATTGACGAATCTGAGGACGAGGATATTGTCGGATAACATAAATGGTTTTATTAATTATTTATTAAGACTGAACAATTACAGATATCCTATTGTACATAGCGGTTCGATTTATTCGTAATCTTGAGATTGAGACGCATCTTGTCAAAAATAAGACAACAGTCAGATACGTAGCAGCGATATGGACAGTTTCCTATGTTCTGTCCGTTTTCGTTTCAGATCACCACGGATTTCAATGCGACGTTAAACTGCTGCGAATGCTACGCTTTGAGAGATTTCAAGAAAGCAGAGCAAATATTTATTAGCTACGGGCCCAGAACGAATTCCGATTTCTTTGTACACTCGGGATTTGTTTATATGGATAACGAACAGGTACGTGTCTACTAACGTTCAAAATTACCTTAATTATCATCGTTCTACGATGTTGCAAATCCTATATGCCCGTGCTATAATTGGCAAATTTTTTAACGAATAGCCTTTTTAAAATATTTCTTTATTATTTATTAGGTTTCTCAAAGTATTAGCTTCTTTTTACGGCTTTATTTATCATGTCTTGCCTACAGCAAATGTAATTATATCAATTAAAATAATATTATATTACAAGAAATAACAACATAAAATATTATTTCTACCACACATAATGAATAAATATAATAGAGACAATTTCACCGACTAATAAGCAAATAATTTACTCACAGAGAAAGAAACAGTTTGCATTTATTTCTTGCTCAAGAGATTAAGTAAATAATATTTATCTTTTTATTCTTGCAGGATGGCTTCAAATTACGGCTTGGGATCAGCAAAGCTGATCCTCTTCATAAGGAACGCGTAGAACTGTTAAATAAGTTAGATCTGCCAGCGGTTGGGGAATTTCTATTGAAACCAGGAACAGAACCGATCTCGGATACGCTGTTGGCGTTTCTTAGAGTATTCAGTATGCGTAAAGAGGAACTGGCGCATTGGATCCAGTCGGATCGCGTTAACGATTTGAAGCACATGGACTGCGCACTGGAAACTGTTGTCGAGGAGAATGTCAAAAAATTTCTGCTTACTAGGCTGCAGCTGTTAATTGCTAATTACCCGACGACTCTGAAGGTGAAAGTGAAATAAGACACTAGTTTGAAATACGAGGCGACCGCTGTGGCGGCATGAAAATTGCAATTCTTTCTGTTTTAACGCGTTCCCTCTTTTTCCTCTTTTTATAGGAAGATCTGCAATTGCTCGAGACCACGTTGCCGCGAATTAAGAAGTTAGCCATTCAATTAAGGGTAACGGAGAAGAGAATTCTTCAAGGCGCGCTTGAATACGTGCAACAATGGATCAAAGCTTAAGAATATGAATTTTAATCTCTATCAATGAAATCAAATCTTTATTTTTATTTAAATATGAATCTTACAATGGAATATAATTTGTATGGATTTGATTTAATTGTAGTTCCGAAATGATGGATAATTTAACACATCATTTGACGAATGACCGAACGTATATATATATATATATAATAACGTGCAAAACGACGAAGGATAGATAGAAAAGGGAGCAAATGGTGTAAAATACATTAAAGTATATAAAAAATTGAACAAACTATATATCTATGTGTATTAACAAGTATACAGTGCAAAATAATTGCATGTTCCACAATAACGTAAGTCTTGCTTTCGAGAGATGAGAGCTTCGTCAGTATAACATCGTTTTTAAAAATAATATCGATGTTTCTTTATTGAAATATAACTTTTCATCTATGTGCTGATTGAACTCTGATCTCTGATCACAAGAAGTTACAAATATAATACTCTTATTTTAGCTTTGATAAAGAAAGAGAGAGAGAGAGAGTGAGAGAAAGAAAGAAAAAAAAGAAAGAAAGAAAAATAACATGTACAAATGAAATGTTACTATTCATGGATATTTATTTTTCAAAGGAGATAGTTAAGAGATCTAATTCTTTATGTAAGCTATTGTGCGGTGTTACACAGGCCTACAAAAGTCAGACTTACAAACGATTGATACACCGTAAGATTTGTCGATAATTGTATCGAATTCTAATAATACGCATAAAAGTAAGACAAACAGCGAGTTCCAGATACATTTCAGCCATTAAAACTTGTATTGTATCATGTTTATCCCCGAGATTTTATGCGATTATACTTAAGATACAATTGAAGGCAGTACGCTTATGTGAATGGTAACTATACATACATGAAAAAAAAAATATATCAATGTATTTAAATAAACGCTATATATAAACCAATTCAATCGCGTATAACAAAGGATAATAAGGTAGAATAATAATTAATTAGAGATCGCTACAGCAGGACTGATAGCTCTGTGTATTGCTTTTTTCAATACATCGGGGCAGACATGATACAGCCAAATGCGAATGTCACGATAACTTAACGTTACATTTCTCTTCTAATACAAAACATAGAAAATTCACGACGTAATTACATTACTTTAATAAATTGCTAAAAAATTACCTTTACTATCTGATTCAAAAAGTTCTATATATTATTGGAGGGGTTACATGAGGGTCTTAATTATATTTTTTAAAGTAATATCATTTACTTTGCGATCATATGAGTATGTCGAGTAGAGGTGAGTGTGATGATTCTGTATTTTACATGATTGCTAAAAAAATATACAGATATATGTTTATTCTCGAGAGAAAGAGAGGCGAGTTTATTTCAGAACTTTTTGATCAGATATGATCAAATGCATTTATCGATGATTTATAAATTATTTGTTGCCAGTCGTATTTAATTGTGTTTAATATATACTACAAAGTGACTTATAGCAACGGCACGTTTTATTATTACGAATAATTTTTAGCAACCGTCTTCAAACCTTGTACGACTTACTTTTATACTCGTCATCTAAAAGTTGCAATTTATACTTATAGCGCGTTCTGCAGTCCGATTTTATTGTTTGCTAAGGATACATTATTATTTCCACTAGTATAATTTGCAGACTCGTTTCTTAATTCGCGCAGTATCATATCTCTGACTGACTCTTCCTTTTGCTCTTCATTGCTATCATCTTTTACTTCCTTCTTGACATTTACTATATCGTGATCTTCCTGGAGATGCAAGATTAAAGAAGGTAAGGCATAAAATATTTTGTCACAAAGATTGCACTGGAATGTCTTGCCATCTGTTGCCTGTAAGCAGTACTCGTAATCTTTCATAGAACTATATGTTTGTCTATGCAATGCTAAATGTTTTTCATGGTCCATAGCGAGAATAAATTCGTAAGAACAAATTGGACACTTTAAGTTATGCTTTGTCCACATTGTATGTGCTTTTAATCTATGCAAACTATCATAAACTTTACCACAAACAGGACACTTCATGCATTTATGATTATTTAGGGTCTCTCTGCTTTCGTATAATCCACTACATTCCTTACATTGATAAGTTCTTTCTCTTTTACATGCATGCTTAAACCAATGCTTTTCTAACTGTGGTAACAAATCAAATACTAGTTTGCAGAGAGTACATACGAATCTTCCTCGATGATCTCTTTTCATAGTGAAGTTCGATGCTCGTATGTCCCAATGTTTTTCGAAATTATTTTTACGCATTAAGTTTTCGTTACAAAACTCACATTGGTCCTGATGTTTAGATAGATGATTAAATAACATGCCAGGCTCTGTATTTGTGTAATTACAAAAGGAACATACAAAAGTATCATCTTCCTTGTATACATGTGAGTATAAATGTTTTTGGAATGAGTTTGAAGTGAAAAACATTGCACCACATGCTGGACATTTTAAATAAGGTTTACCTCTTTCAGTGTAATATAACGGTAAAGGTCTGAAGCTTTGTAACCAGCCAGCATTATCTTTGGAATCTAGAATATTTTGTTGATCCATAGAAGACTCTTCGTAATCTATTTCTTCCATGGCTGGCACACGTTCGTCTACGTCGGTAGAAATGATCGAATGTTCTTCCTCTTTTATTTCAACTATTGGTTCATGCTTCGGTATCAATTTTCTCAACAATAACACTTTATTATGTCGCTTAGAACGATGTCGAGATTTAGACTTTTTGTTAGCCAAAGAGCGTTCATTATTTAATTTCTTTGTCATTAATGCACTGTCTGATTCCAACTGCGTTATTATTATAAACTCTTTATTATTAGGTACAGAAGTAACATATGACAAAGGTGAATCCGCTCTCAAGTCATCCCAGTCACTGACAGTGGATTCACTAGTGACTTCTGAATCATTTTCAATGGACAAAAGGTCAGAGGATACGTCGTCTTCTTGAGATCCAATGTCATCGTTATCATCGTCCGCGGAAAGGAGCGCTGTTCTTAATATTTCTCCATTCGATATTGGATATTTATCTTTTTCATAGCTTTCTCCATCGTTTCTCCTCTCGTTAGTTTCTTCATCTCCCATTGCGGTTTTTGAAAAATCTTTGCATTCTGAATCCTCTAGCGTTAGCATTTTGCGTTTGTATAAGTCCTACGATTTGTACTTAATTACTGCAACACATAAAATTAGACATTACTCTGCTTATAAACTGTTTACACGAAGAGTTCTCAAAGATGAAACATAACCTCAGTTTTCATTTTATGCACCGCATCTTTCATTTTTAAACAGCTCAATCGTAAATGAACGATGATTAAATCAAATCTTTAAACAGTCGTTGTTAATGATTAAGTAAACAAACTGTACTTACATGTGGACATTTAACGTGGCCCCTCCTTACGACGCTCTTTACGGTGCAAACATCGATTTGTATCTGCGTGGAATTCTTTAAAGACGTATCAAAAGACGGACAAAAAAAGTATATGCCATAACGTGAATTCGTCATTTAATTTCCAAAATTTCACGCGAAACTCGTAAGTCTCAGAGTTCTTATTATTATTCACACTTGAATAACTTTGATCAGCTGTTTTCTGATTACACAAAATTGACAGGACGTCTCAGTTCGCGTCCAACCGATGACCTGCCGATGGTGACACGAAAAGTATCTCTCAACTTCTCTTGGTCGAATTTCTTGTGTTCTATGACATTTATTCGAGGTAAAGAAAGACTACTTGAAATACCTGTTACGATTATGTCCAAAATTTCTGCTGTTTACTTATAATATGATTAATTATTTCTAGCAATGAAATTTTATTAAGTTACATTGAAACGCGACATACAACTCCGTGTATCTTATACGCGTAGAACGTATAGTTGAGAGACACTGTCACAGGAATAAGCCATGTATGTAACTGTATGTAGATATAGAGGAGGCATATAGGAGGACTCGGAGATTTATTAGAAAACGTACGAGAAATTAATATATTTTTAACATCGGTATTTGTATCTTTACAAAATTATCATATAAAATCATTGTAATATACAAAATTATTGGTACTATATTGTACTTAAATGTTAAATGCGTGTGTACCTCGATAGTGTGTATTTTGAAAAGCAAAAGGGATAGAATAAACAAAAAGAATAGTAAGTTGACAAATATTTGTCCTTAACTATAACAAAAACTGTTTTGTCTTGACTCTAAAATTATAAACTATAATCTTCGATATTGTTACTTAATTACGAGTCAATGTATATAAATACATGAAACATATTATCAACAACAAGTCCTTAGAACACTTATATAAAAGTATTGTATTAAATTAACAAAACTTGGAGCTTTTGACAAATGCAGTAACACTTATTTTTTAAACTTCCATATACAATTCCTCCAAGTTAATTATATATCAACAAGCCTCGGTTCATTGTAACAATCGAATATTAATACATTCTACTCTTTTGAATTATGTTAATTAAAACATCCTATCTACCATTTTGAAATTAGAGGAAACTGATCTCAAAGACTGACTGGGACTATATATCCCAGTTTCAAAGATATGTTTTATCTAGTTCAATGTATACTACAGTATAGATTATTATTGCTTTTATCGTCGGAAGAAAATTCGTCGCGAAAAAGTTAAGGGGTTAAAGAGCCTCTCTCTTGAGAATCGGCGCTTCAATTCTTGCTTCGTTTTTTGTGTTCGTGTCCATGACCGAAGTCGGCAGCGTACGCATGTGGATAGTCGTAACCGTGGCCGTGACCGTACTCGTGGCCGAAAGCGTGTCCAAAACCGGCGCCAAAACCATGAACGAACTGCGCGGGCAACGGATGGCTGTGCAGACCGTGGCCATGCAACACGGGATAAAAGTGACCGCCGCCATAACCTCTACCGTCGTATGCCGGTGAGCCAACCGGACCAGCGCCAATCAGCGGGATCGGAGCTGGATGGACCGGAATCGGAACTGGAACCGGGACCGGTATTGGAAACGCTTGCTTTACCGGTACTGGATACGGTTGTTGTACTGGCACCGCCACGGGGTGCTTCACCGGTATTGCAATTGGGCGTTCCACCGGGACCGGAACTGCCTATGGATAAGTAGATTTCAAAGATGAATTACCTGTTTTGAGAGGTAAATTCTGTGAATGAAAGTAGTTAGATGAAATGTGAACCGTTTAGGAGGAATTACAAAGGTTAACCTTTCGTTGGACAGTAGCATACAGAGTGATTTCGAAACTGTAATACAACCGGAGAAGTAAGAATAAGTCGAAAATATAGAATAAAATTTATTCATACTACGTTTCGTAAATATAGGGTAAAATATGGATTTCAAAAAGATTGTTACGCGAATATAGAACAAAAATGTTGTCGATATCGTCTGGAAAACATAGCGTCAGGTAAAAGAATTTAGGGATGTTTCCTTACCTCGTGTATCGGAATGGGAACCGGGACCGGTTTGTGAATGATCTTTTCGATCGGTACTGGCACGTGATACGGTTTCTCGATGTAAACTGGCTGTGGAACGGGAACTGGTCTTTCCAGAACCACGTGTTTCGTTATGTATACTGGAAACGTTTTCAACAAATCGGCCCCCCCGATTGGTAAAGAGATAGCAGGTACTCTACCGTATGATAATCCGCCATGCAATCTATCAACCACAAAACATAAACATCATCGTTCTAGAGATTTCAAGTCAAAGATGATTTCAATCGAAAGTTAAAAATATGAATTACGAAGTTATGATATCATTACCCTCCATGAGCTAAGTTAAAGGGAGGAAATTTGAGCCCTTTCCAACCTGGATCACCTAACCATGGTTGTCCATGGCCGTACCCATGAGAACTTGGTATTCCAACCCATCCACCAGCTTCTGGTATCCCCCGTTTACTTTGTTTCGTATCGTTTGTTTCTGCAGTTAGCGCGTAGCCACAGCAAAGTATTAGGAACAGCTGAAATTCAATGTTTGTAGAAAATTACTTTATAATCGTTTAAAGTCGATCCAATTCTTTTTCATTTCCTCGTGCTTTGTATTTTTACACTTCTTGACAACGAAACTTCAACGCAAATTCTTCTCACACATTTAGAGATATCTAACTTACCAATTGAAAAATCAAATAATTCCAAGTTTATCGATTCGTTTAATAATTTTAATTTTGTCCTGACAATGTCTACGTTTAGTTTGATTGTTTGAACCGTTGAATGACAGGAAATGGTTGGCTCGCTGTTACCACGAATCTATCACGTCTGTTTAACGCAGTGTTGCGGATTTCTTAGCGTACTTGGCTCGGATCCAGAAATGATCAAAGAATCACAATTCACCGGACGTGTTTGTGTTTACTGATCGGTCTCAAACGTTTCTGATCTTTTTTTAAGCAAAGAGGTTAGGAAAGTGAGCTAAAGTAAATTGTTCTAAATATTGTTGCCAATATTTGACGGCCACAATATGGAAGCTTAGAAAGAACAAAAGAAACTAACGAAGTCCTATGTTTCATCATGGAAGCAGCATCCAATAAAACATCGTAGTCAACAACACTAATCGTATAATTACTGTAATACGTGTTATAACACCTATACGTACTTTATACGCACACGTAGACACCTGTAGGTACGTATACATAAAATATCAGCGAGTCACGTAGTGACTGTACTTACTTATATAATTTAATTTGTGGTCGTTAATGACTATTGATCATTAATAAAAACTAAATAAATAATAACAATTAGAGGACCGAGAAACGTTTCTGGAACTTTATGCCGAGTACACGTATTACGAATTGCACCTCTCCATGCTACATGATGTAAAATGGATTGAACGAAAAAGGTAATTGTATCAAATTACTACCTTGTACTAAATTACGAGTTCTGTTTGAAACATTCTTCGAATAACCAGCAATTCTTTGGGATAACTGCATTTACAGATTGAAACGACTGACTGCTCTGTTTGCAAGGATTTTAGATTACATATAATTATGAATTATACAAATTACACGTATGAACAACATACAGGGTGTGCCGAAAATCGTGGTGCAAGTCGAAAAGCGGTGATTCTCCGTGGAAAAGTAAGTGGAAAACGTAGAATGACGACAATTGCCGATACAGGCCTTCGTTTTCGAGAAAATCAACTATGAAATTCCGTCCACTTGACCGTCGTTACTTTTCAAGCGCACGTAACGCAACTTCATAGTCGATTTTTTCGAAAACGAAGAGTCGTATCACGATTCTTCGCTACATTCTGTATATAAAATACTTAATGCGAGATACTCGTTATAATATTCGGCGGAAGAACCAGATCTCTTATTCAGGTTCTATTCTTTAATTAAATATAAATATTAGCGTGGTATCCAGCGCGAAGGAGTTAATACTCATGCATACAATATAGTATATCAGATTACGTAGCCTTACAGAGATAGTAGTTCGACAAATAGATCGCCAATTAAACGTTGCTAAGAAACTGGAATTTACTTAGAGATTAGAGATCATTAAATATTATAACAAGCGCTTTAGATATTTTATATATTTTTGTATATTATGCGTATTCTGTGCATTTTTACACGTCTATATATATACATTATATATTACGTATTATGTATTTCGTATAAGTGCGTAAATATCCGCGGTTTACTTATGGTACTTGCTGATTTATGTTTCTTACCGAGATCATAGACATTGCGGTCTCGTTGAGGAGGAACTATTCGTCAAATCGAGAAAAGCGTTAGCTTTATATATTCGCCGTTTGTCGAGGTAAACAGATCGATAGTTCCGGATGGTCCAAGTCAGGTTCCCGTGTTTGATAGGATCAGGAACTCGACCTTGTTGATCGGCGAGTTTTGTATTTCCGGTGAAGAAAGTGGTTAAATACATACTATAACGAATCTGGTTCACGTTGACGCTGTATTCGATGACCGCGCGTAGCACCGGTCTCATATCTTGACTCCAAGTGTTTAGTCGAATTGAAACGTTTATCACCAGACCGCGGGTTTGTCCAAAATCAAATAAAAAGACACTTTGACCGACGCAAGATTTATCGTAGACTTTAGATTTACTTTTTAGATATTAAACTTTCACGATGGTCGGATGGAATATTTGCGATCCTGCGGTTTTCGATTAATTCCCTTTTTCTCCTTGCAGGTCTGCCCTGAGAAAGTGAACCGGAACGTCGACGAAACGTCGCGCCAAAACAAAGCGCAACACGCAAGACACAACTATACGTCATAGGATCGATCGACAGCCTATCGAAAATAAAATTTCGTTTGAGGAAATTGCTGCTAAGCGAACGATAGAAAATTTTCTCTGCGATCTTCAAGTTTTAATACTTATAAGCAGCAGCGTACGTTCTCCGTGAAATCGTTTCATCGACAGGATCTTCGTATGGTGGTAAAAATACATAAAGCTTGCTGAAATTGAGCGAATCGCAATTCGTGTCACGATTTAGAATCGGTGAACGCATAGCATTCTTC
Source organism: Bombus terrestris (assembly GCF_910591885.1). Taxonomy (NCBI): domain Eukaryota; kingdom Metazoa; phylum Arthropoda; class Insecta; order Hymenoptera; family Apidae; genus Bombus; species Bombus terrestris. The sequence goes on along the minus strand of NC_063278.1, from coordinate 3,034,667 downwards.
GGTTTCTGTAACGCGGAGCTGTCGCCTTTACTCGGCCAACGAGATCAACGAAACCGGCTGGTCCGTTTCTTGCACCAGTGTCGCTGGTTTGTTTCCGCGTTGGCCGCATCCGCGAACTTTCTTAACTTTCATTTTCTAATACGTACGAGCTACTTCTAATGCCGGCCACTACCTTTCATCCATTATTCATCGTTATGAACGCCGGTGAGCGCATAACAGGCTCGTAGTACGTACGTATTAGCCCTACAATGACGAAATACCCGACGGTCAAGTTAGACAACTTCAATTAACTTTCAATTAACCAAGCAAGTCGTTGGTTCGTCAAGTACAAGGTCTCAAGTTGAATCGATATGCTTACACGAGGGAAGTTATTTATTATTTGATTAACTTTTATCGCTAGCAACATTAATTTTTAACGATTAACTGTTCACGCGGTACCGAATTAATTATTAAATAAAAATAGTTCTGTGTACGAACAAGCTTATTGAAAAGGTATCGCGCCACATATCCATACGCGACAAATTTTCAAATTTCATTTGTCCGCTTGCAGATAACGCCTTGAACGAACGAACCTTGCAACCGACTTGCTTTCGCATCGCTGTAACTCTCTTTGATTTATCCTCGTTAATGATCGATTCGTTCTTACGAAGTATACTCCTCGAATCGTTGCACGATACGCACGTTCAGCTATAACGTAAAGCATTTTTTCTAACGCACGTCTCACGCTTACGCGAAAGACACATTTGTATTCCCTTTTGTCTACGAGCGCAGCCACGCTTCCGCCAGGATATGAAACAAAAATGTCACGAAACTACGCTTCAACCGCATAACCAGGTTGCTATAGAACCGTGTCACGATTCGGCGCATCGCTATTCTTATTAATTTGAATGTTCACGTAGACAATTTTCACCTAGCAGTCGCTCGGCTATCCGAACGATCTCGAAGACGGATACTTGGTCACGCGAAGTTGTTCACGTTCGTTTCAATATGTGAATGACGGATGATACCGTCTCGTCCCGCGTTATGCACATAGTCATGCTCGTTATGTGTAAACGAAGGAAAAGCGGTCACGACCGCTATTTGGCCATCACCCAGGATTGGACGCAGCGAAAGTCCATTGAGTTCGAACCAAGACAACGATGGTTCCTTCCTATTGCCATGTGTCACCTGTGCATGCCCTATAAATACTTATGGGGGTCACCGATAGCGAGCAACCGCAGTTTTCCTTCGGCCTCGTAGTTGCGAGCTAGGATTTAGGGAGCGTCTCGAGGATCGATCATGAAGATTATTTTGGTATTGTTTCGTTCGTTCTTTTCCTTTCTCTCTTTTCTTTCGTTTATCCTTCGTCTATTTGGTTTATTTAATTTTATCGTTCTTGGAATTTTATTCCTTTCTACTGCCACTGTGTTCCGTTGTTCTTTCGTAAAACGGCGAAATTGGTTTTGGACGGTGATAAGGTACTCGGTGGTTGAATTAGCTGCGAATAAGTGTTGTGTGCTTTGAACAATTTTTGTATCAACAGTGAAGTTTCAGTTTATATATCTCCGCGAATTATGTACGAGCTTATTGTGTTCGTAAAATAGGATAGAACCTTTCTGTTCATTTTTCTTTCTTCTACGTTCTACGTTCGTTCGCAGGTCTTGTCGTTGTTCCTGGCGGTCAGTGCAGCAATTATCGTTGATAAGCACGAGAAGACTAAGCCTGTCGCGTCGAAGAGACACGACAAGAGAGGACTCGTAAATTTGGAATATGGCGTGCCAGATCATCCGTACGGTCATCCTGAACCGGCGCCTGTCTTCGAGCCTTCTCTTCCGGACGTGGGTGGACACTTGGAGTCCGTGATCGCGCCTGTAGCACCTCCGCCACCGCTACCTGTAGCGCACGCAGCTCGTTAGTACTTTACTTACTAATTTACTGCGTTTTAATTGTATTGAAAATTAACTAGAAATTAGATATTAACTATAAATTAGAATAAGATACAGGAATCATTGATTTAAAACTAATTAACACAAAGTACGATAATCGATACAGGTAGACACAATGTTACAAAATATCTAATTTATTTGTCATATTCATGTCGCGTGGTTGAACGTTTATTTATTTTATTTCTTTCAGGAGATACAAAACGACATGTAGTACTCCGTTTGGAAAATGGTCATCTTAGTTTTTCTAAAAATATTGAAGCAAGAAATTCACGTAGACCGTCGTGCTCGCTGTACCTTTATCTTTATCGTTGATTATTTGTGAGAGAAACGTTGATGCAATAAGCGATTGCCTTGTACGCGTAATGATAAGAAATTCGATCGCGTCATTACCATTGCCAAGTCCATGTCCGAAATGGGATACACCGTCGTCAAAGAGAAATTCTTGATGACGCCCTTGAGCAACGGTAAAAGCGTGTGTCGAAGTTATGAAAGAAAAGATCTTTAGTGACGCCATTCGTTGTTTAGAATGTGGCTTTGAGCAATCGATGGCATTTAAACGTCGAATACGAATTAGAATAGACGACGAGAGGGATTTCCTACGTGTTCTTCCTCTGCCTCTCTGTAACCATTCCATTTGATCGCGCGATATTTAGCACACTTGGTGCAATTTACGTATTTTCAAGCTGCTTCATACGATAGAAACTTATTGTACAATTAAATGTTAAATTCCCAAGGGGATATTATTCGCGTATTTTCAATCTGCCATAATTGCATCCTCTCGTAGAACACGCTTGGGTCATAGTCATCGCGGATAAATATTCGCGCGCATGACCTTCTTTCTGACGAACAAAATATCCAAAGACCACGATGTACCGAGTCGTACAGACCCGCGTAAATATTTAATTTACTAATTCAATTCGTTAATGCATTGACGCATCGAGTTCTCAATTCCTGTCTCAATTCTCGTACGAACCAGCGAATATAGAGGCAGCGCTGTGCCCGGATATCAACCTGAGTATAAACAAAACCAGAAACGGAGCTGGATCGCGACTGGTCGCAAGAAAACGCCAAGCGACTGACCGAACTGACACCTCTTCTTTATTTCAACAGCCGCAGTTCCAGTACCGGTGCCTCAGCCGATTCCACAGCCGCAACCGTTTCCAGTCGCGGTGCCTCAGCCAGTGCCGCACCCGGTTCCAGTCGCGGTGCCTCAGCCAGTGCCGCATCCGGTTCCAGTCGCAGTTCCCGTGACGAAGCACGTGGCGGTGCCTGTACCGGTCGATCGAGCGGTTCCAGTTCCTGTGGATCGTCCGGTTCCCGTGCCAGTAGCTGTTCCCGTGCCAAAACCGTATCCGGTCCACGTGGAGAAGATCGTGCACGTCGATAGACCAGTACCAGTACCGTTCGATAGGCCGGTTCACGTGCCAGTGGATCGACCAGTGGCCGTCCCTGTTCCAGTACCCAAACCGTATCCGGTTCCGTACGAAAAGGTGGTCCACGTGGACAGGCCCTACCCTGTTCACGTAGCAGTGCCTTACCACGTTCCCAAACCTTATCCAGTACCTGTTGCCGTTCATGCTCACAAGACGCATGGATGGTTCAAGTAAGAAGGTTTCTTCGAGATGTCTCTGTCGGTTAACCAAAATTTTCCACGTTGGAGCTACTGGCGGTCGATGGCGGTGTACCATAGCGTTGAGAAGTTTGGCATCGTTTCATCGATTTAACACTTTGGCCATTTCTCGTCTCGGATGTTAGAATTAGATCGCGGGCTACGTAGCTGTTTAGGGGCATTTGAGGATGCACGGAATCGATATATCGTAGAAAAATATGTAACATATCAAGGGCAGAGTATTTCTTACGTCAGTCGTGACAGGCGAAACGAGTCTCTACTCTTTTTAATTACGTTCACAGAAATAACTCCGTTTCGAGCGCAGATTAACGCGTGTCGTCTGGTACGTTTCTCCGAGTCTTACCACCGACGATTTCCAAGCATCGAATCTATCGACCCTTAATAATACACCGACAGTTGTTAACACACCGACCGAAGTGAGAAAAACGACAGGTTTTTGACAAAAATTTACAACGCCAGCAGCGTATTTGGTACAAAATTTGAAATTTGACTTGCTGGAGTTTCTAATGAGAAGGAGCTACGGAGAGTTATACGAGAAACTAACTGTAGAAAGAATCTATAGAGAAAAACTGGAGAAAATCTTGGAAAAAATTGGAGTAATTTTTGTTTTTACAAACCAGTTGTTTTGACTGCGTTGGTAGCTCCTGCGTCAACTCTTAACTAATATCGTTGTATTGTACAAATGGCCGCTAGAATTTCATTTAGATCATTTAATTTTATATGTTAAAGATTTATCGATTATTTTAATCGCGTATTGCCCGTATAACACAAAGTAAAATTAAACGATCCAAGTGAAACTACCGCGACCATTTCTAACCTAACGAGACCAGTTAAGCGTTAAATGACTTTTTCCAACGTTATTTTGGCTAATCGTCCTTCCGAATTTTTCGACACTAGTCCATTCCAATAGTACAGTAATTGTTGCTAAAACGATAGAAGAGCGAATTGTGTACATAGTACTACGCACTGACACTGCCAAGAATTTTTGTATCGACGAATCTTTAATACGTTTATTTGTTGTTACATAAACGAAATTTAATACCGTTAAGCATTTTTATATCAACAGTCTTTTCTTCTTTTTCCTTTTTTGATACGTTCGCAGTTTATACGAGCGAGGATTAACAAAGTTCTCCCTTAGAAAGTATGATCCGTTTGATTTGTAGCGACCTTGCACGAAGAAGAAAGTTAGAGCTTAGAAACTTTCCTGTACTAGGATTTCTTTTGCGATAATTTTACACAGATGAACCCTTCAGTCACGTTGAAATGTCAAACAAGTAATTTTCATCGATCAACGTATCAAGACACGTAGGATACGTAGTTTAAAATTTCGTTTATCCACGATTCATTTTAAGTAAACTATCAGTGAGATTCGCGCAGGTTCCATATGGAAATATATTAACTCCTTATATTAACAATCTAATCGATAACCGTATATAATCGAACTAAATTTATTTTTCCTACATCTTCTACGTATTCTCGATCGCCACATTGCAGATGCTGTTAAGAAATGTTAAGTTGGTATGACCGCTAGTTACTAAAAGCTAGGTTGGTACGACTCCTAACGACGCTCCTTTGTCTTAAGAGTCGACCACGCGTTAATTGCCAAGACGCATCCTGTGTGATTAGACGCCTCCTGTGTGATTTGGCGTTTTGTATAAGAAACAAAATAAAAGGTGTGATATCCGATCCGTGTGAATCAGCTTGAATATCAACCCCAACCTATATAAAATAACAGATGCGACTGTTGTAATTCTACCTTCTTCTGTCAGTCCATGTTTCAACAACGATAATACGAAAAGAATCGCAAGCAACAAAACACAACGTAGACATAATATTCTCTTAATTATTTATGTATTCCACGTAAATATTTCGTACCGATAGATCTGAGAAATTTCCAATACATCAAACTGCGTCGAACTGTATTCCGTATGCGTCGTAAACCATCTAAATGTAAAACGCGAGAAGAATTTATTGTCGCTTGTAGTCGAGTATCTCTTATCGATCCATATTTCAACAACGATAGTACGAAAACAATCGCAAGCGAGAAAATACAACGTGGATGTAATATTCTTCCAATTACTTGCGCATTCTATACATAAATATTGCTCTATACCGGTAAATCGTTCAGAGAAATTTTCAATACACCGAGCTGCGTTGATTTGTATTCCGTTCGCCTCTCGAACCGTCTAAGTATAAGACGCGGGATGAATTCATCGTCGCTTTCGTTGTAATATCTTTTTAGCTCGAGCTTCTAAAACGTTGATAACAACACCATTGCGTTCCGAATAAGGCCAGTTGCTGAGACGAGGCATCTTAATATCCGCTTATGAACGAGGGTGTATACGACGTTAATAAAATACAATAGCGCGTCCTTGGCGCTGCCACTTTGTTACACGTACAATTCAAATGGATTATCGCAAAGTCGCACCTAAATGTGTAAAACGCGCATATATCGTTCTGTCTATCGGTAAAGGTCAGGTAATTCCGCGTAAGGCGCGCTATACGAGTCGATGCGGACACGATAACGTACAGGGTGTTCGGGGCGTAAAAGGATTTAGGGGCTGGTCCTTGGAGCTAAGATGAGACGAAAGCGAGGAATAGAAAGATCGCGTTCCCGACCTTGTCTTTTGCTTACTGGCGATTAAAGGTTATGTATGCTCTTGGCCAATGTACAGATCGCTGAGAGATCGAAGTGCCTTTGCTCGGTAACTTCGGTTGAAGATATTTGTAGCGTGGATTCACTGTGCTGTGATTTCCTTCGAGTTTTTACCGTACGTTATTCGGCATATCGCCTAAACGTAGTTCCATTTTTAGAGAAGCTAGCCTTAGTAGCTAGCGAAGATACTCGTCTTCGACGTTGAAAGTCTTAACGCGTATTCTCTATAGTATTTGTTCCTCTTCAAGCGTAATTGTAGTTCAGGTGATGGAAACTTTTATTTAAAAAAGACGAGCTACGTGCAAGCGCTTATGACGCATTGATCGATCTGGCGTATCATTTCCTATAAGACAAAAAAAAAAAGCTTGAATCATCGAAGTCAAAAGATTGTCAGTTTAAAATACTGAAAAATAAGTCGTCGCGTGATCTGTGGAAATCGCGAGAAATATTCTTCGTGCGATTTAATTCCAACGTTTTACAGCATAATTAATTAACAGTTTCGATAAGACGTCGAGTTTTTGATCCGATGGTGTTGTTACGGATATCCTTGAATTAAGAAAATGCGTACCAAGGAAGGCAACGTCTGATCGCAAAAGAACCGTCTTGCGATAGACGTAAAGTCTGATATACAATTATTATTGTTGTTACATGATTATCATTTTCAAAGTATCGCAAAGCTGAGGGTTTATCTTGCAGTAGAACAGAATCGAAATAGACGGTCGAGACGTATCGAAAAGGAAATAAAAAGAGTCGTTACGTGTGACAGATGTAATAATAGGTAACGAAACAGAATTATAAACGTTTACGTAAATATATGCAAATTAATCTAGCGTTTGATTCGAGCAGACGTCATTTAGCTTGCTAATAACTGAAATTTAATATACAGCAAAGGATCGTATTTACTCGGTCTATATGTTGAGTCATAAAACTAGATGACTCGCATAAGTTATTGCCGAGATGATTTTATAGACACTTCTAAGCGAATATCGTCTGATCGTCTAATTACATAAAATTATGATAAATACATTATATATATATATATATCGACGATGTTTAGGATTCTATGCATAATTATAATACAGATAGAATAACAGAAAGAAGGAACGATGAAATAAGTAGAACAATAATTCCTTTAAAATTCCGATTAAGCTACTGTATGCTATATATATATATATATATGTACAATGTAATGACAGTGAAAGTAACGATTAAAATTCATCGTTATTTATTCGACAAAATGTCGTATATACGCGTTAATAGAGCGACACGAATGGCATTAGCACGAAGTAAAATAATTAAATAGAAACAACAGTTCGGTTAAACATGGTAAATATGCATCGTTTTGTATTACAAGTTGCACACGTAAAACTTTGCAATTCCAACGTGTTCCACTAACAGTTAACTATAGAATGCTCATATTTAATACATTCTTCTGCACCTTCACGCTCGATAGGCGTTACACTTGACACCAAAGAACAACGTAGTGTCGTACACAGGTGCAAATCTATAAAAGCGTCATTCCCTTATACGTGAATTGCACGTTTTGTTACGCTTAAATTTAGTATATCGATTTGAAAATTAAATTCTGACGGAGTCCAATGTCAGAGAACGTCTAAAGGAATTTTATAACAAAATTTATGCAACGTAAAATTAAACTTCAATTCCTCTGGTCTAGGAAAATATTTTCTAACCCCAACCTCAATTTTCAAACTAGTCGAACATTTAAATCTCTCACCTGCGTTATGGTCAAGAGCGACAAAGAGTACAATTTTACCAGAAAGATTGTTTTAATTCCAAACCTTTATTCCGTAGAAATCTTTTTATTATAAAATCGATCCTGTGGACTCAACGTCGAATCTGTTGGAAACTGATATTTGGAGACAGAGAGAAACTGATAGTTGAGAGATTTAAATTTGTCAATTCGATGCTGCAATTTCATGTTTCGTTTAAAATGAACAATTTCGAGGTTAACCTGCCAAAGAACTTGAAAAGAACGACACTCGAAAGATAAAATCGAAAAAGCAAGGGAAGCAACGGTTTTAGGAACACGTTGTTTAGTAACTCGCACAATTAACTGATTCGATCGTAGTTTATTTCTTACACAGAATGAATTGCGCGAAAGACGATGGATAAAGCGTGTCTTAATAATTTCAGCGTTGCGTAATAATTTAAAAATGTTTCGAAGATATCACGCTATTGTTAGCATCACACGCTTTCCCCCGAGTTAAACATATTTCTGTTTTCGTCGTTTACTTTTACGATCGTGCACACCACCGTCAAGTGGACTTTCTTATACATTGTGTAACCATTAACTAAGCGAAAATATCTAATTTCGTAATAGCTCGTTGTTGTATTGAAGACGAAGCAGTTGGCGGATGGTTTCAGTCAATTCGGATGTAGCATAAGAAAATACAGAGAAAGAATAATTTTTCTCCGTTCGTAAATCACATCGCAAAGTTTAGAAACAAAACGATCTGTAATTTTAACGTTCGATGAAATGTTTCGATATAATCGACGATATAATCGACGCAAACCGAAATTCGCTGATAATGTCGTCAACAGAATCTGAAGTGCATCGACCAACTCGACTTCTTTCACGAGGCAAAATCAAAATGTCAGAAAATCGTATTCGCGAACTAACACGCAGATCTTCCGTCTTCGTGCGGCACCGATGTCACGCTAATGTTATTCGTTGTACCGATCCTCGTTTGCGTGAAGTTTTGCGAAACTTTACAGTGCAAGAGAATCTGAATATTCGTCCCATTATGCTTCCAAAGTTGTACAATATTACCGTAAAAAGAACGGTACGTAGCAAAGCCGTAAGAAAGCATGTTCAGTGGCTACAGAGAGTATCGACAGGTCGTTGCATTTATTCCGTCGTTTATTCTGTTTCAGCGCTTGCCTGGTGTTTTGTAAAAATGCAGGTTCGCCGAGCGACGAAGGAACGAAGACGATGGAAGAGGCGAGACGCGAAAGGACAGAGGCGAAGATAAAAAGCAGAGAAACGAAAAATGGAAAGGCTTCCCTGCTATAACTGTAATATCATGTACACGCTAATTGATTAGTATGGCTGATTAGTATGCTTTCGCGTAACTATGAAAATTTTCAGATTTGTGAGGATTAAACCGATTAGAAAAAGAAGCGTAGAAGACGATGGAAAAAAGTGGCTGATACTTACCATAGTCTTTGAACTTTAGGAAAGAGGAGTATGCGAGGAAAATAAAATCAAACGGTATATCGTAGGTACGTACGGATAACGAGAGAATAGCGAGAAACAGGTGCAGGAAAATGGAAGGAAAAATAGAAGAAAGAAAAGAAATAGGCGATAGAAAAGATAGACATCTGTTTTACTAAACAGCTCTGATCAGCTACCACTCTCGCACAGGTAGCGCGAAAATCGGCTGTACGTGGTGACGCAGGAGTGGGCGTTTTGCCGGTGTCGCCGTCGTTCGACGACGAAGCTCGAAACCGTCAGTTCACGCGAACGCTCGAAGATTAACGGCACAGGACGAGGAAGCCGGTCGACCTCTCGTACTCTTCTCGATCGGCCAGTCGACATCGTATCCACTAGCTCGGCCATTACAAGGTGTGCGAATAAGCTCGGGAAGCTCTTGTCGTCGTCGCGTCGAACAGTGATAATATTTAAATCCATGAAGGATTCGTCGAAAAGGACAATCTGAAAGGATTACTTTTAAAGGACGCTATTTTAATCAAAAGTATCTTACCGAGAAGAGAAGAATGTTTAAAAAAAAAAAAGAAAAAAAAATACGTATAACGTTGGAAAGAAGAAGTAGTTAGATGGTTGGTTCGATGATAAAGAAGCGATCTTGCGATCGTTAGATCGGAAAATACATAGAAATTCGCGATATTCGCTCGAAGTAGATAGACGAAGATTTTTCGAGGATTTTCAAAGGAATGCGTCTGAAGCCTCTCGCGCATGATTTTGCCGCTCGTGTCTTTCGTCGAGGCGTTAAGGTTACCTGGTACTCGTCGCTTTTGGGTCTACTTTCGTTTTTAACGACCGGACGAAAGCTTCATGAAACGCTGCGTGCTCCGAACGGACACAAGGTTTCCACAACTTCATCGAATAACCGGGTTTTCAGAATTTTTATCGGTCTTCGAGATTGCGTTTAACTTCTATCTTTTTCTCTTTTTTTTGGTATTTTATTTATATTCTTCTTTCTATCGATCGATATTTTCTCTTCTTTTTTCCATAGTTTAATATCTACGAAACGAAGTTTACCTTGCTATTTACTTATTTATTATTTCCTTTCCTATGGTTATTCGACAAAGATGATCGATCCACGCGTCGACAAACGCTAGATCTCTTTTCCTTCGTCGCTTTTACTCACTTTGCCCTTTTTCGTTTCCGTTTTCTGTCATTCGAGTCATTTTGTCGCGTGCATTCAGACGAAAAGCAGGTTCTCGTTTCTTCGTCCCCTTCGTCGCATTTATCGCTTAATTTTCTTCCTTCGTTGTTCTTCGTCATTTTCTGTTTTCCTTTTCATTTTCACCAGCGTCGGTCGAAGAAGAAGCGTTTTCCCTTCTGCCGTGGTATAGCAACTATATATAAACTATTCATGCTCGAGTTCGCAAAGTTTCTCAGTTTATATTTATGGTATATCGAAGGTTCGAACAGAAACTTATTACTCGCTTACGCGTCATAGTTATCGCTTCGCTGTATTTTGCCTACATTTTGTGTTTCCGTTATTGACGTTAATCTACGTACATCGGCCCACTTATCGCCATAGCGTTTCATCGACAAACTCCACTTATATGGCTAACCGTGATTGTTGCAGCGTGTTACTATGATAAAGCCGAAGAAACTTGGAATCATCGGTGGCTCTCTGTTCGCCTTTGGAGTTGTGTTCTGTGCGATCGTTTTCCCACCCTTCTTGAAGTGGAATATCAAAAACGTGAGTAGTGGCCAAGCATCTCTGGCAATCTGCCGATTATCCACGCACCTGTAAGCAACATCGTCGCTATTCTTATTATTATCACGTTCAATCTATCCGCTTCCTTCGTAGCGCAAAATTTACAGTCCAAGATTCCTGTAATTTCATAAGGACTTGAGTTCTCCTAAACGTTGTAATTATTGGCTTGGCAACTAAGTGATTGTAGATTTTCTCCATACAATCTATTGACAAAATCCGCGATCACTTAATGGCCAAGCTAATACTTACCAGCGAGGTGTATAGCGTAGATATAGTGTATATGCGATATAATGTAAATCATACTAATTACAAAAACAAATTAACACACTTTGGTATCGTTTGACGTTGCCAGATGATCCCTTGTCGAGTACAAAATAAATGACAATTTTCTTCCCTTTTGTCTCTCGCTCATTATCGCTTATCTCTTGTCCCTTTTAATTAGAAATTACAATTAATAAACGAACGTTATGTATAAAGTACGTGTTCACACATACCGTTACCATTACACGTCCAGTTTTCACCTGCTATCGCCGTTTCAAGAACAAAGCAGCATCTCACTCGGAATAATTGTCGTTGCCCTTTGTTTCTTTTCGTTAGCTCCGATCCTGTATTTTTGTAACTTTATGTAATTTGTCCACGTTGTGCGTGTGTCGTTGTTTCGCGGCTTTCGTTACCGTTGTTCCTGCAATTTCTCTCCCAATAAACGTTAATGTACATACAGATCTATGCAATATCGTTAACGCGTTATACCAAGATATAGCGGTATTTAGACAAACGAGAAATTAAGATTCATCTTGAAGCAATAAATTAAGGGGGCGTCCTGAATTGGAATGTTCTAAAATTTTGTTTAAAAGAGTAGGAAAGAAACGAAGTTATTGAATTTTGAGGTATGGTTTCATATATATTTAAGAAATATAAAAAAATTCTTTTTTAAGTAAAGAAAGAAATTAGAACAGATTTCTAAGCCTAGTTCACGGGCTGCAGTTTTCAATCGGCGGGGAAGATCCACCTCGTAATTCTTGCCTGAAACAGAAAACCAAAAGAGGATTAAATTATTATACATTTTTCTCCTCGATGAACTAAAAAAAAAAAGCAGAAAATAGCGTGAAATTAAACATTTTGGCAGGTTTAAAGAGAACATGTGTTTTATACAAAGAAAAAATAAACTTCAAGATGTTATAACAATTTTTCAATAAACTTTCTGACAAACTTTCTTAGTTCATCGAGAATAGATTGTAATAGACGCAATAGCCTCGAGAGGATAAAGAATTAAGATACAATACGATACAATGGAACGTAATAATAACATTAACAATAGACATGTTAATATTATACGTTTATCGCATTGTCGTGTGATGTTACATGTTGCTGTTCGTTACATCGATATGCAGAGTGTCCCGGTATTTTTATGCGTTACAAATCAGCGGCGATTCCGCATGGAAGAATAAACGGGAAACGATAGAACGAATATTCTCTGTCTGATTTTTCTTCTGTTCCAAGCAGCGAAGAGTTTCAGTGACGCAACATAGAATAAAGTAGCACACGAACGTCAATGACATGACGGTAGTACGCCAAGAATCGTGATAAAACGTTATGTCCGCGGTTAATAATTGTCTATCCGTCGTTTAATTGGATAACGCGAAACATTATATCGAATGACTAAGTTTCCACTTTGTTCTGTGCGCGAACGACAGGTCGCGGATCATTGGCGGTGACGCAGGTTGGAGATTTTGTGAATTCGAGTTAGTCGCATTTCTTAATTTTTTGGAATATCCCTCGAGCAATTCCGCAGAGCTGCCAGGGTGTTATACGTACGTGTATGTATATTTATTATGGGGATTTTTCTCCTTTGCAACAGAAGTATATACAACCAGCAAACGAATTCCCCATCGCTTCAAGGAATGATATTTCAGAAATATTTAGAAAATGTGGTAAACGTAACGCGAAGACAGGTATTTTATAAAACGTGTATTCTGATGTAACGTCTGTCAAGGCTGATTTTAAAGATACTAATCTTCACGAGAAAATGAGCTATCTGCAGTTTGTACAAAATATATCGTAACACGTACATCGTAACACCCAAACAGCAGGCAGAAATACGACGAAGGAAGTTCGCACGAACGTGCGACCTCCTATCCGACAATGTTTCAAAATCGCAGCCAATTTGGCGTTTCGAAGCTCGTCGAAGAATTTGGCGATATTAAAAAGTTCCAGCGTAGAATAACGCGGGTAGCCACTTCGACGAGCAGCTTCCGCAAAAGCAAAGCAGACAGTTGCGGATTATCGAGACGCGACAATGATTAAAAATTTTAAAGAAGGTCGGACAGAAGGCGTTGCTCGTACGAACATTTTCTCATCGTATCGCGTGCCTGCTGTCCACTCGTGAAGCGAATCTCGCACGTCGCGATACACTCTGTATATCAGTGGTAGTTTACACACACGTGTGCTTACATAGTTTTTCATCGAACGTATAAAAGTTGACAGTATCTCGTTCGTACGTGACATTGATTAACAAAATGATCGACAGCAAGTAACGTTGAAACCTAATACCGAGATGCGCGAGTTATGGTCCACCTTTCCCGTTCCATTGGACTTCAAGATCTACCTTTTCAACGTGACGAATCCTACAGAAATTACAGCAGGCGAGAAGCCAATCCTCGAAGAAATAGGACCATTTTTCTACGAGTGAGTATGTCGAGGATCGTTTCAGCCACATAGAACGCTGCGATCTATTTCTATCTTTGCGTATTATCTCTTAGCGTAGATTAACGTGGGTCTACGATTTGCTCGAAATTCCAAGTACGTAGCTGTAAGTGGAGGCTCGCGAGTTAATACGAGTACTCGTGTTATTTAATTAACTCGCCAGGCTCGAAAGCAACTTGTACAGACGGAATACTTGACCGGCACGACGAACGAGAATCGTCGTATCTTCTATGTTAGAAACTTAATGAAACTTACGAAGCGAATCTTGGCTATTGGATGCGATTCGGGTTTATAAGTACGTACAGTCGTCGAGAAAAGTTAGACAACGACAACAGGTATCGGTGAAGCTTAATGGAATCGGTACTGTTACATTCTCAAGTTTTATTTGTTATATATCGTCCTATGAAAAGTTCGTTCCGTTTTACGTTCCGATTCGACACGCGTTGATCGAATTATATATTAATATAATTATATATGGCGGGATTCTGTTCAATGTTTTCTCATCTTTCACGTAACGAGTCGAATATTCCATGCTTCCAGAACTTCTCAGGTTTTTCGCCGAAGAACTTTTCCATACGATGTTTCGCGTCGACCGAATTCTTTTCAAAATCTGAACGAATCTTCCATAGGACGATATATAACAAATAAATATAAATGCACAAGCTGCCTGTTTACTTATGTTTGTTCCCGACTGTACGTATCGAATTTGCTCACATCGCTAGTTGTTACAAGTCGCCAATTAACACTAGAACTAGCACACCAGTCAAATTGAATGGTTTTACAATTTTATTTTAAAATTCCTACTTCGTGTTATATGTTTTTCCGCAATGATGAAACGACTTTCGCAACGATAACTGAAAGAATAATATAATGAATTTTATTTTCTTTTTTACGTATTCAAATTGAAAATAATTTTGTATCAAGGCTACTTATACAACACCGGTGAAAATGACTGGTACTTGTCAAAGTGTAAAAGGGTCCTGCAATCTGTTTATCGAGCCTCGATTAACCAGTTTCCTCGTTTTGTACAACTCGCCACGCGTTTTTCAAATCTTTACCGCGTATCACTCGATACGATGATATCAGCTATCAGGAAAATTCCGGATCGATCGCTAGATCGCTAGATGCTAACGCTAGAAACACCACAGCGGTCGAAATGACCGGCTCTGCGATTTTATAAACGTGTCAACCCTCGTTTAGGGATCCCAGATGGATCAACAATACGAAAAATGTACTACATAAGATGGAATTGTTTTTGTGAGAAAGTAATAAATCGATAAATATAAAAATATTCTATTATTAGGTATTTTTTAAAGACCAGTCATTTTCACTGGTTTTGGTAGAAATAGCTTCGTCTTAACTATCGGTAGTTCTAGCGTTAATTTAATCGACATTCGTTCGAGTACATTTATGGCCACGAGTATGCCACGTGTATACGGTACATTTTATTCGAATACAGCGAATTAGAAAATGTGTCTCCTCTTCAGCGAATATAAACACAAAGTAAATATGGTCGATCGAGAAGAAGACGACAGTTTGGAGTACAACTTGAAAGCAACTTGGTTTTTCAATCCGTCGTTGAGCAGCCCATTGACCGGCGAGGAGGAGCTGGTCTTTCCTCATGTTCTTATTCTCAGCATGATCAAACTTACCCTTGAACAACAACCAGCTGCAATAGGAATTCTCAGTAAGTGTTGATCGTATCTTTCTTAACGGTGGAAGATCCAGCGCACGATCCACGATATTGTCAACATACGTAGAGTAGGTCGAGGCGAATCGGATCATTTTCCGTTTTCATAGTAAGCAAATAACAGCGATCATCCAAAGCCTATAACAAATATCACGTTAAAAACGGTTCCATCGAATTATTTATTATAACAAACAAATCAAGCAAACAAATCGCTCGTTCGAATATTCGTATCACCCGTGAGAAATTTGCATACTCGTTAAAAATTATATTTTATATATATCTAATTTACTGTTACGATATAATCGCGTTGAGCGTCGTGAAATTTCCAAAAGCTTTCGCGTAACACATGTATCGCGTAAATAAAAGGCGTGAAAACGTGTGGGGATCCGTTTGTTGCGGGAAGCGGCGTCTTTAAAATTCCGTCTCGTGCATTAAATCGAACGTTCGTTCGTTTCGATCCAAAAGTAAAGGTCGGCTTGGCCTTAGCTAGAAATACACGAGAATGAAACGATGCGATGATTTAAAAGCGAAAGAGGGTCGCGAGAAACGTTTTACTTATGGCTAACGATAAGTTACTTACCTTCTCCTTGAACGAACGGATCAATCTATTCGTCTAACGCCTCGTGTACTCCATTCTCTTCGTTTGCTTGTATACTTTTCCGCGGATGTCTTTCGCGCGAATCTTTCCACACGCTTCTCCGGCATAGGTTCGCAAAATTGAAGCGTTCGCGAAAAATTGTAGCCAAAGCTACATCCACATGGAAGCAGAATATTTTTCGATATATATTTCGATCTTTTGCCACGAAATACTCGTGACGAGTATCGTATTAGGTTTCTTTCGTTTTATAAGTTTATGATATCTAGTAGTAGTTTAATGTACTAAATATCGTTTGTTCTATTGAAACAAAATGGATCGTATATAATTCGATAAAATGATATGAAAGGAAGAACGTTGTGCATCTATCATTTCCTGACAAAACGAAAGAAATTTTCGGACAACCTAGTACAATTGCCGTGAGCGTTGCAATTGCCATGATCGTATTAGGCAAGAAACGTTACCATACATCATCCAATACATACATAAACATTAACATACATCGTCCAATTAACGCTCGCTATTTCTGCACCCAATAACAAAACACCATCCAATCGTGGAATCGAAGAGCGGTCGTAAAAGACTCTGTAAGCGTCAAAATTGAAAGATTTCCATCACTCGTCGAAGAATGTTCTCTACGTTGCAATGAGAACATCGCGGTATAGAATCTAAGTGCAATTTCCCTTCCTAAATTAACTGTTGAAAATGACAACGTGAGTTCGCGCCCGCCATATACAGATGCGCTAGTTACAATAAATAGTAACTAGAAGTTAGTTCTAGATACAATCGATAGATTTAATCGATAGGTTTAAGATGTTCTTTTGTTTTTATCCCTAGCCCATGCAAGAAAGTGCAATAAAGGTTTTTCGGCTCAGAACTGTGTGATAGATTTATCCAAAGAATAAAACAATAGCTATTATGATCCTACCTCTAAATACAGAAATAGCAACATTAACTATAAACATCGATAAATAATTGCTCAATCGTTTCCTGGCTTTTGTCCACACACTATCTGTCCAACCGAAAAGAACATTGAATTTTCTTCGCAAATAACAGCAAATAAACGATACGCGCTTCTCTTTCTCACGAACCTGGTCTACACTGCATCCGCGTAAGGTTTCTTTTTCTCCTGAAAAATTTGTTTCTTCCCACTTACACAATGTTTTCTACGAACGCTCTTGGATCTTCTACTAAACATCATTGTACGAATGTTCACATCCGCAGATAAGGCCGTGGACAATATCTTCAAGAAACCAACTTCTGTATTCGTAAGAGCAAAAGCAAGGGAGATATTGTTCGATGGTGTGCCTCTGGACTGCACGGGGAAGGACTTCGCTTCGAGCGCAATCTGCAACGTTTTGAAAGAAAAAGAAGACGCTTTGTTACCCGATGGGCCTGGGCGCTACCTGTTCTCCCTTTTTGGTCCAGTACGTACAAATACGTATAACGTGTACGAGGTTGCGGTCCACCTTGGGTATCACGTTATTACGCGTTCGTCTCTACTCTTAACACTTTACCGATCGACAGCCTATTAATCAGCTCTTTATCGCCAATGCTTACCGACCGATAACCTAATAATCGGCTTTGTGTCGCCGACAATCTTTCTCATTATTTGAGCAGTAATTTGTAATTTAGTACCAAGGTACCTTGCTCAGTTGCGTCAATTGCGTTGCTTTGTAAACTCCCACAGTTTTATACCAATTTGAAAAACTTACCATTCGCGATTAAAGGAAAGAATGGTATTAGAGAGTCTAAACCGAAACAGAGCCGGCGCCAGGGAGAATCTGCGCCTGAGCTGCCGGTCGGACGCGCGTATGCTATTGAATCGCTAGCGGTCGGTAAAGTGTTAACCGTTTGAGTCTCGGGAGTCTTTGAGAAAACAAAGTGGAAAAATCGCGAACAGCGCCATAGCGCTTGTCTTAATCGATTGCGATGAGAAACAAGCGGCGCTCGTCATATTTGTATTTTATGAAATACATCTATATTATTATATATACATACTATTGTCCGTAGCCTGCAGGATGTTTGTTATCCTGTTACTGTTTCATCAGCCTGTAACACTGTGATCGACCTTCTTTTTTTTTTTAGAAAAACGGCACCGTTCTTCCCGACCGTATACGAGTGTTACGGGGGGTAAAGTACTGGAAGGACGTCGGAAAAGTGACCGAGGTGAATGGAAAGCCAGAGTTGGACATTTGGACCGAGGATCAATGCAACGAGTTCAATGGCACGGATTCCACCATCTTCGCGCCGTTGCTCACGGAACAGGACGATATCGTGTCCTTCTCACCGGACATTTGTAGAAGTTTATCGGCTCGGTTCGACCGCAAGACCAAAGTCGCAGGTGAATTCCTTGAGAAGTATAAGACCGCGAATCTTTATTCAAATTCCTATGTTTACGACTATGAATTAAAAGGGTGGAATGTAAGTAAAAAAGAAAGAGTTGGTTCGCGTATTAAATATCGTAACGAGTAACTATAACTTGGATGTCTTCCACGTAGGCATAGATGCAAAACGTACGGTTATTTCATTGTATGCATCAACCTTCAAATTTCTTATGAACGCTAGTCGTAACGCTGCACTTTTGCACGTTGCTTAACATTCGTAAAAGCTCGCAGTCCAGTTGCAAGGACGCTGCGGATGTACGTTTCTATGGAAAATTTGTAAAGAAAAAGGGTAAGAGCGGAATAGAAAAATCGTTATGCGTCTTATCTTGAGCATTTCGCGTGCAGCGTGTAGTACAAGGTGTCTCGACAATTGTAGTGCGATGGACAACGCGGTGAATCCACGTGAGACGAAGTCGAATCCAAGTCGAATACGTAGAGTAAAATTGTGGACACCTGGTTTCGAAGATCTTCGCGTAGATTAGCACAGAAACGCTTCTTTCGATTATTATTACTAAATGGAAAATTCGTTTTACAGGTATCAACACTTACCACTACACAGCTGATTTGGGTGATATGAGCACAAATCCCAAGGAAAAGTGTTTCTGTCCCGCGCCAGATAATTGTCTAACGAAAAACCTTATGGACTTGACCAAGTGTGTAGGCGTGCCACTTATTGCTTCTCTGCCACATTTGCTTGGGTCGGATGAAAAATACCTGGAAATGGTCGATGGACTTCATCCCAACGAAGCACGTATTTGTAATTCTTACTCTCGTTGTCCTCGTCGAGCGACAGCGTGGACGTATTTTCGTTTCAAAAATTCATATCTCCGATTAATTTTGACCAACTCTGGTTACCGATATCGCTGCGCGCGTATCGACCGGTTTAGCTCGAAACGCTCGAATGTCTGGAAAAATACGAATGTTACGAAAAAATGTCTCGAACAAAAATTGTATTACGTCGAGTTCGTGTTATACGATTTACCGTACGATTTACTGTACTCTACGATCTTCAAACGAGTCTTCTTTTGTTATTTGTCGAATGAACAGGTTGCACTTAAAAAACGCTACGAACTTGCGTCTTTCGCGTCATCCATTATCGAGGCAGAAACGATTAAATTTGGTATACACCAAAGCTAACCGACAATCGACCGTTAAAATACTTTTGCGAGTAGTTTTATAGCTATATAACTAACTAGCTATATGGACAAGTGTCCAGGAAATATCCGGAAATCGTGGCTTCTATGTGCATTATCATATTCGTCTGAAACTTTGCCGAAGTAATCGCGATGGTCGACTGTTGTTACAGTGTCGATGAAATTTCGAAATCTTCTCTACAACGCGCGTTAGATATTCTTAACGGATCTTCAGAAGTGTAGGAATACTTTCGCGAGCGACTGTACGTAAAGATAAAGAAAAAGGAAATACGTATTACGTTTCTTACACGGTTTCCTTTTGCAGGAAAAGCACGGCATCAACATGGACTTTGAACCAATGACAGCCACTCCTTTAATCGCACGCAAGAGGCTACAGTTCAATATGTTCCTTCAGAAGGTTGAAAAATTCAAGTTAATGAAGAACTTCCCAGAGTGCTTATTTCCATTCTTCTGGGTCGAGGAGGGAATAGAGCTCGGCGGTGAGTTTCTGGCGAAGCTGAAGAAGGTGTTCAAGATGATAAGCATAATCGGGTGAGTAACTTTTGACGAGAGTTTTAGGGAAGTGCAAAGTAAGTGACAAACTGTTTATAATTCATAATACGATCATTTAGTACGAGTTATATAATTAATCAGAACTCTTTAGTAATCAATTTATTTATTTATTTATCAATGAAAACATATTAATCAGAACTCTTCCAGAGCATCATTCAACAAGCGTAATATTTGATTAAAAATCAACGAGCACGTTTAAAGATATTTCTGGTTACGTTTTTCAGCGTGATACGTTTGAAAACAATTTACTCGATGGAGAGGTGACTGAGCAAAATTTATCGTTTCGTGAAATTCCTCAAAAATCGGAACGCTTCCAGAGCGGCATTCAACGAGCGTAATATTTTATTAAACGTCAACGAGCACGTTTAAAGATACTTCTGGTAAAGCTTCTCAGCGTGATACGCTTGAAAACAATTTACCCGATGGAGAGGTGACTGAGCAAAATTGATCGTTTCGTTAAATTCCTTAAAAATCAGAACGAACTTTCTTGGTTGATATTATATCTAACATATTGACAACGTTTTCGTACTATGCAAATACGTGTAACGTAAAAACACATTCACAACGTTTCCTTTATAGCATCCATTGCTTTTCTTTTTTTTATTGTTTTATTTAATAGTAGTTGACATTTTTGTAGAACAGTGTTAAGATTTAACTGGAAATTGCACAGAGTATGCCGGTAATCAGCATGCAAACGATATTAACGATACGACGCAGAATCATGGACGATTAAAGAAAGAAAGCGTGGAATTGTTCTAATGGTATTTTAATCGTGTTTCGACGTAACGAGTTTAATAATTTAGGTGTTTGTGTCAAATAGGTTCATGAAGTGGCTGACGATAATAAGCGGCGCTTGCGTGAGCGGAGCAGCTGCCGCGATGTTCTTCAAGAACAAAGACAAAGGATCGTTGGACGTGACGAAGGTAACTCCGCAGTCGCAAAATGGGAAACACGAGGATGAGAAGAAATGGCCTAATCAGATGACCATCAGTACGATACAAAGCGCGGCGGTGCCATCTAATCTCGACGCGAATTAATTTATTAGTCAGTCGTATCTCCAAGCTCTACGATCTTTGTATAGTCGAAAGAGAATTTGTCGAATAAATGAAAAATCAACGTTCGCGTTAATTAGACGAAATTTCCATCGTGCGATAACGTTTTAATATCAAGATTAAGAAGTCGGTTTTGTCCGTTTTACATAGACGACAGATGATAGGAAAAGAGAAAGCATTGATACTCGTCACTCGTCACTCGTCACTTGTACAAATTCGCTAATAATATTAACGTAACTCTAATGAAACTCAGGAAGTGTACAGAAGTTGTAGATCGTGTATTAATCGAGGACGTTTTGTTTTTACGTATGATATATATTTAATATCATTCTTTTCCCTCTCTTAGTTATAAATCTTGTGACCACAGCGTACAATAATGTTAACGTATTGCCAGACAATTCCGTAACGAGTGTATTGATAGTAGTTACCTTTTGCCACTAATTCTGATAAGTGCAGTTGTAATCGATTAAGGCGAAACCAACGAAACGCGATCGTCCAGTCGCAATTTACAACGTGTACTTCAAAATTGCTCAATCTGTTGCAGAGAGTATTAGAGTAAGCTATAAATCACGAGATAAATAGGTTTACGAATGACTTTGTTACATCGTATAGAGACAAACGGTAACCATTGCCGACTGGAAATGTTATATATTTCGATCGAACGTAAGAGACTCGATTTTTAGTCCCGGCTCTTATACATTAATGTCTTTAGAACGAGCGTATATACAGCTATTTTATTCAATTACCTTTAATTCGAAAAGCTTGACGTAAGTTTCTGTTAAAACACGTTTCTCCGAGTACCTATATACGTACTTTTCTTCGTGTATTTTTACGAGGTAAAAAATTCTCACGAAATTGCAACCAACGACAAACGATTCTTTATAAAAATTCTTATACGTATCATGTACTTACTTATATCCTGATAGTATTACAATTAATATACGATATAACATACATTTAATGTAACGTATCACTCTTATATATTTTTCTACATTGCACATGAATATTAAAAACATTTCTAGTGGACAATATTATGATCTACTTGTATGACTTTCTATAGCAGTCCTGTATATTGTGTATGTACAAGTCGCAAACGCTTTAAACGTGTAATTTATGCGAACAGATCAGCGCATTCATTTTTTTTCTTTTTTTTATAAAAATTGATAATTATCTTAGTCAAGTCAATTTTCTTTTAGCAATAACTTTCGTGCGGTGTTTCACCGTGTGCGTAATTATATTTAGTTCAATTTCCTAAGCTCTTAATGCGTTAATTCTTAAAGATTATTTTAACGATCTCTCGCAGTCTATTATAACACGAACGAAATGTCCACACATTGCGATATCGAACGTAATATACAAATGTATTGTTGTTAAATTTGTGCGTTTCTCTTATCATTAGATGGGTTGAAAACGAGAGAGCGTATTTCTCTGCAAACGGCAGGCAGGACATAGCATAAATCCTCGAATATTTGCGTTTCGATGTTTAGAGACACACAGAGATCTCCTCGGTTGGGGATTAATTTTATTCACGATTTTCTCAAATCGAACATCTCGGCACCTGTACCGTGTTTCCTTTGAACCTCTCGCTTAGTTCTGAACGTTACGTTACTTTGAAATGTAATCGAAGCGTAGATCGAACCGTAACGATAAATAAATAATATTTTCTAACGTGGTATCTTCGGATAATTGTTATTCGTTAAATATCGAAATCTTCGGAACTAATTTGTCATACCTTCGGCAAATACGCTTTTGCTTTTGCTAACGATATTCATTTCGCGATAAAAATATAAAATTCACGATTCAGAAGTAAATATGATTATCGTTGCAACGAACGTTGTGGTATTTGCTACAGAATTGCGAACTATAAATTATAATACGAAGAAACGACACCAAGTTATCACGATGTATCGTCTTATAAAACATAGTTATTGAGCATAATATCTAATTCTAACGCGCTTAAAGGTTGAAATCTCGTTAATGATTTGTTACCGTTTCATTGATTCTACCAATCGATTGACGTACGTTCTCCGCTAATGAAATTCCACTACAAATTGCGAACAATTTTCTGAATATGCTTTTAATAAAAATAGGTAAACGAGATAGTTTCTTCTTCTATCTTCTTGTTTGTAAATGTCTCGATGAGTGAAATGTTGCTTTAATCTTCGATCGACATAATCAATATTTACGCAACGTTTATAACAAACGTGCTAAATTATACAGCGCGTAAACATTCGTCTATTTCAGTTTACATTTCCATAGTGAGAGCGCGGATATTTACGCGAATGCGTATATTTTTATAGCAAATGGACATGAATCGATTTACCATTCTTGCGCGATTGAAATTCACCTTTTTCTTCCGCGTCAATTCGAGTCATGAAATTCTAATCGCCACGTCGAATCGTAATTAAGCTATAAAGAGACGGATATCTTGGTGCAAGAGGTATCGATAACTACGAAGCGATCAACAACACGACTTCAGAGGGACATTCTTTTCGTCGTCGAACGCGTTTCTCGAAGCCACGTAAACTCCTCTCGAGTCGCTCTTTTCTTAAAAATCTCAGCTTGCAATAACATAACAGTGAAAACGACGATTATAAATTTAACCGAAAGAAATTTCCTGCACGTCGCCTTATAAATTAACGTTAATTGGCCAACATAATCCATTAGCTGCTCGTACACGCGTACTGTAAAAATGTCCTAATTACAGGTAGCTAAACAGCAAATACCGCATCGTTAAAGCACATTTTGCTTCCTACGATTCCGCGCCAGTTTATCTCTATATCTTATATAATCCAAGCGCACAAACATCCGCGTCCAATCCACGATGCAAGTCCGTCGCTGAAACCAGCTATAAAATCCAGCTCGTACACGCCCACGAGCAAACTGGCGAACCCTCTTCTTCATCCCGGTGACCTCCTGGTTCCGTTCTTCACCCCGGAATCGTTTCTACAGAGCAACAGATTTTTGTACGCGCTTCTATACTCGGAGCTCATCACCACGTAAACCACAGGATTGATACACGTAGTCAAGTAGATCAAAATGTAACTGGCGATATTCAAGCCTCTCCAATCGATCGCATCCTTGAAGGTCTTCGTAACGGTGATCGGCAAGTAACAAACGAGAAACGACGAAAATATCACCAGAATCATCTTCAGCAGTTTTTTGTCTTTGTTGCTCATCCTCGGCGGGCCATCGGAATTGCGGAATTTTCGGACGCTTCTAAATCTCGACTCTCTGCGAGTCATCGTCGGTCTCCTCCTGCTGTTGGCCGATCGATCCGGCGTGTTCGACCTCGAGCTGTCCAACCGGTCGCCGTCCATAGACGCTCTGGAGTTGAATCTCTGTACCCAAAGAGCCGACTCGATGACGAACGAGGCTCTGCTAGTCATTCTCTCCAATTTA
Source organism: Bombus terrestris (assembly GCF_910591885.1). Lineage (NCBI taxonomy): Eukaryota > Metazoa > Arthropoda > Insecta > Hymenoptera > Apidae > Bombus > Bombus terrestris. Next base: position 3,009,987 of record NC_063278.1, on the reverse strand, counting down.
TTTCGAGCGTTCGCGGAAGCTTTCTCAGCCGATTCTTTGATCTTAATTCGGTCATTCGCGAGAACGGTGTCAGCCGCGTCCAGATCGTCCACGTATGGTATATCGTCTATCTTTATTTCGAAGCTAGGCTTCGCTCTATCACAGTCGTCGACGAGTTTCTGGCTCGTCGTTTTCCGCTTCCTCTTCCATTTTTGCTTCTGCTTCCTCCTTTGCCGCGTCCTCTCCTCTTCGTTCTCGCCTTCCTCGTCGTCGTCCTCGTCGTCCTCTTCCTCGGACCCGGCCGAATTCTGTTCCCACGAAAGTTGCTCGGACAAGGATTCTTCGATCGCCGATCTCGAAGGCGTACTGGAGCAGTTGAGCCGGTTTGGCGAAGTTACGGTGCACTTGGAGGAGAAGTTGGCGCAAAGTACGCTCGCCGCGCAGCTCGAACCCACCACCGACAGTTCTTCCTCCTGGATCCTCGGTGATACGGATCGTCTCTGTAACCGAACGAAGCAAAGAACGACGATCACCCGCTGTTCCTACAGTTTCGCGAAATCGATGCTTTACGAAAAAACGTAGGCGCTGACAGGGAAGACGATTTGCAGGTTTTTAACCGACGAGGACCTACGACGTCGACCCGCCGTTGCGCGTTACGCTTACCTCGTGGTTGCTTTCAACAGCGTCCGTGCCGGCATTTACGTTCCGATTTCTACTTTTGCAAGCGGTTTTCCGAACGATGTAGAAGATTCTCGCGTAGCAAACGACGATCGCGATACAAGGAATCAAGAAGGCAACGACGAAGAGGAACTCCTTTGGACTTCGACCATTTACGTCCGGCAGGATGGAACAAGAACCAATGGCGACGTCCAGTCCGAAGCGACCCCAGTTCCCAAACCACGTAACGACCAGGGCACCGAATGCGATCATCCACGTACTTAAAATCATCGGTGTTATGTATCTCGATTTGTATATCCTGAAAACAGGTAAGACAGGGGGCCTGAGAATATTCGCAAATATTTGCAGAAGCATCGTCCATGGCGAAACAAAATTATCCGCATGCTGTCGAACTGGATAATAATTCGATTTTGCAAATAATTCAAACGCGAAAGAATAATTGACGATCCGACGAATATATTTGTATAGGCGAATATACGTGTACTGATACGTACGCACGGTCGATTAGGGTGAAACGCGCGTGTTTAGTCTACTGTAACTCAGTTTCATTGCGGATGGAGTTGATTTATACCGCGCTACGAGCGTCTCACGTTGAACGACCAAGTCGTGGCTTACGCTATCAGCAAAATTACAAAATCCAAATAGGCAATTTTCTTTCGCGTTCGCATGATTTGCGATGGTTAACCGGTTTGCTGTTTCGGACGAGTACACCGGTGGTGAAGAAACAGCGATATTTTGCGCTACGACGAGTATACTCGTCGCGCGTAGAAAGCATTAGGTCGTCCGAAAAGTTTCTTTCGTTCCGTGAGGTGATAATAGATGAACAACGATTTCTGTTTTATATTATTTTATCGAATTAGGTACGATCCATTTCGTACTATTTCTATTATTATTATGTTCGTGCATAATTCAATAAACTGGTAACAAACGAAAAACATTGGGCGTCTGAAAGAAACTTTTCGGACGACCTAACATTAGGTCGAAGGAAACGATGGATGCGCAACATTCTTGTTTTATATTATTTTATCGAATTACGTATGATCCATTTTGTTCTATGAAAATAAAGATCACAACGTTCGACAGATTAATTTTCACGACTTTGTACAAAGATGTATCGTCGTAGAAGACGCGTCTGTAAGAGAAAGACACTTTCCGGACAAGCCAATAGTTGCTCTTTAAATTGCAATTTAGTAATGGCAGTAAGTTGCAATAATAAAATCACGAAATAAGAAAATTGTCGTTTCGTCGCGACTCAACAGCAGAACTACCGATAGTTAAGACGAAGCTATTTCTACCAAGACCAGTGAAAATGACTGGTCTTTAAAAAATACCTAATAATAGAATATTTTTATATTTATCGATTTATTACTTTCTCACAAAAACAATTCCATCTTATGTAGTACATTTTTCGTATTGTTGATCCATCTGGGATCCCTAAACGAGGGTTGACACGTTTATAAAATCGCAGAGCCGGTCATTTCGACCGCTGTGGTATTTCTAGCGTTAGCATCTAGCGATCTAGCGATCGATCCGGAATTTTCCTGATAGCTGATATCATCGTATCGAATGATACGCGGTAAAAATTTGAAAAACGCGTGGCGAGTTGTACAAAACGAGGAAACTGGTTAATCGAGGTTCGATAAACAGATTGCAGGACCCTTTTACACTTTGACAAGTACCAGTCATTTTCACCGATGTTGTACAAGTAGCCTCGATACAAAATTATTTTCAGTTTGAATACGTAAAAAAGAAAATAAAATTCATTATATTATTCTTTCAATTATTGTTGCGAAAGTCGTTTCATTATTGCGGAAAAACATGTAACACGAAGTGGGAATTTTAAAATAAAATTGTAAAACCGGTCAATTTGACTCTGTGCTGGTTCCAGTGTTAAAACCCTTTGAGTGCTGAATACTCGCGGCCTATGCCGTCCGTACGGACGGCGCGCGTCTAGCGCTGACGATCGCTGTGGACGGAATACTTTTTCGTTAGATTGAACTCTGTCGATTGACTATTCAAAGCGCAAATCGTAATAAGTCATAGTAATTCTTTTGCACGAGATTAAACGATTCAAGAGCGTTATTTTTTAGCTATTTTTAATTATTTATTATAAACATTGAAATTTACAGTTAACTAGAATTTGGGTAATAAACTAGAAAACAATAAACTAGAAAACTAAATTTAGTAGATATAACGCGAGTTAATAATTTAGTTGTGTGTAAATTCTTTTGCACGAGATTAAACGATTCAAGAGCGTTATTTTTTAGCTATTTTTAATTTATTATAAATTAATTTATTTATATCATATAATTTATTAATCATATTAATTTATTTATATCATATAATTTATTTATATATTTAATAAATTAATTTATTATAAACATTGAAATTTACAGTTAACTAGAATTTGGGTAATAAACTAGAAAACAATAAACTAGAAAACTAAATTTAGTAGATATAACGCGAGTTAATAATTTAGTTGTGTGTAAATTCTTTTGCACGAGATTAAACGATTCAGGAGCGTTATTTTTTAGCTATTTTTAATTTATTATAAATTAATTTATTCATATCATATTAATTTATTTATATCATATAATTTATTTATATATTTAATAAATTAATTTATTATAAACATTGAAATTTACAGTTAACTAGAATTTGGGTAATAAACTAGAAAACAATAAACTAGAAAACTAAATTTAGTAGATATAACGCGAGTTAATAATTTAGTTGTGTGTAAATTCTTTTGCACGAGATTAAACGATTCAAGAGCGTTATTTTTTAGCTATTTTTAATTTATTATAAATTAATTTATTCATATATATAATTTATTTATATCATATAATTTATTAATCATATTAGTTTATTTATATCATATAATTTATTTATATATTTAATAAATTAATTTATTATAAACATTGAAATTTACAGTTAACTAGAATTTGGGTAATAAACTAGAAAACTAAATTTAGTAAATATAACGCGAGTTAATAATTTAGTTGTGTGTGAAAAATTCAGTGCTTGAGAAAACTAAAAAGACCAGATGTAGAGTTTTCTTACAAGTGGTGACCGCTTCAACGATAACGAGCCACTATTGGCATTCGTTCACTGCCGTAAGCAATGCATTTATATTTATTTCACATAAACGTAACAGTATTACTTCTGTTCGGAAAAATTGAAAAACCCATACATGCGTCCTTAGTCCATGCCGGGCACTTACAGAAAGCGCATATATACGTCCTTAGTCCGCACCGATAGCTTTAGCCAGACACCTATATGCGCCCACAGCACTCAAAGGGTTAATTCTATGTCACAACAGTCACGCGTACTTTTTTTTTCAAAAAGCTTTGGAAAAAGATAGCGACGCGTAACCGGCGAGTAGAAACATCGCAAAAATACTTGGTTTACTTACCTGGGATAAAATCTAGGATGGCCTATCATAACGTAACGATTGATCGTGATCGCTAATATGGAAAACAGGCTTACTGCTACCAAGCCGTATCTTAACAAAGGAAACAGTTGACACAGAAGCGGACCGTGTCGCCAGGAACTATGCCAGAAGGTTGACGTGGCAAGAGGAAGATTGAAGCAACAGAACATCAAATCCGAAAGTGACAGATTCATTATGAAGATCGCGGTGGCGTTTCTTAACTGCGAACAATGGTAATTAAAGGAAATGTTAATTTAATTATGTATCAAGCGTAAATTCGATCGTAGAGAATAACTGTACATACTGTACATACACACAGTTGTGCATAATCGTAGTTAAATGTACAACTACATATTGCAAATCGTAAGTAGGTACAAAGTAGGAATTATCGTGCAATATAAACATATAAACTTATTATTAAAGATATATTTACTAATGGCAAATGACGGTAATGATAATAATTTACAGTGTCACGATAATTCTCGTGAAATCGATAATTCCATCGACTCATCCGCCGCTTTGTTTTACTCGCGATAGTCTGAATCACGGATAATGGTTTTTCTTGGTACAGGATCGAGGCAAAAGTTTCATAATACGCTAAAAGTCAGAAGCCGCGTGCGCGTCGTCAATTCGGAAATCCTTTTCTGCGTGTGCATTACGCGAAAGTCTTGGGTCCTCTACGATACGACGATTCGGTCAGGATAACGAACGGCGAAATAAAAATGGACTATTTGGGTTGGCAACTAAGTGATTGCGGATTTTGTCAATGGCAGTTAATAACAAAATCCGCAATCACTTAATTGCCAACCCAATAGAACTTTAGAAAGAAATTCTCGATATATCGGTCGTTTAATCCGACCATGAGATAAATCTCACAGAAAATATCGTCTGATTTGGAAAATCATTCTTCCATTTGATTAATTAATTCTCTGACAAACTCGGTTCTTATTTTTCTATCGTTCTTCTTTCTTTCGCCTGTCTGCCGCTCTTCGTTGGTTTTAGGTAAACCGACAACGTGTTCCGCGATATTCCTCTAATAATATTTAATATAACAAGAGAATAGATCAGAGAATGTATTTGGTGGTCGTTACGCGGCTAGAAACGTGCGGAGTTTTGAGACCTTTGCGCGACACGCTGCAAGTCGAACGAACCGGAAGAGCGACGTTTATAGCGACCCAGAGGCAAGTTATCATAGCGTGGAAACGCGTTATCTCGGTGATCGCGTCAACTTGGTAAATATACTTTCTTAACAGATAAATGTTGGCGCGTTTGTAAATTACACGCAAACCCAGCGAATGCCCATAAATTCGATAAGTCTCGGTGTTGTCAAAAACATCTCGTCGCATAAACGTTGCCTGCGTTTCGCGAGACCTATCGAGTTTTCTTACAATTGGCAAGCTTCGACCGGATCGCGAAACCTAAAAGAAGAGAACGTAAATTGCTGAATTTTTCACGAATCATAACGCAACTTTAAAGGGAAACCTTTCGAATCGAAGAAACCTTCATTTTTATTTGCCACTGGTTCGGCCGTTTATTAACACGACGAAGCGAGGAATACACAGGCGAATAAAAACAATAAATCGTCGCTGAATATTTTCTCATAATTACAATTCCATCGTGATTTGTTCCAAGATTCGCTTCACTCCTGTATGCTAATTTACTTACGCCAGCTTTTAACCATTCCTTACGTCACTTTTACTTTTTCCTATTGTCTTGAAACGAGATTCGAGGTGAACCACTTATTGACCTAGTCGGTGTACAAGCAAATACCACTTAGCATGCTACGAGTAACTAGAAATTCAAGTAACCGCAACGCCGCCGAGTATATTTCGTTCCATTCGTGACAGATTCGTCGCGCGACATTTTTTTCGCCACGACGTATCCACGTTTGCTCGACTTACGCGCAAGCTCGTTTGTAAATCTCTTAGATACGTGTCACAGCTTTCGCCAACGCGTCGTTGGATCGCAACGCAGGAAATTTCCGATTCCGCTGAATCCTACAAACGACGTGTTCGCGGACAAGCTACGCGACAGAGATAAAATTCCTCTTTGCAAAGGTGTCGTCGCTGATGATAATCTAACGTGCGTCGATCGGAAGCTTCGAGTATTTCAGCGTATCCGAGGAAATAAAGAAAAACGAAAGAAGAGAAGAAGAAATAGACAGAACGCGTTCGTCGAGGATAGAAACGCGTGTTACTCGAGCGCTATGAAATACAAAGGCTTCGGGTGTCTGGGCGCGTGTTAGAAAACGAAATAGAAGAGAAGAAATAAATGAAAGAGATATAGCGATAGATATAGAAAATTTGAAGGAAAGATGACGAAGACGCGGAAAAGACGTATCGCCGGAGCGCTGACCTTTTTGGTGCGGAAAAGAGCGACGATGGTGAATAAATTTCCCGGGATGCCGATGACCATGAAGAGTATGCAACATCCAGCGGCGAAGTGCAAAAGCCACGGCGGATATCCCACGAAGAGGACCGCCGATCCTGGATCCCTGAGGACCTCCTGGATTGTCTCCTCTGTGCCATTGTGACCGGTCTCGTTGCTCGCCATCCAGTACTCCATCTGCGGACAGCATGGTAGACAGGTGTCGTTTTGTACAGGAGCGTAAAAACTGGTCGCCTGTTGGCGACGACCGGCAAAAACAAGCCTTTTTTAACGAGTTAGAAAAACGATGTTACGGATGTAGTTGCGAAATGGAAAATTGAGTTGTACTCCAACGATCGTTATAATATACGTTGCATTAGAAATAAGTAAGCGTGGCTCGTTCGAGTATTCCAATTCTTATAGCTTACGAATTTCTTTCTTTTTTATTTTTTTTTTTTTTACAATTATATCGTATTACGTTTTATCTAAAAAATTGTTGAAATTTCGTGGGTATCGTAACGAGAGGCGATGGCTATGCGATAGCGATTGTACAATTGTGGTGAAATTGGACGAGACAAATTGGACGGAGAGAAGTTACGACGCGTTTATCGCAAACAGGCGATTAATGAAAAATTAGCACGTGGCATTGAGACGTGGATCCGAGACGTAGGATTTACGTAGGAAAACGATGTTAGGCAGGATACAAAGTATACGAAATAAAGAAATGCCAAGCGATCAGTTCGTTTCGCCAACGTCGCTGTCTTGGCATTTTATCCGTGACACGAATCGAAAGAGTTGGTTTATCGAGAAAAACCAACATCGGAGGATACAGCAGAAAATCTCGTACGAGGTATTGGCATTGGAAACATCAGGTTTATGCATCGAAGAGAACAATCGTCAGTTTGGGCATCTGCGAGTTTCCGAATCGTCGATCGAGCGGCGAGCTATCAATTCGTATCCGATTTGTATTTATATTTAAACAGTTCACCCAGTACGTATCTGTATCTGATAGTAATTGATGAGCGATAGCAATTAGCGAAAGCCACTCCCACAGCGTTGACGAGATCAAATGCACAGGTATGTATATACACGCCAGAGTTTCCCAACTATTTTTCGATCGTTCGTTAATAGAGGGAATCAAATTCTAAAATTATAATATAAACAGAAAAAAAGTATGATTCGAATGAAAACGGGATCAAATGCAAAGGTATGTACATACACGTCAGAGTTTTCCAACTATTTGTCGATCGTTCGTTAACAGAGCCAATCAAGTTGTAAAATTATAATATAAACAGGAAAAAGGTATGATTCGAATGAAAACGAGATCAAATGCAAAGGTATATACATATACGTAAGAGATTCCAAACTATAATTCAATTGCTCGTTAATAGAGCCAATCAAGTTCTAAAATTATAATATAAACAGGAAAAAAGTATGATTCGAATGAAAACGGGATCAAATGCAAAGGTATGTACATACACGTCAGAGTTTCCCAACTATTTGTCGATCGTTCGTTAATAAAAGCAATCAAATTCTAAAATTATAATATAAACAGGAAAAAAGTATGATTCGAATGAAAACGAGATCAAATGCAAAGGTATGTACATACACGTCAGAGTTTCCCAACTATTTTTTAATCGTTCGTTAACAGAGCCAATCAAATTCTAAAATTATAATATAAACAGGAAAAAAGTATGATTCAAATGAAAACGAGATCAAATGCAAAGGTATGTACATATACGTCAGAGGTTCCAAACTATTTTTCGATCGTTCGTTAACAGAGCCAATCAAGTTCTAAAATTATGATATAAACAGGCCTAGAAAAAGAAAGTGTAATTCGAATGAAAAAAGAAAAAAAATAAAGAAACTTCGATAACAGAATATAAACGTAAGAGATCCGATACGATCGTAGTCGAAGGCGATTCGATCAAATTTTTTAATTCGAATTTCAAGTTGCACTTCGTTTTAACGTCGAGTTTCGTTTAAGTGGATAGCGATGCAATTTTCAGACAGTCGACTAGCTAACAACGCGTAAAAGCATCGCGTGAAAATAAACGTCTGTTAGAATAAAAAGCACGGTCTCGCGCGTCTCGACGACGATGGCGATATCGCGTTGCAATTGTACACGGAAACAGCCAAAATTGCGCGCTGTTAGGCGCACACGTATCGCACGTTGGGAAACGCTGATACGCTCGTATGTACGCGACATGGAATCCGATACAGCACATACGCTATTTGCGTATGAAACGTGCCTATTTGTTCGCGACACTCCCACTTAATTCGCATATCTAATAAATTGACACGCGTCTATATTAAGCAGCGATATGCGGATTTGCGTTTGAAGTACGTTCAACCGTGCGCTATTTCGTGTATTACGCGAGTATTACGCGTTACGTTTTCTTACTTTTCGGCTGTTACTTTCTAATTTACCGTCGCTTTCGAAATCTACGAAGCTACGCCAAAAAACAAAGTATCGAACATCTTGATAAATACGATGTTAGAAACACGAGCGAGTCGGAGGATCGGAAACACGGATCACGTGATACGTGGGTTCCTCTCTCGTTTGCACGTGTTCCATCGCTTTGATGCTATAATTTGGCCCAGTTACGCGAGACACGCACAAACGCGTGCTCTATCAAAAAATATCGTCTAAGACTGGATAATGTTAAATCGCTTCCAGTGTATCGCGATTAGTTAAACAAACAATTGTATAAATTATTAAGGTGGTAAAGCGGTAGTTAATCGTACGGCAGTTTCAAACGTAAATTATCGAGCTGCCAGCTGAACATACGATCGAGTAAATTCTTAAATCGGTAATCGTAAGATGATTTTAAAAACGTAGCGTTTTTGAAACGTCTCGAGTAGCTACGATCACCGTGTCGCTGTCTCCGTCAGTGGAAAACACTCGTACGTTCTTAAACGAAATTAACAACGCTCTTTATGTAAATAAGCTTGTTTCGCTTCGATCTTCCTGCCTTTTCTCTCTGCTCGTTCGTCCGCCGCCTATGCTCACCATTTATTTACTTTCTCCCCGTTCAACGACTGTCTCGCTCGTTTTCTTTCCTGCGCGTTGAGAAAATGCAACGAAGGTACGTCTTTTTTCCTCGCGTTCGGGCGCCGAAGAGGAAGAGAGAGAAATCTATTTTCGCCGCTCGTGACGATACGCTCTTTCAACCGCGGAGCAAACTTCGCCTCGATCTTCCGGCGAATTTGCGTTTCTCGAGGGATCGCCAAGTGCCGGCGAATAAATGTATTTTACAAAAGCAGCTCGTACCAGGGAAATATATTTGATCGAGCGAAAATCCTACTTTCTCTCGCAAGCCGCTTCGTCGAATCGCGTTTCGCCTCTCAGTTCGCGAAACAGAAACGCGAAATTCCGCGTCTCGCTCGGGTACGAACGAATGTTTCGAAGATCGTCGTTATCTCGATGCACCTCGACTATCGTACACGGATGCGCGAATACGCCGTTGTATTTCGATTTATCGACTCCTTCCGATAAGCGCGTATCGTGCTCGTATTAAAAACGTACCGCGCTGTGTTCAGCAAATCTCTTCCAATCTCTGTTCTAATCACCGTCGAGATGTTAAAAACGATCGATCGTTCGAATGTTCGACGATTATTAGCACAGGCAATCTCGATGTATATTTCTTTCGTTTTATCTCCTCTGCTCGTACACTGTACGTGTTTGCGCTTCTACGTACAAAATCTTATTTCTAATTTACATCACATTGCGATTAGTATTTATTTTTGATTGACACAAACCGAAGTGACAAGCTTCCTTTTCCTCTGCCTTTCTTTTCTACGTTTACGTCTACTTCTTTGCCAGCCTAATTATTTTTACTTTAACGCTAATCGCAATTTTAAGAAACAGATAGACATCGTCTCGATGTTTCGGCAGAAACATCGGAAATTGAAGCTTATAATTATATATTTGCGACGATAGAGGACAGAAAGACAAACTGCGGAGACGAAAGGCTGATAAACCGGCTAAAAATCGACGGTCGACGATAATTCGCGCGTCTACGAGTTACGCGTTTTCAGTACGAACGAACAACACGTCCAATCTTCCTCTCCAACGTAGCGTCACGAGATGGTGGTGGAAGCGAATTCGCGTTTTGTCAGTCGTTTTCCGTGCTGTTATCGTCGACGGTTCTTACCTACGATCGATGGAAGAAGCGCTTACCTTCGTAAGAAGTAGACGCCGACGGTTCTGAGTTCATTGATGCGAATCATTTATGCGACTGCGGACGAACAGAAGCACGTGCAGATTTTGATCTGCCTCTTTCAGCTTTGCCGGTAAACTTCGTTTTCAATCTGCCTCTTCCGCCTTCTATTCTCATCTTACGCGTTCAAACTATCCAATTTCCATGAAACGTGCACGCACAACCAACTATGAATGAAATTTCACGCCTTCGCGAGGTACAGCGCGCGGGCTACGATCCCGTTTAGCGACACGTTCGTCGCCTTTCGCAGGGAAATCTAGAGAAGTACGACGCGAGTATTTGAACCTGTTGCACATCTTGGATCTTCGTTTCTTAGCAAGTTCCGACGGAATTTCCGAGATGATGTTTCGCGGAAAATTTCACACCGACGATATTCGCCACACTCGCGGAAGAGAGAAACGAGCAACGCTGTGCATAAAACGTCTTGTTTCGACACGCGCTAAAATTGAACAGATTTTCAGCGGATTCGATTCTAAAAGTTCTTCGGTTCTTACGCGATGAAAATATTGCGGAAATAGAAATTGTCACGTTCTCTTCTTCTTTATCCTCCGTAGTACTGGCACGGTTCGCGTTAAGAGTTACAAAGGACTCGTAGTTACATTTCCGTTCGCTCGTAAACCGTCGACGACTGCACGACCTCTCGATATTTAAGAAACCGAACGCGATTTTTCGACGATCGAAATACGCGTAGGCTGTCGGCTCTAACGAGAGACTGAGGCGGCGAAGATATCACGAAAATAGAAATCTCGATCGGAACTGGTCTCGCGGTATTCGCGAAGCGACTAACCGATCGGCTAACTGGACCACCGAATTCGCTCGTACAGATGAGTTTTCTGGATTCTAATAGAGCGCAGGCGTGGGGTTAGTGTCCTTCACGAACAAGAGAATATTTATTCTACCGGACGAAAATCTATTTTATTAAGTTTCTTGAGAGAATCGCGCGAATCTACGCGCTATAGTGACCTACATACATCGCCGTTTATAGATATTTAGCCGATCAAAAAATCGTATCATAAACGAATCGCGTTACAATTAGAAACGTCAATATAAAACATTAACTTTTGCACGTCGATTAAAAAAAATAGAAGAAGATCTTTGTGATTTCTGAAAAGATAGACGAATTACGACAAACAAATATATCGACCATAAGCGTAGGTAGAACAAATATACGTATTATGGAGATAACAGGAAAAATAAGCTTAACGATTAATTATCATTTATTAAAATACCGATAATTAGAAGCGTAACGATCTTATTCTTATTATCTTTTCAGAAATCACAAAGATCTTCTTCTATTTTTTTTTTTTTTTTTAATGGATCATTTTCTAATTTTATATTTATTTTTAGAAGACTCGTTTACTTTCGCAAGGAGAACGATAGACCTTCGATCGGTAGAATGGCAAATTAAGCAGGTTTCTTAGCGAATTACGGCGATCTCTTTCAATCTGGACCTGTTAACAAATCCGAGGGCGGTAAGACATCAACGGCGAAATCAGCGAAGTCGTGGTTTAACGAACGACGTTTAACGTGCCACGTTGTGGAGGCGTGGATGCTTAATAGAATACACGACGAGCCTCGGCAACAGCAATCACGCTGCCACAAAGTAATCCGTCGATTCGAGCAAAAGTCTCTTTCACTTTCGCGCGAAACGTTATTTTTAGAGCGTGCGCGTGGTTTTATATTTTTACGCGCATAATTAAATAACTGGAACCTAAATAGCGATCTTCTTCGTCCACCGAATATCACGATAACTGAAACTTTTTAACTTAAACAACGTTTCGTCCATTTTTACGTATTCGTACGGGTTCCCTAGATTTCTGCGAGAATGTCAGACTTCCGAAAAACCTTTCAACCTTTGTATACCGCGATACGCGACGTTACGTAATATCAAACACCGTGTTACGCTTTCGTATTTTTCGGACATCCTCCGCGTTTCCTGTGTTTCTTCTTCGATGCAAATTTCCTGAAGAAAAGAAGAAAAAAAAGAAGAGAAAGACGATTAAAAGACGTTAAAAATTCAGCGTTCCAGACAAACGTCGGAAACGCAAACTTTCTACAAAACCGACAACGACGAAGATGTCTCGTAGCGTTTTAAAATTCCACGTAAATGCCGTCGTATCGTACGATGACTTCCGGTGCACGCGACATTACAAATCACGCGATCGTTGTCGGTAAGAAAGCTGCTGGATGTAGGTGTACACCGCGATTACGCTTCCCGAATGATTTATAGAAACGTGGCGCATCGACTCATCCTCGATGCTTACTCTTAAAGCACCTACGCTTTCGTTCGAAGCACGCGTTCCGTCCGCATGAAAACACCACGGTCCCTACATCCTTTTTAAAAATAATTACATTTGCTTAGCAGGCAGGCTGCCGTACGATCGAGCCGTACAAAGGGGGAGAAAGCAGCTGGGTACGAGCGCGCACAACGGAAGAGTATCTACCGCGCCCCTAATAAATCGGAAGTGGAATCACCGTTCTCCTCTTTTTTTCTTTCGTCCGCCTCTTCCTCCTTCGCAAGAAGGAAACGCCATTTACCCGCTCGTTCGATCGTTCACCGGGTAAATATAATTAATTAAAACGGAAGCTTTTCGTCGAGACGATTTGACGAAGGGGATGATGCAAATCGTCTCTAAACCGAAGCTTTCCTCTTCGACGTCTTCCGTCGATCGTTGGACGATATTCCAATCGATTCTTTCGTTTCTACGTTGCGTAACACGCGCGTCCGTCTGTCTGTCTGTTTGTTATATTAGAAATCGAGAGTCGTTGAATTTTCACGCGATTTTCCTCGATACGTTCGCAACGACGGTAGATTTTTGGTCGAGTTTCGAGTTAGTATTCCCGTTTTAGGGGAAAATGGAACGCGTTGAGAAGAATTCGTACGAGAAACTGTGACAGATAGATTATCAGTGGATCCGTGTACGAGAGATACGTAGCTGTTTGATAGACGTGCAAATAAGTCTACAAGGTAACTCGCAGTGACTATTTTTACACATTTGTAAAAATGATCAATAGCCATGATATAGTTTGTATAAATAAGAGGAATGGAAAAGCTTCCAGCTTATCTACTCGTCGTTTGTAGCATAGAATTAATCGTGATTTAAAGGCAGCCATAAACGATCGTTATCGACTATATTAAACGTTGTTCTCGGGTAAAAAAAATTCGTATAATACAAAATCGCGGACACGGCCGATATCGTACACTTTGCGATAAACGCGCGACAACTTTTTAATACGTTTTTATATCGATTTTGCGTTTTATCGGTACAGTCGGGCGATAGTTCGTTCGTTGAACGAACGTAAGAAGAAAATGTCATCGGTGATTTCATAAGCAATCAAATATTTTCGTGAGTCATTGCGCGAAGAAACAACGGATCGTTCCGGAAATTAGAAAGCGTCGCTTTCGCGTTAAACGGCGAAATTTCTTGGAACGCGAGGTCCGCGGAAAACCATCGTTCGAATCGACCAGATCGTTTGACGCGCTATCGTCGCTGAAGCGTCGACGGTTTGCCACTCACCGGCAGCGTTTCATATTGGCCCAGATTAAGCTTACGGTTACACCCCCGGCTCTAATAAAAACCAAGCGTTTGACGATTTATTGTCAAGGGACCGCTCGTTGTTCGGACCCCTTTCTATAAAAACGTCGACCTAAATCGCTTTAACTTTACTCCGTACACGATATCGCGCATACGCGCTAAACTCTAACAAATTCGAAGAATCGATACGTAGAGACGAGCACGCGAAAATCTTAATCAACGCCAATAGACGTTCGTACATGCGATTTATCTTACGCTCGCAAATTAACGTAATCTCGTTGGTTCCTGGTACCCGGATGCGGGTTTCATGGAAACTCGTCGTCCACGTTGATCGTCAGCCACCGTAAAGAATATCGCTGATCCTCAAAACGTGAGTCATTGCCGCGGCGAGAAAACCAGCATCGTATAAGCGATAGTCGTCCCTAAACGACCACGGTTTCGATGGTTGACGCGCCTCGACGAGTCACCGTAATCGCGTACCTGTTAACGGGCACCTTGGGTTTGCAAAACGTTGTGCGCGGATACTTCCGCGACTGAGGAATAGGCGCTGGTTTTAAGCAACTTTGTCATTCCTCTGGCGATCTGGCAATGTGATTCTATGTGAATAGTATAGTAGTAGTAGTTGCGCGTGTGTACGTACAATTTTGATAGTCGACGCGAGCAAATATTTTGAATTAGCGCGATGAATTAGCCCGTTGAAGTTTATAAAATTTTGCTACAAACGTTGGAATACTTTCACGAGCCAAGAACAGGCTTCGGTTTTACGAACTTTGCGTTTACGAAGCCAAATGTAAGAAAGATACGACCGCGCGTCAGTTTGAGAAAATATCGTAAAACCAATGTCCATTTCCTGTGAGCTGTGCAGCTGAAATTAAATAAAAAGAATAATATATATATATATATATACTTTCGCCAGCCACCGTGCGTACTTGTTCGAACGAGAAGCGAAATTGTCGTTGGACAATTACGACAAAACGCGTGATAAACGTTTCCTAAAAGCATCTTCGAGCTTCGCTGGTTCGCTCGTGGTCGTATACATGTCAACAAGCAGCTTGCATTTACACTCGTCGTCGTTCGAGTCGCCTAAGTCCGTTCCCCCTCTGTTGACTTGCTTTGGGCCCGTATCTAGCGCGGTAAGCAGTCCATCCGCGGTGACGGTGACGAACAGGCCGATCGCACGTCGCTCCACGCCGCCGTCTTTCTTCCGTCGTGACGGTCGGTTTCCGTTCGCGCATCGCAATCCATACAGACAGTGTCGTACGTTGTTGAAAGTCGCGAATTTTTATTAATTTCTCGCTAATTAATTCCATACATCGTCGACCAGTCGATCGTGGAAAAATTGAAAAAACGTATAGGAAAACGAAGAAGAAGCAGTGTGTTCGATCTCGAACTGTCTCGAGCTATTTAGTAAGAAGCAAACTTGCTTGTCAAAAATACCACGACATTAAACGTCGCATACAGTCGAAAATATCGTATTTTATCAAACGCACGGTATCGTCGATTTGGTGAATTTTACGTTCCGTTTCATAGACTTTGCTTCGCATTACGTGGACTGACAATTTGCTAATCTGTCGAGGACAATCGAAGGTTTTCCTCGTTCTACGGATGTCCTGTCGGTTGCCATGACGAATGACTCGTGAAAGGAACTAATGCGGTGAGTCAGAGACGGAATTCGTACGCGGTTCCCACGAACTTTATCTCATCGTCGTGTATTGCTGTTAAGAAAAATGCGAAAGTACGAAAGTCGAGTGGAATTTTCAAGTGACGTTTAAGCGCGTCGAGTGGACGCGAGAAGACGATAGTTAACGATGTTCTTGCCGATACGGAATGGCAATTGGTCCCGGAGACGACATGTGCGTCATTTCGAGGACCAATGCCAAGATCGAGGCAAAAAACGTGCCTATGGACCTCGTAAGACGACGAATGGTTTTGAAACG
This sequence comes from Bombus terrestris, assembly GCF_910591885.1. Lineage (NCBI taxonomy): Eukaryota > Metazoa > Arthropoda > Insecta > Hymenoptera > Apidae > Bombus > Bombus terrestris. The sequence continues at coordinate 2,993,837 of NC_063278.1, read as the reverse complement.
AAAAAAGGACGATACAATGCGCGACACGCACGACGTTCGTGTATTTCTTTCTTTCTTTCGTTTTTCCTTTTCTCTTTTTCCTGTTGCGTCTTCTTTGTCACTGTCTCCCTAGCGAGACCTCGGCTGCAGACGTGCGGAGCACGTGGTGCGCTGTGGGCGGGTTCCGAATGTGTCACGGCTCCGATCGGTTTTCAACTCCGTTCATAAACGCGCGTAGTAAAGTATAGTCAGTCGCAAAAGTCTACGGTACAGGCCTTGCACGTGGAACATCGTTGCAGATAAGTGGTTGACTACGAATTTTCTTCTTACCTTTGGAGAATCTCTTTGATAATTTTGTACGTTAGTTTTTGGTAAATCCACGTCAAGTTGCTTTGTTTCGTAGATAAGATTTCAAGAAACCCGATCATATTCTTCAACAATTTAAAAATAGATCTTGGAACGTTAGAAAAATTGTAGCAAAGTATAGTCAGTCGCAAAGTCTACAGGACTTGCACGTGTAACATAGTTGCAGATAAGAAATGTTTCGCTCTACGAATTTTCTGCTTACCTTTGGAAAACCTCTTTGATAATTTTGTACGTTAGTTTTGGTAAATCCACGTCAAGATGTCTTGTTTCATAGATAAGATTTCAAGAAGCCCGATCGTATTTTTCAACAATTTAAAAATAGATCTTGGAAGGTTAGAAAAATTGTAGCAAAGTAGAGACAGTCGCAAAAGTCTACGGTACAGGATCTGCACGTGGAACATAGTTGAAAATAAGAAGTGATTGACATTTGATCTCTCTTTGATAATTTTGTACGTTAATTTTTAGTAAATCTACGTCAAGTTGCTTTGTTTCGTAGATAAGATTTCAAGAAGCCCGACCATATTTTTTAACAATTTAAAAATAGATCTTGGAAGGTTAGAAAAATTGTAGCAAAGTAGAGACAGTCGCAAAAGTCTATGGTACAGGACTTGCACGTGTAACATAGTTGCAGATAAGAAATGTTTCGCTCTACGAATTTTCTGCTTACCTTTGGAGAATCTCTTTGATAATTTTGTACGTTAGTTTTGGTAAATCCACGTCAAGATGTCTTGTTTCATAGATAAGATTTCAAGAAGCCCGATCGTATTTTTCAACAATTTAAAAATAGATCTTGGAAGGTTAGAAAAATTGTAGCAAAGTAGAGACAGTCGCAAAAGTCTACGGTACAGGATCTGCACGTGGAACATAGTTGAAAATAAGAAGTGATTGACATTTGATCTCTCTTTGATAATTTTGTACGTTAATTTTTAGTAAATCTACGTCAAGTTGCTTTGTTTCGTAGATAAGATTTCAAGAAGCCCGACCATTTTTTTTAACAATTTAAAAATAGATCTTGGAAGGTTAGAAAAATTGTAGCAAAGTATAGTCAGTCGCAAAGTCTACGGTACAGGACTTGCACGTGGAACATAGTTGCAGATAAGAAATGTTTCGCTCTACGAATTTTCTGCTTACTTTTAGAGAACCTCTTTGATAATTTTGTACGTTAGTTTTTGGTAAATTCACGTCAAGATGTCTTGTTTCGTAGATAAGATTTGAAGAAGCCCGATCGTATTTTTCAACAATTTAAAAATAGATCTTGGAAGGTTAGAAAAATTGTAGCAAAGTAGAGACAGTCGCAAAAGTCTACGGTACAGGCCTTGCACGTGGAACATAGTTGCAAATAAGAAGTGATTGACATTTGATCTCTCTTTGATAATTTTGTACGTTAATTTTTAGTAAATCTACGTCAAGTTGCTTTGTTTCGTAGATAAGATTTGAAGAAGCCCGATCATATTTTTCAACAATTTAAAAATAGATCTTGGAAGGTTAGAAAAATTGTAGCAAAGTATAGTCAGTCGCAAAGTCTACGGTACAGGACTTGCACGTGTAACATAGTTGCAGATAAGAAATGTTTCGCTCTACGAATTTTCTGCTTAGCTTTGGAGAATCTCTTTGATAATTTTGTACGTTAGTTTTGGTAAATCCACGTCAAGATGTCTTGTTTCATAGATAAGATTTCAAGAAGCCCGATCGTATTTTTCAACAATTTAAAAATAGATCTTGGAAGGTTAGAAAAATTGTAGCAAAGTAGAGACAGTCGCAAAAGTCTACGGTACAGGCCTTGCACGTGGAACATAGTTGCAAATAAGAAGTGATTGACATTTGATCTCTCTTTGATAATTTTGTACGTTAATTTTTAGTAAATCTACGTCAAGTTGCTTTGTTTCGTAGATAAGATTTCAAGAAGCCCGACCATATTTTTTAACAATTTAAAAATAGATCTTGGAAGGTTAGAAAAATTGTAGCAAAGTATAGTCAGTCGCAAAGTCTACGGTACAGGACTTGCACGTGGAACATAGTTGCAGATAAGAAATGTTTCGCTCTACGAATTTTCTGCTTACCTTTGGAGAACCTCTTTGATAATTTTGTACGTTAGTTTTGGTAAATCCACGTCAAGATGTCTTGTTTCGTAGATAAGATTTGAGGAAGCCCGATCGTATTTTTCAACAATTTAAAAATGGATCTTGGAACGTTAGAAAAATTATAGCGCGTAACGTTGACACAAGTTTAACGTTACTTCCGAGATACGATATATTAGTTGACATTATCCGAATGAAAAATATGCAAGATCAACCCTGCTGTTCTCTATGTTTCTGTACGATCCGAAATGGATGTTATATTTTCATAGACGTTATCAAAATACACGCAGTTTGTAAATTTGAAATATTTGCTTTCATCGTTCGATCTCTCGGTTTCTATTCCGTATTCTCGTAATCCGCCCTTTCCACGGGCGAATTAATTAGCAAAACGAATAGAAGATATCAGAAGCGATACGAGCGCGAAGAATATATTAGATTGTCCGAAAAGTATCTTTCGTTTCATAAGGTGATAATAGATGAACAACAATTTCTGTTTTAGATTATTTCATCGAATTAACTACGATCCATTTCGTTCTATTTCTATTATTACGTTCGATGATTCAACAAATCAATCGATAAACTAATATAAAACAAAAAACATCGCGCGTCTATTATTTCCTTATAAAACGAAAGCAACTTTAAGAACAACCTAATACAATAAGTAAAGAATATAAGAATAAACGAGCAAAACGGCAAAGACAGATTTTTCCCAAAATCGAAACATCCTCCGATCGAGTATGACCTCGTAAAAATAGTTTAGCCACCATCGTTACATTATTCTTCGCTTTCCCGTTTCATTAACGAATCGTATGATTCATCTCGCTGTACGTAGCCGTCGTTTAATAAAACGCAACGACATCCTCGACATATCCCCGGACTTTTTCGAGTTTCTTCCACATCCATCCATTTGCATAAGTCTGTTTTGCTCTTTTAAATCCATTAAATATTTATAGCGGCGCGAAGACGTATCGAGCCAGGGAGAACGCATTTGCATCGTTCGTTTAGAAAGCATTGGCCGTAATTATCGACGTGGATGCGAAAACTCGTAGTCCGTTTAAGAACGCGATAGCGATTAATTAAAGGCAATCTAGAATTCTCGGAAACTAACGTGAATCCTCAATTGCGGCAGTCCGTCTGTCCCATTTTCCAACCCGCGCCTTGTTCCCCCGATCTCGATACATTAACCCTTTGCTCTTGTGCGTCATCGTCATCGGGCTTTGGCTGCTTCGTATCGCGCCAACGAAATTTTACCGTAAGAAGAAAAACGAGCCACGGCGAAACCTTGCAAATTGTTCGTCGAAACGTCTCACGTTTGTAACAGAGGCAAGTGAAATACACGATCGTTCAAATTGTACATATCGTGGATGGACGAGGCGCGTTTACCTGCGTAATGTGAATGGAAGTGATGGACTGCTGCGTTCTGGACAACGGCCAACGCTTTACCTCCTCTTGCCACTATCGACGTGTCACGAAGTATTGGGTTGGCAACTAAGCGATTGCGGATTTTGTCATTCGGTGGTAATGACGAAACCCGCAGTCACTTAGTTGCCAACACAATATAAACCGTGTGGCGGTAAAATCGTGCAACGACGATTAACAGGCCCTTTGGCCGCGTAGAGGCGAGCGTCGCTCCTTTGACTCCTTCAGGCCCCTTTCTGCGACGACCGTCGCCTCCGTGTACAGTGGCTCCAGGAAGTTTCCCGACGCTTTTCCAACCACACCACGGGACATTATTTCTATTCTTTTTCATTTTTTATTTTTAATTTGTGCTTTGCAATTTGTCCAGCTGGACGTTTGGTAAATTTGTCTAACTTTATTATTAAATAATTATTAAATGGCACGTGGATGGCTACGCTCAGCGGCAAAGCATCTTCCAGGTTGTCTATTGTATTGGATTGGCAACCAAGTTACCACCTAATGACAAAATCCGCGATCATTTAGTTGCTAACACGATACCTAGCAACTGCAGAATCGTAGAAGACGGAACGTACATTTCGAGTATTTTCTATGTCTCTTCGTACGTGCACTCGATGCAATTTTGAAATTTCCTAAAAACGTCTAAAAATCCACGGTCTTCTCGTCGTCTCACGATATTTTCCAAGCTTTCCTCTCGCTTCTTTCTACGAAGATAGCTTCTTTACACGGTATGCGCGACTATCTTGGTGAATTTGGAAGAAAATATAGAAAACGGGACTATCGAAGAGAATGTCGAAAGAAAGAATGTTAGAAATTTTTAAAAAGCTTTTAAGAAGCAGAGGAATGATTTAAAAAAATGTGTTCCAAGAGACAGAGGTTCAAAGTCAAGGAACGGTAAACGCGATCGTGGCGAAGGAAACCAGAGAACGAAACAATGGCTGCGCGTTATTGTGACACTGATCGTATTCTTAGCGTTAATGCTGTTAAAGCACTAGTACAGTATGAAGATTGAAATTTACAGTCGCTCGTATTTCCACAGCAACATGTGAACGCTGTGCACACGTGCACTCGAGTTCAGGGAAAGCTCACCCACGCGAATAAAACCGGGTAAACATTGTTCCTAAAACAGTAAGTCGAAATTAAATTATTTATATCCGTCCGTAGTCTTCGTACGGTTTATCGTCATCGCTATAGTTCATTGGACGTTGCTATGGTTCGATACCTGTTTCTTAATCCCAAAACTGGCCATTAGATTCTCGTTTTTCCATTAAATTACAGACATCTCGTTCAGAACTCGCACGAGCCAAGTTATCACAACTTTAAAATTCAACTTAAAATTTGAAACGAAGCTAAAAATGATATATAGAAATTGGAAAATATTTGTCGATGATGTTACGCATCGCGAACGTCAAAGTATGTGCGTACAGTCGATTGTTCGCCATGTTCCTCTGTATTCTTCGCTTTATTCGATCCACCCAATTCTCATTGTAATAAGAGCAGCCTAGTTCAAAATTAATAGCGTTCTAACTATCGCAAGTGGTGAGATCACTTTATTCGCAAAGGTACGCGACGTTGGAGAAGCCACAGTGGCGAAGATATTAAGAGGCAAACACACGATATCGAAAATTGTTTAAGCGCGTAGATTCCTGCGGATGCTGGCAACGATAGAAGGATCTTAAATACACCGACGTTGTGAAATGATTTGACAAAATTGAAGATGATAATTAAAGACGATAATAAGCGCTGTTTTATACAAATGGAAGCGGCAAACGAAAGTGGCAATGGTGAGATGTGTCGAAGCATTGGTGGCATTCGAAAAACGGTCCCAAAAAGGAACGTAATTCTGTGCAGTCTCTGTCGAACAAACTATACGAATTACCAAAGACTATGGTACGGGACCCATAGATGTTCGAGGAATCTGTCAATTGTTGTTAACGTGTGCTCGAATAAATTGAAATTTTGGGTCAGAAAAGTGATCGTTTCAATAGTTTTGTCTTCTTCTTAGCGAGACCATCGTCAAAACGATAATTGTACGTTAAAATCGCTGCGAAAATACTCTTGCAACTTCTTTGAATCGATCGCAAACTTTACTGCGACAGTCTCGTTACGACAACGTTGACGAAATGTAATGTAATTTTAATGAAATGTAACGTAATTTTCCATAAAACCCACATAAGAAAAATACTAAAGAGAAAACAACCCATCGACCTCGCTAAGCAAATAAAATGGACAAACTGGAAGATGCTTTGCCGCTGAGCGTAGCCATCCACGTGCCATTTAATAATTATTTAGTAATAAAGTTAGACAAATTTACCAAACGTCAATTGCAAAGCACAAATTAAAAATAAAAAGTGAAAAAGAATAGAAATAATGTCCCGTGGTGTGGTTGGAAAAGCGTTGGAAAACTTTCTGGAGCTACTGTACGCGGAGGTGACGGTCGTCACAGAAAGGGGCCTGATGGAATCAAAGGAGCGACGCTCGCCTCTACGCGGCCAAAGGGCCTGTTAATCGCAGTTGCACGATTTTACCGCGACATGGTTTATATTGCGTTGGCAAGTAAGCGATTGCAGATTTTGTCATTACCATCTAATGTCACTCACTTAGTTGCCAACCCAATAGAACGTGTTGTTCAACCGCGCCCTGTATATCCTGAAAAATGAATTTCATGAATTTCACGAATAATATAGATACAAAGTTCGCGCAAGGTGTCTACGAGTTCACTTCAAATAACTTACTCGCCAGCCTGTGTATATCTAACGATAAGTGGTATCTTATTCACACCTACACTTTAGTCATTGCAAATCCAATGTGACGGTCGTTCTTGCCCATGAATGGAGGCAGTCATCGTCCTAGGTAAAAGTACATTGTCGATAAACAAGATAATCAGTCGATTTGCATGAGCGCAGTATGCGTGCCGATGGTCCGCGACTCGTCGGCCTCTTGACACCTCTAGATACTTTCACCGTGACTCAACTTGACTCATTCATTGCCATTCGCCGCGTGATTAACTCGGAAATCATTCGGTGACGTCAGTCGATCGCCAGTCGGATTCTATGGAAGACGAGGGACGTGTCGTCTTCTACGCGGTTTTGTCACGCGTCAAGGTGTACCACGCTGAAACGCGAGAAATACCATCGACCGTCCGGTAGCCTGGGAACGCGACGACAACGCCAAGTTTCTCTACGCGCGGAATATCTAGCAGATGAGACTGAGAAGAAGAGGCGATTTCCCCTTTCGACGTGACGCAACAACGCGTCAGTCAACTTTACGCGCTCGCTTGTAACTACGAAAGTATTCGAGAAGCGAGACAAATTTTTTCGAAAGATCAACCCCTAGATCGTACAGTCTTGCGAAGAATAAAATTCAACGATGAAATTCATACAACAACATCTTGAAACGTTGCAAATGAAAGTTGTCGTAAGACTTTTGTCAAATAACTTTTTTAAAAAGTAAAATTTCGGTCTACTCGTTGACCGAATATATCTTTTATCAAATTTCATACTCTCAAGCTACTTTGAGTGGCGAGTGTGAATATTGACACGAGTTTGGATAATTTTTTATTTTTCTATATCGTCCTACAGAAAGCGACGAGCGGAAAAATTGGCATTTGTGGTTTACCGTTTGCTTATCGCTCCGTACGATCGCGATTTTACGCAGATTTCTACATTTCCCACCATCGTCGGTCAAATGTTCGTAAAAACGAACTTTGAAGAGCGTTCGCTTCCGCGAAAAAATACCCTCATTTCCCGAGCTTCGGCAATCTGTCACACCACTCGAAAAGACACGTTCGAATAAAAAATGTTGCAGTAGACTGTGGGTCGAAATCGATGTATTTAGTTGAACGTAACCAGCACAAAGAGATAACAAAAGGTTCGGTGTGGAGAGAGGAGATAGGACAACGAGACAACGACATCACCCGTCGGTTCCCATGTCTGCCATCAGTTTTGACGAGTTTTTTGTTACGGGGGACGCCTAGTACCGGGTGTCCGTTAATTTCCCTTAATTAATCTCAATCGAGGTTAATGCACCGCAGCTTGACCCTAGTTTACTAAATCCAACGTAGCTTGAACACATCGTATAGCTTATTTATCGATATCTCTGTCGTTTCCTTCGAAACTATTGTAATTCTGATTCTAATCGCAATTCTAATTCTAATTCTAAATTCCAATTCTAATCCTTCACATCGTATTCTTGCAACGATGAATTCCAGCAAGTAAATCACTCGTCTTTTACAAAAATTGTGGATCATCGTCGACGATATTTTTCTTCCGAAAAATGTCTTTTCCTTTTTTAATGGAGCGTTCATCGTCGAAAAAAATAAATTGCAAATATATTGGACGATTGGTGGAACACTCATCCAGTTCGAGTTAAATCATAGAACGAATCTTTACAGTGAAACGCCACGCAGCACGTCAAACATAACAGGATGCGATAAAAACGACCTTACAGTGAATATAAATTATTATAAGTCGAATTACAGACCGCAAATGACAAACGAGGATAAATAGATAAGAAAAAAGATATACCAGGAAAACGTGTATTGCGGTGAGATACGAACCTTTCATACGCCACTGACGATGTGTTAAAGATAGATATCGTATTGTAGAAATTCCTTGCCAATATGAATAATTCATAATTTCGATGCAATTTGGATATAGCGTTTCTCCTTTAACGTTAATAATATCTCGCAGAGGGAAGAATTAATTAGGATGACGCTGTTCGCAATCGCCTTATATCGTCCTTCGTAAATCCTCCAGATGACCTACTTCCGTCGGATAAAGACAATCTTCCAGTCTGCCCATAAATAATAACACACTAGTTCGGTCACGTTTTATCATCGACGTTCCTTCCATTTGTATCATACAGCTACCTAAACGATCGTAGATTATCCGTAACGATTAGTTCTAGAAACACCAGAGTTCCTTTATCCTGACGATCGTTGAAAGATAATTTGCCATCGTTGGAAACAAAAGGGAGAAACGTTTATCTTTACCTTGATCGTGCTATTGTCGTTGATTTTCTACGCTTCTGATGTTTCGGAGAAAATGTTTCATAGTAAAATAGGAATGAAAAGTACACATGTGCCGGTAATAGTATTCTTTCGTATTCCATTCAAACGCGAGATGCCGTTCGATACGAAAAAAATACGATCGGGTCGATAATTATCGAAAGAGCGCAGCGAGGTTAGCTTGTTGATCGAGTCGTTTCTTAAATCAGGAAACATCGAAGAATTAAAATGAAATTGATTTGGCCAGCAATTAAATAAAATGAAGAATTGCTAGTCAAAGACGAATCGATTTCAGTTGGATATTTAATGGTCGCGAATATGAGAACAATACGATTTATTTTTGACAGAACGAAGACTAAAATAGAGGAATTATCATCCAGACGATGAATCGACTAGTGTTTACCCAGTTAGCTTAAGAGTACGTAATTAGCGGATGAGTAGAAGCCATACTAAATTCAGAATAATACTCTGTATCGTATTATATTACATCATCGTAACATCATCCACCGATAAGAAATATCAACATTTACATACACGTAAATTTCGTATCTCTTGGCCTAATCAGTATTCGTTTGCGATTCAGCTTGATCGCGTTGATATTCGTCGTTCCACTGTAACTTTCAGATTTCAAATTTATTGTTTAACGAAGTGTAAATATGTATATTTCTTTATTTGATATAATTATTATTCTATTATCTATATTCGTCATGTAGCGTATATTTCGAACTTTCGTGAAAGATTAAACTACGCGCGAGATAAATATTTTTCGTAGCAAAATCTTGTTGTTCTTACGAGTTTTTCTTTTTTTTTTTTTTTTTTTGTTCTCTACAAGACTTGCAGCGTTTAGACGATCGATGGCGTGCAAATCACGACGACAGATTTATTCGGAACTTTTACGACGCCTAAAATTATTGATCGATCGAACAATTTCCAACGCTACAGTTGCGTAAGTAATTCCAGATCGAATCAGACTGTTTTATTGAATGTGTTTCGATTCGGTTTAGATTGTTTCAAAGCAACGACCCAACTTCCTCTTTACGTCACGCATAATGTATCACTTTGCAAGTTTAGGTCGCGGTTTCCTCTTCGTGGGAATTCACGTCGCCCTGTGTTTATAACGCGTAAATTCACAGGCCTGTAAAATTCAATGAACAAATGTATTCCCTTACAAATGTCTTTTATCTTTTCACTATTGTTATTATTCTCGATACGTTTCGTGACACAACTTCCGAGTTCCATTGACTAACTTTACGATTTTTCTGAGATACGATTGTGCGAGAGGAAACACAGTCTCGAATATTTATAATTCACGATAGAATTATTTACGAATGTATCAACTAATTACACATAGACTAGGGCTAACCGTAAATCATTTATAATTAGACTCGTCGAGATCGCGAATCAGCGGAATCAATGAACGTTCCGATCAATAGTTCAAACGTTTCATTTTAACATCGAAAAATCATTTTTCTGATTTATGAAATTCTGGACATCTCTGAGAAGATGTACACAATTTTTTTGGTTACTCTATGAATATTGTTCACACTTACTCTACGTGTATCTGTTTATAGTCTTACGAGTTCCTTGTCTCGGATTTTAGTCTTTTAAATTTGGTTTCAAATTTAGTTTAAAAATACGATTTAAATTATTAGAGTAAGAGTACAGCGTTTTTGCCATTTCGGAATCGTTCTTCGTTTTTAAGAAAAATCTATGCATACGCGTTACGCGCGAGAGACAGGTCGAACGTAATTGCGTTAAAAGTCAGTAGAACGTTGGCAAACTAACGAAAGAAATAATTGATCAAACGAAATATATCTGGAATGTTATATAACTGAAAAATGACCGAAGCAAGACCTTGTCGCATGTCAACATTTATTACTCGCGACGATCTGATATTAAATGTTGCTGAATCGTTCTAATAATATTGTTACCTCGATACCTGTTACAAGCAGCGATATTAAACACAGAGGAGTATTCGTTTCGCTTTGTTGATCTTCTCTTATCAAACAGTTAGCTGTTTCCGACGAGTATACTCGTCACGAAGAAATGCGAATATTTTATGTCACGACGTACCCTGTCGGTAATAAAATTACAAGATAAAACAGTCATCTCGTTTACAACTCAATTCCTTGTTCCAGCAACCACGCATACTCCGTGCTTGACGAGTATACTCGTCCTTGCCTATTTTTCGCCACGCGTTTTAGGTACTCGCTTTTCAAAGAGATCGCAACAGCTAACTGACTAATATAACGATATTAGTCTTTACTATCGTTTATCACAGAATATTATATCTACGTGGAATTATTTAAAATTAGAAGACTTATTATTAATTAGAAGACTTAAGCGTTATTTTATTTACCGCTGTTCCTTTCAGGCCTCGAAGGTGCTTAGAATCGAGTGAACCGCAGGAAACCAGACGAAATTCCTTTCAAAATGGATAACTTGGCCACATGGTTATTACGCGCTTCCGAGAATAACACGGAAAGTGCGATAATTGACGGCGAAGTATCGAGGTAATTGCGAATGTTATCGATACTCGTAAAAGTAGAAATCAACATTTCTTGAACATACGAAAAATTGATCGATAAAAGGATCTTAATCAAGAAGAACGCTCTATTTGAAACTAGGGAATTTTCAAATTATATCGTTTTACGTACAGATTCCCTAAACCGCTGCAGACGTTCGCAGCTGTGGTCGCGATACTGATTATGATAACTGGACTCGCTGGAAATTTATTGACGATCATTGCTCTGTGCAAGTATCCCAAAGTTCGCAACGTAGCTGCAGCCTTCATTATAAGGTATACAAACATAGAGAATTACATTTTGAAAGTCGTAATTAAATCGTAATTAGATCGTGATTAAGATACAAATATCATTTCGCTATTTACGAACAAAATCAAGATTCGAAAAGGAGGTGTCTGATCGAAAGACTCGTTGTTTTTTTCTGCTATAAAATCAACGCGTCGCAATAAATTCGAATTTCATTGATTCTTCTAGCCTCTGCGTGGCAGACTTCGTATTCTGCCTTCTTGTACTTCCGTTCGATTCCATCAGATTCATCGATGCAAGTTGGGTAAATATACGGTTTCTCTGCGTTCTCGTGCCTTTCTTGAGGTATGGAAACGTTGGCGTGAGTCTCCTCTCCGTTGCAGCCATTACTATCAACAGGTATGTATTATGTACTTTAGCCGATGGTTCAGCTGAAAGATAAGCCAAGCTACGCTACGTTGCGCTAAGCTTACAAATATTTGCTGCGATACATACGGAAGTATTCGTACGCTTACCGTATAGAACATTTTTATTAGTAGCCATACTGCGCGTACTATACAAAGCAACCTGAAATAAAAATTTCATTAGCACAACAAGGAGACACGGGTGTCACGATTCCACCGTATCGTACAATCTTCTTTTACGTGTCTCACTCGCGTTTAAAATTTCTTTGGCCATCGAATATACAACGAAAAAATGATCTAGTCAGACATTTTTACACAGTGACTGTACGGATAGAAAATATCGTATAAATTCTACGGCATAGTACAACATAGCGTGATCTAGTATAACATGGCTAAACTTGCAGCCTGATTTTCCGGTGAATCTCCGGCTTTATTTTCACTGGGGAAAGAATTTATAACGGAAAACCACTTCGTGAAAAAATTTATCTCACAAGATCAATTACGATATTACGGTAATTTTAGATACATCATGATAGCCCACCATGGATTGTACAGCAAAGTTTACAAGAAATATTGGATCGCTTTTATGATCGTATTCTGTTGGTTGTTCTCCTATGGGATGCAGGTTCCCACCCTCTTAGGAATTTGGGGTAAGACATAAAATGCATCACGGTTCGCGCCAACTCGAGGAGCAGCAGTGTTTTATTTTCTGTTATTTGGTCTTTTACGTTTCAGGTAGGATCGACTACGATCCGAATTTAGAAACTTGCTCCATCGTAAAGGACAGCAAAGGCTACTCATCGAAAACCTTTCTTTTCGTGGTGGGTTTCGTGATACCCTGCGTAATAATCGTTGGATGTTACACTAAGATATTTTGGGTCGTACACAGGTAAACGACTTATTTGCTTCTGTATTTATAAATTAAGAAAGTATTTTCAAAAATATCTCATACGTTCTCGATGACTCGATTCGTATCGCAAATGCTCGAAATATATTTCACGAAATATATACAGACGTACGTTGAAATGTCTCTCCTGGTTCGTAGATCCGAGACAAGAATGCGAAAGCACGCGTCTCCGACGATAAAATCGCCGCATACACCCGGCAGGGATACCAGAGAGATCAAACAGAGACGTAGCGAATGGCGAATCACGAAAATGGTACTAGCCATTTTCCTCAGTTTCGTCGCCTGTTACCTTCCAATTACCATCGTTAAAGTCTTCGACGCCGAAGTTAGATATCCAGGTAATATATCTCATGAATCTACCTATTTACCATCAATACATTAACGTACCAACGACTGTGTATTAATATAAAACCTTTAGAACAGCGTAGAGCCATTAGTAAAATTGTCCTACCTTTGCGATATAAAAAATAATAAAATCAATAGCCATCGTTCCTTAAACTTGGTCAACTCTATGGTGTCCTCCCGCTCTATCGAACACGTGCCTTTATCACGTCACACTGATATAGTTGCTAGAATGTATAATACTGCGAATAAGCACTCGGATCAAGCAGACTTGTTCTTCGATTACCTGCTACGACGCAAGGAATTTCTCATTCTGTATGGTTTCAACTAATATTTGAATATTTTATTAAAAGTCAACGAGCCTATTTAAAGATACTTCTGGCAACGTTTCTCAGCTTGAAAACAATTGTTTCAAAATCAAAACAAACTCTGATATTACGACCGATATTATATTTCATTTATATTATTTTATTGAATTATACATGATCCATTTTGTCTTACTAAGATAAAGAGCACAACATTTGACGGCAAATTAAGTTTCATGTTTGTACAAAGATGCAAAATTGTTGCAAAAGACACGTTCGTAAGAGAAAGACACCTCTGGGACAACCAAACACGATATTTTGGGATTAGTCTGAGAGATAAGCTCTATCCGTCGTACAGACTGTCCGCAGTTCAGACAATTGATTGGATTGTTTCGAGCTTATTACAAGACGATTTAATTACAACGATTTCCAATTTGTTTTTTCACCTGGCAACAAAGCGCGATCGTCCGTAAACCATTGTATGTTACGTCCTGTTTCTTGTCATAGAATTTCACGTTTTGGGCTACCTGCTCCTCTACTTTGCCTCCTGCGTGAACCCGATCATTTACGTGATCATGAACAAGCAATACAGACAAGCGTACGCTGGCGTAATAGGATGTTCACGGATAAGGGCGAGTCTGTCACCCTATGGGAGCAGCGCGCCTGGTCATCATCAACAGCAGGACTACGGCCAAGGTAACTTCGAGCACCGTCGCGTGGTAACGCTCACCAAGCTCTGACCGAACGCGAGCTAAGCGACCACACTTCGCTCACTTCGTAAGTCAAGGGCACAATTCGCTGCTTTCTAAGATCGCAATTGGTCACGCGTGCATGCACACGTCTTTCATTTTTCATCTCGTATTTTGTCATCTTTGTCACCTCATCTTCGTCTCGTATGGCCGCTAAATATTAACGAAATAATTACATTTTATTACGCTTTATATCCTGACAATTAAGTTTCAGCCGCTAACAATTACGCTTTAATATCGATTCCACTTCTGTAAAAAGATTGCTTCGGAAATTCTAATCGAGCGATTTAAAATTGCTAGAATTTCTAAAGCCAACCGATCTCTTCCAAACGATTACAAAAGCTCTCTGTATAATAGAATTCTATTCAACTTTGAATTCTCTTTGCACACGTTAAAAGAATCTGTCGAGGTTTATGCGTAGAGGATGGTTGGTACGTGAGATTTAAAGTATGAGATTGCTCGTTCTTGAAACCGTCGAATATATTTAAAATAATAAATTACTGTACAGCCTGTATACGTGGGTCGTTAATACAAAGTATAAATCGCAAAATAAAATCGCGAATAAATACTCTTTAATGCTCGTCGCGTAACTCGGTAGATATTCGAAGATACTGTTAAATACTGTTAGATACTGTTATACTGTTAGAACTGATAACCCTTAGAGTGCTGAATACTCGCGGCCTATTACCCTGTCCTATTTTTGGACCAGGTTTTCAGAACAGAAAAGGAAAAAAAAAACAATATCATACATAAGCACCACTCTACATCGGCTTAAATTTAAGTTACAAATGTAATTTTATTCTTGTTATTTTATATTTTAGAGGTAGGATCGCGTTAGTTATTATTATATTATCTGGATAATAAATCCACACTTCTCGGAGCAGAAAAACCTTTATTGCACACACTTGGAAGGAACACGAACGAATGAAAGAAAAACAAGAGAAGCCTTAAAACTATCGATCAGGTCTATCGACCGTGTCTAGTAATAACTTCTAGTTACTCCTTTTGTAACTAGCCGTCAGCATATAGATGGCGAACGAGAACTCACGTTGTTATTTTCAACACTTATTAAAAGAAAATATAATATTGCTATGTCGTACAGTCGCGTATCGGTACTTTTGCCTGAACCACCCCACAACCAGAATTCACCGTTTATTATGGAAAATACAAATATGTACATGTACGGACGGCTAGCGCTGACGATCGCTGTGGAAGGAATACTTTTTCGTTAGACTGAACTCTGTCGATTGACTATTCAAAGCGCAAATCGTAATAAGTTATAGTAATTCTTCTGCACGAGATTAAATGATTCAAGAGCGTTATTTTTTGGTATTAATTATTTATTATAAACATTGAAATTTACAATTAACTAGAATTTGGGTAATAAACTAGAAAATTAAATTTAGTAAATATAACACAAGTTAATAATTCAGTTGCGTGCGCAAAATTTCAAAACGATTATCGATACATAATCCGACATCGCATTTTCCGCATTCTCTTACTTTTCACACAAACAACACATTCTCTTCTTGATAATTAGATGCGACTGTCCGCGAAACGGTAGACGACTGTTATAACGAGCCATTATTGGCATTTGTTTACTGCCGTTACCAAGGAATGCGTTTATATTTATCTCACACAAACGTAATAGTATTACTTCTGCGTAGGTGTTCGGAAAAATTGACAAACGCATACATGCGTCCTTAGACCACACCGATAGCTTTCGCCAGACGCGTATATGCGCCCATAGCACTCTAAGGGATAACTAATCGATGATTGGCTGCTGACTGATAGATACTATTAGATACCGTTCTGCTCGCGAGCGACATTGTTTTGCCCGGAGTTCGTTTGTCATTACGTTCTATGCGTCAAGGCTGTGTCAATACTCCGAGGCAAAACAACAACATGAGTCACTCTCGATTCGCGTCGTCCTTTGACTCCTGCGCCGCTACAAATCCTAATATCATCTTTATATCTGTGGTAACTTGTTATTCTGGAAAATATCAACTAACAGCTTGTATAAGTAGACTTGGTAGGTCATAACGTATATAAAACTACGATATAATTTCATAGTAATCGCTAGACGAAGCAAAGCATGGAAACGTGAAAGATCAACAGCTGTCTCGTTCGTTTTCTCGCCAATTAATTCCGTAGATTTAGCAAACGTCTCAGTGGCCTGTTAACGTTTCTATCCTAAGCCTAAACTCTTTGAATCACAGCAGAGTAGAAACTACAGCGGACTAACGATACTCGCGATT
Source organism: Bombus terrestris (assembly GCF_910591885.1). NCBI lineage: Eukaryota > Metazoa > Arthropoda > Insecta > Hymenoptera > Apidae > Bombus > Bombus terrestris. Next base: position 2,977,254 of record NC_063278.1, on the reverse strand, counting down.
CATTTTCCCTCCTATCTCCGTTAACGGCTTTCCGCTTGCTGCTAGACGACACACATCGTTTGTCGAAGCACGCGTTCGAAAGAGAACCGGCATTACGAATTGATTCGCATTCGCACCATGTTTCTTTTTTCAGATTATTCGAAGGACTTCAGTAAGACGATGGTGTCGACAGTCTCCATTGCTATGAATCCAGTGAGGAACTCGCGTTTCGAGGAGTAAGCTTGATTCTGCGATTGAACTGGCCAGAGAAGGCGAAACGTACGAAGAATATTAATCGACCCATGAGGACAAAATGTCAGTATTCAGAGTGTTTCGTAACGGGAATTTGTATTATCCATTTCGATGAGAGATCGAGAAGATCCATGGAAACGCACACAGTAGGAACTCGATTAACTTGCTGATCAAAAACAGCGAGAAGCTATACTCAGTGCGTAAGATAAGTCTGAATTTAAAAAACAAAGATAAATATTTCGTGCAGATCTTATACAGGCTAGTCGAACGATCGAAGGGTTGCTCGTTTTTATCGAAGAACAAAGCTACAAGTCGAAAGCAAAGTCGAACAGCGTACACGTTTGTACGATATCGTAATTGCAATCTTTGTCCATGACTAAAATGAATTTCGCGTCTGAAATGCTATGATAAAACTTGTATTTACTACGATTAAGCGTATAAGTAAACTGTAGAGGAAGAGAAAAGAAAGAAAATGGTCGTTGAGAGAGGAGAGAATGTAAATAGGGATCTGCGAACGGTATACATAATTATTTAGAGGTTTAAGAGAATAGAGGAAAACTAAAGACACACAGCAGTGCTGTTGTTAGATTTATTTAGATTAGTTTAAAGCAAAACGTGGCCGATATCGTATAATAAATGATACGTTATTTGTCGACCGACAAATTGCATATTGTAAAACTTGGCAACGAATACCAAGTATATTTAATTTTGTAGCACACTGGAACGAGTGTCGAATATTTACCAAAGGTAACACGTGAATACGTTTGTACATAGATGTTACGTGTTAATTCTTGTTACCACGATGTAAAAATACAATGAGAATGTAATAGCGAATTTTAAAGACATTCGTAATTCGCGATGTTACGAGTTCGCTTCATATTTATTTATAATATTTCTCCTGATTGATTTACGAACGCAAATAATGTTAAAGAGTTATCAAAGTACAAATTAAATAAATCTATCGATTTAAACGATTCCTCGTTGTTTTTACTCCTTGATCTCGTACATAGAAACGCTTAAATAAAACTGTTTGTTTTAAATTTGGATAAAATACGCAATTATTATCTTATAACGATAGATGTAACGTTAAATACGAAGAAATATAAAAAGCTGAGCTGCATAGAATTATCCGCTCGATAGTTACGTTAAAGGAAACAAAGATCCTACTGCCTTAAAAATCTATTCTGCATTCTAAAATAAATATTCGTAATTTCTCTCCGCGATACATGTCTGCGAACGTTCACATCGTTGTGCATAAGACTATTATTCGGCATGTAACAAATGCAAATAAGACTATTATCCGACATATAAAGAATGCAAATAAGACTATTATCCGACGTGTAAAAAATTGGTAATCTCTTCGGGATTATCTTTACTTGTTAATTATTAGCCGAGATAAAAACTCCGTCGCCCTAGAAATTCATCGTACGTGTATTTTCAAACAAATATGTTTAATTTCGTTGCAGCATTTTGATACTTTCAGATTATTACGAGTATCCGTAACATGTCAACGTCCACTGACATGCACCTACGGATTACGATTAATCGTTATAAACGTATTAAAGTATACGCATGGCTGATAAATTAAAATCGTACAGAAAAGTCGAGTCTCTCGAACGTGCATCATCGTGGTGCGATCAACGCGCAAACTATTTATAATTGCTCGATTATAATTTGCAACATTCGCTCCTTTTTCGAATCTTAGAATTATCTCGCAATCGTACGGAATCACGAATATCAACGTCGATTTTGGTCTTCAGCACGTTCTCCACGAGATAACGCATCGCCACGTCTGAAACACAGATACGAAATTAGGCTAGTAAAATATTAGTATCATTATCAAACGAGAAATTCCTCTTGCTAAATTTCCTCTACCTATGCTCTGGCGATTTATATTACGACAAGCAACATGGCAATTGTTAAATAGTAATTGTTCAGCAGTACGATTTATTTTTAGCCTACTTGCCACGACAGGAATTCCGTTTACAATTATTCTCCCTATCGCCTCGCCACTCTCGCTTAAACATCCCACGAACACCCACGCGCACCCATCCACTCGCTCGCATCGCCTAATTTTACCATTATTTTACTACCACGTATCTACCGTCTACCATCCGACTCTCGACTATTACACGCGTCCATCGTCTGTTGCATCTTCACGATGATCAATCTTACGAATCATCGATCTTTAGCTAAAAAGGTAAACGTCTAATTTATCTACTCGTCTAGATTCCTCCCTCCCTTTCCCTTCCCATCTTTTCCAATTTCCTCAGCCAGGATTTCCTTTTCCTTCCTCGGTCCCTGTCTCTGCCATATCGATCCACCTTTCTAATTGCCGCAATCGTACAGCAACGAAGCAACCAGCAATTGCCGGTTTATCTAATAATCGGTTTATTTAATAAAATCTCCGTTTAATTATGAAACCGCGGTTGTTCGTGCGGTTTCCCATTTTCGTAAAATACAAAATGAGACAAAGTAAGTGGAAATGGAATTGACCGAGTCTATGGAACGAAACAGAGGTTCATTCTTGTCTATCAATTAACGAGCAATTAACTTCGTGTATGAGGAGATGCTTCGGGTATCTTTAAAGGACTCGCGAGATCTTGCACTTTGAAATTTCTCAGGAATAAATGGAAATGCAGAATTTGTCGCATACTTACCGATATTCGTATTTTCTTTGGCAGACGTTACATACCAGGCACCGATGTTGTTCTCTTTGCAGAACTTGGCAATTTGTTCGCTGGGTACCACCGGGCAAGGAATATCACATTTGTTCGCCAAGAGGACGACCGGTATCTCCGAACCATCTGGGAACGTGACTTTTTCCCGTAGGTCGCTCAACCATTTTTTGATCGACTGAAACGTGGCTATCCGCGAAATATCGAACACCAAGGCCGCAGCTACTCTGAAAATTAAACGCAAAATTATCGCGATATTATCGTATGATTTTATCGGCCTAAAAATAGCCCGTATAGCCTAATCGGATTAACGTTTAAAAATAAATCTTCAAATGCTGCGACAACATTTAATTAACCCTTGATTAAGATAGAGCTAGACGTTGTTGTGGTTTATAGTCTTTTTTAAGTGATTTTATCCGTGTGACTTTATCGTATGGATATATAGCTATAAAGGAAATAAGAAAAGAAATTATTGTTGCACTCGCGATGAATAATTTTCTTAGCGAATTACACGTATCTTGTAATTTCCAATAATTACAGTAACTACTTACGCATATTTGTAATAAACTCTGGTCATGTATCCGAACCTTTCGTGGCCAGCGACATCCCTAAAAATAGAAATCAACGGTGATAACAATGTGTTTTCTGTATCGAGATAGTAATTATATCTATCTGTAGAATTTGTAGAATAGATCTCTCTCGATTACTCGGTCAGAAACTTCGTTTTAAAATACCGATCTTTCGAAATTCGTCGTATTTCTTTCTCTCGATTTTCTTCTCGATTAATAAACAATCACAAAACTATCGTAAAAGTATTATATCACGTCGTTGTATTTTTACAAGTTACTAATTAACGATAGATATACGTAAAATTGGTCTCGACTTGTAATATTATACAACGTATCTTCTTTACAAAATTATTAAAAGATATATAGCAATACATGTTAATAATAATTAACAGAAAATTAATTTTCTTTCTCGGACGAGGAAGAAATTGAATCGTAAAAGGACTAATTCTGGTACACGACGATTTAACTTCGATCAACGAAACGTCCAATATATGTTTCTCGTGTGTTTTATTCTATACGATTTCGGTGATTCTACCAAATTAACATCTTTACAAAATTATTGAAAAATATATAGCAATTTATGTTAGTGGTAATTAACAAAAAACGAACGAGGAAGAAATTGAATCGTAAAAGGAATAATTCTGGTACACGATGATTTAACTTCGATCAACGAATATATGTTTCTCGTGTGTTTCATGCTATACGATTTCGATGATTCTACCGAATTAACATCTTTACAAAATTATTGAAAAATATATAGCAAATTATGTTAATAATAATTAACAGAAAACTAATTTTCTTTCTCGGACGAGGAAGAAATTGAATCGTGAAAGGACTAATTCTGATACACGATGATTTAACTTCGATCAACGAAATCCAATATATGTTTCTCGTGTGTTTTATACTACACGATTTCGATGATTCTACCGAATTAACATTTTTACAAAATTATTAAAAAATATATAGCAATTTATGTTAGTAATAATTAACAGAAAACGGACGAGGAAGAAATTGAATCGTAAAAGGACTAATTCTGGTACACGATGATTTAACTTCGATCAACGAATATATGTTTCTCGCGTGTTTCATGCTATACGAATTCGATGATTCTACCGAATTAACATCTTTATAAAATTATTGAAAAATGTATAGCAAATTATGTTAATAATAATTAACAGAAAACTAATTTTCTTTCTCGGACGAGGAAGAAATTGAATCGTAAAAGGACTAATTCTGATACACAATGATTTAACTTCGATAAACGAAACGTCCAATATATGTTTCTCGTGTATCTTCATGCTACACGGTGTCGATGATTCTACCGAATTAACACGCGAAATAACCAGCAGGAAAACAAACTGATAAAGCAATACCATAATTGTAAGTTAATTTTAGTAAACCGGTCCCAGTCGACTGCCTTTATTGCGAAATCGGCGCCTATGGTAATCTTATAATTGGACGTAAACCTTCCTGAAAAAAGAGAAACATCGATCAATCATTGAAGAATACTGACGTACAAATCTACGTATTAAGGCAAAGCAGAAGAAATCGAAGATATTTCATAATAACGAGCAACGTTATTCTCGATCGTTAATAACCAACTAATTACTTATAACGAAGCTTATACACAATTCACAATATTATCGGTTAAGGAGGAACACGTTTCTTTCTTGTTAAAAATAACGAATACTTCAATGAGAACGTTATTTACGCTTATTTACAGAGATACGAAAGAATAATGAGAAGATAACTAACATCATCGTTAACCTTCACACGTTACGAAGCATATCCCATTGTTCTTTCATATTTCTCTTGCAATTAATTCGATGAAAAATCAAAGAAGCATGAGAAGAAGAGCCGCAGAATGTCGAAGCTTAACTAGCGCGGATTAAGAGCACGGAAAATGACTTCAATATTCATAGACTTTGATAATTAGATTTTGACTTGTATAATTCTACAATAAATGTATACAACATCCGAATATACAAACATCGTTTTTACATATTTAAAATGATTTATCAGAACCTCCTGCAATTTTAGTCAGTCTCTTAATTACCGCTATCCTACGATTTCATTTTCAGACGTTTATAGTTTCAAACAAATTTGTAGTTTCTTTAAATCGAAATCTAGCGAACTCCTTAAACCCACAGTGTGCATTTCACTCGTTCTTAAAGAGAGTTTCCTTTAATTTGAGAAGAGAGAAAAAAAAGAGAAAATTGCAAGTCGTACACAAATTTCTCTGTAATCAGACTTTACGCAATAATGTATGTACTAATATTTATATTACCTTCTGTGTATCTTCTAACCAATGCCGTCTTTCCTGGAAAACAATAATAAATTTTTAAGTAAAAAATAAGGATCACCGAAGGAACAAAAGTAAATTCCACGAAAATTACGATTTTAGAATTTTTATAAAATTAGAATATTCTTGCAGGTTGTGTATTATGTGTGAGAAAAAGTAGGTCTCAGATAAATTTATCATGCGTATTTATACCTAAAGTTCAAGTTGAGTTCAAGTTGAATTCAAGTCGTATTCAACTTGAGGTTTATATTAAGTTTCCCTTTGCTTTTAATTCTAATCTAGAGAGATTACAAGAGTACAGGTTTCCCATGAAGAGAAACAACAGCGATATAAAATTCCAACGTTTCCTAACATTTTTAATTTCAAACTTCCACCATAAAATGTCATGTTACTGTTTTCTCAGGAGCGATCGTGTACGTTGCATTTTGCATCGACGTTTCGTAGACATCGCACTTTTGACAGACCCGAAGAAATAGCTTGCAACATCTACGAAACATTGCCGTTTAACATTAAACGTATTAAAATACTTTGATACATTTCGTACTGATCGCATAAAAGTATCTCTTTTCTCTTTTTTTTTTTAATTAATATCGAACATTTCTTCCGCGCACTTTTCCAGATCGTATAAAGCATTTTCAAATTATATGTGTCGCAATACACGTGTGAGAATTTTATACAAAAATAAGAAAATCCGCCGTTAAGCGGAAAATAGAAATGCGGAGGAGACGTGTTTTTACGTGACCGGCGCGAAGTACTTTTCGTTGACGCGTTTCGCTCGCTTTGAACAACGTTCTAGTCAAAGTGTCTGCCGATCGAGAACGATACACATCCATTACTGCTGCATATACTCGCTATTGTTACTCGCATAAACAATAAATCGTAGGTCGGAATTGCAAATCTGGCGTAACAGATAGCAACTTTATTCCAGAAATACTTTCGGCTCTCTCGACAAGGAGGAAGAACAAAGCACGCGAGAAGTAATTCTCATTGATAATTTTTAACTTACTTTCGCTATTATCCACGCGCTTTTCTCATTAATCAGATTATGCGAGTTACGATGAGCTCGAACACCGGATGTCATGGGATAGTGGATCGTTCGAATTTACATACAAAACTGTGTCAGTTGCAAAGCGAGCATCATCATTACGTACCACGACCATCGAATAACCAAATTTCCACGACGCGAGAACCTACGAAACAGAGGGTCGACCGTCTCTGTCAAATTGCATGTATTATCGCGATAAGTTGGACTAAAACTACGACGATACTAACGGATGGAAAACGATGGCGGATTTTTCAAAAAGGAATTTTAAAACGTCCTGGACGCACCGACACCATAGTCACCGATTACGAGGAACTTGAAGAGCAGCTCTTTGTGGGCGATATTGGACAGAAGAATGTCCGAGTCTCTCCTCGGCTTCCGTAAGTTCATCTCCTCTTCACGGTTGTGTATCTCGTTGCAGATCGACGAAAGCACGGCTGATGGTCCCACCGGCGATTGGATTTAGCTTGGCTGGTAAACTGACAAACGAAAGAAAGCGAGTAGCTCGATCTCGGTGGCTCAAGGGGTCGACACACGACGTCTCTTGCCTCCCGATGTGTAATCTATCGTGTTCCAGCACGCTATCGCCTTTTCCTGTGCTCGTAAACACTCGGTTTCCCTTCGTTTTCAACGCTCGGACCTTGTTACGCCCGGTGACTCCTCACGTAAACTAAAATCCATCCCTCGATCGGCACGTTCCTTACGATCATTGCTCCATCAAATAAAAACTGGGAAGGTAGGATTTTTCCATATTCAACGGTCATTTCCATACGTAAGCGACCAGTGGTAGAGCGACCAACACCCGGCAGTAATTTTCCTCTGCGATAGCATTGTCACCGAACTTCACTGATTCGTCATCTTTAGATCAGTCAACATCCTTTGACTAGTTTTCCATACGTTGGCCAGTCAATATCTTGATTGCTTTGTCAGCCTTAGATCAGACATCTATTTAACTTGTATCTACACCTACCGAGTGTAACTATCTATGTTTACAAAGTTGTTAGAATAAGATGTATATCGTGATCTGTTGCTCCAGTGTTATAATCGGTTCAATCACCTCTATTATCCTAAACAAAATAAGGGACCGATCATTTCGTGGCATCGATTATGTAATCGTAATTTGCGACTCCCGTTGGCGCGCTTCCTCGCGATCGCGTCTCTCCACGAACGGTCCAACAGACCTCTTCTCCTACAAAATGTCCATATAATAATAAGCTTCTTATTTTGATAACGTCACACCGATACAACAAGAGTCTTTGGTAATTGTTGCAACATCGTATTTCGTATTCGGTTAGCTTCCTTTTTTACCTTGACAAGAATGCAAGAGAATAAATGGCGAATAAAAAGATTCGTACGGCTAATCTTCGTATTTTGCACCGGCTGGCGCAATTCTAAATTTAAACATCGCCTGCCGTAAGAAACAGAGGCGCGAAGAACGAAAATTGAGAAATGCCGTTTATCGCGCTTTCCTTATGCGATCTTCGTGCGAAATTCCATCGTTGTTGAACAAATTACAACTTCGAGTCTTCGTCGATCGTCGCGTGAAAAATTGCGAGACACGTTACTAGTAAAAGCTACGAGAGTAAGCACACGGTTGTCGCCGGACGAGCTGCCCACGCCGATTTTATCGAGACGCTTCGGAACAGCGTGGATTCTCTGCTGCCACGGATAAGTCGACTCATTTATATTTAAACTACATATAATACTGCGACGTTAACGTCGTTTCGATGTCATCCATAGTCCGTATCGCTAAGCGGATGATAACGTTTAATCTGCTTCTGGTACGCAAGTGCGCTTGCAGATACGTACTCGAAGAAGATCGCGATATCGGCGTTTTCTTCCACGTATTTTCGTTGTATTTTCATCGACATATTTTTCAAACAGGGCATCGTTTCGTTACTTGGCAAATCGCGCTGTTAATTCAGAAAAACTCTATTGATTTTCAGGCTCATACTGGAAATTGAAATCGCCGATATGCAAGCTGTTTAAACGTTGAACTGTTTTGTAAATTCCGACCGTTTTAATAAAAAGTCAGTCTTATCGCAAACGTGTATGCACAATATGACGTTTATTTGAAATATAATTTTTTAGAAATATACAAATATTCTTTCGCCTTAATTCTGATTTCGTGATACCTCTCGCTGGAAGCCTTCAAGACGTCAGCCAAGTTCTTGGATTGTGAATAGTTATCGTGTCGATTTCATCGGAAGTGTAATTCTTCAGCTCCATTCTTGGCACGATGTTGTTCAAAATATAAGAAAATCCGTGCCCACCAAATTTCATCTTCGTTTGAAAATGAAAGCGCGATATATTTCATTAGAACAGTCAGGATGGGTTTTTTCGTATTTCTTTTCTTCTATCATATCGTTAATAGATAGACCGCGTACGTTTGTGCATCGTTTGGAAATTTAAAGGTTTCAAGGTTTAAATCGGATAAGATTTAAATTGGAATTCGAGATTCTATTATGTGAATATACAGGATGGTTCAGTTACAGGTGTCAGAAAATTTAAAGGATGACTCTTGAAGTCGAAATAAGATGAAAATCAAGAGTAAAAAAATTGCGTTTTCGGCTTTGTTTTTTAATTATTGACGATTAAAAATCGGCCAAAATATGCCTGCACGCGAGCAAACCTCCTTACACGAACGCAAGGGGCTCGGCCTAAGCAGCGGGGCGTACAGCATGTAAAATACACATGGTACATAAAGTATCCAAAGCATACCGATTGTCATATTTAGCTTCAGTTTCATTTATAAGACCATGAATTTGCACAAACGTCCGCAGTCTCGTGATTCATTCAGTACAATGTCTAAGTACGTACTAATCTGTGTTTCGTGTGAATGTCGTGACTCAAGAGTACACGATGCAGCTTCTGTTCATGTCGAAAATAATTCACATTATCGATCCGCTGCGCGTCAGAAATCATATCCACCTGTGGATTTAGCTGATAAAAGGAACTTTCGTATCCGAAAAGATCGAACTGGCAGTAACAATCCACTTCATCGGCGAACTCCAGAAGGTCCTCCGGGATCAGTATAGTTCCTGTCGATTTACGAATCGTGTTAACCAGGTAATAAGAACAAAACAATCGGTAATTGTGCCACGTTATGCACGAAATTGAAGATTTATATCGATAAAACAGTTGGTAACTTCTCGTTGTCGCGATTTAGAATTCCGCTAATTCTACAGGACTCGGTCCACCTTGACCTAACGTAACATATATACAGCATATATAGCATACGATTACACGTACGATCGAGATGAGAGAGAATCGCCTTTTTCGCATTGCCGCCAGCTTCTTGGTAAATTCTCATTATCTCCAAGGGTGCCGCAGAATCCCTTCCAGGATGAAAGCTGACGGGGCACTTCAATTGTTCCTGGACCTCGCCGGTTGCTTGGATAGACCGTTTCTCGAAAGCTACGTGAGAAATTCAAATACGATTCGTAGGATTAACCAGAAGTATTCGACTTCGCTCATACAAAAGCTCATACAGAAAGATTTAGGGTACGGTGTTCGAGACGCGGAGATCATTTAAGACCAGAAACATACGAGTGCCTATGAAATACCTCGTGTACAAATTAATTTCACGTAATAAAAGATATTTTCGCAAGCTACAAAGATTATAAAAGAGATCGTGTAATATTAATCGTATAAAATTGAACTACGAATTTGTGGACATCTCGGAGTGACATTCAACGCAAGATACGTACGCGTAATTGGCCAAATGCTCCCAACTTCTCCTATGAATCCTGCTTTTACATCAGGATACTCCTCGCAACCAATAGTCATCTCTTTCAGTATTATATTGTACATGTTTTCCTTCGACAGATCCTCGTTATTTTGAGTTGCGCCAATGTAATAACCTTTCAGCAAAATTAGATAGGAAATAAATTCGACAGTGTAATAAAACGAACACGAGATTTAGCTGACCTCTCGTTACGTCTACCGTAGAAAGTTGCTCCTCTTACGTACATGAACGTCCAACGATAAAACGATAAATGTAAATAGCAGGGACACGCGTTAGGGACACAGCCTCCGGATTAATAATCGATCATCGGAATTACATAAAACGCGTTTGTTAGCGCGCGAAAGCTGGCATAAAAATTTCAGCTCCACCGAAACGATGTTTGGATTTTGATGTCGAATCAACGCGTAGTAGTCGTTGGAATGCGAATCCAAAGGAACAGCTGACACGCAGCCAGCTAAATCACCGCCACCCTCGAGCAACACCTGTTGATTCGTACCGGTAACGCGTTAACCAGTTAGCTGTTGCGATCTCTTCGAAAATATGCGTCGCGTATTTAAAACGTGTTGCAACGAGTAAGCGGTGACGAGTGTACTCGTCAAACACAGCTAATTGGCCAACGAGTGAAAGGTAGCTCGGCATACGATCGATGTTCCGAGTCACTGTATATCCTGCTATCTTGGCAAAGTAGCTATTCACGTACGTATAGGGAAATTTGTCTCGAATGATCTTTTAAATTAATCAAAATCAAGATGCGCCCTCGCACGTTCGTATTCGACCGAATATTTCACGGACGAATCAGGTATTCATCGATTGATCGCGAAAATATGTTACCAGTTCCGGCGATGACGTTAATTCCAGTCACTTGGCTGACTTTCCTCATGAATGGAATGTTGCGTTGCAAGCCATGATTACTATTCTCCACGATAGTACCGCCGCCAAATTCTTTGTACAATTTTACATCCTCCAGAACAGCGTCCTCTGTGCACGTATCGTTGTATATTAAATTATACGGGCTACTGTAACTGTAGAAAGAAAAGCAAATCGTTGTAACCGCTGCCTATGTTCGTTTAAATCAATACCATAGCTATGATCTGTCGCTTTTCGTAGAACGTAGGTAAAGGAATGAACGAAACTTCGATAGAAATTCCTGTTTAATTAAATAAAAATGTAACTTTCCGCTGTTTGAATTTCCAGCTTCGTTTATTGCACTTACGGGTACTGTTTCAACACTCCGACGTTTTGAAGCTCGATTTTCCCATCGAGAAACCGTTTCAAATGATCTGGCGGCCGTATGTAAAACATTTCGTAGTTCATCGATAGATGTTCGTGCGTAAGGGTCCTCCCAAGCTGGTTCGCATTTCTCTTTCCAAGAACTTGAGAAAGAAGAATAGTCGAATAACGCGATTGTAACGCGCACGATAACTTAACGACAAACGTAAACGAGTAGGCGAATGAGAATGTAAAAATTACGAGCTACTACTTATGAACTTATAGATAATCATCCTCTACGATTTTTATTTTACAATTTCGCGTCAACTCACATGATTAAATAGCTTCTAATATACATGCATAGTCGATCTTTTAAATTTTAGTCCTTTTACCATCAAACTTGTTATCGGTATCAGACAAAGGAATTTATTATTGGTAAGAAGTTGCAATTCGTAGCGAATTAAATTTCGCCAATAACGTTAATTCGATTGGACAAAAGAGCTCCGAAAATAAAAGCAAGTAGGTTGTATACTTTACCAGTTTCTACGGAACTGGACGCGTGCGCCATGCCTTACGCGATTATGTACCAGTTTTCCTCCGTATTCGGATTTTCAAAAATCACAAAGAGACCACCGAACAATTTCTGCAGACACAAAGTAAGCGAAAGGATAATTAATCGGTGTTTGTACGGTATAACGTAACGAAGGTATCGTACATCTGAACGATCTTATTTTTCCGTTTGCAATTAAGTTGTTGAGATTTCTGCGAACAGAAACGCTGGAAAACGTCCAATTCCTTGCCCTACTTGTCGCGCACTAACGTTTTATGTTTACATACGTTGTAACACTAATAAGTTACGTAATAAAAATACGATCAACACGCGTACTTCGACAAGGTCTTGGGCGAGTCTTTGTTTATCGAATAATCGGATAGATCAAATAAATTTATTTCGATGAAATTAAATGGCCAGCAGAAGGATTATCTTTTGAAAGAGATTCGCTGTTTCGCAACAATTAGAAATCTTTGAGAGATGCGCGAAGAAAATCTGATCAAACGATAGCCTTTTTACCGTAACGAGGTCAGACGCGAACATTTTTTATCTGAGACAAAAATAACAAATGAGGAAATATTTGCAGATTGAAGGTCACAGTGGCATAAGTCAAGTATCCGAGAATTTAGACTTACTTCAACCTTCAGAATTACTTTTTAAATAGAAACAAATAAACGCGTTATGGTACGTAATTAACGAATTTCGTTCGTATCGGATTTTTCCGCATTTCGTTGAATGAAATTAAAACCATAAAAATATTGAATTCCAAGGTTCGTTCAACGTCTTATGGTCTAAATAAAGAGGATTAATTACAAGCTTTCTTATTGTTATCATTCGTTTTATCCAAACATTTACATTAATAATATTCGTTACATACTTTGGATTACTTTAATAAATTATATCTCAAAATATAATAAACAATTTGACTAATTATTTAGGTAGAGCTACCGTTTTCAGAATTCCTACTGCCACTTTAGTTTCAATTATTTTAATTAATTAATTTTTTACATATACATTATCTCTATAAGACAGAATCGTTATTTTTATACAATAATGTAATTTCCAGTATTTCCGCACTCGCAACACATAGAATCATAGTTCGTTATTATCATTATAAAAGAAAAAATTCAATCGATATTCTCGTAAGATCCTTGTCTAACTTATAATAACGGATAAATACATTTTAAAAATTTCCGAGCGGACAGACTTTGCTCTTTACGTACGAGCAATGATATCTTAGAGAATTTGACTAATAATAATCGATAAAAAATTTTCTGCTAAATGATTCAACCGATATCACATAATTATATATAAACAGTGTTCGCTCGTTCGATATTAAAATTCATATTTGTTTGTCAAATTGTTTCTCGTATCATTTCCACGGATGAAGCCGAAGAAAAGGAACAAGGCTACGAATAAGTTTACACATATTTATAACTTCGTTCCTTCTCCGAACAGAAGCCTCGGTTTTGACAAATTTTATTTGCAAAACTAACTGGTCGATCGTAGAGTAATTCTTCGATAAAACGCAGTAATATCGAGTGAACTAAAACTAGCGAAATTTTCGAAACGCAGAATCGTACGATCGGACCGGGGATATTTATGCAAATTCATATTCTCGTCATTGGCAAATTCTTCGTGCCATATCGGTCTACGTCTCGCAAAAACTTCAGCGTTTTCAGTTAGTTTAATATCATCGCGTTTGGTCGAAAACTGATCGCCACGTCTAATATGAAAAAATTCTCAGAATACAGTGTTCGCATAAAAAAATGCAATTTTCTTTCCTTTTCCTGTTGAGAAACATAAAAATAGATGATCTTTGTCTAACAATGTCTTACGAATCGTTACAAACGAATTATTTGTTACTTTTATTCTAAGTATCCCTTTATTATTATTAGCCCCCATTTTACGATATCGGAGATTAGAAAGAAAGTAACGCTTTATACAAAGTGCAGGCCTTTATTTTGCACATACATCTTTCGTAACGAGTAACACGACAAAGTTCCTCGAAATTACTGCAACTTTCGCCTCTGTCGAACTGCTATTACAAGACTTGGATAGGCAAAGCAAAAACACACGGCGAAGAAATGAAACGTTTCGTAACGAGCCGTTTATACAATTTCGTAGAACGTTAATCCGTTTGTACGACGTTGTTACTTTCCTCTTTCTCTATTTCCCCCTCTTATCTGTACCTTACAACTAAAAAGCGTATCGATGAGTTGTAGGCAACAGTCGAGGATAAGTCAAAGGGAAGAAGCTTCGATTATTCATTCACTCGGACAGTCGTGTTACTTTCGTTTCATCGGGTATGCAGAGGAAAAAATCGTTTGAGAACGATAAACGAATAAATAAATAAAATGAAACGAAGAAAAAGAAAGAAGAAGAAAATTATCGTAATGAAAATCAAAATGATCAAGCGTATCTGAATTCGAAGCCGATAAAATTGTCGAATGATTTTCTTCAATTAAAGAGCTTGTCAGCCTCGTCGTAGAAATTCTCTTTGGTTGAATTACGCGCGCGATAATTTTGTATTATACTTACAAATCTCAACGTAATTCTTTTGCATCTCCCTCTTTACACAAAATAGAAAAAGAAATACATACATTACAAACTAACAAGAAAGAAAAGAAAAAACAGCCCGAGTTTCGTGTCTTTTTTCACGATGCTTCTGAACGCTATAAAATTCATCGTTTCTCAACTTTGTACAGGAATTATAAATCTAAGAATAAAACAGAAAATAAGAAATATACAGTCGTCTTCAGTCCACCGGGAATATTAATAAATCATTGTTCGAAACTACATTTACAAGGGAAATTCGACAAACGAATAAACGATAATTTGTAAAAGAACAAAAAAAAAAACAAGAAAAAAAAATGTGGGATGTGCTTAAATTGAAAAAATTAATGGGACGAGATGCCGCATCACATATACCTATGCTTATATATTATATATATACAGATTTCAGTCGGCAATTCGTCTATCCTTTTTCGTTATCTCTCTTTCCTTCGAATGTATACAATATAAAATGCTACGACCTTCTCGTGCAATTTTTCATGCAGCACATATCAGAAATCATTGTCGTCATTAGAATGCATACCTTTACGTAGAATCTGGTAACACAATAACGTATCGTTAACGCGCCTAATATACGGCACATATATTTTCTTATGAACATGAACACCAGATACCGTCGTGCATACCGTATCATATCGTGATAAAGGGATTCTTGTCGCATACAATTAAATAATATTCCGACAGATGAACACCACCGAAAAGTCTATGACATGTGTTTACGTATTAGATCACCCAACTTATTCCGAACAAAGTGATCGTTAGAAACACGTGTTTCCAACGCTCATCGAAGTATAAGAATCAATATAACATTTAACCGAGATAATATGAAGTTTGTGTGACACAAGGGAGAAACAAGTTGGATATGTTTAAGGCACACCAGAATTAAAAGTGATCGTTAACTACTGTACAGCAAAAAGTTCGTGATCGTATAACGTATACTTCATTCAGAACAATAACTGGGTCTGTCATTGGTAAATATATGACATAGACTTTCAGGATATTTTGATGAACACTCGCGAGTAGGGAAAAATGACTTCCGACTCGCTTATGGTCCTCAGAATCGTTTAGACCTACGCTCTTAGACTAAGAGATAGTACACGCGTGCCATCTCTAATTTCTCGTATTAAGATTATCGTAGCGCAAAAACTTTGAACGTTGTGGGAAGACTATCTTCAACGAATACGTAAACATAACTTAGATCTGCGATATGTATAATGGTAGAAATATAAAATGGAGACCTGACAAAATGGTAGCGTGCTTAAAGTATATTTACATTCTTTTCGGTATCTCGCGAGATTTCAGGCAATTAAGGCGTTCTTTGTAAAATCGATATTTTCACAATGAGCCGTAGTAAAAGGTTGAGTAACAATGAAATAAACACGACTCTCGCTTTAAAAAGGCGGAGACTAACGATTACAGATATAACGATGGAAATCGATCAAAGTCATTTATAATTTATTAAAAGATATAAAATGCCTATGGTAAAAAGATACCTATGCTAATGGAAGACTAGCAGCACTATCTTAACGCGAGACAAGGACAATACTCCGCACTGCATCGCAAACTATTGTACCACTACAAGAGAAATCATTCGCGAAGCTAGGATGGAAACTAACAGCCAAAACGTGTGTCGTGTGCCACAAACAATTATAGATTGGACAAAAATACAGGCGATTAACAACGAAACATAAGAAAGGACGACTGGCATCTGCGGAGAAACATGTACACTGAAGAAAAGTTATCTTTATCGATGAGAAACGGTTCAACTTGGATGGTCCACTCGTATGTTCGCACTATTATCGAGAAGAATTCGAAAAGAACCATTAAGAAAAATTTTCTGACCTGGCATCGGATTAAAAGGAAATCAGTTTTGTAGAAGGAAAAATGAATTGTACAATTTACCTGCAATTAATAAAAAGTCACATTGACAAGTATGCAGAATAAATTGCTAAACCAGAATATATGTTCCAGCAAGATAATGCTGCTGTGCTTACGGCAAAAGTTATTCAAGAATATTTTTCAAAGGAAAAAATTTCCGTTCTTCGATGGCCAGCGTGCTCCTCAAACCTCGAAATCATTGAGAACTGTTGCAGATTGCTATCACGAGCTACCTACACAGAAGGCAGACAATTCGAAGATTTGCACGATTCAAAATCCTGCAATAGAAAAGAATTGGAAAATATTTCCCAATGCACAATTAAAGTCTTGTATAAATCCTTATCAATCAAGATGACTGAAGTAATTGAGAACCATGGAGCCTCTGCACATCGTTAAAAACATCTATAACTATGTTATTTATATACTTTTGTATTTATAACTTATGTAATATGAAATATTAGTTTATATTTTTCAAGTGTGCTATCACCTTGTCTGTGTCCATTTTCGTATTTATACCAAGAGAACTCATTGATGTAATGTCAATCTAAGTAATGTTTAGATTAGATAGATAGTGGAAGGTAATCTTCATATAACATTCAAAGTTTTCACAGTACCATAATTATAATATGAGAAATTAAAGATGGCATGCGTGTTCTTTCTTTTTGTCTAGAATTATTATTACCCATTGCACAACAGTGCATTACATCGCGCACAAAACAATCTATCCATGATGAAACCAATTCCAAGATCAATCCAACGGTGATTACTTCACGACGAGAATTGCACGATCGTCCAATGACCACTAACATGGCCAAAAATATTCTTTTTATTGTTTGTTTGTTTTCATGATCACTAAATCAGCAACGGTAATTATATGAATAATAGTACTTGTAGCACTAATGGTGATAATATAGTAATAATAATTTACATTTACACTTTTCCATACTTATTTACTCAGTTAATTAATTATATTTCCTATCTACTTACGACATGCTTACGTTTACACTCGCTCATACTTCAACGCAATACAGTCTGTACTCAATCCTTAATGAAAATCATTAAACACTCGAACATATATATATGTATAAAAGTAAGACAAGCAATCGTAAAAAATATACAGTGAAACGCGTAATGTACAAGATCGATGAAATAGATATTGCTGAACCTCTCTCACGCTCCCTCCCTCTCTTTCTCTCTCTCTCCCCCTCCCTCTTTCTCGTGCTTTCCTCTTTTGTCTCTTTCTCTTTCATTCACTCACTCACTCGCAAGTGCGCGCGCGCGCACACACACACACACACACACATTCTCTCAAAAACTATCGATCATCCAAAAGTACCTTCTTTCCTTTCCGACAAATGTAATAAAAAATAAACGACTCAGAGAATAGCTTTTAGCTTACTTTTTAGCTTCTCAAAAAGACGTAGCACTATTAAAAGTCTACGGAAACGATATAAATATTAAAGATAATAATAGCACTGCTCAGACAAAATTGACGAGTGCACGCGAAAGTATGGATCCACAATGAGCTAAATTAGTTGAAAAATTGATCGTATCGATCAATACAAAAGTAAATGATGACGCGCAATAATGCTTCATTTTATAGCAATCTTGCACACAATAGGATATCTTCATAAACTATCGTCGCTATCATCGGCATGAGCTTCAACTGAGACATTTGCGGCGAGCCTCGCGGCACTTGCTTCTCTACTAGTATCAATCTCTTGTTCCATCGAATTACTCTGCATCTGCTGTTCGTCTATACGTATATGTGCACATAAATGATACCATAACACGTTAACAATATTAATAAGTTTTACGTAGTAAAGTTTCGTTTATGTAAAATTTATACGTTGAATATTATGCTAATTACCTGATTGAGTCGCTGGAGATTCTTCGTCTCCTTGACCTGGACCTAATATAGCTTCTTTCATTTGACTATTAACACCCTTTGGATCTAAGTCCGTCGCCCAACTAAAGTACATTAGTGCAAGATCGGTATTACCCAACTTTTTATGTACCTAACGGAAAAAAACAACTTAAATAAAAGAATATAAAATGTAATGACAAAAAAAAAAAAAAAAAACATAGCAATGCTTACTTTCCCTATTGAATAATAGACTAGAGATTCTTTGGGTACAATATTTTTTAATTCCTCAAATTCCCTAAGTGCTTCCGCATGCCGACCAATTGAGAAGTTGATACTTGCACGATGAAATTTGCATAACATATTATCAGGGTCATTTGCGATTGCAGTATTCAGAGTCTTTAAAGCTTCATCAGTTTTTTTCAGTGCATGTTGCACAACACCAATGTGACACATTATTGCCGAATTCTGTGGACTAATTTGTAAAGCACGTTGAAAATGCAATTCTGCTAGACTATATTGTTCCTGTTTAGAGAATATTGTCCCTAATCCAAACCTATAAAATAAGAAAAACAACATATGTAAAATAATACAATTATCTCGTTATAAAATATCTTGTAATTTCCTAAACAATCTCTTCAATTAAACTTACCATGCATTATAATGCCTAGGATCAAGTCTGATAGCGTTACGAAATGCAGTAATTGCCTTATCCAATTCTTCTGTAAGAACATACTCATGACCAAGCAGTGTGTAGGCATATGGAAAATTGGGATCTACCTATACATTTAAAAAATAAAACTTGCATCTCAATTATAACTGACAAATTTATCACTATATAAAAAAATGTAAAACGAAAATTAAAATCTCCGTCAATATTAAAGTGTACAAATAAACGACGTACTTGAATAGCTCTTTGAAAGAATTTAATTGCCGTTTCATGCTCAGTTTGTGCAGAAAACAGATTTCCTGTAGCACACCAAGCTGCTGGAGAATTACGATCTTCAGAAACAAGTTCTTGTGCTAGAGTAGACAGTTGCACTTCAGCATGTAAATGCCATAAAACTGTACTATAAATTTCCATAAGTTCAGTCCTTTGAGGTTCCAACTGCCTCACTTCAGCAAAATAACTACCAAAAAATAGTGAGTTAGAATTTCTTATCAACTATTTCAACTTTTTAATTTTACAGTTTAGTAGACACCAACCTAGCAGCTTTTTTATAATCTACCATTTCAAAATGTGCACGAGCTAACATAGATAATACCCATCCTGTATTATAATGTCGTGCTGGAAGAACACTTAATATTTCAACAGCTTGGGTACAATTAAATTGACTTAAATGTTGATATGCCTCTCCTAATTCTTGTAGCAATGACATTAAACCCTCTGAAGAAGAAATATATATATATATATACACGTATATATACATAATACATAAACTGTTGAGAAAAAATAATTTCTTCCAAAACGAAGTTATAATATTGATAACATACCAGCACATTGTTTCTGGAGTGTTACTGCACAGACATTAGTACTACCTTGATTGTTTAATGCATTTACACTAGCTACAGCTTTTTCTGATGTAATTGTTTCAGTTTTTTCTTTTTCATTTCGATTTCTCTCATTTAATTCATTAAAGTTAGCTTTATTTAAGTTAGTTTTTGAAAGTCTAGCTTTTGTTTTGCGAGACGGAGACTTTGGAGTTGCAAATTTATTTCTATTTGGAGATTTATTATTTTCCTAATAAAGAAAAAAATTATTTTGAGTATAGTTATAATACTATAACACTGAATGTAGTACCTACAATATCATACAATACCACACAATTAGGAACGAAAAATTATAATAAAACAAATAAATCTACCTTGACTGAATAGCTGTGACTGAAGAGCCTTGAGGAACGTCTAACATTGGTACCTTGCAGTGTTGGTGGAGCTGGTGTTGGAGTAGTAGGTGTAGCTGTTACGATATTAGCGTTATTACTTGTATTTCCAGATTGTGAAAATACCGGTTTCCCTTGCTGTAAAGGAGTTTCCTTCCTTGACATTAATTGCTGCAAGTTAAAATATTTTCTATATAATTTAGTATATTACAGCATATATATGCATTTATAAATCAATCAGTTGCAACTTAAATCTTACCCCTACGTGAGCCCTTAAACTGCTAACACGTTTTGCTAGACTTTTCTGATCATTAGCTTCTGTAAGAGTAGTATGTGAAGGTAAAACTGTTGGTTCGGGTGTATTGCTTTCCAATGGTAGAATACCAAAACTTGGAGTAAGGGGGCTCATTGTATTATTGAACATACTACGATACCGTGGAAGTTTAGCTCTTGGTGATATTGAAGGACAATTATTATAATGTGTAGGTAAACTTTGTGGACTTTCATCTACAGGAGAATATAATCGTATACCAGGTCCAACGCCATTAATTATAGTTGATGCCATTGTGATTTGTGCAGGGGTACTATAAAATACGAATAACATAATATAAAGTTATTTAAATACTTTAAAAATTGCATACTTACACAGTAGTCCCATTTGTAGGTGTACCATTTGAATTATTTGTAGGTACAATGAGATCAGATTCAGTTGCATAAATGGGAGTAGGTGTACTACCATGGCACATTGCAAAATTATCTAATTTATCTAACTGAAAAATTTTTGTAGGATCTACTACTTCACCAACATTACATAATTCCTCAAATGAATGCCAAAGAAATGGATTTAACTTCAAAGCCAATTTATGCGCATCATTTCCCTTTGCTGTACGCATCATCTTATAATAAATCTTTGCTATAATCTGAAGCGAGAAGCATGCATGTTCTCCAAATTGAGTTACTATTTCTTCCAGGTTTTTTAACTGTTTATAGTATCCCCCAATTATCACAGCTTCTGCTTCTGCATATCTGGTAATTAAAATATCAAATTATATAAATACATTAAAATAACAAAATAGAACAATTTAATACTTACTTCTCTAAATCATAACAACATTTGGCTAAAAGAAATCTGCATTGTGCAGAATTTGGAGCTTTCTTGGAAAGTAGTGCATAAGCTTGTCTAACTCGCCCTGATCTATAATAACATGTTGCCAAAAGAAATAAAGTTTCCTCTGAGTCAACTAAAATGACAATATAATATCGTAATTAAAAGATGTCAAGAGATAAATTGAATGTTATCAAAATTATAATTAAAAAACCTTACCTTCTGCACACAACCTTTCTGCTAAAAATATTGCATCTGGATAAGCATAATGATTTAAACAATGCCATATGGCCGCCTGTAATCATACATGTTAGAATATATTGACATAACACACAAATACACACAATGAAAAAAACATTTAATCATATTTTTACAAATACAAAAGTACATACATCATATTTGTTGTTAACTTCTAATACACAAAGTAACATGCTGACATTCATAAAAATTTATTGGTTTATGTACAAAATACAAAAAAATCATAAACGTCATAAAGGTTTGTACTTATTTATAGTCATATCCCCTCCCGTTTACGTCCATTTCGCAAAAGCAAACAACCCTAAAGAAGTTTACCCTCACATAAGAATATATTCAATATCAAATAAACTAGAATCTTGATAACCTGATTAATGGTAGAATATCGCGAAAGTAACGAAGCATCATAAAATATCGCACAGAATTTAAAATCAATTTTCTGTTGAATAACAAACATGCGTGTAAACGGTTTTCAATTTCTCATGTCAGTATCAATAAGTGTGGATGATGCGTCCAGATAGAAAATCGCACGTCACTGCCAGTTATTTCTCAAACTTAATCAATCTTACCTGCACTGGTTCCTGTACAATCATCGTTCACACGGCAGACTTGGTCATATAAGAATAATCTCGAACGTTTCAAGAAAATTTAATGAAGAAAATCCAAAGTCGAATGACTGGTGTGTATAAAAATTTCTTAGGAGTCCATCTTTGCTCCGATTCTTTTGAAGTGAACAACTAACTTCAGAACAAAGGTTTACCAACATTAGAAGAATGTCAATTCCATAAGGAATTAACAGTGTATTTATAGAAGAACTAAAGCTATCTTCAAGAGTTAAATACTTTCAACAGAAATTACTTTTTCTACAAATATAAATTTTAAGTTAATAACATACCGTTTATTTAATATTTCATTTAAAATTTAAAGACGTAGGAAAAAACTAAATTTCTATCGCGATGATCCGATATGTATTTATATATATCAAATTCTTACGATAAAAATAATTATAAAATTTTTATTAATCATATCAATGATTATATCAGCATAGAATATTGCTTAACTTTGTTATAAATATATTTATTACATCTTATGTACTTTATTCCAGCGTTTTATTATTAACGTTATAACAACGCGAGTTTTGAAAATTTAAATAATTTATTAAATTTTGTTGGTAACACTAAAACTACTCATAGAGTATAGAGATATAAGAATAGAGTGCGTGAGCGAGTTGAAAAAGTGATATAGGAATAAAAAGAGAATGCTCCATAGAGACTCTTTGGATCCTTGTCTAATAAAGCATGCACATTCGTACAATAAATATGAAGTATAACACCAATCTAGGAATATTATGTCCATGCACCAATCAACGAAGGGCGACAATGTCATGCCTGATCAGATAAGGACTGAAGGGGCCTTTATGCAACGTTCTCTTTCTATTCTCATATTGCATCCACTTACATGGAAACATATGACCGCGTACTCTATCTGTATATATATATATATATCAAATTACCTCTACCTACCGACAAAAGCTTCACTACTAGCGAAAAAGTATACAATAAGTCACTAAGTTTAAAATATCGAAACGTATTATAATTAATAATGAATATAAAAATGTTTGTTTAATTGATACCAATTGACACCAACGTTTAATTGATATTAATATAAAACTAAATCGATGTATTCAAAACATTACAAGTTATACCTGTATGTATATATCTATAGTATAAGTCATTAGTTCAAAACAATAAGTAGCATTTTGCAATTTTATCCTTAGTAAAATAAATAAAAAAGTAAAATATTGATATAATTAAGATATTAATAAATTTATCATGTTGGAGTATACTTTAAAAACATTCTTCAAATCCATATACATAACAATCATGTAAGTACTTACATTTTTACATAAAATAATAACATAAAGATAAATGAGGAGAAAATATATGTATATCATTTTTATAGGCAATGAAGCAATTATGTAAAAATATACTTTATAAAGATGTGTTGTTTATTGCATACCTGTTTTCACTCAAGCCTTCGTTTAACATCAAAGACCAAGTTAACATATATTTGTATTTGTATTGGTCTTATTATATTGCTTAATTATTTCGGAGCATTCACACATTTATTTGAAATTACATATGATTCAAATTTTGTTTACCCATACGAAGGTGATGTGCATGAATTTGTAAATGCATTACGACATAATAGAAAACCTACTGTTGAACCCATAAATGAATATAAATATACATTTTTAATTGATAATGAACAAAAATGCGTAGACCCTGCATACAACATGTTTCGTGTTGTCTATATAGTAAAATCTGCAATAGAAAATTTTGAAAGACGATTAGCAATTAGAAACTCCTGGGGTTATGAAAAAAGATTTTTTGATGTACCCTCAAGAACAGTCTTTATGTTAGGTGTACATCCATATGATGATGAACTTCAAACAAATGTAAGAATTGAGGCTGCAAAATATAAAGATATCATACAAGCAGATTTTATAGATTCATATTATAATAACACTATCAAAACCATGATGGCTTTTAAATGGCTAGTAAAATATTGTTCAAACTCAAAATTTTACATGTTTGTCGATGATGATATATATGTTTCTGTAAAAAATGTTTTAAGATTTATAAGAAATCCAACTAACTATCCTGATTATTTAAAAGAGCCAAAAAAAATCGATACCCATAAAAAGAGAGAAATTAAAGATAGTGATAAAATGGAAGAGTTAAGTGATGATACAATTATACAAAAAAATGTTCATACTTTAAATAGAAAGAATTTGTCTGTTTATGAAAAATTAAAAAGAACACTTTTTATGCATAGATTAAAGCAAGATTTTTATAATAAAACATTACATACACTTCCTGCAAATAATTATGATATACAAACTAGTATAAGTTTAAAACCTCTCCAGGAAGAACATATAAGAGATGAATTGACAATGAATAGAACAAAAAGACAAATTTTTGATTTTGAACTTCCAGAAGATGTTAGATTATTTGCAGGATTTGTATTTGTATCTTCACCTCATCGTCACAAGTCTTCTAAATGGTATATTTCTCTTAATGAATATCCTTACCATTTATGGCCACCATATGTTACAGCTGGTGCATATATACTGTCTAGAGAAGCTCTTTTAGATATGTATTATACTAGCCTTTATACTAAGTATTTCAAATTTGATGATATTTTTTTAGGCTTAGTTGCGAAAAAGGCAGACATAGAACCTTTTCATTGTGAGGAATTTCATTTTTATAAGAAGGATTATACGAAATTTAATTACAAATATGTAATAAGTTCTCATGGATATGGAAATCCAAATGAGTTATTGAATGTATGGAATGAACAAAAAGCTCTTGGTAATGCCTAAATTTTTAATTGTATCCAAAATATTTCTAATATGAGTTTTATTTGAATATGAATATATTTTTTTAAACATTTGAAAATAAAATCAAATATCATGTAGTTCCATACCACTCATATCTCTAAATAAAGAAATCAATACTTTATATATTTATTTTGTACAATAAATATATTTAACTATTGTATAATGTACCCGCGTTAGTAATTCAAAATATGTATACTTGAAAACAATTTTTTGAAGTCAAACTATAATAAATAAATTAAAGTGAATACAATAAAGTGTACATACATAATTAAAACTGTGGTTAATTCGATGATATATGTATAGGAATTTCATCTCATATTATGAATTACTGAAAGGTTAACGAATTAATGAATAATAGACTAAAAATTCTTTCATGTAATCAATTTATTATAAACTATATTTAAAAATAGTCTTATAAGAACAGACATAAGTATAATAATCAATTTTTATATATATAATAAGTTATTATAGTAAATATAATTACTTATATAATGCTTTTATACAAATATCACATAATTTATAACTCATATTTGAATAACTAGTTACAATTAATACTAGTTATTATATATACCACAAAACAGGGAATTATTAATAAGGGAACATATAGCATAAAAATGTGTACAAACATCTTAGCAGATAAGTCAAAATAACAAAAAATAATGAACTAGGAAATATAAGCTATATAGTAATTAAGATATAGCTATATTTAGGTAGTAAATTAAAATTTAATTTAGTGGAATAAATTGAGATAGAAACAAAATGTATTAAATGTGCAAATATTCAAAAGAAATTGTAATAGGCATAAGCTTCAATACAATAAAGGAATACAGTACAATACAATACTAATATGTAATATTACACAAAAACTATTATCTCATACAAACTTTATTAACAAAAGTAAATTATTTGATATCATTCTTACATAAAAAGTGAAAATACAACTGCAACATAAGATTATAGATTATAGATTATAAAAAAATAAAATATTCTATTACATAAATATAAGGATTTTAAAGAACAAGTTGTAAATTTTTTAGATATTTACAATTTTGTACTTGTTGCACTGATATCTGTAGATTTGTTTCTATTTATAGTTACAAGTTCAATAAATATATTTTGTAAATTTATAAACTCAATGTTCTCCATTTTGTTTAATTTTTATTTTACATTTATCATTAACACTGTTGCTTGTCCATGTTAGCTTTAACTAATGTTTGGTCTAAATTTGTAGCTTCTCTCTTGATCATATTTAATAAAAGTTGTGAACTTTCCAAAATCTGTAATTGTAACAACTCTTATATAAATTCCTATAATAATAAATATACTTATATCTATACATTATAGTTACTATTTATAGTTACCTGTGACATAACAAGTTTTTATTAAATCTAACTTTTGTTCTAAACTATAAGAAACAATAGATATACCTTTACATATGCTGTTTCTGTATCTGTAATAGTTCTATCATATTCATTTCTGACTGCTATCTTTTTAGTTAAACTATCATTTAGACGTGTTAATTTATAAGACAACTTTTCTATTTCTCTTTGCAAATGATTTTTTTCTTCTTCCTGAGATTCAATTTCCGCTTGTAACTCTGTACGCCTTAATTTCATCTCTTCTAAACCTACAGAAAATAAAAAATTAATAAAGTAACATATCAATATTTACATACACAAACTTATAACCTATATGTACCATTTAATATTATATTAAAATTCATTTCTACTTTATGTTCGTATTTGAATATAAAATAATAATAAAACAAACATATCGTATTAATTACATTGATTACAAATAAATAAATATAAATTTACACTTTACAAGTTCTTGATTATAAGTTTGCAAAGCAGCACCGTGTTGAGACATTTCAAACCCTCCATGCACAAATTATACAATTACAATATTTTTACAGCACCCAACAAAAAATTATTTTTCTATTAAAAAATTTACCAATAATTTATGCTTATACAATTAACATACATATACGAATCTAAACGAAGGTTTCAGTTTTTGGCGCGGAGTTTATAATACACCACTTTCGACGCATGCGCAATTGTTAATATAATTGATTATAATTTAAAAATCGTACATAATATTATTTTTAACAACTAATTTTTGAGACTGAAAGAGTTATTTAGAACTTGATAATGTCGTCCAGTAATCAAAATATAAAATATTTTAAAAAATTTTAAATGATCTTTTCAGTCATAAAATAAAAACTAAACTGAAAAATAAAATTCTTGGCTAGATTTTTGTATCCAAATCTTTTTATATCTTTATTTCATATCCAAAATAAGCTCTCAAAAAAATTATTTTTTAATTTATATAGAATCATCTTGAAATTTTCAGGAAATATTCTTAAAATAATACCTACAATGAATCGCACGAGTATATTCGTACCTTTTATTTTTTGTACCATTACATTTTCCATGGGAAAAATTCGAGTATTCATACACTTGTCGATATCTTTTATAGATATTACGAAACATTTTGAAATTTCATTAGTACTATAATGACAGTCAACTATCATGATTATATTGGTAAAATTTGAAATGATTAATTTTGAAAATTTATACAAAAGTTACAAGATATTTAGTATAAGTATATATATTTTGTAGAAATCATAAAAATATTTAAACAGGCAATTATCTGCGATATTAATAAGTCTGAATATTCAGTGGGTAGGACGATCTTAAGCATTTATTAGATGTGTAAGGTGACTTATCAAACTTTATATTAATTTTTTTATAAATATAAATTTGCAGTAAATATCTTGCATCTTTTATATATATTTTCAGAGGGTTCAAATTTCTCCAGTATGATCATAGCAGTGACGTCTCATTGTAGTGCTAATGAAATTTCAAAATGTTTTATATAATACGCACAATATATGTATAGAAATTTTCTATGGTGAGTGTACGAGTACTTTGCCAGCCATTGTATACTTACTTAAAGAAAATATCAAAATCCAATAATCGAATTTTTCGAAATTTCTAACCACAGAAGACCTCTTAAAGAATTGTACTGGAAAAAAACAATGCAGCTTTTCGCCTTGCCTTTTAAAGGCGTCACGAAGTGTTTTCATCTACCAAGGTGTAATAAATACACCTTTCGCTCGAGATCTTCACACTAACGTGAAAGCCTTAGAAACGTGCAGTTATGTTCTACCTGTATCCATCTAAACGTAAATAAATCAGTGTTGTTGAAGCAAAATCTTGGTGTATTTTAACATTTAAATGTTTTGTTACAGTGTTTTGTTACAGAAAAGTGCACTAATGTACCAAATGGTACCGTTAATACTAATATTTCTAAAATCAAACATCCATGATGTATCAATATTATTTTATGTTTGACCAATATTTCCTGAAAAAAGACATCTCTACATAGAAAAAAATTAATAATTAAACATATAATAATTATATGAAATCCGTAAATCTCGAGTTTACACCTAAAATTTGCTTTCGACAAATCTCTTCGACATGAGTGTTTCAGGTATGATGTTTATAAAGATCAATCTTGATATCTGGCCTATCTAGGTACATAATTATACAACAATTCCTATATTACTTTTCTATACATATGTTTTCCAATCAGATACAAATTTGATTTTTGTAATGCATTAAGTAAATCAATAAAAATAAACATAAATTAAAAAATAATATATATTTGGTCTTAAGTTGACACGATTTATGGCGCTTGCGCAGGTAAATCTTTCAACGTCATCCTTCGAAATTTTCATAGTGTACGAAAACATATTTTTATTGAACAATGAAATAAAAGGAAAAAATTAACATTGCTTAATGTAATAAAAAGGGCATAATAAATTATATATATTTATCTCATTTTACCTTTAATTTTGAATTTTGTCGATTTAATTAATCTCTCTTAAATGTTTACCATATAAAGAAAATTTAAGTATATGGGCCAGAAAATATAAATACATGTCCCAATAAAAATCGTAAATTAAAGAATAGAAAATATTCAAATAAAAAATGAAAATTGCATTTTAAATGATCACATTATCGATTGAAGATGCATATGACCTTGTCAAATGACATCACGTTACTAAATTAGGAGTTTACTACCGCGACAAATGTGTTGTCACATACACCATACAATTAAAAGATTCTATGATGATTACGTGTTTGCAATTCATTTGCAATTTGCCATTCCTACTTTGTTGCCCCCACATCATTTAGAGGAAATACAATGCACAATATATACAATTCAATACAATAAATATTTGGAAATACAATTCATTCATCATATCAAATAATAATTTACTTATATTTAATATATTATTCCTGACCCATGATACTAATAAATAATGAAAAATGCATACATAACATAATATTGTATTATTAAAGAAGTTCTCAATATCATTTACTACTACATAATAATTTTTACAGGTAGTACTAAAAATATCTAAATATAAAATCAAGATTATCTTTTGAAATTTGTGATATCACAAAAAAATATCATTCACTATTTATTAAGTAAGTCATGCTCAAATCAAGAATATATAATATTTAATTCTGTTATCTAAATATTATGTAATTATTTAGAATTTATAACACATCTTTCTGCCTCCCTTCTTCTTTTTTTTGAGCAATATAATTAATTTTAATTATTATAATTTCTCATTGTTTATGTTTATTAATGGCAAGGTACTGGTTTAAACTATCTGTAAAGTTCCTTATACTTTTTAGATAAATTATACAAATTTAAGTATCATAATGACAAATAATTCAAGATATCTAGGATATCACAATAATATAAATAGAGAATATTTAACAGATGGAGATGATAATCATCGTGCACCATCAGATCGTACAGTATCTGAATATATTGTGTCTACTGACCATGCTACAATGGTAATTTATAACTTTTATTTACAATTGTAGACATATGTACTATAATTAATATGTTAATAATTATGAAAATTTGCATTGTACATAAAGATATGTATTAAATAAATAGTGTATGTATAATACAATATGTTACCTTATAATACTACTTACTACTATAATAGAACATTCAAGAGATCTATTATTTATTATATATGTACTTAAATTTGATAGATGAAATCAATGAAAAAAGACCATTCAGACAAATATGAAAAAGAAGAAGGAAGACAATCACGAAATATACACAATAGTCGTGGTTCAGTATTATCTGGATCTTCAAGACATAGTCTTCATCCTCTTAGTAAAAGTATTTCACATGGTAGCATATGTGACAATGGTTCAGATATATATGTTACAAGTGCTGCATATAGGGCAACTTCAGATATAAGGTTGTAAATATAATAAAATATAATATGTTTTACATGTATGTGATTGTATCATAAACTGCATTATTATTTAATTAATAGCCATGTATCGCATCACAGTCTAACACCAAGTTCAAGATTAGGACATCGAGCACCCAGTCATTGTAGTTATGGTTCTGCAAAATCAGTAAAATCTCACACATCTAGAAAAGATGGTATTATTATAGAAACCATGTCGACACCTAATCCTTTTTGCCCAAATACCAAAGGAGTTTGCTGTCTTATGTTACTTCTTAATCTTGGTTTAATTCTTGTTGCATTAGGCTTTGTTATAGTGATTCAATTTTTTCAACCATTAATAGTTTGGTAAGTAAGGAGTTATATAATTTTCCTAGTTTCTCTCCAATTTTAGACAGAACAATATTATAAATTTTAATAATTTATATTACAACTTAATTTCATAAAAATATTGCATATAAAGGAATTTATTTTTTAAGATTTCTTAAAATTAACATTTTGAAATTGTTTTAGGATTTTGGGAATAGTTTTCCTTGTTTTCGGATTCTTAACATTGATAGGAAGCCTCATATACTGCGTACATGTATTTCGAAATGCTAAACATCCACATGATATTAATCCAGAGGATCTTTATTGGACACGATATTGGCAAGGACATGTAGGTTCAGCACCTGAAGTATATTACAAGGCAGAGGATAAATATCATGATGATGGATACAGTGATCGTTTGAGCAAGTATTCACATAAATATTATGATCGGCAAAGATATTAAAGAAAAAAAATTCATCTACTTCATGTAAATGTGAATATATCCAATGTGTTTATAGTAATCTATACATAACTTACATATGAATTGATTTCAAGACATAAGAAATGTATATTACATATATACATTAATTGTATTAACATATTTAAAATTTAGTTTATGAAACTATATTTTGTATAAAATAGTAAGTATTATTTATTTTATACATATATATTATATATTTTATTTTGTAATGAGTATATTTTATTTTTATAACTTATCTTCATATGCATAATCGAGCAATATTTCTATCTTGCATGCAATATTAAAAATAAAGGACATATTAAGTAGCTGTATTACATCTCTAATTTATTTATAATAATTTATTTAACTCATAAAATACATCTACCAACGTCTTGCATTTCCAACTGTATAGTCAAATAATTTTTCATTTAAAAATTTTCCTTGACCATCGAGAATAAAATAAAATCTTGTGCCTTGAATCTTCATTGGCAGGTAAGATTTCATTTCCTGTCTTGCTAATGTAAGTTTAACCTTATGGGTAAAGGACACATAATTAATTACTTATTATTTCAAATTAATTATTAATTTATTTTAATTATTATATCAAATATTTTTAGTTAGTAGATATATTAAAAACAATATTATATTAAACAAGTTTGTTTAAATGAAACTATAAAATATTTTATTAAACTACGAAAATATATACATTAAAGTAAGATAAAAATGACTTTTGTTATTGTTATTGTTATTAATAATAAATTTAAATAAAAATACATACCTTTGCAAGAGGAAGTGTAATGGTATTATATTTTTTAAATAAATGATTAGTGAGTATAGATACATTTTTGCCACCTTTGTGTAAAATAATGTATTTTACAAATCTTTGATTGCACAAATATAGTGCTACACTGCCAAGAGGTCCTAAAAATGATAATACATGCGTGAAAATAAATTTCTAACATATTATGTATTATTTTAGATTTGCTTTATTTTATCTAACATATATTTATTATTTATTAGATTTCACCGATGAATATAAACATGAAATATAATTATTTTACATTATTTATTAAATTGTACAAAGCTGTTTTATAAATACTTGAAAATTAATTATATATATTGTACATTACCTATTATTATAGAATATGTAAAGTACATAAAAGATGCTCCATTTGTCTTTACATATTCTGCCCAAGATACATCCTTATGCCATGTTGTTATATATTTTGGATTATAAGTCGCCGCTGCTATTAATGTATTACAAAAAACCCACCCACAGAAAAGTAGTTTTGCTACTATGAAATCATAAGTGTCTTCATTCTTATATAATATTACATTATTTTGCACATTTGTATTTACATTTCTCAAATCGTTATATAATTGTTTATTACATTCTCTATAAAATAATTAAATAGAATATTATTTAGGTATTTTACAAAAAAAATTAATTTTCATAAAATTGCATTTTTTGTATAAGTATAAATATAAATCATAAAAAATTGTTATATTACCTTGTATTTTTTATTCTAAATGTACATTTGGACGAAGAGTGGAAAAATTTATAAAGCATAGGATTCCTATATTTGGTACTTCTTACCAATAATTGATAAACAAATTGTACCTTACAAAGAGAATTTGTTGCATTTCTATGAGATAAAATATTCAACAGCATTGTCATATTATTTTATCTTTAATTATTTATGATCTGTATCACTTTCATTTCATTTCATATTTGAATTAGATTTATCTTATGAAATGAAATTAATTTAATATGTAAAACGTAGACATTAGTACATCTTTTGGTTATGTTATCGTACGTCATGTATTACCTGCTATTACAAAGAAAACATTTCATTCATATGATTGCATGTAATTTGTAATTGTAGAAACATAAAACATTATCTATTTTGCATTCTAAAATACGAAATAATGTAATGTATTATTTCAATAATAAATCGTAATGGGTAAAATAAGTATAATACTGAATTTAAATATATAGAAAAGATATAATATAAAATAAAAGCTTGACTATACAATGATACAAAAAATAATATTTTAAATACTTCGTAACAAATTTTTTTTGATTATCTATCTTCAAGTAAAATTATAAAGAAGAAAAATTATTATATATTATATAAAATTTTATATTTTGAAAATATATAATATTCACGTACATTAGCGCATTAATCAATTTTAATCATGAATGCTAAAAATAAGAACCTTTTGGTTAAATAAATAGACTTAAAAATGATTAGAATATAGGAAATAAAAAAAATTGCTGTACGCACCGAAATAAGGTCGCGTAATAAGCGAAAGCCGATAAGGGATTATTATTATTATTTCTATTATTATTAATTCTTAATTTTATGTTATTTCTGTATGTTAAATGATGTTTCATATCTAATAAAACATATTTTATCTTTACATATTTGAAATCACAGTTATTATTTACAGTATATCATATTAATCGACATTTCTTAAATTTACAAAATATATATCATTAATATAGCTTTTGGAAAATATTGAAAAACTTATACCACTATTGATATTGATATTTTTCGTGTTACACGTATGGTTTGATTAACTATCGAAATTAACCAAACGATAAATTTGACAGTTTCCCTCGATCTTTTCACATCAATGAAATTGTTGACGTTTGTTGCTAGAACGATGCCCATGTATTATCAGCTGCTTTTAATAAAATAAATAAATACAAAATGGGTGACTTCTTGGCATCTAATAATATTTGTGGGCAAAATTTATTACGATTGGTATCTCGTGGAAATGCTATTATAGCAGAATTAATGAGATTAAAGGACTATGTGCCACCTGTATTTAGGTTATTTATATTCTATTAAATATTTTATATAAATGCTTTGTTATTAATATAAGCACGATTATTAGCCGAATTATTATATTTTAATAATTCTTAAATATTGCCTATAATATATTGTATAAATTGGATTATAAATATATTATACAAGTACGTTAATTTTCTCTTACTTTACAGCTTGGACTCAAAACAAATTGTACAAAAGTATGGATCTATTATAATTGATTTTGTATATTTTAAATCTGCTAGTACATATGAGCAAAAAATAGAAAGTGACCCAGTAAGTACATAGGAATTGATAAAATTATATAAATGAACTCAAATAGTTTTTAACATTTATTTTAAATTTATAATAAAATCTAATATTTTCTTAGATTTTTTTTATCTAAAATTACTTTAATTGTTCTAACAATTATTCTCTTTAGGCACTTCAAGAGACAGATGAAGAATTACGAAGTAATTTTTCTGATATAATTTCAAGATTTTATTTAGCTTTTGAAAGCATGCACAAATATGTAACAGATCTAAATCTCTATGTAGATGAGTTAGGAGATGGAATGTATATTCATCAGTCTATAGATACTATTATGCTCAACGAAGAAGGAAGACAATTAATGGTATTTCTATAATTTATAAATATTTGTTTTATAATTAAAGATATCCTAAATTATATTATTTCTTGATATTCATTAAGTTTAAATGAAATGATTAAATTTTAAAGTTATTTTTATTCTTCTTGCTATTATGATATTAAATTGTGTTTTAAATTATATCTTAGAGATATATTAAGTATTGTCCCATATTAAATATTAAATTTCTTTTATTAGCTTTTTATTTTTATAAAATTTTATAAAACATTACAAATGTTTGTTATATGGTTGTACTATTTTTACAATAAAACTTTTGATGTATTGCATTTGCCTAAAAGAAAGGTAATAATCATATTTATGTTAATAGTGTGAAGCAGTATATTTATATGGTGTTATGTTGCTTTTGGTGGATTATCATTTTGAAGGATGTATAAGAGAAAGATTACTTGTTTCTTATTATCGATATAATGCTCAACGTTCATCCTCTACAAGAGTAGATGACATATGTATGTTATTACGATCAACAGGATTTTCTAAAATTTCTAATAAACGACCTGCGAATTATCCTGAAGAATATTTTAAGTAAGTTCTTATAATTTTTTCATTTTATAATGGATCTACATCTGTTTTATAAAAAATTGATTTTGCAGAAGAGTGCCATTAAATGATTCCTTAATTGAACATATTATTGGACGCTTGCGTTCTGACGAGATATACAATCAAAGTCTTGCTTTTCCACATCCAGAACACCGTAGTACTGCTCTCTCTAATCAAGCATCAATGTTAGTTATAATTTTATCATTTAAACCATCCATATTACATACTCATACAGCTATAATGAGGGAAACAGTAGATAGATTTTTCCCTGATAACTGGGTGATCAGTATTTATATGGGAATAGTAATAAATTTATGTGATTGGTGGTTACCATACAAAGCAGCAAGAACAGCACTTAATAATACTTTGGAATCATCAAATGTAAAAGTAATTGCACAAAGCTATGGTCAAAAAATGAAGGTAACTACATTTTTTATTTTTAATGATAAAGTGTTCTCCAAATACTTGATTTTAAAATAATAATTTATAATATTTTACCTTATTTTATTCTTGTTTTAATATTATAATATATATGTATACATATGTTATTCATTATGGTAAAAATTTATTTTAGAAATTAATATGTGAAACAGAGGAAGTGCAATTAGCAGTGACTTTAGACGAGAGTGCAATAGGTTCTCTGGTAAAATTAGTAAGGGAGTGTAATGTAGTATTACATTGGATACTTTTACATACTGCAACGTCAACTATATCATTAGAAGATTCAAAACGTTCACGCATGCTTAGACAATTAGTAGTGACTGAAAGCAAATATACTACATCTGATTGTCTTCAATTGTTATTAAGTACTGCTCAAATTGAGCAAGGTGTTAAACAATTATATAAAGACGTATGATTGACATTTCTTACATTGTATGATTATATGAAAAATTTAGGAAAAGTTTCATTAACTTTCTTTTCAATTTTTAGTTGTTATTTGGTAAAGAAACTAAATGGATTAGAGATAAAGGAACATGTGTTGAACGTATAACAGATCTTGCTCAAATATTTGGTGGTAATAAATCACTTGATGGTATTGAAAGAAATCAAAATTTGCATACTTGGTTTATGGAGATCAGTAAACATATTGATTCATTGCAACAAGAGGATGGAAGAAAAATAGTGCAATTATTACAGGCATTAGAAGAAGTGCAAGGTAAATATAATTTACTTACAGATAACTTATATCATAAATAATGCAGTAGAAGAAGAATGTACAGATTCTTCCTAGATTTTGGAAAGATCATGGAGGTACTTTCAAGACGAAAGACATGTTTCCATTTCAGACAATAATTCTGCAACTTTTATTGGTAGACTTGCTCGTGAATAAAATAGAAGAAATTATAATGAGCTTAACTCTTTATTATGATATTGATTCATAATAAAATGTTAATTTTAATTTCAATAATAATTTCAGAATTTCATCAATTGGAAAACAATTTACATATATCACAGTATTTAGCTGATACACGAGAAATATTACATAACATGTTGCGTACAGGAAGCATAACGGAAGATACTATGATAAGTTTAAATATAGTGACAGATTGTTGTTATGCATGGAATATAATGGAATCATTTATTGATACAATGCAAGCTAGTATAAAAGAAAGTCCTCCTACTGTAATAAAATTAAAAGCACTTTTTTTGAAAGTAAGCTTCATTTATGATTTAAAAAATTAACTTTTATTTATAATAATCAACATTTCTTCTACTGTAGCTAATTTATTTTCAGATGGCTTCAGCTTTAGAAACTCCTTTATTAAGAGTAAATCAAGCACACAGTGCAGATTTATCATCAGTATCACAGTACTACAGCAGAGAACTAGAAAAATATGCAAGGCGCGTCCTGCAAATAATACCTGAAACTGTATTTGGTTTACTTGCTGAAATAGTACATCTTGAAACCAATGCCTTTAAAGAAATTCCTACTAAACTGCCAAAAGACAAATTGAAAGATTATGCACAATTAGATGATAGATTAAAGGTATGTATACATTTTTAACTTCTTTGTTTTATTTAATTCAGTCAAAATTTAAAATGAACTCATATTTTTAAGTCATCGTATAATAATAACAAATTATTTTAGATGGCTAAATTAACATATGCTGTATCAGTATTTACAAAGGGGGTGTTGTCTTTAAGAAGTGTTCCATTGGGTGTATTAAGAGTTGATTCACATCGCCTTTTAGAAGATGGTATACGACAAGAACTTGTAAAAAAAGTAACTCTAGCTTTAGATAATGGTCTTATTTTTGAACCAAAATCAAAAGTAAGTTTTTATTGCAATGTGTTTATTGTGAAGATATTTTATTACAAATTGTTATTAATGACGTGTCATTCCAGATATCATTGCTACAAAAACTTCATAATTTAACAGCAATAATAGATGGCTACCGTAAATCATTTCAGTATATTCAAGATTACATAAATATTAATAGCTTAAAAATATGGCATGAAGAAGTTTGTAAATTCATAAATATTTGATTTGTATACATTTATTTATGTTAATATAAATTTATACATGACTTTTTATGATTCACAGATAACATATATCATAAATAATGCAGTAGAAGAAGAATGTACAGGTTCTTCTTGGACTTCAGGAAGATCATGGAGGTACTTTCAAGACGAAAGACATGTTTCCGTTTTAGACAATAATTCTGCAACTTTCATTGGTAGACTTGCTCGTGAATTACTTCGAATTACAGATCCTAAGTAAATATTTTTTTATATTTATATATTATAAATAAATTTATTTTTTGTACTACTTTACTATATGTTTTCTATTATTTTGTATCGTTTACATTTTCATATTAATTGCTTTTCTAAACTTAATATATAGATATAACATAATTAATATATTATAGTATTCTATATATTCTATTGTATTGTCATTAATCAATAATTTTTACATTCATATTTTTAGAACAACTGTATATATTGAACATTCTCTTGCCTGGTATGATCTCAAAACACAAACGGAAGTATTAAATTATAAAATTTTTTCAAGAACATTAGAAGCAATTGGCACACCCGGTTTAACTGGTCTTGATAAACTTATTTCCTTTTACATTATTACTGAATTAAACAGTATGATACACCATATAGAAAAAAATATTCGCAATAAAATGTGGTCATCTACAATTGATTATTTTGATGCAATATTGAATTCTGTGGATGGTCCTAAAGGTAATGTTATTGAATAATGATTGTTATTTATATATCTATAGTATTTTGTGAACATTTATTTTATCAAATATGTGCATTTAGGTAACATGTCAAAATTTCACAGTTCCATTACTGCTCAAACGAGTAAATTTTGTCCACAATTACTTGACTGTGTATTGAAAGTCGGACATTATCAACTTCTTAAGAAAAAAATAGCATATGAATTAAACACAGCTTGTAAATTTGAAGCAAAGCATATGGAAGCGGCATTGCAAACATTAAACACGTATGCATAAATATTAAAAAAGTATTTCCTGTTCATATTAATCTCTTTATTTCTTATATTTTTACGGCTTTCAGAGCTATATTATTTGAAATTGATAAACAAAATAGCAATGAACAAACTGAAACCGAGAAGAATGAACTACTACGCGAGCTTAGTATCAGATTAGATTGGGCTGGTATAAGCAATCCCCATAATAATATTTATATTAAATCTCCAAATATAAATAATATTGCACTTATTATGTTTTTACTTACTGTGTTACAATTATCCAAATTACAATATTGTAAAAATACAGGTAATTTAAATATAAGTATATATATAAATTTAAAAAAATAATGATATATACATATAAATAATTATAATATATAAATAAATAAATAACTTTACGACAATTGCAGGAAGTCTTTTAAGTAAAAGACCTCAAGATCCTCTTGATGCTGTAGTTTTTGTTATTGGAGTACAAACTATTTTACGTCAATGTACCTATTCTGCAATGACACGCTATGTTAAATATCTTTGTATATATGTTCTTTCTTGTGTTGCTCCAGATAGGTATACCAATTTTTTACAATATACTTAATAGAAAAAATTCGTCATTACGTATATTAAAAACATTTTGCTCTTTGCAGTATAAAGGCAGGAAGTGATGGAGAATCAGAAGGGTATAATACTTTACATATTCTAGAATTATTTACGAGATATTCTGGTATATCACGGTCACTTATACTTAAAGAAATTCCTATGATCATTATGGATCATTTCCAAGCCAAGACTGCTAAATAAATAATATAATTTTGTGGCTAAAAAAGTAATTCGCATTACATTGAAATATGAAAAGTATAAATATCGTTTATTTTGTACATACATTTAAATATGGATCTGTATTTTGTACGTACATGTATTTTAATATATGTATGATTGTATCAGTTCTTGTTAAATGAAAAATAATAAAATTCTATTACTATTACAAAAACATGTAGTTATTTTTCTAATAAATACATTATTTATTTACAATAATCATTAAGTACTGTTATTTCCTAGACAACTGATTGTTGTGTTCAAAATTGATACCTTTTGATATTCCTGAATAAAATTTGAGAATATTTTTTATATTATATACTAAACACGTAATAAAGTAATAGTACTCAATAAATCGTTTAACACATTCTGCTAAAAATATATAGCTGTACTGCATAAAAAATTAGACATTTTTTTCATCAAAGATATCTTTATTTTAAATAATGAGTAATGTCTGCTTCAATATATTGCCGATTTCTTTTTTTAAATTTTTCATCGAAATGTATAAAAGCACATCGATTGCGTCAGCAGCATTAGAAATTTTAAATGACGCAACTTATATGTTGCTAATAGTAAAGATATTAAATGTTACAATAAATTATATCACAAAAAATAAAATATGAAAATAAATATACATAATTCTTAATAACAACATTTATCAAAATTTGATCAACTGAAGCTTTTAATTATAGTATATCTTAATCTGAAATTCAAATAAATTAAATTTTTATGTAACGAATACATATGTGAAACTATAGCTGCTCGTCATCCCTATCTGCAGCAGAAATTTACATACGCATTGGCGGCTCAACACGGTATTCGGTGCGAGCGGCGGCAATACGGCGCTTCTCAAACAATCTTTGC
The DNA here is from genome assembly GCF_910591885.1 of Bombus terrestris. Lineage (NCBI taxonomy): Eukaryota > Metazoa > Arthropoda > Insecta > Hymenoptera > Apidae > Bombus > Bombus terrestris. The sequence goes on along the minus strand of NC_063278.1, from coordinate 2,936,762 downwards.
GATATCCTCGTTTCAAATTACATTAAAATAATATTTTTAAACCCAATTCAAACATTATCACAATTACGTAATTATATAGTCAATTTTAAATTGTATCACATTTTATATTTTGTTAAAAATGACAAAATGAATGATATAGAAATTTTTGCCGGCAAAAACGGCCGTTATCAGAGCGTGAAGACGCCAACCGCCGCTTCGCTTCCTCATAGATTACGAGAAAATTTACTGTAAATATTTAAAAGAATATTATAATACTCATTAAAATGCTTATAAAATAAAATTATTTTTCTTTTATTATATTTCATATTATTTCAAATTATATATACAATATTTTAAATAAATAAATGAAATAAAATAATATCATTGATAGGATATATGGGCGGCTAGGACGTCGTTGACGCCGTCAGCGGTGACTGCAACGGCGATGCTGACGGCCTGCTACAAAAGAGACTGCGATAAACTCCGGGCGCAGTCTTTCTTGCTTATACGTGCGGTTACAACATGGTCTATTTATACTTAGAATTTAAGTTGCAATTTCTTAAGATTTCAGATATCGTATTGATGCAAAAATGTGTAGCAGAAGTGTTTATTATATTCTTATTATCATTAGAAACAATATTATATATTTACACTACACTTTTTATGCTTAAAATTTAAGTTGCAATTTTTAAAAATTTTATATAATATCGTGCTGATATAAAAATACGCAGCGAGTGTTTATTACGTTTTTGTTATGATTAAAAATAATATTTTATATTTATACCACACCTTTTATTAATCATTGATTTGTATATCCATATTTTTTATTTCAATATACATTATTTTTAAATATTTAGTATTTAGTAGATTTCTATTTCGTTTACAAGATATATATATATATATATGTACATAGATATTTCAAATTATATTATGTATTATATACTTAATATAAGAAAGCAAGAAATGGGGTATGTAAGTAGCATAATTTATCAATTATATTTATATTCCAACTTTTATGTTTCATTTGTGATTAATGATTACGATATGACCTCGTGGTATGTATCAACTTGAATTTAAGAAGTTCATCACTTTCGTAATACTATAATTTGCATAATAAGTATTGCAGAATGAAGACAAAATCATATTGATATCAAATTTTTATTCTTCTTTAATATTATTAAAAATTGTATGTATTAAACTAAATTAAAATTACAAATTTTCAACTTAGTTGGAAAATGTTTAATTTACTATTTTCTACAATTTAACAATATGAAGTTGTCTAATATAAAATACAAAATAGAAGGAAAAGAAACATATGAATGACACTTATAGTTATTAAGCTAACATTAATATTTTTCTTTCAATGTTTATACTCTTCATACACATTGTTTTCTCTTCATATATGTATATAAATCTACTTATTTCTTTCACATAAGAATATACTATAAATAAGAATTAATTAAACAATTTTATTATATAATTTTTATAAATATACAAGTATAATTAATAAAGCTTTTTTTAATACTAGAAAACCATGCGAGCAAGTGTCATTATTGTATTGGCTTTCGCCACTGGGATTGTTGTAGCCACATCTAGAAATCATAATTATTCTCATTTCGTAAAACATCATGCAAGACCACGAGTAATTCGAGGCTTTAAACCTGAATATATGTCTACGGCATATGGTTTCGGGAAAAGGCAAAGTACTATCGATGTTCCAAAACTCAATAAACAAGAACGAATTTTATCAACACTTTTACGCTATTTCCCACAAGGGTATATACATGTTTTAATAATTTAATTCTGTTAAATTATTCCCATATATCAACAATTAATAAGAGAGATGCAAGTGTAATTTAATAAAATAATGAACAATCAAATTTTTTGATATAGTTAATACGATATAAATATTTTAATTTCAGAATTCCCGTAGATTGGTTACTTCAACAATTGAAAACGAATCCAACTTTTGCTACGAAATTAACACAAGCGTTAATGGATGGACGTACTGATTTTACGTCAATGATAGATCGCTCTAATCCAGAAAGAATAACTTGGCTATATTAAGACTTTTATGTATGATCAAATGATATATACAATTCCTAGCTATACCTTCTAGTTTAATAAATCTGCGATATTTAAAAAGCTTTTTTGTTGTTATTAACACATTAGTTTCCTAAAATAATGCACATAATAAAAGTAATTATTACTAAATAATGTATCTTTAATATATGTAATATACTATTTTTAAATATCAATATACGATATTCCCTTCTAAAGAATTTAACAGATGCAATTTAAAAACTAAAATGTGATTTATGAAGTTCTGACAACCTATCATTTTATATGTTAATAAGCGATGGAATTCTTTAAAGTAAATAGAATTTCAAGCTTATACTGTCAGAGAAATATACAATTTTTAGCCATTAAAAACATCAAAAAGGTAGATTGTAATCATAAAACTAACGTATTGTTAAATCAGTGTTGCCAACTATAAATTCTTAAAAGTAAGCGGAGGAACAAAAGATATACATATATATATATACATATATATATGTAGTTTCAGGGTGTGACTATCTATCTTAAGAATAATCAATGGTTTACAGCCCAGAAGGGCTTCGGTTTCTACGTTTTACGGACGTTTTCGTTTGTGCATTCTCCTTGTTGTAGATTTTGCGGTAGCAAAACTGATTCGAGACGCAGATACATTTAATTTTGGAATAGAATTAATCTGAAAAAGAATAAAACGGGAGCACAAGTGAAATTTTGAATACGCAATATCTAAGTGACGCCGGCCAGCTTAAGCCTTGGAGTCTTAAAATCTCCAAAGGCCCACAGACATACGCGAGACTAAGGTAAGAGTCCCATGAGACATTCTCAACAATAATATATATATATATATTTTTATAAATGATACATGAAATTCCGTGACATCTTTTGTTCAAAGTTCTACAGATTGGTACGCAGTAATATTTAATAATATTACAATGTTAACCTCAAATATTCATAAAAATCTTTCAATAAACTGGGAGTCAGTATAGTCAGTCAATAACTAATAACATATCATGAAAGAATTGTGAAATCTAAACTCTTTTTAATGTGATTGGAAATTTTTGTTTTAATGCACATTATCTTAATTCTCTGCATTATTTTGTGTATGATAATAATTCACAAAACATTCAAAAGTATATGTGTTATATACAATATATATAGTTCTATATTAATGTGCAGCTTTATTGCATTGATGTAGGACTAAATTTCAAATATTATTTTATTTATAATTTACAAATTACAAATACTTTATATTACTGACATGTATATATATGTATATATTTCATGTTATATATTCATAATTACTAGGTATTACATTTAACACCAAAATCTGTAATAGATTCGTTGTACAAAATTTTCTTTTTATTGTTTTTTAATATGGTTTTGAATTCTAGTTGTTTAAACAAATTTTAAAAACGACTTCCCATTTTTTTAGTTCTAAAAATAAATATATTGGTATAAACATGAATTAGTACTGTGTGGTTACTTTATATAATAATAATTTATAAAATATGACATTGACATCAGTTAATAAACTCTGATTCAGCTTTTAAATATTATTACTTCAATCTGTAAATGCATTAGTGATATACTATTGAATTTTGGTGTATGTTTGCAAATATTAAATATTTTTATTTTATAGTATTCATAGACAATTACTTTATAGTTAAAGAATTTATGTTTATAAACATGGTTTCAGTTTTAATTAATTTCTTGCTCTCATATTTGTAACATCTTTATTATTATCATCAAATCTATAAATTATATTAATTTTCTTATTATTAATGACAGTCTACTATACATTTATATTATTTTGTATATAAACTATAAATGACATGATAGAAAGTTAAATGATTTTTGTTCTATATAGTTTCACTTGATGATAAATGTACAAATACTTTAGTTTCTCTTTTCCTAAATTTTTCCTCTCCCCTTTGTTCTTTCTTTCTCCATGCCCAAAAGACATTCTTACAGGTTGAAAGTCCGTTCGTTATAGTTTCTAGTGCAGTACAAAACGGTTTGCGGTTTACCGGTATTTCTTAGTTTGTGTTGTGTTCGAGTTGAAAGTTTAAAACGTAAAATAAAAAGTTCGGGCAAGAAATCCTGAAAATTAACAGTATGTATTGTAAATGTGAAAAAGTTCAGTTTATGTATAAAGTACAAAAGTTGTTAGTAAAAAAAAGTTATCAATGTGATATAAAAAGTATGTTCGACACAGTATGGATTGCTCGCGTTGTGCCTTCAAGAGCAAATACTGCACAGGCTCTTATTGATACAGGTAAGCCCTGTGATGCTACTGATGCAGATTTTTCAGTGCTACATTTGGTCGGTTCGGCTAAAAAATTCACTTCTCAAGTAAGGGGAATTAACAATTTGTTTAAGCAGTGGTCCCATTTTTTGTCAAATCATTATTGTATATGTTATAAAAAAGAATAACTTTTTTACAGGTTAGAATAATTCATCATGTCAGACTCTGGTTCAGAAAGTTCCTCTTCGGAGGGTTATGATGGAAGGAGAGATCGTGTTGCATCCGCTGACAATGTGGCATCACCAAACTTCTCGCACCATTCGTCTGTATCTGGGCGTAAATCTAGAGCAAGTTCTATATCTTCAAGAGAGAAGTCACCTGGATCTTTTATATCAGAAAGAGATTTAAAATCTCCAAGATATACACCAATATCTCCAAAATCTCAAAGATCTGGTTTAGCATCTCCTAGTGAAGTGGGTTCTCCAAGATCGACTCGTAGTTTATCAAAATCACCACCTGCTTCACCAAAATCATATCATTCAGGAAACAATTCTTTGGATTCACCAAGAACTGATCGCAGTTTATCTCATTCTCCTATGCAAGATGAGAGATCATGCCCATCTAGTCCCCATGATTCTAAATCTTTACATCTTGAAGATACAGAACCTAAACAATTTGAACTGGAAGTAGATGCACAAAGATCTGGAGACAATTCCCTTAAATCATATTCCTATAAAAATAGTGAATCGAGACAAAGTTCACCAAAATCACCAAGGTCTGGACGTAGTTCAGCAAAATCATTAATGTCTGGAAGAAGTTCTCCAAAATCAGGTCCAGCATCTCCTATGGATGATCAAGAGTCAGAAAAGCATTCACCACCTCATTCTCCACCACAACATTTAAAAACTTCATTTAATGAATTGGACGGGGAACAAATTTCAGATGGAGATATTGAAGATGAACCTGAATCAATAACTAAATCAAAACCTACTCCAATTACACATGGTGAAGATTTATCAGATGTTTCTGATTTAGAAAGTATAGATGGAGTTGATGGTACTATTGAGCATGAATCAATACTCAAAGAAAATCAACAAAATGAAGAGAAACGAATGAGTAATGATAAAATAGAAAAAGAAGATAAACACGCACCAGTTGGATTAACAGAGGAAAGCGAACAACTAGATTTTGAAGCTGATGGTCAATGGAAAGATGAACGCGATGAAGGTAAATAATCCAAAAATTATTATAATTTAAAATAAATACTATTAAAAATTAAAAACTATTTTTAGGTGAAGCAGAAGGACCAATTATTAAAGAAAGTAAAGACAAAGATGATAAAGATGGAAAAGACAAAGATAAAGATAAATTAAAATCAAAAGAAGGTGGTGATGTTAATGATAAGGAAGAGGGAGAAGAGGATGGGGAAAAAGTAGAATCTGAATTAGAAGAAGGAGAACTTAGTGATGGTGATGATGTTCGACCAGAAGAAACAGAACCAAGACCTGTTTGTCGCTTTTATAACCGAGGACAATGCACATGGGGAGTTAGTTGTAGATTTTTACATCCAGGTGTAACTGACAAGGGAAATTATACAATGTTTGACATGGTACGACCAATGGCATACCCACCACATGCAGCTACTCCACACGAATTCAGGCCGCATATTGAAAGGCCAAATATGGTGCGACCATTACCTGGATATGGAGCACCATCACATACACCAAAAGTAGAAGATCTTCCTGCTGAATCTGCGTGGGAACGTGGATTACGACATGCTAAAGAAGTAAGTTTTTATTTCATACTTCGTAAGGTATCCTATTTGAAACAAACTACATCATTATTATTTTGTATGTAATTTTTGTAAGCTTTCTTATTTCCTGTAGCTAAATTTTAAGTAACCATAAGTATACTTTTTACGAATTTCTAAATTTTAAGCATACAGAAGATTTACATTTTCTTCAATACATTTTTATGACTTCTGAGACTAAGTTTCCATGACAAAAAAAAATAATTTATAAATGTAAGAAGGACATTACTATATTGAAAACTCAGAAAAAAATGATATTAGGAAAATTATTGTTTTCACAGTTCTTCCCATTCTTTGACTCAGCAGTCTTGAAGAAAGATCTTGGTTGGTTTAGCTTACAGAAAACTAAAATTAAACTAAACAAAAAACTAAACTAGAATTAAAACTATTGCTTATTGTCTCTTGTTCTTGCACACCTCTGTCCCCTTCTTCCTTTCTCTATCCAACATCCTCAGCCATTTTGTCCCTCCTTTTGAATTCTTATTGCTTAAAATCTCAATTCTTATACTTCTTTTTCACTTTCAATCCCACGTCATATTGTTTCACTGCCATGGAAAAAATACTTTTAAGTAAAATGCTTTACAAAATAAACTGAAGTTTTATATGTTATACGATATTTTTATAAGAAATATTTCTATTCTATCTACTTCTTTACATAGATGATGCGCAAAGCAAATAAACGCAAAGAATCTGATATGGACTTCGAAGAAAAGAAGATGAATTTAAGTTTAGGACAAGATGAATTAGATAGAGAAGCAGGATATTATGTAAGAGCAGCTAGTCCAGAACCACCTGTTGAAAGATGGCCTCCTAGAGAAGCACCTAGAAGAATACCACCACCAAGGCTTACACCAGAAAGATATATTGATGATCCTGATACTTATTATGCACCACCAGCAGCACCACCAGAATATTATAGGTAATATTTATTATTAAAGTCAAGAAGCAAATTAGAAGTATTTGTTATGTATTTTTCAAATTTTTAAAACAAATATTCGAATACCGCTTTTTCTTTCAAGGAGAGTACATTATAAAGCAGACTCTCGAGTCACTGCTGAATATAGGGAACGTATCGATTATCACGCAATTCCTCGTGGAACACCTCATTCTGTTTCTCCACCACCACATACTAGAGAAAGAGAGAGAGAGAGAGAACGTGAGCGTGAACGCGACAGGGAACGAGAATATTACGAGAAATATGAGAAGAAACATAAACGTCCATCAAGGGAAGTCATAGTAGAACGTATTCCACCGACGAAACCTTGGCGAGAGGAAGAACCACCACCAGAAGAAAGAAGTAGAGGAGATGAATGGGCAGATCCTTGGATGCGCCGGAAATCTCCAAGTACGATACGTCGAAATACATCATCTCGACGATCACGAAGACAGTCATATTCTTCAGGTTCTTCGTATACGTCCACAAGGTAACTTTTATTTTTAATTATAAAAACAATATAAAGGCTATAATTTTTATGTTATTAAACATACATTACAAAATTATTTAAATTGTAATCTAATTTTTTAATTTTTTTTAATGTTTACACGTGAAAAATGCGTACAAACGTACTATATGCTGTTTTTAGCTCTAGCCGTAGCTCAAGCCGCTCTAGCTACAGTTCTTACGACTCCCTATCCAGGTCCCGTTCACCATCCCCTCCTTCTAGAACCCGTGGTGCTGGCAAGGGGAAAGCAGTGGTGACATCACCACCTCCTAATCCGCCAACGGTTGCAGCTGCTGCACCTCCGCGTGGTGCCATGTTAATGAATCCACCTGCCCCTTCTCCTCGTCCACCTAAAGGTTCTATTTCCCCTACGACTGGTACGCTTCACCGACGTGCTGGTCTCAACCCACCTGCACCGAGTCCGCTTTCTTCTCATCAACGTCATCATGAGAAGGCAAGAGACAAAGCAGCGATAGCTGCAGCTGCAGTAGCTAAAGTTATTAAAAGTCGATCGAGATCGAGGTAAATATATAAAAATTATATTTCATTACTGTAATAAAATGTAGGCTTTTGAGATCATATATCGATAAAAACAACAAGATACAGCATGTGTATTACTAATATAAAAAAATATGTTTTTAGGTCATCACACAGTAGTTCAGGTTCAGAAAGCAGCGGTAGCAGTAGTGACTCTAGCGAGTCAAGTTATTCCTCTTCTTCCAGTGAAACACGTCGAAGGAAAGGCTCGACTCCACCAGTAACGCGAAAGGATTCCAAGGGTATCGATGCCTTAAAACTTAGTGGTACTAAACAACAAATCAAGCTTACATTAAAGCCACCAAACAATACTACAACAGTTAAAAAAGTTGACCGATCTACTTTAATGGCTGGAAAGAAAAGAAGTTTAGAATCACCACCGTTAATTGATAGTAAAGCAAGCGTTGCTGCAGCTGCAGCTAAAGCAGCAAAGAAAGCTAGTTCACGACGAGAAGAATTATTAAAGCAGCTCAAAGCCGTGGAAGATGCAATTGCGCGTAAGAGATCAAAAGTTTAATAACGCAGTATACATCATTTGTCATTTTGAAAATATGTGTGTATACATACATACATAGACACAAATATTTCTTAGATATATATAATTAGCTGCTACAAAGTAACATGCGATATGAAAATAAAATGAAAAATTCATATCAGGGCAAAAGCATTTCTAATTTCGCAAATTTTTCTAATCACAATGTCAATATTTAACTTCTTTTTTTTGTCAGCATGTAAACCAACATACAATGTTAAATGTAGTACTGTGTCACTTTAACTTCTTCATTATTGGAAATTTAAGAACTATTTGTGCTTCATTACACACATACACATATGCCTGTACGCGAATGTATATGTAAAGACTTCAAATCGTACTTTATTTTTAAGAATTAAATGATCAGAGTGATTCTTATAAGTAGGGTAAAAATAAACAAGATATCGTTTTAAACTGCCAAATACACGTAAATAAAAACAAACGTGTAATTTATTTGTATATGAATGAAAGATTCTGTTGAAATATACAATATATCTATGATCATAGCAGACCTAATATTTTTAAATATATACAAATTTGGTGATATTAAACGACAATAAAATGTCGCGCCAGTATAAAAATTCTACAACCTTTTTTTTACCTTATAATGAATTAAGTTCATTATTATCACTTTGTCATTATTGTTCATTCGGGTGGTTAATAGAATTAATTCATTATCTACAATATTTTAAGATCTATTGCAAGATCTATTATTAAAAAGTGTGTCTATTTTATACAGCTACTTTTACGTTACATACAGAGTTGCAAAAATTATTAAAAAAGGATTTCATTATAAAATGGAATAAATAATGGAATTAAAATATGGTTTTGTTATGCATAAATTTACTAGACAGCTTGTTTTAAAGAAAAATATTCTTTCTTGCAAGTTCCATTAGAATAATGTAAAGCAATTTTCTTCAAATTTATAGTGTAAATATAATAATGATAATACACATAATGTTTGAATAATAAAATACATATGATGGTTTATTACAAACATTTTATCAATAAGACAAACAATAGTTTAGTAAATACAAATTACAAAATAAGATCACAAAATATGTCTATAACAGTAATTATGTATACTGCATAACAATGTTCTAATTAATTTAACAGTCCATGAGGAGGTAAAAAAATTATTTTGTTCAATATTTCATGTATAAATTAGTAAATTACAATAGATCGCAATACTTACATAACTGGTTTCTATTTTAAAAAGAAAATAGCAACTTTAATTTGACAAAACCACACCAATAATAAATACAATTTATCCAATGTTCAAAGTATGTACATTAAAATGCTATATACACAAGACTTGGAGAATATCATTTTACTAGCACTTTCTTCCATCAGATAAATTTAAACTTTATAACTATTAAATACCTGCACAAATTAAGGGAGGTAAAACTATTATAGAAATATGTTAAATAAACTATATGTTATAATATAATAAATATGTAAGCATCTCAGGATACTACATTTTTACATTTAATCTATATAGATGTAAAAAGGTGATATAAACGTATCAGAAATGTCCAATTCCATTGATAAATGTGAAAGCTAGAAAGCTAGAAAGTTGATCATTTTTATGTCCTGGAAGCAGATATCTCCGAATCTGATTGCCTATTAGTACCAATTGTATCGATATTATCCTGACTTGGGCGAATAGGAAATCCCATAAATCTATTGGTACCATTCAGCGTACTACGTCTCGATCTGATCGAGCTATTGTCATGGGTCTTTGTTTCATTGTATTTAAATAAACCATCACCGGGCGCGGGCAATGAGTTTTTTGGAGATTTAAACCACCATTGATAGGTAACATACCATGTTAAAATAGCGGCTACACCTCCAAGAAATTTTTCAATCATAATATGATAATAGAGCATTGTAGATATCAACATAGTATCCCAAAGTAATTGTTGCAGTGTCATTGCAACGAAGAGACCTCTCAAATAAGGGGTAAGCGCTTTATGCGCCTTCTTTAAAAATTCCAAATCGGAATCAGAAAGATTTCGAAGTGGTCCGATATTGGGCTCGTTTGGTGTAACTCGCGAATGTTCTTCGCGCATAATTAAATCCTTTATACCCTCCCAGCCAACTAACGAAGAGCCTTCCTCGGCTAAAATCAAGCTTGAATATATAAGAATAAATGTATGCCCGGATATATCAAAACCACTCCAAAATTTACCAGATTGGAGACATTTTGTTTTTGTCTGTAATTGTATATCCTTTGTGGTAAGGCATCGGCCATAATTTGTTTCGATATAATTAAACAATTTGATCCATAATAGCCATGCAGTTGTGGCTAAACCCAATCTGGCAAGGTGTTTAAGTAAAACTGATCTACGTCCACATCCAAGTGTGTGCGCGGTCAATGCAACCCATGGAACAGTTACGGTCAGTAACCATCCCCATCCCCACTTTACAAAATACTGATTGAGAGCATTATCTGGACGCGAAAAATATGTTCTTGGCATAGTGATAAAATCTGCTACCAATGATACTACGAATATCGCGCCGCAATATATAGCTACCTTGAGCCTCGTATCGAATAGCAGAGACTTTTTGCAAACGTGTAAAAACATCGTTACAAGTATAAGACCTATAGAACTTGGGGCAGCCGTCGGCCGAGTTCCACCTCTGTCTTCTTGAGCCGAATTCGGACGAAAATTTAAACGACTCGATCTTAAATTACTTGGTGACGAGCCGAACATCGTGGAGCTACCTGGCGATGTGTGCATGCCTCTTCGTTTCCTCGTAGCCATCGTGCAATCAGTGCACAGAGGTTATCATACGTACGTTATTGATATTTAGGATGTACATTACCGCATGATAAATTAATTTTCCTTTCATATAATCAAGGTTAGTTTCTAGCTGTTCCGTGATACGTTTCTTTCACATATAGTTAAAAATTCTTAATATACTTGATGTGTATGAATCAGTTGGATTACAGATTACAGATTATCAGTAGATATAGGATATTCGATACTCAAAATAGTGCTACGTAACTACGTACACTGTATATTTCTGACTAGACTGATTTGCTCTGTCATCCAATAGTCTTCCCCTCCCCTTCTCTGTACTTTGTACTTTTACTTGAAACGTTTTCGTTAAGAATGAATATTCCATGTGCTCGTTTATCAATCGTTTTGAATATTTGCGCCATCGATCGCTACGATCGATGATCGATGAGTGGCTCACTGATATGGGCCCACGTCTCACTGTAACTGATCTGATATATATTATGTATACTACAGATACGAATTTGCCATAACCACGGGCCATAAGCTAACTGAATTGCATACTGTTGATTCAAATTGAAAGAAACTTTAAATGCCAGCGTCGCCATCGTTCGATCTAAGTAATAGAGGAATATAGCGCGAAATTCCAAAAATGGAATTTATAAAGGATTAAAATAATAATGTTGTGCAATAATATAGTGTTATATTAGGTACGTAATATACTATAAAACAAATAACAGTATAATATGAATGGCTTAAAACCAAAAACATTAATTAGATCAAATGAAAATGGCGTTAGTGAAATAAATATATAAATGTAATACAAAAGCAACTGAAGTTCGCAAAATGAAAATGGGGTTGTACTTTTCTTTTTTCGGTTAATTATTAAATGCATTTTCGGTCATGCAATCAACATAGCGTAGATATATATAAACGTTTTATGTTTTATTAGATGATAAGAAAACTATTTACAAAATTAAAACAGTTTTCTTAACTGCAAAAAAGATACGAGCGTCTGGAAGTATTTTATTTAATCTTAATTAAATTATGTAAGAATAAAAGTCAGTATTCGTATTGTCTTATTTATCTCATACCAACGAAATTGTATTTAAAGATATGATATTCTGAACATTCTGGTCATATTTATGATTATTGCTTTTATATTTCATATTATTTTTGCAGCAAGAAATATTGCATACATTATATGTATTAGGATAAATAAAATTTCATTTTATTAAAAACATATATTAAATATTAAAATAAATATTAAATCAGTATTATATTAAAGTTAATATTACCTTAATCATAGATTGAGATATTTTTATGAAGGAAATCAAACTTTAAATGAATTATAAATCAAGGAATATAATATTGTGTTCTGCAATGATAAATAAATATGAATGTAACTAGAGGGAAATTTTTATTTACTATTCACCTTTCATAATACTACACTAAATAGCATTTATATGCAATAAGCTTCATTTTTTATAACAAAGAATTCACTCATAATGCAGAATAAATTTAGATAAAATACATTATTACTTTACATTATCAAATGATATTACAAAAGGAACTTTGCTATCTCTTAAAATTTTGTTAAACATATAAAATTTTTAATATATTCTTTCTAATAACATGCAATTATTTTTGCAAATTTTATATATTTGCTCATGTTTCTTGTATACAGCTTCTGCAAGGCACCATTGAATTCTTTTAAAATATGTGGACATTAACAATAATTGTTCATTATGAAAATGATTATTTAAAAATTATTTTATTTAATTAGGCGCCTATGAAAATCGTTGCTACATTACTACCAAGTGATGACTAGTTCTAATAAATCTATAGCCAAATACCACTTATTAATGGTAATGCTGTCATTTATTATAGTATAATTATTCACTTAAATATATTTACGAAACAAATATTTTCGTTTCGTTGTTAAAATGTTCATTAATAATTTTACACTGAAGAATTGAATGATCAATTTGTCTATAAACTAGCAATCATTAAATAAACCAAAGATTAAACACCTGTATGTGGAAGATCCATTACAAGCGAATCTAATTTTACAACTTGTACTTTTGATGTCAGTATCTTTGTTGCTTCTATGTCATATGAAGACCAATAAGTTATTAATTCTGGAATATCATCTTCACTAATATAATCAATTTTGATTGAATTAAAGCGAGCACGTAAACTCAAATTTGGTTGACAATTTGCGTTTCGGCATAATTGAATAATATCAGTTTGATTTGCATTTTTAACTTGTACATCTGTATAATTCACAAAAACAATCAATACTCTCTCTATTAGTCTTCTTTCTGTAACAATAGATACTTTTTCTGTACGTTCAGATGTTGAATTAGTCCATTGCCAAAATTTAATGACAAATCCAAAAGTATAAGGTTTCCTGGATATATCCAGAAAAGCTGGTTTTGAGACAAAAGAATTAGGACCAATATAATTCCATATTACTTTTGATTGATTTCCATGCTTTTGTAATTTTAGAGTTACACTAGCTGTACAAAATTCTCCAGGACATAATCCTTTATTTTCAATGGATAAGTAGTGATATGGTGTAGGCCCCCAGTTATTCTTTTCATTATTGTATTTTAAAGTCTTGAACGTGCTAAATGCCATTGCTTGTTTCATTACCAATTTTTTATACTCTGGTAATTTCATAGCATGTAATAAACCTTTAATAGTCATAGTTTTAATCATACCTGCAAATAAGAAAAGATAAATTACATATTAAATAGATTACATGTCCTATTTTTCAGATAAAATATGTATTAAAATCTTCTGCGTATTTATATATTTGTATATATAAAATTGCATATAATTGTATATATCATTGTATATATAAAACGAAAAATATATTAATATTTCACTAATTTTATTTCATATAAATGCCTATAACAACAAAATTTTATAAAACATCTGTCTCAATCATACATTATTAACAATTTTTCTTTCTTAATATCAAAACAAAATAAATATAATTATACATTTATACGAGAAAATAAATATTTATCTTTTATAATCGTAGTTAATTTTTTACTTACTTCTTCTATTACTATCATAGCAAATATAAGATACAGTATCATTAAGGACGTGATTATCTATATCAATGGACGAACAATTTTCAGGTGAATATCGCCCTAGAAGATGTCCAGTTCCACCAGATAAGAGAACAAGATTAGGCATATTTTTTGTTGCTACTTCTATACTCAAAAAATCTTCTATTTTGTCTGAATCAATATCTGGTAATATCAGAGGTAGTTTTTCATATGTATAAATTTTGGAACTCCAATGAATAGTGCCTGCAATAGGTTCGATACTAGCCAAGAGGCCTTGATCTCCAGCAACTATGCAATCTGGTTTTCCAGATCGATCAGTATCCACTGAAATACAATCAATTTCGGTAGGCGGTCTTTTCAACGAAACTAACCACAATGGTAAACCACTATTTGCTTGCATTGACATAATCCCTCCTCCTTCTGCAGATATTTGACCCTGATCATTTGTATCATTTCCTCTATATCGTTGTCCACGAACAAGAAATATCAAGTTTGATGGATTTCCATGAATGATGGAGATAGGACCATGTAATTCTAAAAATATTTTATTAGAATATTAAAATCTATTCGTATAATTTATACTAATCAATTATTTAATATTCTATGAATTTTTTATATATATGATGCATAATATTTTATAAAAATATGTAACAATTTTTTATATGTGTATTAATAAAACTTTTTATTACATTAAACAATATTTACTAAATAATTACTAACTTTGGAGAAATTAATTTAGAGAGATTGGAGCTTATTTATTGTTTCTGCAACAGTGAGTAAAACTTTATTCATACACTATACTTTTACAAACATTTAAGTAAACTTACCTATTCCTTGTAAAGTTTTATCCCAAGATATAGATGACTGAGGTTCATTTACTGAAGGACATACCATTGAATTATCACAAGGTAAAACATATAGAAATATAACTATTGTTACAACACATAATAATATAGAAGCAACCAAACAAAATCGTCATAAGGGTGACATATCGTGTCTTTTCCACAAATCATTTTGGTCACTGCCTTCAACTACCATTATAGGTACATCATCTCTATAATATTTAAGCATATTTTGACCATTTTTCGCGCGATTCGCTAAATTCCTTGTTTCATCCAATGGATAATATATTCCATTCTCATGAATAGTAGTTGATTGCTAGAATTTTTATATTCATTATATATTTTTTAGTTTATTCATTATATACCATTATATATCTTATTTATTTTATATATTTTATTATTTATAAAATTTATATTAAAATTATAATTGGTTATCTTTATTTAATACATATTGTCGCGCTTTATATATATTTCATAGCAATTTTGTCCTTTTTTATTATAAATAAAATTACAGTTATATCACAAAAGTATACTAATAAAAACTGAATGAAACTAAAGATCTTTAAATATATAGTATTTCAATAAGTAGTTACCAAATTGATACAATATATTTTAAAGATTAAATAGATAAAGAAAATTTATATAAACCCATATCCAAAAATTATTTATCATAGAGTTATAAAAAATAAAAGAATCATTATCCATTGATTAAAGTTCAATAATGTTTCTTAGTTTTATAGGTCTGTACAATTGTTTGTTAGTGATTATAATGATTAACAATTTTTAAGACAACCATTTGTTTATCGTGAACTATGAAACAGAGAACTTATTTAATGAATAAAGATTCTTTTATTCTTTATAGCTGTGTAATAAACGATTATATGGGTTCCTAGATTCCTAGACCTTTTTCATCTATTTGACCTCAAAAATACACCAACCTATTGAAACACTCTGTACATATAGATTTCTACACCAATTACTTATACTTCTAATTTATATTATAAATAAAAAGAAAATATTGTTCGCATGATTTCAACTTACCAGTTGTGTATCATCAATATGATCTTTAGGAATTTCATTTGATTGGGCCAAACAATCATCTTCATCCTCAGTATCGGTGTTACTTATATTTTGCGGTAATGGGGTATAACCTTTTCCACCGTGATGATCAGACATGTTAAATCTGTATAAAGCACTATAAATTGAAATTTAATCGAATATTTTTATGTGTATGGATAAATATATGAGTATTTTATGTATTTATTTTATCCTAACACCATTGAACATAAAGTATTTATAAAGAATGAACAAAGTAGAATTCAGAATCGATATATTACATTACTGTTATGGAGTACCAATAGTTAAATGTGACGGTACTTAATCGTATTCAATACATTCGCGCGGCAAATTTATAACAAGAGACAAAAGTTATTCGTATAGCTGGAATATATGGAAATAAAAAGATAATTATTTTTGTGATTCACGTAGTTGTAACAAGTCATACCCTTTTTTGTAATTAAAATTGGAAAAAAACATTAGAGGAAAAAGATGAATGATTTAAAGCGGACTACATATTTACGATTATACGTTTTTCGCAAGTACAACAATACATATAATTTCGGATATTAATTGATAGTACTAAACAAATATTTTCATCTCAATAAACAAATGACTTAATCAGGACTTAAGAAGACCTACCTTGATTTGAATTTAGTCCTGCTGATGGCACTACTTGGACGGTAAAACGTTATTATGATTCTTCCTTATGCGGGAATCTTTTTTGTTTGATAAAATATTTTTTATTAGTTCGCTTTTTATTATTAATAATAAAAGGACATATAATTATGCACTTTTGTCATTACTCAATCACTTTTTGATAAATTCTTATGGAACTGAAAAATGTCTAGTTTATGATTGTAAAAAATTTGAGTCTCCTCGCAAACTAATTTGGAAATTTGATTAATAAATTCCATATTATTATCATTATATATTATTACATAAAATACATTTACGTTTAAACTGTAATTGTTACAATAAAATTAAAATAGTATTTTTGTACTTTTGTATATATTCTAAAAAAAGAGAAAAGATAGAAATTTTACTAAAACATTTTTATGTTGAGTATAATTATCTTAATATACGTATTCGTGATAGAACAATGTGAATACAGGGTTTAATAACATAAAAGATTAAAACACGAGATACAAGGAGTAATATTTCCAAGAAGTTTATTTTCTTGTACTACTACATAAATATATTATATATTTAAACTTAAGTCACTTTTAGTTAAGAATCTATAGTTATAATAACATATTTGTTATTTCACAAAATTTTCCATTTACATATATTTATTTTATATTATACTCTTTTATTAAATAAATATACTTGCATTTATCTATTTATCTATTATTGTTTGTTTTTAATTTTTATACACATAAAAGTTATTTTAACATCCTATTTCCAATATTGAGACAATGTATAAACATCTAATGATAAAAGAAAATACAAATATTTAATTAGAGTTAGGTACATTGTATAATTTGCTATAAAGTATATGTAAGCTAATCATGTAAAATATATGTAAACATTCAACTGGAAATGTAATGTAATCACACAACAATGTTACTAGTTGTGCCATATTGTTATCTTCTAAATAATCACACAAGTATAAGATTCATTTACTTGTACGAATTATTGGCACAATTTTAATTATAGTATAAAATAATTTGAAATAATATTTTGTAGTAATCAGCATTTTAATTCAAACAAAACTTTCAAGCTCTGCACATTTTATGTTTTACTTTATACATTAATCTTATTGATATGAAATAAGTAATAAAAATTAGTAAAATGATACTAACTGTGAAAAATTGTTACATTTCCATTTAATTTTTATTTGTAATAAAATTGAAGATATAAGAAATAAACTCTATCTTTTTTATACAAAATTCTATGTACAATTAAAATAAGGTAACATTCAGTGCCATGATATTCAATAATTGTTGTATACAAAACTATTTGAGACAATTCAACAAGAGAATACTAATAACATATTTTATTTTATTTAGATTATATTCTTTGCAAATGTTTCATAGCTAATATAACAAAGTATCATGATGGCATGGCACTGATTCTAATAAAAATGTTAAAATCTATTGTGATTTGTCATCAAAGGTTTTCAATATATGTATAATTGATAACAATTAAAGAAATATTTTATATAACAATTAATAGTAGAATTACAGTTTTCTCAAATAAAATAAGCTGTCAAATACCATCTATTACCTCAAATTATATGCATGAAAAAACCTTTATGAGATTCACATCTAATACTACAATTACTAAATGCACAATAAGGATTTAAAAATATATAAATATATTGAGATCTGATTGATTTAAGTATGTATATCTAATCTTGAGTAAACATTTACATAAAATTTATGTGTATTGGTAAAGTCATTATTATATTAGAATTTATTAAAGAAAAACATTTAAAAAATATTTAATAAAGGTCTCAAATGTTTATAAGAAATTGGAAGTTTGTTTTCTATGAGATACAGTATGCTTAATGTTCTTTGGTTTAACTATTATGAAAGAAACATGTAGTCAAATTTCTATCATCATTACAGTTTAATAAAAATTTTTGGTAGAAAATGGACTGCTTGACGCGGAATGCAAAAGAACTACAAATGTTGCATGTTTCTTAGCTCCTAATTATAAAATAAATTTTATCATTATATAATTCAATTTAGGATACTTTGCAACTAATATTGTTAATGTTATTTGTATAACATATGCATTGTCATTAATGTTATTAACGCTGTTTACGCAAACATTACGCAATATCAAAATAAATGTTAGAAATAATATTCCTAACACCTTTCACTATTTCAAAGTAATTGATTATTAATAATTACTGTTAATACTGGAACATCAATAGACATTCAATAAACCTCTGTTTTGTAAGGAATCTTTTAAAGTTTGAAACAACTGCAGCTGCTGTTCTGGTTTTAAGTTATAAACCTGCAATAATAAAAGAATTTCATATATATAATTTCATATATGCAATATAACAATTAAATTTGCAAATAGATTTAGAAAACAAAAACATTATAAGTATATATTACACTTATATTTATAAAACTGATATATATTGGCAAAGTATTTCTATAAAAACTTAAACTTGTTGATGAGAAATTTTTATGTTGTATATATATCTAATTGTATAAGCTTATTTTTAATTATACCTATATTTAGTTGAAATATTGAAAAAATACTATAAAATATTAACTAAATCTACATAACAGTAAATATATATAATTTTCTTAACCAAATTATTAAAGAAAATAATAAAAATGATTAAGAAATTATCATATTTACCTGCTGCAGAAGTTTTTGAGGTGAAGCAGTTTGGATAAATGAAGATATATAGACATTTACAAATGTTGCCATTAAATACTGACAGTCAAATCTATCCATTATTCCTCCATGACCAGGAATAACATCTCCAAAGTCCTACAGCAAACATATAAAATGAAGTTATTGCACAATTTGTTGCTACTAGAAAGAAAAAATGAGAAAATGTAACTTAGCAAATTACCTTAATTTTGAATGCTCTCTTAAAACCACTAGCAAAAAAGCCTCCAAATGGTCCAATTACAGAACTAAATACTGACATTGATAATGAATGAAGTAAAAATGGATACAGAGTTATGGTGGACTTTCCACTAAACTATAAAAAAAGATTACGTCATTTATTTTTATAAAAATTATTATTTTAGATTGTATGAATACATTACCATTTTCCATACAACTTGCAAACTATTAGGCAAAATATATTCTTGAGGTTGAAACAAAGAAGATGGTTCACAATCCATAGTCATTCGTCCTAAAGCTTCACTATATTCTATAGGACAAACAAAGTAACGATACTGACACATGATGTATGATACCTGAAATGTATTTTATGAAAATTTATATGTTTAAAAGATTTAATAATATGTAATATTTAATCTAAAATTTTAAA
The DNA here is from genome assembly GCF_910591885.1 of Bombus terrestris. Taxonomy (NCBI): domain Eukaryota; kingdom Metazoa; phylum Arthropoda; class Insecta; order Hymenoptera; family Apidae; genus Bombus; species Bombus terrestris. The sequence goes on along the minus strand of NC_063278.1, from coordinate 2,916,467 downwards.
CATAAATTTACCAGTAAACCAAGCAAGACTGTTGAAATACCACCACCTATAAAACCTTCCCAAGTCTTTTTTGGTGATAATTTAATCAAAGGCGTTTTACCAAAGAAAAAACCGAACATATATGCCATTACATCATTTATCACTATCATACTAACTGGAACAATGAACCTATACCAAACAGTCATCTATTACCATAGAATATAATTACTAAAATATAGAAAAGATATTAACTTACATAAACTTACCATATCAAGCCCTCAAAAATATTCTGAATTATAAGATAACTTTGAGTTACGACAATAAGTAGAGCAACATGAGTCCAAGCAAATAAGGAAAATTGTTTCATATAATACTTTTTTACAAGTGATAGTACGAACCATACAAAACCAACAATATATAGACAAAAAGAAATAAAACGATGATATGTAACAAGTACACGTAAATATTCCTGTAAATAAAAAATATTATAGATTTGTAATTTAAATATGGTTATGAATAGAATTTTTAACTTTATGAACATATTAGTTTATAAGTTATTCAAATCTAATCATATATATAGGTACTTTTCAATGTCATGTATTTAAGATATCACATTAATGTAAATTTGGTATATAATTAAATTTCTGTGGGAAACCTAAAAAAAAGAACTAGAAGCCATATAAAGTATATAAAGATAATGCTTCATAAAGCTCCATTTATTGATTTTATGTCAATGCTAGATGTGTTCATAAAAATTCTAATTAAATTTAATCATACATTGCTAAGCATCTTAAAGATAATAAGTTAAATTAAGTTTCATTAGATTAATATTATACTTACTGTACGGTTAATTACCACAGCAAAATAGTCCATTAAATTTTCTCCATAAAAGAAATAATTGGAAGTAATTAAGAAATACCATGATAAAGATCTGAACCAAGGTAAACCATGAATTCTATAAACTGCATACCCAATGTTAATGATCTCTTGGAAACATTTTACTTGAACAACTAATGTCTGGAAAAGAATGAAAAAACATATCTTGAAATTTTTAAATAAATATATATTTATAAAACTAGTATCATAGACTTACTGTAGCCATCAATGCTAATGGTCCAATATAAATAATACCGCAAAATCCAACAATCATAAACAAAGTAAAAATACTCCTAATTACCCAATTCCTCCAGCTATAAAAATATTTTATTTTTTAAACCTGAACATTTATGTAAATATTTTATATTAATATTCCAAATTAATTATTTTAAAAAACTTTACCGATCGGATAAGCCAGAAAGAGCTGAATTCAATATGTGAGGAGTATGATCTGTTCCTTGTGGTATAGCTTTAGCCAATTCCTCAACTTCCAACTTTGCATCATCTTCAGATTCCACATCTTCTTTCTACAAGACATATATACCAAATTATCTGTTAATAATTCTGTGGGAAATATAATATTAATTAGAAAATATCTAATTTATTCACTTCATTAAGTGATTAAAATTAAAAACACACTTTTTGTGTCAAGAGAAATTATATTAAAAATTATGTCTCGAAAAACCATAGTTTTTAGCATTGGCTACTAGAAACAATCATATAAAAAAATATTTAATCTATGAAATATATGTAATCCATATATAACACATATAAAGAATTATATCTTAATTTAATATCACTTATATAAAAGAGTAAAAATAATGTGATAGGATTTATAAAATAAATGTTTCTATACATTTATGATGTATGAAAGTATTCTTTTTATCTCCTCTCTTGCAGATCACATATTAAGTCAAACTGAAATATCATTGTTTATTTCTTGAACTATACATTTTATTTCATCTATTTGTTTTTTTATTAGAATATGCTACAAAAATATAATTTGTATACAAAATTTCGTTTATAAATCTTACTTATTAATAGATTAATACAAGCATGATGCAATAAAAAAATTTCAACAAATATTTATATAGAATACAAAATAAAATAGATATAGTAAATATTATAGTTATATAGATTGTAAAAAAAAAATCGTATCAATTTGGACCATGTGATTTAGTATTAGTAACTGTCATAGTTATCATTCAATTTAGTTTAATACATATATATCACGAAAGAGAAAGGTCAAATGGCAGTCAATCAGGCTTAATAATCGAAGACGTTGATTAAGTGGAAAAAGGAACTTATTACAATGCTACAACGAAACTTTCGAAAATAAGAAATATGTATTTGTATTTACCTGATCATCACTGACATCGCGCGTTTCTGCCGATGTATCTCCGATTGTTCTTTTACGAATATCCGACATTTTTTACTACGTTTAAAGATTTATAGTATATAGTACAGATACAAAAACTTAAAACAAAGAATAGCACTGTAACCACTGATTTATGCAATATAATTGCATATTTATGCGTTTAAATATTTAGTTAGAAAGAGCGGATGTGACAGACACCGATCATACTTGCGCAAATCAAATTGACAGGTTAGCGCACGGTATAATCATCGTTGATATTCGGTTTATTTCGAGTCTCTTCGGGAAATCAATAATAAAAAAAACTACATGGGATCTAATGTTTTGTTTATAATGTCCTGTAGAAAAGCTATGTTTATATCGTATATCATCATTAAAAACAAAAAATGTATCTTTTTCGAATAATAATTTAATAAATAGATCGTAATATTGATTAGGTATGTTAGGCTTGTAGTATTTTGTTAGTTTTAACCATGGTCATATAAACAGGTCTGGAACCGAAAACCGAAAGCATAGACGAAGCCAAAACAATATGGCGATTAGAGAAAATTCTGCGCATCTGCGAGATATTGCTATTTATTTGAATATTATAGAATTGACTAAGTAGTTATTTTTTGTATTCGGATCTTTTCCTATCATTAAAAAAATTATATAATAAATCCAGGAAATAAAAGCTGTAGAACGAAATGCTACATATATTTTAAATTAAGGAAGAGAAAAATTAATAGTAAAAAAATATAAAAATTCTTATGGTACAAGAAATTATTATCACACTTATATTAAAAATATTCTTTTAATAACAAATGCTGTTGTAAATGGAGCATTCATTGATAGGAATATAGAATTTTTATACGCAAACGTGAAATTTTTAAATTACATTCAATTTAAGTGATTTAACCGCACTGATATGTACACTAGAATACATCGCTCGTTTACTTTGATAGTGGCATAACCCAAAAAAATTAACTTTAGAGGAAAAAGGTTTTAAAATTTTCAAAGAAATCTTCGTGAACCATTTCAACGACACTATAAAGTTGACTTAACACGAGATATATCACTATTTACGAATGCAATACAACTTTCCACTTGTAATGTTACAAAACAACTGAAGGTGAGGCAGTAAAATTAAAACTAAAGCCAGATTGATAGCGGCATAAGTAATAATTTTTTCCTCTGACGTAAAACCGATGGAATTATAATTTACATGATAAAAATAGAAACACGATATAGACCTTCTATATGATATAAACCTATAATAAAAGCAAATACGAAATTTTTTGAGTTGTGCCATCATTAAAGCGAAGTGGCGATACGTATATACATATATAAATGATCAAATACAGTTTATGCATATTTTTAAACAAACATGAAAACTTTATAATTTCTATTTCTATTTCGGAGTATTTAAACTACTTATACAATAAACAGTCTTATAAACCAGCTTTAAAATGTTATTTTTTTATAGTTTAAAACGTACTTCATTTTTCTTATTTATAACATTTTATTATTTTGAAAAAATATTTCAGCATTTCATTATTAATAAATATCTAGAATTTGCATTGTGTACTTTAAATATGTTTATATATATTCCTTCATACAATAAAGTTACATTTTTCGAATTCGAAGAGCAGATTCAAATATTAAATTTTACGTGATACATATGTAATTTATAAGACAAAATAAAAGTTTATAATTTCGCATGGGAATTATATTTTTAATATAAAAATAAATTTAAATAAACTTAAATGTTTTTATTATATATTTGCTATTTCCGGTTAATCTCGATACATTACGATATATCGATTTGTGCATGCGAAATATCGAACGCCTAAAATTTTTCTTTCCGACAGAAGTCTACTATTGAAGCATCAAGTATGTTAAATTCCTCTAAATATCTGTCTTAATCGCTTTTAATTTTCAATTTAAACAAAAAATAGGAGGTTTGTTAAATTATTTACTCTGTGACAAATTGAAAAATTGCTATATAATTTGTGTTTTTATTCATTATCGTAACAAACAATATTAATGTTATAGTGATAACCTAAAATAACATTTGTCTTTCTCTAATTTTAAGTGCAATATTAGTTTATAATGTCAATACCTTTTATGATTTGGAATAAAAGACATTGTTTTTTTATGATAAAACGAACACATTAAAATTAATTCTAACATGTGAGAGATAAGCGTCAAGACGTCGTATCAAAGTTAACCTCTCAAATTGTTTGTCTGTGATGAATAAGTTCTTAGTTTTCTTTTATTCATATATATTTTTCTAGTTATATATTTCTTTCACTTTATAACATATTGTTCACAGAAAATAGACCATTAATTCCTTCTTATTTTTGGCCTAAAATAATTATATCATTAAGTTCACAGTAACTAGTTTTTAATTATGTTTTTATTATTCTTAGAATGTTGATGCCAAAAAAGAATCGTGTTGCAATTTATGAGTACCTTTTTAAAGAAGGTGTTATGGTTGCAAAAAAAGATTATCATGCACCAAAACATCCAGAATTGGAATGTATTCCAAATCTTCAAGTTATTAAGGCTATGCAGGTAATAATTACACGCGATATAATTTTATATTGCATGCTTGATATGATTTAATTTGTTGCATTATTAAAATATATATTTCTTATTTATTTTTTCAGTCTTTGAAATCTAAAGGATATGTCAAAGAACAGTTTGCTTGGAGACATTTTTACTGGTATTTAACAAATGAAGGCATTGAATATTTGCGTGGATACTTACATTTACCACCCGAAATAGTACCTTCCACACTTAAAAGGCAAAGCAGATCAGAAACTTCAAGGCCAAGACCTACGACAGGTGCAAGAAGTGAAGCATCTAGACCCACAGAAGATCGTGCTGGATATAGACGAGGTCCTGGAGGGCCAGCTGGTCCTGGTGATAAAAAAGCTGATGTTGGTGCCGGTACTGGTGATGTTGAATTCCGTGGTGGTTTCGGTCGTGGTAAACCACAATAATATTTTAATGTAAAATAAATAAACATTTCGTAATATACAAGCATTGTTATTTTAACCATTCTTACATTTTGAATACTAATTTCAATAGACACAAGTTTTAGGGATTAATAAGTAAAAATCAAGATAAAACATGTTTATCATAATAATCTTTTATTTTATTTTATATCGCATTATAAAATTGTACATTTACTTACAAATTGTATAATTATAGTTGTTATTAACATGTTAAGTCATAACTGGAAGCAAACAGTAGGCAATTATTACATAATTACAAAATATTGAAATTATAAGTTTGCTAAATAAATGTATCATTTTTGACAAAACCAAAGTTAGAATAGGAAACATTGTAGATATATATTTGTGCTAAAGCAAGAATTTCATCAAAAATTTTGTATAACTCCTCTTCAAATAGTTGACAGAATTTTTTTGAGAAATGGTTTTAATATATACTGGCAGTATGATGTTTTTTGTTTCATAGCTTTTTTATCTTTCAATGCAAAATTTGTCAAGCTCTTTTTGATTATTGCATCAATGTCTTCTACTTTCTTCATTTTTATGATGAAATACTCGTATCTACATTTAATGGAAAGGTACATTTATAACAAGCACGTCATATATATTTTGTTCATTTCCCATATTCGCTATGCTTCAAAAAATAAATAGGTGTTATAAATTACCATTAACAAATTTTACATAAAATTGATGCTTTAGATAGATGTTAAAATGAACTAACTTAAATTTTATGTCTTAGCGCAATATATATTTCTATCGCTTGTCATATTTGTTTGTGTTTATATGTATTTAATATTATATTGTAATACCCTTAGTTTCTTCATTCAATAATTACCAATTGTACTGCTGAATTATTTATTTAGAATAATATATAAACAATAATTAAGCTCAAAATTTTAATTTAACATTCGTAATGAATGGTATTATATTTCAAAGTGTTTGATGTTTCTAAATTTGACATTTATATTTAGTTTAATAATGAATTTTATTTATAGAACAATATTCTTATACGTTTAACCAAATTAAAGAAATTGCGAAAACATCAATTTTTTGAATATACAATTTATAAGAAAAAGAACATCTTTAAATAAAAGAATAATGTTACACAGTGTACAATCAAGTAATAGGATTAAATTAAATGAAATTAAACTTATTTGTATATACAAAAAGATGTATCTTAATTCTCTAATATTGAATTGTCATAATTTTACACTTGGAAGTTTCTTAATTTCATGCAAACTTTTTGTGACCTAGCAAGTTTGTATGTTTTTATCTTCTGTATGTATAAATACATGGTATTGTAAGCATATATGTACATATTCATGTACATATGTACATTACAAATATATATATCATGTGTAACATCTATAAAAGTTATGATTAAAACCATAAAATCATATTTGCATACAATTAATAAGAATCATGTATATGTAATACATATGAATTCTATGAATAGGTTATGTTGTTATCGATGAATTAATTAGACATATTCTTCTAAAAGAAATGAAAGTAGAGGCAATTTTTTAACCTATGATGAACGTTCTAATAACCTTAGCTATTGTCACATCTCACTGTATCACAATTTGTACTCCAAAGGAAACAATTACCAATGCCACTATAACAAATTAGGAAAACTGCAAGAAGAAATACTAAACTACAAACAGTGCATGGTTTTCGTTCTAGGAAGAATCCAATTAGATAAAGTGCCATAAACATGACATGCGTTTGCAGCAATGTTGGATTTACTGGTTTTGGTATCAGGAGCACTGGAATTAGCCACTGTAGGCAATACATCCTCTTTACTTTGTTGTTAGAGATGTATTTAAACCAGTTGTTTCATCTGTGACGAAACTTCTGAAAAGAAGTACATAAATTATTTTCTCTCAGTTTATTCGTAAATTCACTTTTTACACGCACTACGATTTTTTCATACCTTATTTGGAAGCACCATAATGTTCTCGAAACATCTCGTCCTTCAAATTTGAAACGATTTAACTATACTCATGCTAGTAGGTACAAATATTTCCAATCTAAATTTTTCCAAATATGAGATTACACACATCTACAAATCAGATGGGAACATACAATATGACTAACAGCAGTATACTTTACTGTTGTTTTCATGAAAACAACCTTTACATTATCTTTCAAAATGAAAAAAATTATTTAGAAAATTATTTTATCATCATTTGACTTGATATTCGTTAATAATAAATATATTTATTATTTATTATATTATATTCTGCTGCCTTTTATCCTTACATTAGAAATGAAAATGAGATGACAAGTTTGCTTCATAGTATTAATTTAAAAATTACTATTATTCTCTTACGCGGGAATACCAAATAGTACTAAAAGCAAGCACTGTCAGAATAATAGCATTCTGAGGTAAGCAGTTTTTAATATTTGTAACTTTAATTAATCTGTAACTAGTGAGCGTTATGTTGCATATTTCAATTATAAAGTATTTCAAATATAAAATATTATAATGTGTTATACAAGCATCTAACATGTATCGCAATAATTTAAATAAAAGTTTTAAACCAACTTTGAAATATGAACAGCCAGTGTGTGCCAAATCTGAAAAAAGTTTAGAAAATACCAATGTTTTAACAGAAAATTCAGAGCAAACTTTTATTAGAAGCACTAAAAAAATTCTTAATTTATTAAAAGAACCTATTATCAATCATAAGGAGAAAAAACGGGAAGACAATGCTTCAATTAAGAGAAAAGAAAATAATGCAATTATTATTAAAGAAGGTTTATCCATTATTACTGATAGTAATACAGCGTATGTACATAAATTTTTAATTCATTTAAATAGTAATTTTGTTTTTAATAATTCGATTATTTCCTTCTCTAGTATCTTTAATGTAGTAATCGGTAAAAAGTCTATGAGAAAACATAAAAGATGGGAAAATGATGGAACATTGGAAGTTACAGGAAAACATGCAGTCTTAAAGGTGATGTATTTATATAAACTATATATAGAAGATTTTTAATATAAAGGATTTTTTTATTAAGGTTATAAACAAGCTATATATTTTTGCATTAAACAGGATATAGAAGGCAATGTTATTCATAAAACTACAATTAATCCAGAAGTTTTGGTAGAGGGCTTTAGAATGTACATAGATAATAAAGAAATTGAGGTAAAAATGAATATATTTATATTAATAATTTGCTTATTTGAATCATTGTATAAAAGTGATATTAAAATATTTATAGATAGTTGACAAAGCAACATCCAAATATATGCCCAATAAATTTATCTTAGAAAAAGTTTCAGAACCGCCCATAAAGAAGTTGAAAACTTCAAGTTCTAATCCATATCTTCCTTTAAAGCCATTATATAAAGGTATGATATACTAAAATGAATAAAGGTACATTATGAAACTAAATTTTATAATGTATAAAATATATTAATCTTCATATCTTATTAAAGAACTAAAATTGAGATGCTGTCCACTAGTAATGCCATCTGTAAATATTTCAAAAAGTTGGATAAATCATGATATGTCAGAAAATGAAACAGAAGTATTTGTAGATACCTGTTTAGTAAATGTACTTAGACCACATCAACGTCATGGTATTGTATTTCTATATGAATGTATTATGGGCTTAAAGATATCTAATTATTTTGGAGCAATTTTGGCTGATGAAATGGGACTTGGTAAAACATTACAATGCATTACAATTATTTGGACATTGTTAAAGAAAGGACCATATGGATATCCAATATTAAAATATATATTAATAGTAACTCCTAGTTGTTTGTGTAACAGTTGGAATAAAGAGTTTAAGCATTGGTTGGGTTTCCATAGAATATCTCCATATGTTGTAGACGCCAAAAACAAGACAAAAGATTTCAAAAAACATATAAGAAACTCTGTTATGATTATTAGTTATGATATGCTTACCAGATGTGAACAAGAAGTCGAAGAAATACCTTTTAATTTAATTATATGTGATGAAGGACATAGATTAAAAAATAATGATATAAAAGCAGCAAAGGTATCAATATTTAATTTTAATTCAGAAAGAAACAATAACTAATATATGATTATATGTATATTTAATACTATAAAGTATGTGAGATATATAAAATTTTAATATATTATATTTTTCTAGATTTTACATAACTTGAAGTGTAAAAGAAGAATTATTTTGACTGGAACTCCAATACAAAATAATTTGCAAGAATTTTTTACTTTGATTGATTTTGTAAACCCTACTATATTAGGCAGTAATTCTGAATTTAAAAATTATTATGAAAAACCTATTGTTGCATCTCAATGTCCTACTGCACCAGACCATGTTGTATCTCTTGGAACTGAAAGAGCTAATGAATTACGTGAAAAAACTAAATGCTTTATATTACGTCGTACACAAGAAATAATTAATAAGTACTTACCTTCTAAGCATGAATTAATTGTATTTTGCCGTTTATCGATAGAACAACAAGATTTATATTCGCAAGTTACGGATTCATGGTTCAATAAAAATCCATCAAATAATAACATATCACATTTAACAGTAATAACAGCTCTAAAAAAGATTTGTAATCACCCAGAATTATTTTATAATGAAAAAACTGAACTTTTCTGTATTGATTCAAAAGGCATACATAAAACTTCTAATATAAAAGATAGTACAAAAACAGTATACTATGGAAAAATTTCAATTGTACAAACATTATTGAGAAATTTAAAAAAAACGGAAGAAAAATTAGTATTAGTTTCATATTATACACAAACACTTGATATATTGGAAACTGTTTGTAATAGAGAAGGTTTACAATTTCTTAGATTAGATGGTAGTACAACAAGTAATACAAGATCTAAGATTATAGAACGGTTTAATTCAACCAATGATAACAGTAGTTAGTATAATCTATACTATTTTTAATTTAACAGTCACCTAACATTTTCTGAATGTTTATACGACTATTCTAGAAGTATTTTTATTAAGTGCAAAAGCTGGTGGAGTTGGATTAAATTTACCTGGCGCATCTCGACTTATATTATTTGATTCAGACTGGAATCCAGCATCTGATTCACAAGCTATGGCAAGAATTTGGAGAGATGGTCAAAAAAAAGATGTTTACATATTACGGTTTGGATATTTTAAATTAGAAACAAATATCAGATGTTTCAGATATTCTTATAACAATATAAAACTTGTAGATTACTAACAACTGGTACTATTGAAGAAAAAATATTTCAAAGACAAATTAGCAAAGCGAGTTTAAATGAAACTGTGGTAGACCTAAATCCTTCATCTTCTTTTAAGTTGTCTATGAGTGAATTGAAGGTCTATTTTATTTATGTATTTTAAACATTGTACATTTTGAAGCAGTATCAAATAATTTATAATATTTGTAATATCTGTAGGATTTATTTACATTAGCAGCAAATACGAATTGTTTAACACATGATTTAATGAAGTGTTCTTGCAATGGCTATAAAAAATCAGAGGAAACATCAGAAAAATTACATCAAAAAGGTGCTACAGGTTATCAATTTCTAGAAGATAAAACGTTAAAATCAAATTTCACCATAAACCAGCTTTTGAAATGGGAACATTACCAACAACCAATTTCGGATAAAATAATTCAAGTAAGAATAATTTAATATTGAATATTAAAACTAGATATTAAATTAATAATTATTTTTAAATATTTTGTAGGAAATTATGCTATCAGAAGTATCTGACAATATAACATTTATATTAAAAAATTCTGTAGTAAATAGGATAGATTGAAATGATAAAACAAATATTTATATTTCATGTCATGAAAACACAATAATTATATATATATATAATGATAGCAAATACTTAAAGTTTGTTTTTATGTAGTATAACACTTATTAATCTTTCTATGCAGTCAGGAGATTGTAAACGTTTTATAAGTTCAGTTATTTCTTCTTCATTAACTTTCAATAAAATGTCCTGATTCCATCTGTTAACTAAACATTTAATCGCCAATATAGACTGAAAGAGGATATTTATTCGAAATAATTGTATCAGTATCTTGCATTTTATGTAAAACAGATTAAATTAAAGTATACCTCTAATGAAAGTTTAGTCAACTTTTTTAAATAGGTCCAAACTTCATCTAAATTTTGATCTTTGTATACTTCATTAATGAAACCATAGTGTTTAGCTTCAAGTGCACTCATTTTATATCCTAAATATAACATTTCACTAGCCTAAAAATTATTTAAGAATTGTAATTTAATTATAAATATAATAAGTTCACAATTTTAAATACCTTAGACTTCCCAAATATATTAGGAAATGTATATGTAGAACATCCTTCTGCACTAAGGCCTAATCTTGTAAATGGTGTTTCAAAATAAGCCTATAAGATAATGAATAACTACAGACTAAGCATAATTTAATGAACATAATAAACTACAATGGGGACTAATAATATATAACTAAAAATTATTTACACTATCTGCTGCATATACAATGTCAAATAATGGAAGCATTGTTACTGCAATTCCAATTGCAGGACCATTTACAATAGCTATTAAAAGTTTAGGATATCTAATTAACATTTCTATAAATTCTCTGAAAAATTATTTAAAAGATTATCATTAAAATTTAAGTTTGTGATATTAAAAAATTAAAGATTAACATGTCTACAAATACTTACTTAAAGACATTAATTATACTTTTTATATCAAAATCACCTTGATTTTGTCTTGTTAATGAAGATTTAAAATCATTGCCACTACTAAAAAAACTTCCATTACCAGTTAAGGTGACAACATATATAGTACTATTGTGAATAGATTCATGTAGAATTTTTATTAAATCCTTGTACATCTAACACATGAAGGACAAGTTTAATAGCAGTATTATTAATGAAACTCTTTATATGTAAACATGCATTATTGTACTTATGAACTACAAACTAGATATTAATTATATATTGTGTAATAACTGCTGGATAAAATTACTATTTTAAAAGTTACATTTAATTTCGCTCTTTATGTAAGATCTAGAAATCTAACTTTTGCACAATTACATGTTATTGTAATATGTACTTTAATCTCTAGACAAAGTTTATAATAATAAATCAAATTTTAATACTAAATTTTAACGGTTACTTACAGAAATAGTAATAGCATTTTTATTTTTTGGTCGATTTAATCTAATATTTAGTATTCCGTTATCCACCGAACATAAAATATGGGATAAATTTTTATTATCCATTATAAGCATGTGTGGTTATTCAGAATAATGTTTGAGAAATAACTTTTTCACTAATTACACTAATTTCACTAATTTCAATGACATTCAGTACAGCGAATACTTACTTTTAACCTTTATGAATACTTAAATTAACCTTTTGGACTCGAGGTTACTTTTATCTCAGATGAATTAGCATATTTAGCGAATTCCTTATCTCTAACTTAGAATTAATTATAAAACTTTTATATTTTTCATTTTCATGTATGTTTATTTCTCAAAGAGGAAAATTTCTTAAATATTAGTGTTTTGCTGGACTCATTTCATCGAGAGCAGACCCTGCAATTCTCCCTAATTCTTGTTAAAATAACATGTAGTTTTCCATTTATATCTACTTTTAGGATCCAAAAAAATACTTTTCACGACCATTTCAAGGATTTCCTTAAGAGACAGTATGTTGAGGCATATTGGTCGGTACGATCAACGCCAGCCATATATATTATGTAATTTATTATAGCATTGGGTTTTTTCACTTTAACTTCAACTCTACCTCGTAAAATTATTTTTATAGGTGTCAATCCTGGATTATACCAATTGTTTAGACATGTCACGACCGTCTTGTCTTCCAGTGCTAAAACTAAAGTATTGCCTTCCCAGCATGCTATTATAGATCTGTTACAAAATTTTGGTTTCTTTATAAGATTTGGCAAATTCTACATATTTGTTAGGATCGTCCTGATCAAATGATATTTCAGTTTCCGTAATTCTTCCGACAAGGTATAACTTGTATAATATCTGCCTGTAAATATATGATGTTCCTGAGCACCAGGAATTTTCTCCAACATTGTGTAAAAATGCGACATTATTCTCGTTGATACCGGAAGATCGGATCATATCAATTTCTCTCGGTTAATAATATAAATAAGTTATGAAATTATATAAAATATCCATAAAGAATAAATTTAAAAATCTTGAATATATCTGCTTCATATTTCAGTGTATCTTATAGAGAACAATAAGTTATTTGATTTAATATTGTTAGTGAAATATGTTTTCACACAATTTACACAAATCAAGAAATTTATTATTCTGCAGTAATAATATATACAGCAAAATTTTCAAATGAAGAGATTACCTTAGACACATAAAGATGGCACGACATAAGAAAATTAATTTTATATTTACAATGTTTATATCATACGTCCTTAAATAAATATCAAAGAAGAAAAGTAGCTGTTTAACAAGTATGATCCGTTCTGTTTTAATAATACAAGTAAATGTTACAAATTATGATCCTTACTTTTTATTACACAGCTAGTATTGCTTTTCAGTTAAATACTTGTTTTGTAACTGATTATAATCGCAATTCTTTTCATTCTTAATAGTACCATTTCGGTAAACCTAAAATATGAGACCTATAAAGATAGTACTTTTGCACTATACACATGTTCACAATGTTATCATATTTGACATATATATTTCTTCACGACTAGCACTTACACATGCTAAAAATTACAGAGTTCACTGATTTCAAAATTATATTTTGTAATCACAGATTACATGGCCATATTACTGTCCCTAGATATTTCTACAAAAATTATTATTTCATAAATAGCAGTGTATTTGTACATTATATATAACTTACATGAAACATAAATAAATATATGTATATATATTTAATTTTATAAAGAATATTTAAATGCTTCTATAACTTGAGGCTTTTAAACGTTTTAATTAAATGTAAAAGCAATAAAATTAAACTATTGGATATTATTATATCCATTAAGAAGAGGAAGCTTTATCCAGAAATAACTATTGAATTTTTGCTATCAGAAAGATAGAAAGTGAATTTAAAAATTATTTAATATTATACAAAGTGCACAATGCAAATTAAAAGTTACAATTCTATAAAAAAAATGCATTTAAAACAATTTGCTACACCTTAATATTATCTTTTATATATATTAAAGCATTTAGAATTAGATATAAGAATCTTGTGATTGTTAATTCGTTTTGTAAAATTAGAAACTGGGAATATTACAATAGTAACTTTGGTATCATAAAACAGAAGTAGTTCATTCAGATATAATTTACACAAATGATAAATTCATTGCTATTTCTGCCTGCTTTCTTTTTTTAAGATTAGAAACATTTCCACCTACAGCACTCCACCTACTGCTGTTTTTACTCCTTCACCAAGCGCTAGAATTAAGTAACAGTGAAAAAGTTGGAAGTAATTAATTTTTAATAAAGAACAGTAAAGTAATAAGTTTAATGTTTAAAATATTAATATATTTAGTTAAACTATTACGGCTTCAAAACTTTTTCAATGAATTTCTTCATGTCGCGCATTTCCTGTGGAAGTGATTATTATTTGAAGATGATTATTATATGAAATAATTACAATACAAAAATTTTATGAAAGCTAAGATGCTGCTTACCTCGTCACAAGATGCATGCATCATCTCTCTATATGTTTTGAATTCTGTTTGTGTCATAAATTGTTTGAGAACTGATGCAGTCAATTGACCCCATCTGTATGGCACTATTGGATCACAATCACCATGACATTGTAGTAGTGGAGTATTTTTATTTCCTATTGCATCCTATAAGATATGCAATGTTATAAATGTTATGATATTGTAAAATATTAAGCATGAACGTAGTGTGAATATACACACAGCAGGGAATTTTTGATGCAAAGGAAGCCAAGCTGATAAAGCTATAACACCAGCTAAAGGTTCTGGAAATGTAAGAGCACTATATATAGCAAGAGCACCACCCTGACTAAAACCTCCAAGAACAATACGTTTTGTGGGTATTCCTGCTGCAACTTCTTCTGCAATTAAAGAATGTACCATTTCTGCAGCTCTGCGAATACCTTCTTCATCTTCAGGCCCACTTGGTTCCAATGATCGTAAATCAAACCTACATTTATTGATATACATATTATTTATTATTAATGAATTATTATATAAGTTTATATGATTAATAAGAATTGTAAATTAATTTATTATATTACATATTACTTACTTACCAAGAAGGCATTCTAAATCCTGCATTTAATGTTACTGGCATTGTAGGCCTAAAATGATAAAGCTAAATGATATATTTACTACCTAGATAAAAGTTAAAAAAAAGATACTTAGATAAAATTAATAAGAGCTCTTATCGAGTCATATATTGTTATTTTTATATCAATTATACATACGCAGTTGGACAAATAACTTTAATGTGAGGAGATCTTACTGCTCCCATTGAGCTAGCCCAACCATGACTATAAAATACATTAAATAAATTAAGAGATTATAAAATTGATATATTATACAATCATAAAAATTGCTATTTACCCTGTATCACCCAATCCATGGAAAAATATAAGCTGAAACAAAAATAAAATTATACTGTATAGAAATAATAAAATCAGTTATAGGACGGTATATTATTAGTTTCTTCTACTTCTTCAAACCACGTGCGTATTTACTGAATAAAAGTATTTAAAACTACAGTATTAATTTCTTGAAAGTTATTTTTGATACTGATAGATTTTAATTTAAAAAAATAATTCAAATCTCAAATATAAAAAAAACTAGAGTTATAAAAATATCAAGCACATACTTAGAATTTGTATGATAAAATTATGTCAAGAATAATTAACTTATGGTTAATTAAAAATCACTTTGCGCCAGGCATAACCAAAAAAGAGACATCTTGAAGAGATTTTCCGCTTACTGTCGCTGTATGTCTGGCCGTAGCTGCTATCACCACAGGATTCACTGTTGTCATTATTCCTCGCTTTTTTGGACGGGCTGCAAGAAAACGGATAAAACGTATAACAATTCGGTAAAAATCGTAAATATAGAATGGCGGAAGATTCTTCTTGACACTGCTTGAAATTCCCTAAAGCGAAAAGAGAGGGGTGGATAAAAGTTATGCGCATGCTTTACGAATCTGCTTTTAAATGAAAATCTAAATTATTACGCAAACCTGAGGAATTGCCCATTGTCAAAGCATAATTACAAAATACTTTATTATCATCAGTGACGTGGTAAAATATCTAATTTTCTGTAAACTATCCTTCGCAAATCGTTTGAAATTGTCAAATAATTACAGATTAATATTCATAACAATGTATGTATGGCTGTCAAAGAATATACATTTCTTAGAAGTGTTACAATTAAAATCCTTTTCTTAAACGAACCACTGACCATATTGAAAAGAAACTAAAATCTTTGTGTAAATTGAATAGGAAGAAAATTCCATAAATATTGTTGCAATTTTCCAAATGCATTTTCCGTTTGAATAAACTTAAAGATTCCTGTTTCTAGAAAAACAATTTCTCCCAAAATATTAGTTAATTCTTATGGAAGCTGTGGATTTATGAAAGAAAACATATATCAAAGCTATTGGACTTTGAGAAAAACAATTCATATATTAGAAGCAGCCGAACCTTTGATTTTTGAATTTCAATTAAAATACATCAGAAGAAGGAAATGCAAAGAGACGCCACCATGCAACATATTGACCAATCAGAATCGAAGAGTCTCAAGTTAGTTGAGCCTGCGACGTATACATTTCGGAATGCAAGTAGTGACCAGTGAAAAGATGGTGCTTTAATGGTTGAGACATTCGTTCCGTGGTCGTTCCTAGCCGACAAACCGTGGTTGCCAGCCATATTGTTTTACCGCAGTGTTTGTTTTGGTGCAGCGTAGTCAGAATACGAAGAAATCCGAGGGGATCGACACGAAGGAAGACAGAAGAATTAGAGTGCAGTTAAAGAAACTACTCAGGCAGTGCGCGTATACGGTGGTTTTGCTGTATTTTTCGGCATAATCATCGTAGCTCGCGGGCTAAGCCCATAATCTGAGTGTCAGTTGTGAACAGGACGGTAAAGGAGAGAAATGGCCTGCGCCACTCTAAAGAGATCTTTGGAGTTCGACCCGGTACATAGTCATGGTCGTCCTAGTAAACGACGAAGATGTGTACCAATGTGTGTTTCCCCCGGTACATCCACTCAAGCTAATTCCAGGCCACAGAATCCTTCGCCTTTTGGCGAAGTAACCCATAAACTGACGCCTGGTAATTACTTATAAGTTACGGCCATTTTTCTTTTTTCTATTTCATTCTTTCTTACCACGGTACGACAGAGAAAGGATGGTTAAATCGTATCAGCGATTTAAAACTTGAATTCACGACGTTTAAAAGGGGGAGGGAAGGTGCGGCGTTTAGGTAGGGGGAGATGCGTAAATCATATGGTAATGTAGTAACGGACATGGAGAATCAACTCCCCTTTTCTCCTTATTTATAAACGTTCATGTTTTTAGAAATTATTTGGTTTTATGATATTATAGGTCAATTATTAAAATAAAACACTTAAAAGTTGTAGTATTTATGCTTAAATTTACCATATTCCTAGCATTTTTTGATTGCTTCATCCCAGTAATTAATTTTTGTCATAAATTATTGATATTTAGACATAACTTCTAAAAAGTACATTTATTGTTTAGAGTTACTTGTAAATTATATTGCTTTAGAAATCGCTAAAGAAATACAATATTTTGAATAAAAAATAGTCTTTTTGTATACAGAAAAGATGGCTGCCAACATAAGAGAGGAAATCCGGAGACTGCATCGGCGCAAACAATTGCATTTTAGTCCTCAAAACAATACTGGTGATTCTTCAGACATGGAAGGCCCTGCCAGTCCTTCAAGCCCATCTGCTTGTGGTTCAAATTCATGTAGTTATAGCCCTAGTGGAAAAGAGAAACCTTTATTTACATTCAGACAGGTTACTTATAACTTAAAACTTTAATTAGTTTATCAAACAGAGAGTCTGATCAATTAAATGATTTTATAGGTGGGATTGATTTGTGAACGAATGCTTAAAGAGCAGGAGACACAGATTCGAGAAGAATATGATCATATCTTAAATATGAAGCTTTCTGAGCAATATGATGCTTTTGTTAAATTTACCTATGATCAGATACAAAAGAGATTTGAATCTGCAGCTGCGCCAAGTTGTAAGTAATATTGATTAATTTGTTGATTTCTGAGAATGTTTTCCTTATATTTTGAAATATATTTCATATTAGTTTTGTGTAATGTTTCAGATCTATCCTAAAACAAGATTCTTATTTATAAGGATACTATGTTTCTGTGAAGAATATTAGGTGAGATATTTAATGTTAACATAAGATTGAATTATATGCCTGATATCAATTATGTAAAAGAATTGTTTCATTTCATTTCAACAAGTTTAATAAGCTTTTCTATTAGTTTTTCTTATTATTATAGATTTCTACCATGTGAGAAAAATTTTGCTTGAAATTTAAATCGAGGTATGCAGCACCACCTTGTTCAAGAACATCTTTAAAAAATTCAAACTACGACTTACATTGAAAAAAATGTGTCTGGTAAAAACAAAAAAAAGAAAAAAGAAAAAAATTAGTGATGTAAGTTTAGTAGGTTTGGAGTAAACAGCAATCGTACTACAAAAATCTACAGTGTATACTATTGAAACTAACAATATTTGTACTGGCCGATGTTAGAAATGCGCTGGTATCAGGGAACTGTAACAAGATTTTAGTTATGTACAAACATGAATACATGTAGGAGTTATATACAGTGCATGACTATGCTTGGAGTCAAGAACTTGACTTGCACAGGGTTCTGTAATATCACGTAACTGATTAAAAGTAGACAAAGAAACGTTTATTTCTTGCACATTTTAACAGCATGTGTTAAGAAATGACAAGCAATGATGCAAATAATTCCTTGTTAATTTAATAATACATGTATTAGATATTGCTCAACCATATGCGAATACTCTTGTAATGCAAACATAAAACTGTATATTGAGGTTTTTGGCAGAAAGTACTGTGCATATGAAGAGAGATTACATAATTAAAACATATATCTCTTGGGGAAAGTTGTTTTCGTTGAATTTTAGTTATATTTAATTTTTGTAAAATATAAGATAAATATACGCAATGTATTTTGAAAATCTTATTTTAACCATTGCGATATAAAATATTTGTTTTTGTGTGTATGATTTATTGCATATATAAATTTTCAATGTAAGCAACATTTCCCCAAAAATGGATGTGTTCGAACTTAAATGACGTACATAACTTGTTGAACTAAATTATCAATAATACTTTGTTCCTTTTTGAGATTAAGAACTAATCTTTGAAATCTCAAATAAATTATTCGTGAATAGATTATTGATTTGTCATGATTACTTAAATTTTGTTGAGTTTTTATTATGTGTTAGCTTTTTTTTTTAGCAAAAACATCTTGTTTAAAATACAAATATAAAAATTTGTAAAGAATTCAAGATAAGATATAGTATGTAGCATTGTACGAACATATTGTCAAAAATGGATATTTGAAATAAAGATTTCATAAAATTTCGCAAATATTTCTGTTCCCTGGTAGCAACGACTTTCTTTAGCATAATAAAGCAGTAAATAATGAATATATAATACCTATACCTTTATTGTGCCTGTTATTAGACATGTTTATCGCGACAATTCTACTATATCTAATGTTATCGATTTTTTAATTTTTAGTTTATAACCCTTCATTTTTATATCATATTTCTCGTTTCCTTGCTTTTTTGGTATTTAAAAAAGAGTTTAAATATGATATGAATGAGGCTTTCTTGGTTGCTGCATGCATTTTGTTTTGTTATAAGGTGACATTCACTCATTTTAAAAAATCATTAGGCATGAACATGTATTTAGATAAAACCTGTGACCATGTTATGATTTATTTTTATTACTACCTAACATTTATATATTGACAAAATTTTAATTCTTTACCTGTAAAATCACATTTTGAAAGGGGGCATTAAGAATTGCCTTATTCATTCCCAAAAAGGTGTCTTTTAGTTACCAGAACAATTTGGGAACACAATATTAGTGTTCATACTTTCATACAACAATATACATGATATGTCAAGAATTTGCTGACTGCTGAATGTGAAAAAAAGGAAGGAATATAAGTGATTCTAACTGTTAATAATAAGTATCTACTTCAGAAAACTATTGTTTACCATTAAGAAAAATTTTGTGAAAATATACCGATGAGATTCCTTATGAATTCAAGGGATTTAATTTCAATTAAAATACCTCCATATTACATTATGTAAGCACTTATTATTGAAATAAATATAAATATAAGACTGATCACGTGTACTTCTTTATTTTAGACTTTTTAAATTAACTGAATATATATAGTTGCACATACTACTTTTTTATTAAATTAATTTAAAAAATATTTCATATATTATGAAATAGATTCACACTACTGATGAGCTTGACCATGCTTTCTAGTTGAAGGTACATGAACTACTGAGTCAGTTCCACAATATGCGTATCAAAATCCTTAGATATGTGTTCTAATCTCATTAACTAACTTGTGTAATAAACTAATACAATTAGTAGTATGGCTTCAAGGAAAGAAGCCCCTCCAAGACTATATGAAGTTCCCTGTTCTTGCTAAGAGATTGTCACTTCTGGGTGGGAAACAAACTTCTGCTAGTTCATTTAATTGGAGAAAAGGTGCCAAATGTTTCCTCTCTTGTTTTTGACTTTTGTTGTAGCCATTAAGGTATTCAAGAAAACAACTCCAAATGGTAAGTCATAAAGCATTAAAAGACTAACATATAAAAATGTAATAGTTTTTTTAGAAACAATATTAGAAGAATTAGTTTTACTTTGACACAGTTTGTTTTCAAAGTCATGATTAAGAAATCATCTTGCTATCTACAGGAAAAGTCACAGTTTATCTTGGTAAAAGGGATTTCATTGATCATTTGGATAGCATAGATCCCATTGATGGCATTGTTGTTGTTGAAAATGATTATCTTCAGGGACGAAAAGTTTATGGACAGGTAAGAAATAAGAATAAAGAACTTTAATGTACAAGATTATGTATATATATACATATCTAAGTACCGTACATTATGTACATATATATCTTTTTGCACATGAAAAAATCATTCCATTTATTATTTTATTATCTAGGTAACAACAACTTTTCGCTATGGACGCGAGGAAGATGAAGTTATGGGTGTCAAATTCAGTAAAGAACTCGTTATAAGCCGGGAACAAATAGTTCCAATAAAGAAGGAAAAACAAGATATGACACCTGTTCAAGAACGTCTTCTGAAACGTCTTGGAGCAAATGCATATCCATTTTTATTTCAATTCCCACAAAGTTCTCCTAGTTCTGTTACATTGCAACCTGGAGATGATGATCAAGGAAAACCATTAGGAGTAGAATATACTGTCAGGATATATGTTGGTGAACATGAAGAAGATAAGGTAATACTCTAATTATAGTTAAATATTAATTTATTAATAATATATATTATATGTATATAAAATGTATGTAATTTATAATTTTTATATAGGGACACAAAAGGTCATCTGTTGCGTTAGCTATAAAGAAATTGCAATATGCTCCACCTACAAGAGGACGTAAATTACCTACCTCCCTTGTTTCAAAAGGATTTACCTTCTCTCAAGGTAAATTGAATCTGGAAGTTACACTTGATAGGGAGATTTATTATCATGGAGAAAAAGTAGCCGCAAATGTCATAGTTACTAACAACTCTCGAAAGGCAGTAAAAAATATTAAGGTATATACATATATATATATAATGCAATAGAATAGTAGTGATATTGTATCTAGCAGTTAATTATAATATCTACATATTTTAGCTCTTTGTGGTACAACACTGCGAGGTGACAATGGTTAATACTCAATTTTCTCGACACGTGGCTAGTTTAGAAACACGTGAAGGTTGTCCAATCACACCTGGAGCATCCTTTACAAAGCAATT
This sequence comes from Bombus terrestris, assembly GCF_910591885.1. Lineage (NCBI taxonomy): Eukaryota > Metazoa > Arthropoda > Insecta > Hymenoptera > Apidae > Bombus > Bombus terrestris. Next base: position 2,894,185 of record NC_063278.1, on the reverse strand, counting down.
TTATCTTGTTCCATTAGCTAGTAGCAATAAGGATCGTCGTGGAATTGCTCTTGATGGCCATTTAAAGGTATGCAACATGCAACATAATTAAAAACAAATGTTATTTTTATCGCTGTTCACACTTTCATATACTTTTGTTGATATTATAGGATGATGATGTGAATCTTGCATCTTCAACTATGGTGGCAGATGGTAAAACTCCTAGTGATGCTATGGGCATTGTCATCTCTTACTCTATTCGAGTAAAATTGAATTGTGGCACTTTAGGAGGTGAATTAGTTACAGATGTCCCATTTAAACTAATGCACCCAGCTCCTGGTAAATAAATTTTACTATTTCATATATTAAATATTTTAATATCAAATATATGTGATAATAATAATAGTGAAATAATTTATTTTCCAAGTTTTATTATAGCATTTATAACTATTACTTTATTATTATAGGAACTGTAGAAAAAGAAAAGGCTACTTTAAAAAAGAATAAGAGTATTGAAAGGACACGATATGAGAATTCTTGTTATTCAAATGATGATGATGACAATATCGTGTTTGAAGACTTTGCTCGTTTGCGCTTAAATGAACCAGAGTAAAATAGGAACATTTGCAAGAGGATAAATACTTATTTTGAAAGAATCTTAGATTCACAATTCTTTGTAGTAAATTTAAAACAGAGTATAATAGAATTATATGCATATACGTAGAAATTGTCGATTCTGGGATTCTTTTGATATGAGTTATGTCTAAGAATTGAAAGAATAATAAGAGGTACAGAAGGCAAACAAATTATAATATCCATATGCGCTCATTGGTATATAGAATCGAATATTAATATATCAAGAAAGATGTAACAAAAAAAGTACAAAAAAAACGGAAAGCATTATAAAAAAATTTATATCGTCTTATAATTTCTACCCGGTGGTGGTGGTCGGTTAGAAATTCACATAAAGACGAAAAAAAAAAGAAATTAAGTAAGCTTAATAAATAACTTATATTCGATTAAGATTAAAATCTTCCCACCTTACCAGAAGTGACATGTATGTTATTATCTTTGATTTATGGTGATTATAACGTGTCTGTAAATGTTCGTTTATTACAAACTAATGACATTGTTAAGTCATATCTGTATATTAGAAGAAAAATATAAAAATTTCGAAATATTAATTTTTGAGTTTGTTTTCTTTATATTTCGTTAAAAATACTATGATTGCTTCAAAAGAAAATAAAGAGAATAAATATTTACCAAACCCAGAAAATTATATATTTTATGATTATACAAAATATTACAAGGATTTTAATAGTCAATCAGTCTTACAAAACATTGTTAAATGTTTACCAATGCTGACTGTATTCTGATTAGTCATACATATGTGAATAATATTCTTGATATGCTTGAATATATGCTTCTTTCTCCACGGGAGTCATTTCTGCTATTAATGTATCATTTACATCTGCAATGGCTACTGTTTTTCCTGCAACAGTTACAGTTGGTACAAGATCTTCATCTTCAGAATCCATGGTTTCTACTTCTCCTAAAAAAATTTAGTATATATGTATATTTTTTTAAATAATAATATTAATATAATAATTCTGCAATGCGCTTTAAACATTTTGTGAAAACGATACCTGTATCAATAGCTTGCATTTCAGCAACTTCTTCATTATCACTGCTATCACTAGATTCTTGAGGTAATACAGATTTTATAGCTGCTGCTGAATTTGTTCCTCCTTTTTTCTCATGAGCCAATAATACAGACATTATATCTTCACCTTGTTTATTATTGGTTGATGTTGTATTAGTAGCAGTAGCTGCAGCTTTGTCCAAAATGTTTTCTTGTGTGTTAACTCCATCAGGCTAAAGCACAATATTATTAATAAAAGATATAACAAAACATTAGTATTAAATTTTTAAAACAAAATTTACCTGTGAGTCAGAGTTAATAACAGTACTTTCCATCATCCAAATTGGTCTTTCCTTCCTCCTATTTGCTGCATTATCATCGATAGAATCATCACCAATTGTGACATCTACTCGTGTATCTTCCACCATAAAACCTGATGATCTGGTAGCTTCACCAGACCACTGCTCACCAGGCGCTCTTAGACTGCTTGGTTTCCTTGTATCAATACTAAGAAGAGAAGGTATAAATAATATTCAAGAATTTTGGCGTATTATTAATAATTCCATTAAAAATCTATACCCTTTAATTGTATTTATATCAACTGGTTCAGGTTCCAATATTTCAGGAGCTAATTTGATACCTTCTACTTCCCTTAATAAAATATAAAGAGGTTCTAGTTGTTCGTTGAATTTAGCTAATAATAGTCTTGAATCTTTTTTAGGAAGGGCAGATTGGTCCTCTTCCACTACTTCACGGCAATATGTACATCTAAATTCACCAGTAGTCATATCAAATAATTGATCTGCCTACATTATATTATAGTAATAAGTATTCTGTCACTAGGTTTATAAGGTAATAAAGTTGTGTTTCTCAAATTTGCTTCATATTTTGTTCTTTTTACTTTTACATATTGTACAATTGAAAACTTTGAGAAACACTCTACAATTTACAAATAATTTACATACCTCAAGATCAGTAAATGTTTTTAAACAATTTGTACATTTAAAACTGGCCCTACTGGTTGCATCTCTTTCTTCGGTTTCCATTCTTTTTCTCATTAAATCTAGTTTATATTTTACTACATTTACAAAAGTCTAAAATATAAAAATGTACAATAATTTGCTTGATAAGAACAATGGAGATCAAATATTTTGTTTTACCTTATAATTAATAAAATAATAGTTGACTTTTTGTGCTTTTCCATCCGATCCAGTTTCCATTTTTAATCTAACTTGTATAAATTTATCATTACGTAATGTAGATATTCTGGCCCTTAACATCTTGCGTTCAAATTTTAACAGTTCACAAATATCATCTTCTTTCATACCTAACAAAACATAATAATATAATCACGCATTTGCGATAATATAGTAGATAACTTATATCCAATTCACTTACATGGATTTCTAACTAGCATATCAACAATTAAAGCATCTTCTATCGTATAAAATCCACGTACTACTAAACGTGCTAATTGTTTTAAACTACTGGGAACTTCTGTAACAAGTCTTTCTTCACCACTCATCTTGTGTTTAATTACATAAAATAAAATATGAAAGTACTGAAAAAATTTGTACAAATTATTAAACTCTATTATTAATCTGCAGATAAATTATATGTATTTTTCCGCTCGTACAATACATTTTACAACGTGTTACCATTTTATTAATTTTTTAATTGTCTTGAAATAATGCTATTTTTAATGATATATTTCATACAATTTAAATCTAATATAATGTAAGAAACCAAAAACGGGAATGTGAAAATCCTTGTAATAGGCTCTGGGCTTACAGTACAATAAATAATAATAATAATAAAAGAATTTCGCACAATTTACTATTTTAAGTTTAATTTGTAACAAAATACTAACCTTTAAAGTAATTTAAATAGTACATTTATTATTAAATATTTTGATTAAATACGAGTATAAGCAAATTAAAATATGTATCAATTACAAATATTAATTGTAATTGATATTCCCTCAATTCCCTCAAAAAAAGTAAAAAACTAACGAGTCAAAATACATTATTTCATGGTTTGATTAAATACGAGAAAGCACCGTTCCAACGGACGCTTGTTTATGAGTAAAATAGTTTTTAGGTTATGTGTTCATAATAGAAAATTATCAAATGACTACCTGTCAAACAACAGAAATAAAGAAACAAAAAGATACATTTTTATATAGTTTCATAAAAATTATTGATGGCTGCAATCGATAAAGTTAAGATTATTGTTGTTGGTGATTCTGGTAAGGATATGTATATGAAGCAATTCTATAATATTTTTTTGTTATTGTCAATGTCTGTTATTTTGTTTATCTATCTATTATTAACTGTTATTTCGTTAATTACAGCATAAATGTCATATTTATTACTAGAATATATTTTTCAAGCTTATTTAATTCCTTAATTTATAAAAAGTTATATCTGATGTGTTTCATACATATTTTTATGACATTATTTGTAGGTTATCTATTTTTTTTACACCTATGTTTATGTAACTCCTTATGATTAAATAATTGTTAAATATTCTTCCTTTCTTATATTTAGGCGTTGGAAAAACATCATTAACACATTTAATATGTCAACAACAACCTATTAGGAATCCTTCATGGACTATAGGTTGCTCAGTGGAAGTTAAATTACACGAATATAAAGAAGGAACTCCTAATCAGAGAAGATATTTTATTGAATTATGGGATATTGGAGGAAGTCAAAGTCATAAAAATACAAGATCTGTTTTTTATAATCCTACAAATGGTATAAACATGAAATATATAACATTAATGATTTAAAGTAAAAAATTTAGAAATCATCAATCATTATTAACAATACAGGTATCATATTAGTTCATGATTTAACAAACAGAAAATCACAACAAAATCTTCAAAAATGGCTTGAAGAAGTTTTGAGTAAAGATAATAATTATATGAAATCAAAGCCATTTGATGATTTTGATCCTGAAAAATTTGTAGGATCTACACAGGTAATGTTAATTATTTTTGACATAATTGTATAATTTTTTATCATGTTCTTTTGTGTAAATAAAATTATTTTTTTAGATACCAATTTTAGTTATTGGTACAAAATTAGATCTAGTTGCGGAAGTCAGATCAAATGTACATAGACGTTCTTCAACTATTGCAGAAGAATGTGGTGCTGATGAAATATTTTTGGTATATCATTTATTTTTTTAAATTATTACACACTGATATTATTGTTTTCAAGTTAACATTCTTCTTAGGATTGTCATCAAGTGAGATCACTAGCTGCTGGTTCTAGCTCTTCTGTTAAATTGAGTAGGTTTTTTGATAAAGTTATTGAAAGACGTTATTATTCGTTAAAAGAAGGAATCAATCCTGACAAACGAAGACTGCCAATGTATAGTGCTCCATACAGTTCTAAAATTTATCATAATGATTGAAATTCAGAAAATTCATCATGTCTATTTTAACATTAATAGAATTCCTAAATTTCTTGTATTACATTCCTAATTTATAACAAAGTGCGAGTCATTAAAATGAAATGTTATAAATAATTATTTTGAAAATAGTGTTAAGATATTTATATACAAAATATAATAAAATTATACATTTTGAATTAAAATATTAAACGTATTACTTCTTATATAATTAGGCTTAAGAACATTTATTTAATTAAAATATTGGAAAATAAATGATATTTTATATCTTATTATTTTTTATCTTGTGAATAAAGCTTTATGCATCAATATGGACCCTTATGAACAGCCATTAATAAATTGCATCTGATGGTTCCATATTTCTTTTTTAATTACGTCATAACATGACGCGCGGTAGATAATTTTTCAAACTGAATTTCTTTGTACATGAAATTTCTTTCTAATAATATTAAAATATCATGAAAGAATCAGTTTTAATAAATAACAACGAAGGAAGAAAACAGAAGCGTAAGTACATGATTTGATTATATATTTTTCAGTTATTCGATTCTTCATATTTATCAATATCATGCTTCACACCTACCTTTTTAAATTTCCTAGTGTGGGTATTCTATTTTAAGGTAGATACATGTAATGTATTTTCATATGTAATATAAAGGTTAACATACTGATTGTCTGTCAAACGTAAATTCGATAAATATGTGAATATCTTTGATTATATACACTAGAAAGTTTTTCTATATTTTGTTAATTTTTTAAATTAAATGTATATTTGTCAAATATTTATCTGTAAGAATAAGTATTTACCTAATCTGGCGTTTAATAATATACATAAGTAACATACATAGATAACAAATTATGACCTTTCCTTTAGGACATCTTTCCCATGATGACTTACTTGTTACCAAAAAAATTTTTTAATCAAAACTATTTTACAAATTTGTCCAACAAATTTGTACAACATATTCAACGTCATGGATATGTTCATGATGTTAGTTTAATTGAGAAAGGTCCAATTGTTATGTTAAAAAATAAAATTGCAAAAGGAGAATTAGTGGAAGATGAACATCAAATGAAAGTTGCTAGAACATTGCAGAGTATTTATGAAGAAATAAATGGATACAAACCTGAAGAATTCAACTTATTAGATAAATGGTTGGGTAGGAAAAGAAAACAACCACCAAAAGGACTATATATTCATGGAGCAGTTGGTGGAGGTAAAACAATGTTGATGGATCTTTTCTACAAATGTTGCCAGGTATTATAGTTTATAGCTCATATAATTATTGCATATGGATAGCCACAAAGTATTATTAATTAACAATTTGGCAGTTCATAATACTTTTCAACATAATTCATGCACATAATAAAATAATTAATGTAACAAAGGAGTTACTTTATATAGTAAAGGTACTGATGATAAAAAAATTTTCTTTGAACTATGATAAAGGTACTCTAAATACTATAATTTCTACAAATAATATAAATGGTTTTCCATATGCAGTTCATTAAAAAATAAATCTTTTAATTAAAGAAACAAGTAATTATCTTGAAATGTATTATTTTAGATTGAGAATAAAAAAAGAGTTCATTTTCACTCTTTTATGCTTGATGTACATAATAAAGTACACGAAGTAAAGAAAAATATTGTACGAGATGTTAGTAGTACTAAACTCCAACCATTTGATCCAATACCACCAGTTGCAAAAAGTATTACTGAAGAAGCTTGGTTACTTTGTTTTGATGAATTTCAGGTTCATTTCTGAAATATACAATCAGTTATTTATGATTTAATGTAACACGTATTAATAAAAGATTATATATATATATATATAGGTAACTGATATTGCAGATGCTATGATATTGAAACGATTATTTACTGAACTCTTTAATAATGGAGTAATAGTTATTGCAACCAGTAATAGAGCACCCGATGATTTATACAAAAATGGGCTACAGAGAGGAAATTTTATTCCATTTATACAGGTTTTAAAAAATTATTGCGTTATAAATTCCCTAGATTCAGGGGTAGATTATAGGCTGAAAACAGGGCTTAGAGATGAAAAAATTTATTTCATGTACGTATAGTGATGCACAAATAAGGCATGTAATAAAATATTCCTCTCTAAAAAATGATAAATTTTTATAGAAAAGGAGAGGATGCAACTAGTGATGTGGATAAAGTGTTTAAATATTTATGCTCAAAGGAAAATGATGTTGTGAGATCTCGAACTATTTCTATAAGAGGTCGTAATGTTACATTTGAAAGAACCTGTGGTCAAGTGTTGGATTCAACTTTTGAAGAATTGTGTGATAGAGTAGGTTATTACAAATTTTCATTAGATATGTATAATATAACAAGCAATTGTTTTATTTACAGCCACTTGGTGCTAGTGATTATTTAGAACTAAGTCAAGCATTTCATACAGTTATTATAAGAGATGTACCACAACTAGATTTTCGTCTTAAATCACAAACCAGAAGATTTATTACATTAATTGATACACTATATGACAATAAGGTAAGTTTACATATGTTCTATCTACTCTTCATATATAACAATTTAAATCATTATAAATGTTTATATTTAAATAAAAAAAAATTTTTGTCAGGTACGAGTTGTAATATCTGCAGCTGTTCCACATACAGAACTTTTTATCCCACAAGGAGATAGTGAATATACAGATGAAAAACGAATGCTAATGGATGATTTAAAAATATCACATGGTTCAGTAAGTTACGAAACAAAAGTTGTTTTCATTAACTGATATATAATTTTTTAACTTTGTATCTTCAACAGGACAATTACAAATCTAATCTCTTTACTGGAGAGGAAGAACTTTTTGCTTTTGATCGCACTGTATCACGACTTTCTGAAATGCAAACCACCCAGTATTGGGAACAATGGCAACATTATAGATAATAATAATTTATATTAGTACAAATTTTAGTAGTTTTGTTTAGAAATTTTTTTAATTTTGATGACTAAATTGCAAACCGTTGGTAATAAATTTTCAAAAAAAGAATACTATTAATTCGAAAAAGTAACAAGTACATTCGAGTATGCTATATCAAAGATATATCAAATTAGCTTAAAATGTATCAAAATATATTACAGAAAATATTTATAGTATTTATTACTATTATGTAAATTTATTTATTATATATTTCATTATACATAATATTCAGCAATAAACAACTGCTATAATAAATTTAGATATTAAATAATATTTAATATGTATCAATAATTATAAAATAAAAATCGACAATTTCAATCCTTCATTCCAGAAATAGGCATGACAAGACAGCCTCTATGTCACACTTGCGACTTTATCTGAAGAAAAATATTCTTAATGCTTTTATAAATAAAAATTAATACTTATTAGTTAAGAATTATATTGATCAGTCATTCTCGCTTTAAAACGAATATTTTTTAGCTTGCAAAAGCAGTCTTTTTTTTCATTTTCGCGGGGTATATGTGATACATTATATAATGTAGCATTTGATAAAAATTATATGTATATATCACAATATACAATATCAGAATAAAGTGGGAGAAGGTTTATTAAGATAAAGTAACTGAGAAATGATATGTTGTCAAATGCATACATATATGAGTCTTTTATACTTTACTGTATCATTTGCCAACAATCGTAAATTATAGGTCATTGCGGTGTTATCAATTACTAAAAAAATTTTCTAATTGATATCGCTCCTAAATTTGAAGCACTCACACTCTTCTTACGTGTTCATTTTTACGCATTTTACGCATTTAATTAAGGTTAAATATTTCCGAAAATTTTAGAAGACGTATAATGGATATTCAAAAGTTGGCTAATGGTAAATCGAATTTAAGAATTTTATCATTTTTCATGTTTTTAACATTTATATACTTATGTTTTAGCTACAATGAATTTCGATCAGTCTGCAATAGATGGAAAAATTAATTCTATACGTTATAGAGTTAATAAATTGGAAAATCATGTTAAAACTGCTTGGTTGGTAAAAGCAATAGGTTTCATAGATTTAACTACTCTAGGAAGTGATGATACACCTTCAAAAATTGAAACTTTGTGTACTAAAGTAATACTTAGTGTTATATTAAAACTTTTGATCTTTACGACATCTTTAAAAATATTGATATATTTCATATATTTCAATAATTACAGGCAGTAAACCCTCTTAAATTACCAAGTAATTCACATTTGCATACTGCATCTGTATGTGTATATCCCATGAGATTTGTAGATGCAATATCTATATTGGAAAAACTTGATAAAGAACATAAAATTTCCAGGGCTACTGGTAAGTATACATGTAAGTTCTTTTCTAATAATATTTAAGTTAAAAAATAACAAAATATATTATTGTTATCTAAATAGTGGGTGGAGGATTTCCATCAGGACAGTTTCCATTAGAAACACGTCTTCGTGAAGTAGAAATAGGTGTGGAACTAGGAGCTGATGAAATTGATATTGTTATTAACAGACCATTGGCTTTGATGCAACAATGGAAAGAATTATATGAAGAACTAAAATCATTTCGTGTTGCTTGTGGTAACAAATGTTTGAAAGTCATACTTGCTACAGGAGAATTAGGTAATTTAGAGAATGTGTATAAGTCATCTATGATAGCAATGATGGCTGGAGCAGATTTTATTAAAACATCTACTGGAAAAGAAGCAATAAATGCTACCTTGTCTGCTGGAGTTATTATGTGTCAAGCAATCAAGGATTATTATGAATCCACACAGAGAAAGGTATAAATTTTTGTTTAAAAAAATGAAAAGCAATATTTCATACCTTATATTTGGTATTGAAATATATTATTTTAGGTTGGTTTAAAACCTGCTGGTGGTATTAAAGTTTCCCAGGAGGCTTTAGAATGGATGATGTTGGTTCAAATGGAATTAGGAGAGGAATGGCTATCTAAAGATTTATTTAGAATTGGTGCCTCCAACTTATTGGACAACATAGTTGAAGCAATACAATCAAATTAATCTTTATTATTCATTTAATCTTTTTCAAATAGTTATTGTAATTTTGTAATGCTTTTATATCCATTTATTAAAAGATTTATATATTATCAAATATTTTTTACATTTTCCATTATACCATTGATTCTTAAAGTTAGAAATATTGAAATAAGAAAATACATAATACAGGATGTACCATTTTATGATTACAACATTATCATATAATTACAATTTACAATTACTTATATAGTATTTATGTTTTGAAGCATAATTACAATTTATGTTACTTTAAAATTATGAAATTATTAACTCAATATAATATAATGTAAGTCGTTTAAAAAAGCATTGACCAGTTATACACACGTATCCGCCATATTAGTTACAGTGGCGTTGCAGAAAGTAACATCGCGTGAACGTGCCTTTTCCATTTAGAAAACGAAGATGGTAAGTGCGGCTGTTTGTTGCTGACATAAAATCCGTTTACATCGGCTGAATAGTGTGTTGTATTTTTTAATATCCGAGTAAAGCGTAAACTAAATGAATTAAAGTGAATATTTATCTCTATATAATTTGTTAAATTTATTTCATTTTTATGAAGCAAGACATACGGTTAAGATGTGCGCGTAAAGGTTACATTTTTATAACGAACAGATCAATACTTCATATGAATATTTGCTATAAATCTATTCACAGAAATAAGTTTTTAGTGTGACATTCGGTGATTATTATATTTTAAGGAAATAAAAGAGATAAAATGGTAAACTAACTTCTAATCTAACCTCTTTGTTTATAGAATGACAATATTATATTGAATGATATGTTTGACATTAATAAGTTCGTTGAATTCTTGCACATTTTATTTGAGACGATAATATTAAGTATGTGAATTTTGTTTTTAGGCTCGTGGACCGAAAAAGCATTTGAAGCGTCTTAACGCGCCTAAAGCGTGGATGTTAGATAAACTTGGGGGTGTATATGCTCCACGTCCATCTACGGGACCTCATAAATTAAGAGAATCCCTTCCTCTTGTTATTTTTCTTCGCAATAGGTTGAAATATGCATTGACTAATTGCGAAGTAACAAAGATTGTAATGCAACGTTTGATTAAAGTCGATGGCAAGGTTAGAACTGACCCCAACTATCCTGCAGGTTTCATGGGTAAGTTTATAAGACACTTTATTTTTTTTAAGTATATATAAGGCTATATCGAAGCTATAACATTTCTCAGACAAAATGTTATAGTCAAACATTAGCCAATAGTAAAATAAAAGTTCTTTATTTTGGTCACAGATTGAATCAAATATTTTTTCTGTATAACCCAAAAAGTGCACATTTTTTATACCATTTAAAAAAATATATTTAAGACAAGGCATATGGAAAACTAAATGTAGTTTGTAATTAATAAATTCAATTTGTCTTTTTAGATGTTATTACCATTAACAAGACTGGTGAATATTTTCGATTGATTTATGACGTTAAGGGACGATTTACCACTCATAGAATTACAGCAGAAGAGGCCAAGGTATTTAATCATTGACAAAAAATCATGGATAATTCAATGAGATATCTTTTATTTAACTAAGAAATTAAATATTTTTTATTACAGTACAAATTGTGTAAGGTAAAACGTGTTCAAACTGGACCAAAAGGTATTCCATTCCTGGTAACGCACGATGGAAGAACTATTCGTTATCCAGATCCTTTAATTAAAGTTAATGATACCATTCATTTAGATATAGCAACAGGCAAAATCTTGGATTCTATTCGATTTGATTCAGGTATAATATCTTTTAGTCGTAAATATATATGAAAGCTATTAATCGATTATTATTATTGTTTAGGTAATCTCTGTATGATTACTGGTGGGAGAAATTTAGGACGTGTAGGCACAGTTGTTAGCCGCGAGCGTCATCCCGGTTCCTTCGATATTTGCCACATTAAAGACTCACAAGGGCATACTTTCGCCACAAGGTACTTAAAATATTTACTCTTTATTTGCTTATACTTTATGATTCTTGCATATTCTTTTTTGTTTTCAAATTTTTACAAAAGAAAGAGTAAATTCATTTTTATGGTGACCATAATCGAAGCTATAATATATTATAAAAAATATTGTAGTCAAAAGTTGGTCAAAATGAATTTCCTTCATACTGGTCACTGATTGTTTTCACATAGACTTTTCAGTATTACCCATTTAGGAAACACAAGTATTATTGTTTATTAAGTTAATCTAAGCTACTTTAGATTATTGAGCCGGCCGTTATATCATATATAAATCATTCGTTTAGGTTGAACAACGTTTTTATCATTGGCAAGGGTACAAAGCCGTATATTAGCTTACCAAGAGACAAAGGTGTTAAGCTTTCGATTGCTGAAGAGCGCGATAAGAGGTTAGCAGCAAAGGGAGTGAATTAATGTACATTTGCAAGAAAATATTCAATAAACCGAGAATTTCTTGGTGAATATATATGTCTCTTTCCTTTATCCTGCATATTAATTACCCATATATGGTATTTTAGAATATACGACAATAGAATTCGAATGTTCTTCGTTAATATTTCTATCACAATTATGTTTAAAATACGATTTTAAAACATATTTCGCTATTAAAAATATTGAGAAATATTTATGGCCGTGAAAAGTCTGGCTTAAATGTAGTATTATCGAATCATTTAATTGGTCAAAGCATATTGTGCTGATTTGCTTAAATGATAAAAAGAATATGCAGATAAAAGACCCGAATATCTGTTCTGTATATATTAAGTTATTTCGATGGCAGCCAAATTTCGGTATTTAATTCCACCATTTTCCGTAATGTAGCGTTATACTGTTCATCTCTATATTTCTCATTCTTTTTGTGCACTTCTTTGGCAGCTTTTAAATATCTGTAAAGGAAATCAATTATATATACTTTTGTGACATTTTGCCATAAATTGGAAAAATTTATTGAAATTATTACTTTTGTATAGAAAGTACGATATTTCTGGTTTCCCTTTCTGCAATTCGTGTAGTTTCCGATAAAGATGATACATAATTAATGGGATTCTCTGATTTGATTCGTGTCAACGGATAAATGCGAATCCAGCCTCCTTCTCTCGCGCATGGCGTACTCCAATCTTTACCATTATCCCATATCGATGTTTTATTGTTGCTTTCTGGGTTATTACCCTGAAAACCGCGTGGAATATACTTATCCACTAACAAGGGATTGTAACGAGACCATAAATTTGTAGAATTGTTGATAGTTGATTGTTTAAGCTAATAATTAAAATGGATATAGAATGTAGCATTTCTAGAACAAAGAATTCAATATTTGTCTATAGCTACTTTATTTTAGATACATACGGTAGGTCGAAGTTCCGTGCATATATTTAGAAAACCATCAGTTTCCCGATAAGTTTTCGATTTCTTTTTCACGGTTCGATTTGTACAAAACTTGGAAGACACTTCAACCTCATCGTCAATCGGGTTTGTTGACCATATCGTAAAAAGCGAGAGACCAGTGTTGCATACTGGAAGACCTAGTAAATCGAATAGGTCATGCAGCAGAGGTTTCTTCACTTCAGAGTCGATTTCGCAGTCATTACTTAAAGCTGGGCTTAGATTGACCTGTTTAAATGTCGATTATCGAATAATTAACAATAATTTTCATGAATAATTCAAGCGAATGAGATATCTCTTAACCTCTAGTAACCATGGTTTTAAATTTTTGTCGATTAATACGTCAAATCCGAAAAACTCGAAGCAATTGGAAGATTTCGGTATGCTCGCGGCTTGGCTCAATATAGTTAAACTGACTAAACAGGCTATTCTCTGCCAAAGAAACCAATCGTAATATCCAGCTTGTTCGAAGTATCTTCTCAATTGTCTAAAAGTCCATTTGCAACCTGCGAATGTTCGAATTCTACCATCTATGGTACAATTGAAGAAACTTTAAATTAGCGACGGTGATTTTATACCAGAACCAACGCGTTCCTTCTTCTCAGAGTATCCTGGACCCAATTTGTTTAACGAAAAGTTAGTGAGATGCCGGAAAGGATCGTTCAAATGTTCTAACGAAAATTTTTCTGTAGCGAAACGCGCCAATCCTTCCTTATACAAGTATATCGTCAAAGGCCGATAAGAGGGTACGCACACGTATAGTCGTAGATCGAATTTGTAACCTCCGATCAGAAAGGGATTCTCGATGTATCTTTGAACCACTGCTGCATTGTCGTATGTAAGATCGCTTAATTTCTAAAAACGTAAGATTTCGCATTTGACGAGTTCATCTAATAAGTTAAGTTTCTCTTTTGATCATCGATGTTCATGCAGCATGATTGATTCTTACGCGAAACAAAAAGATTCCTTTCCCCTGACTTTGACCAACTGGCTTACAGATCCAAACTCTATCGTGTTCACAGCGGCTGCATTCCTCCGCCAATTTCGTATATTCCGATGGCAAGTTATATCCTACAGGACTAACGCGTTGTATTTTTGATAACGTTGATCGATTATTATTCTCACGATATCTTGATAAACTCTAGATTATACCTGAAATCGTAGATCGAACCGTGCATCTTCTTCATACATCTAAGATGACGGATAAGATTGTCTTTTCGACAGATCGAACTCCCTTTCGGAATTCTGTTGATAAACTAAAAGATTTACGGGAATACGATTGAAAAGCTGTCACTTTGCTAACGGAATCGATTTTAAGATAGGAAATTCAGACGACCTATTACCTGCCATGGGAGTAATAGCTTGTAATGGGGAAGGGGGAAGCCGCCGGATCGCCACCATAAATTCCATCGATCTTTGAATACATTATTTTCGCCAGTATATTCTCTCCAGCCCCGTTCCGTACAAACCTGTGATCAAAGTATGCCATTCATATGTAACAATTCGTTTATCAACTTACTTACGGATCAAAGTTCGTTCTTCAAACAATAAGCGAAGAACATTTTATCGCGTGACTCTCGAGCGGATGGAACACGATGAGCAAAATATCTATTAAACTGGAACATTACGCATTCTATAATTGCGAAAAGTTGGAACGCGCGTGCAAAAATAGCAGAGAACGCCCTTGATTTATTTGTCGTGTTATTAGAGCATTAAGAATGGTTACTTTTGATATGAAAAGCGAACCAAGGCCTCTAATTACAATTAAATTCGAGTATATCTCTTTTCGCTGTTACGGTAGCCTAGTTTTATTATTCTTTTCTTACAACTTCAACATCGATTCGCTGCGGAAGGTCATCGACCACATTTACACTCTATTCTTATAACCTGAATCGTTTCCGTTTCGTTTTAATAGCCTGTTTTCTCTCTCTCCCTCCCTCCCTCCCCCATCTGTCTGTCTATCCATCCATCCATAATGACTAAGAAATTAATTTTTACGTAACGAAACGTCCAGAGGAACGTTACGCTTATATCAAAGTTTCCGATGAAAGTTCGTTCCGGGCTGCATAGTACGCGCATCGCTATTGTGTTAGATTGTATGGAAGGAAGAGGTGAATCGGTGCGCCCCAACAACTCTATTCTTCGTCTATTATTATTGCATGTCGCATTTAATAGCCGTGTTTCTAAAAATGGTGCACGCAAAAGCGCGTCGCATCTCGTTTGGCTCTGCAGGTATGTACGTGCATATGCACACCGTACGTACCTTGAAAAGTATTCAGTTCAAGGGCACGGCTAAGTTTGTAACCGTGTCGAACAAATTCCAAGCGACATAAAAGCGTGACGGAACGTATCTAACATTTATGTACCTACCGGTGTTACGTGTATTCATTGCATTTTAGAGCTAAACTACCCACGCAATCGTGATACACACTTTACTGAAACGTGACTCGCTCGATTTTCGTCTTTTCAATGAAGAGCATCTAATATCATCCATACATAGCGATTGTACCATTCAATAGCTAACATTGAAATTCAAGGAAACGTTCGGAGCACGATGTACGATTCTAAGAATATCGATACCTGTATAAGAAGATGCGGTCCTGTACCATTGTCGTTGAGTCTGAACACGAAAGGACCATCCAAGTATTTCACTGCCATATCGAAACATTATATTTTGGAAGACCGCGCGAAGACAATAACTCTGATTAGTAGTATCACGGTAGTATAATCAATCTTCTTTCTTGAAATAATAGCGACACTTTTGTTCCTCTGATTACGTGAAACGGAGAAAAGAGATTAAAGCGTTAGGCGGTATTTTTATTTAGGAAAGCGTTCAACACCGGTTTCCCGTTGTTCTTGTGCCAAGTTTGAAAAGTCCGAAATTAAAAAGAAGAAAGGTAATCAGTAACACAAAGTAAGAAGAGATTCGAGATATCTTATCGTA
This sequence comes from Bombus terrestris, assembly GCF_910591885.1. Taxonomy (NCBI): domain Eukaryota; kingdom Metazoa; phylum Arthropoda; class Insecta; order Hymenoptera; family Apidae; genus Bombus; species Bombus terrestris. Next base: position 2,877,844 of record NC_063278.1, on the reverse strand, counting down.
CCTCGCACTTTTCATTCACAAAATATCAACATGTAGCTCTTGATGATTTTAAAAAAGCGTGTAATCTAGACATTCTCGATGATATCAATCGTTCTCTTTTTTCTTTTATATCCAAGAAAGTATTTCTTAACGATTATAGCGAGTTATTCTTGGAAACGACATTCTCGTTAAAGATTAGTCTTTCGTATTTAAATATTTCGATGGGCCCGCATGCAAGCGAGTCGGAATCTCGATTCTCACTGGTGCACCGCCACGTTTCGGTCTACGCAATCGCTATGACCTGGTCGCAGGCGCGCAGGTTGCTCGTATGCCACCTTCCACGCCGCTTTCCAGCTTTTATGGGCTTTCGCTGGACACCGCGAACCCACAAGGACACCGGAAGTCTCATCGGTTGCGAGCTTCCGAAAGAATTACACCGATTTCCGTTTAAGGATATCGCGGATACGCGACTTTCCGACAGACCTATTCGCCGAGATTTGTACCAGATTTACTTGTATCAGAAATAGCATAAATATCGACCTTAAAACTTGCAATTGCGATACGTATCGCGATGACAGGTTCCTTTGAACCGTATCAAAAAATCACATCTACATTCTCTGTCTTCTCATTTCTGAAATGTTTCCGGAGAAATTCGTAAAAGCGCGACCGGTATTCTTCGCTATTTATGTCTATGTGGATATATTAATAGGAATACGCTCATTGAGGTACGCGATTATGACGTATCAATTGTAAAAAAGATTCATCAAAATGTTTCGCGTGTTTGGCTACGTTGTAGATAGGAGGTACCGCAAGGTTACTTTAATGACAAATCGATGAAACGTCCCTTACGGTGGAGTTACTTCCTGGTTAGAGACGAAATAGTTTGTGATCGAGCCTTCACGTGTTTCATTGTACGCGGTCCGAGTTCTTTCTCTTCGGAAACCTAACCGCTATTTATGGTTGAACGAATGGTTTCTGCGATATCGAAATGTTTTTTGTTTCTTGATTTATTTCTTGGCTCGCGGCTGTCTTAGATCCGTCGTCGAGATCTTTCCGGCAAATGGAGATCTATTTGGGATATGGATATGAAAGAAACACCTGGGCAATAATTTACATGAACATTTTAGTTTATTGTAAGCAACACGTAACACGGATACAGAAGCTCGTGCGATATTCAGCTAGTAGTCGATCTGATTAATATTAATACTAATCATAAATTGCGCCCGTTATGATATTGCATCGGTCTATCACGATCGAACATCGAACGTCGGGATTGCTTTTCAGGATCGAAGGGACATTCTTTCGATCGAATCGCTTTTTTTCTTGCACGTTTACGCAACGTATTGCGCCAACACCGCGTGTTCTTACTCACTAAATTATACAATGTACGCTTAAACATTTCCCTCCGATTTGCCAGCTTCGCTACCCAGTATATCTTATCGTAGCTACTATACGACACGAGCCTGTAATAATGGCACAGAAATCGGTAACCTTTTCTAAAATTACATGGCAATTGCTATCAAGTGAGAATTTCTCGATTCTCGAAGTCAATATTTTCTTCGTATTTTAATTTTGTCGCATATCCTGAAACTTAGACATCTAAAATCTATTCAAGTAGAACGAGAAGCGTATTTTCCTCGTGTCTGATCGTTTGTTCGATTTTACGCAAGCTTTCCGAACGTTCAATCGTCAAAATTAAAACTACCTTCTTGGTGAAACGATTGGCCGACTAAACGACTGGAGGAAATCGAGCCTGTTATTTCGCTCGTTCTCGATCGCCTGATTTCAGACTGGCATAGTTCCGCTGGATGATTTACGGCGAAATTCGCATGTATGCAGATTTTAACAAGTGTCTCTATCGTTGATCGGTAATCCACACGTCTTACGATGCAGAATCACCAGTCAGGTATCCGTATATTATTAAAGGTTGAATTAAAAATTTGACATGAAGAATTAATGAACTTAGACAGTCCAATAATCGCGAGAAATTTGTCGAAATTGGAAAATTTCATAAATCAAGGACAAATGTATCGCAGCTTTTATCTTCCGCATACTTTGAATCATTGGCAATTAGATCGCAAGAGGGTTGCTTGTCACAATTTCCATCAACAGCTAATCCTCTTCGAATCTTCAAAGGATTAAGCCGACATTTTCGTGTTGGATACACCTTGGTAATGCGAAATATGCGATAATGCCAGTAATACTAATTGCTTGGATGACCTTTGCGTGATTCGAGCAGGAGACCAAGTCGGCGCGTTTATTGTATCGTTGCAGAATTTTCTGCGGCAACGATTTTACGAGGTATTCGAGACCTGTCCGCCACGGAAACGTGATTACCCGTCACAAGCGAAACCGCAAGGCACAAGGAGTTCGCGTCTCATCGATATCTTACGGCTGCTTGATCCACCAATTAGTCGTGGAATGTCGAGGCAGCGAAACTCGAGGAACTTTGCCGACGCAATTACCTCTTAGGAAGTTCTTCTTCTGTACTTTCGTACAAGCGAGTCTCTAAACTGCGAAATCGGAAGCACAAATTACGTGACTGTATTTCGCTTCTGACGAAGATTTTTCCCCTTTCCCCGCTGGAATTAATTACCAAGCAGCCTATAAAGTCGGTTCGATATCGAGTCGCGACTATTTGCCGCGAGGATACGACTTTATGGCATGGATAATCGTCGACGCGATAATTGTCATTTTGGCCGAACGTAGCTGAATATTTAATTGCCGGTATAATTACTTAGATAGTTACATGGGCGCATGTAAATAGTATTTATCGTAAGCGAGCACGAGCGCGGCCGATCACGGCAATTCGAGAAACGTGATCGTTCTGGGACTGCGATCCTCGAAGTACGAAGGACACTGTTTCTAATTTTCGATCGACTTTGCCGACTTCGAGGTGTCCTGCTTCTCTAAGCAGCGGAAGATATTCGAATATCAAGGAAATTGTAATTAATCGATACAATTAGATTCGTTCGTAAATAAATATATTCGCAAATCGTCCTACGGTTATTTGACGGTCTTGTCAGCGTCAATTCGTTGGGTTAGTTGTCGTCGATCGAAAACATACAACAAGAACAAGAAGTAATCACGGTAAATTATAATTTGTGCAGAAAGAATTCGTGCTCGTAAAGCTAAGATACGCGTTTTCTTTGTAATATTTTCCGTTTCTTCTATTTGTTTTTCCAACGCCCCCGTCGCCCCCTTCCTCCTTTGTTTCCACGCCCCCCTTTTTTTTCCTCGTGCGTTAGGACGAAAGAATCAGGTTTTAACGTGCATGATTTTTGCAGAACGGACGACCGCCTTTCGCGTAGAAACTTTGGCCCTCGAGATTCTTCTTACACATCTGTAACATACAGATACACACCGATTAACGATTAAAATACGTTTCTTTAACTTTCTCCGCTAGAGATCGATCGGTTTATTTCCAGAAGCATTCTCGCACTAATTGCGTACCGTGCAGTTGAAACACTGGCTATGGTAATTATTGTTCAGGGCCTCCACCCAGCGATCTCCAGCTTCGACTGGGAATCCACACGCGAAACATTTCGTCGTGAACAATTCGTTCCAATCTGCGCAATAACGTGAAAGAAAATTCAATTTTTTAACGTGCTTGCTTTCAAGTTGGCTCTTTAAATCGAATTGAGAACATTTAACCAACCAGCTTCGCAGTAGGGCAATCCTTCTTCGAGGAAGAACTGACTGTTGCCAAACAGCTTGCCACAATAGGAACATTTGAAGCATTCAGGGTGGAAATGTTTTCCAATTGCGTTTAGACAGTCCTAAAATCATAACCATAAACGGATAAACCGATGAGTTTCAAAGGTAAAGTTATACAGGTTTAAATAGCTTTCGCGAGAAACTTACGCCTTTGATCTTGTTGTTGCATCTGTTGCAAGATGGGGCGATGAAACGTTCGAAGCAGTATTCGCAATAGAGTTGCCCCTTTTCTTCTACAAAGCCGATATCTTGAAGAGGTCGACGACATTGGCTGTTTACGCAGACGAAATGATCGGGGCACCAAATTTGTCCCAAAGCGGTAATGAATGGTCCCCTAAATAATCGCCATGATTACACATTTTTCCAAGTCTCTGATGGAAGCTGGTATTTTGATACGAAAGAAGCAAGACATAGCACAGCAAAGAACGATCGGCCATAAGACAACTATTTTACGAACCTTATGCACTCTTTGTCGTTTTTACAGCACACTGGTTTTACGACGAGACCATTTGACTTGTGATTAGTATTTTCTTCGTTAGCTGTTAACATCGTGCAAACAAGTGAACATTGTTAATCACGTCAGAACAGGATAACGAATTAAAGTTATTATTAAACAACCAAACAAAACAAGTTTTGTCAAACAATACTCGTAAATTATAACGCACTGCAGACGTTCTTTCGTATTTACAGACAAACATCACCGATTTTCTAATCTAACGGTATCTCCTAATAAGAAGATCGGATCAAATTCGTACACAATGAAGGTGTAGCCAAACTCTGTCCAACAAAGTGTTTAAAAACATCATCAGTCAGATAGTCCCTTCCCAAGCGCATGTCGATGGATCGATATTTAAAACACGAGGAGCTAGAAAAGCGACTCAACCGTCGTCGTTAGATGACGGAGAACAGAAAATATGAAAGGGGGATGCGGCAAACACTGAAAAAAACAACAAACGGAACACCTAACAACAAAGGGGGAGTACCTGACGTAAGAGTTGCAATAGGCGCACAGGGGCAATCGTGATCCCGGTCCAGTTGCTTGATTTAGGATGCCCCTTCCTCGCTTTGGCGCGCTGCTACCAGCGAAAGTTCCGCTCTTCGACCCGGCACCACCGAGACCACCGACTCCGGTACCTAGATCCGGGTGGGATGACAAATTTGGTGGGTCTACTAAACTGTGGGTATTACTAGAGGGTTCACAATGGATACCGTCCTGACAGTAATTTTGGGTTCCACATTGATTTCCGGTTTGACAACGGTTGTTAATCGAACATTGATCACCTGACTGGCAACGGGTTTCGGTGGAACAACAATAGCTTTGGGTTTTGCAGCAATAACTCTTAGTCTCGCTGCAGCTTTGCCTTTGGCTTTGGGTCTGAGCTTCGGGCTTGTACAATTGCACGGTGGGAACGTTCTGGCCAGTTTTGGCAGTCAGTCGTGCGAGCTGCCCACTCAGATTAGTGCGAGGCTTGTGGATAGGCTGGAAGGAGTTTTTATTTTGAGAGCAGGCAGTGGAAGTGTCCTCGTAGGGTAGAGGGATCTGTGGAAAAGGAAGCTTCGCCCTCGATGAAGGTAGACCAGGTTTGGAGCAGGGTGCCACGCAAACGGATCCATCGGGACACGGTGACACGCAGACTCCGCTCTCTGGACAGTTCGGAATATCGATCTCGCAGGCAGATTCTCGGCCGCAGCGACCAGATGGTTGGCCACAGGTCCCAGTTTTCATGCCAAAGCAAGGCGAAACGCATACTCCCGAGCGATCGGCAGTTGGGACCACGCATACGCCTGATTTTTGGCAAGAGGTGTTCGGTCCTTCGCACGGTACCACTACCACGCCTGCTTTGGTACCTTGATCGGAGTGAGCTTTGCAAGGTAATACCGTTACACCGGTGTCTGGACAGGGTTTCGATGCCGGAGTTCCGTAACTAACGTGACGCACTTCCGTCGAGCTGCTGTAAACTGGCTGAACGGCGGAGCTCGTTTCCGTTTTCGAGACCATGGGACAGAGCAGCGAAGGTTTGGAGGGACTCGTTCTGCTAATGGCACATACGCCTTTAGGTGGTTTCTCTCGTAGTTCTGTTCTCTCTGGCAAAGGCCGAGCTGGAACTCTTCTCTCGCATCTTTCGAAATCTTCGGTGACTTCGAGCGATCTTTTCACCACCGATTTCTTCTCCTCGCTCGTTTCCTCGCTGGTCATATACCGTTTCTCTTGATACTGAGCATGAACCGCGTCCGTGGGTTCTTTGCCTGGATCGTCGGTGCGTTTTTCGTCGAAGTCTACTGTCTTCGATGCAGCGTACTCGGCGTGTCTATGTCCGTCGTCGGTGTCCTCGTCTACTTTATAAGACACGCTCTTTTTAGTAGGGAAATGTATCGAACTTCGCTTCGTAGGTGGAGGATCTTCTCTGATTCTGGGTGCGTGAGCCTTCACGTAACAAGGAGGAGGTTCCGGAGGTCCTTGAGCAGGTGATTTAGATCTTCCTGGAGTTGGAGTCGGAGTTCTGCTCGGTATATATGTGTGACTTTCAACCGCACCTCTTCTCATGGCCACTAAATTTCTTTGATACGACGGAATAGTGTCTGGTTTCTTCAGAGAAGCGGTTATAACTTTGCTACTCGGTGTCTGAGGTCGCGATCTCACCGGAGATGGGGAAGTATCTCTCAGACGAAAATCAGGCGGAGGAGTAGGCAAAGGTCGAGGAGTGCACGGTTTAGGTGGAGGTTCCGTTCGGCTGCTTCTTCCCTCGCCGTATAAGATATCAGCAGGAGGACAATGGGCGCTTCCGTCTGGGTAAAGCGAGGGTGTCTGAGAACGACTGGCGATTTTCTGGTCCTCGGGTCCGATTTCGCGACTAAGAGGCGTATACGGTCGTTCCGGAGCGATCGTGAGTGCTTCCTGAAACGGAGAAATCGGTCGAAGTTCTTTCTTGGGCGGTTTAGGTCGACACCTATGGTCCAAGTATATAGTTTCCTCCGTGTACACTTCCTTCACGCTGCTGGAAGACGTACTGAGAGGCGTGTATGGTCGATCAGGCGCGGTCGTTAGAGCGTTCACCATTTCAGACTTCCACTCTTTAGGAGTCGAATTCTGAAGGGCAGAATGAGGTATCGGTTTCGGGCCTGTATCAGTCTGCTTCATAAATTGAACCCTTTTTTTATTCGTTTCCATGATTTCCTGAGCTGGAGGATACTTGGAGCATACGCGTCGATCCCTCGGTGCTTGTTGATCCCTCAAACTTTTGTGGACTTGTACCTGTTCTCTTAAACTCTTTTTGCGCTCATCTTCGATGCATCTTCTTCTAACGCGTTCCTGAACCAACACTTCTTCCGTGATCTCCTCGTAAGTCTCTTTGATGAGCTTCTTGCGCCCGGGAGTGTCGCTGTCGGCTTCCGTCACTCTTTCCTCGCGAACGACCGTCCTTCCCAGAGGTTGTTCTCGAACTTCTTCCACCTCTTCCTCACCTTCCTCGAAAGTCACGTGTCTGCTTCGTTCTTCTTCCTCCTGTCGTTTTCGTTCCTCTTCCTCACGTCGTCTTCTCCTTTCTTCCTCCTCCTCTCGTCTCCTTCTTTCTTCCTCTTCCTGTCTACGTCTCTCCTCCTCCTCCTCCTCCCGCTTTCTCTCCTCTTCTTCCTGTTTCGCTTTCTCTACCATTTGCTGCACATCCACGGCAGAGGTGACCACTTCGGCAGACTCAACGACCGTCTTTTCTTCAGCGTCCTCGACGTCTCTTTCGACCTGAGTGGTGGTCCTTCTCGTGTAAGTTTCTTCTTCTTTTTCCACCATTTCTTCCTCCCTTGTTTCCTCTCTGGACTCCTCTCTAGGTTCTTCCACAATCGGAATACTGGGTTGCATCGGTGACGGTTCGACGGTTTTCTCTAAAGTCATTTTCGTCTTGACGTGCATTCCATCGACATCCTCTTCCGACGTCTCCGTTATGAAGTCGTGTTCTCCTTTGATTCCTACGGTACCTTCGTCTTCGATCTCATCCGCCGGTCTCAAGTCTATCACCTCCTTGTCGATCTCGGTCGTCTCCTCCTTCGCTTCATCTTGCTTTACCACGTGTTGTGTCGGCAGCGGCGGCTTCTCGCAGATAGTCTGTTCGCGTCTACAAATTTCCGCCCGGTACGAACGATGCTCTTCCCGAAATGGTTGATTCCTCTCGCATATCCTTTCCTCTTGACAGATTTCCTTCTGATGGAACTTCTTGCACACTTTAGGAGGCTCGACCCCGCTGTAACTCTGTTCGAACAGATTGCTGCCTGTCGTAACGGTGGCTGTCCATGGTTTTGGTATAGGTTGAACGATTCTAGTAGGCGTCAGAGATCTCCTGACACCGTCGGTCGAGCTGGCTCTCGATGTTACCTCGCCTCTCGACTGTCTGCCGATGGTCTCCACCAGCTCCACCTTTCTATAAGCTGGACCTGGACAACTGACTCGATCCATCGGTTCTTCCTCAAAGCGATAGCACTGTTTCGTGACTCTCTCCACCTCCCTATCTGTGCTTTCGTCTCTGTTCCTTGACAGCGCCCTCTCGCACGCCTCGATGCAGGCTTTCTTTTCTTTTACCGCTTGTCTACTTCTTCGATCGAGGGCAGGATTAGGATCGATGTACAAAGGACTGGCAGTGGGATAAGTAATATCTTCGATCGGCTTTGGAGGCGGCCAGGCCAGGCTTTTCGATTTTACAGAGCTAGGACGGTACTCGGTTTTGGTGTTCTCGACGATCTCGTAATAGTAGGACTTTTCGTGGGTTTCCGTCGAGCTTTCTGGGATCATGATGTTTCACGGGATCGTTCCGAAGGAGGGAGATCGATGGAATTTTGCCGGGTGCACGGTCGGAAGCGAGCAAACGGAAATCAGATTGCACGAGGCACACAAAACGTTTGACACACGCGTTTGATAACACAGGCGTAGGTGGGAGTTTTGGGGTGTGTTAGAAAGAACGAAAGAAAAACAAAGAAATCAGCTGTGAGTAAGAAGCACATTGACCGATACGTGCCCGTGATCCTTTTATCGTAAAGCAAGTTCATGTTGACGATTATCGATTATTTAACTGAAAAGATAATAGGCTACTGGATCGCGGGCACGTCCAGGATGCTAAATAAAAAGAAGCGCAGCTTAAGAATGAAAAAAGATAATAAACGATAGCCAGGATCACGAAGTTACACATTTTCGTGATCGGCTGGCTACGTTCAAGCGATGAAAAACCAAAGCTCGTGATTAAAGCGATTGATCAACGCGTTAATTAAGCGTTACGAGTGAGCAGACGCACTTCTCCAAAATCATTCGCCACTCGAACACTCTGTCATTGAACGATCTACAGATTCGAAGATCAATCGCATCTCTAGACGATCGTAAAAAAAACAGGGAACACGAATTTCGAGCGCTGTGGGTTAGCATCTCGACCTTGAGTGCACCTCGAAGGAGTCGATGCGAAGCTAGGAAAAAATGTAGTTAATCAACGGTACTTTGGAGGATCTTGAAGATGCGTGTACGTGTGTATACGTCCATGTATTGTAATATATACGTGTGTGACATGAAGTGGTAAAGGGAACAACATGTATTGAGCGAAGAGCTCTTGTTCGGCTTAACTATCGCTTTATTTCGCAATTGCAGTAAGTTCTCAACACTTTACGAGAAAATCATTTGTCGACAATAATACACGGCTCGAGTCACGATCTTTTTAATTTCGAAATCACCGATTCATTCGATCGATAAAACGGAGAACCGAACAATTGGCGGTCGTTGAACAAATTCTAATCCCGTTTCGAATCGCTGTATTCGAGATTAAAGAAGAATCGCGAACATCGAATGTAAATAGTTATTTGCATAGAATTGGATTGTTCGATTCGGCTGTCAGCACGAAGACGACGACGGCGTAGCTGAGAGCTACCGACTCATGCGAATGTGAGGGAGAAAGGTCTGGGTTTCGGGTTGAAAGATGGACCGGCTGAAAAAAGATAAGAAAAGAAAAAATTATGTCTGGAGGATCATGAACGGAGTATGACTTTTAATCGAAGTACCAATTCGATTTCCGATTTCTAAGCCATTCTTTTTTCGCTCGTATATGCGTATAAAATCATTCGCTATCGATATCGTACGTGCGAGTAGTATAAGAAAAAAATAAAAAGTATTTATACAGAGGAGATACCATCGCGAAAAATAACACATTGTCGTCTCTATCAAAGTCTCTTCATCGTTACGTAAGATCTTTCTATCGAAACAGACTTGACTCATTTATACGCTATTTAGGTCTCGAATTCGGTCGTCCCAGTTTTCTTTCTGATCAGGCTGCATCGTTGTTGCTCCATAGGACCCACCACGATCTCGATCGAAGTTCAAATAAACGTGTCACCCTGACGACCGTGATTGTCGAGAATGTCTCGCGATGTAGAATGAAATGTCGCAGCCCTCAGAAATCGTCGTCGACGTCGTGAAAACGACGAGCGGATGAAAGCAAAGTTCGACAGAGAGCTTGCAAACGACAAAAACGTGACGGCAAATAGTTCGAATGATCCGTCTATCGTTGTGAACGCGCTTCAATGAACGGAGTTGCGAATAGAAACAGATAGATAGATAGATAGATAGATAGATAGATAGATAGATAGATAGATAGAGAAAGAGAGAGAGAGAGAGAGAAAAAAAGATAATGCGAGGGACACAAGCCAAATGGGGCATATTAGCCAAAGCTAGAAACTCGGTCAGAGGATTTGGATCTAATCGTCGTACCTCTGAAGGGCACATTTTTTGGCTTTGGTAGTACCGAGAAGAGACCTATTTGCAACAATCGAAGACAAAGTGAGGCCAAGGATAATAGGCGGGTCCCGCCATTAGGATTACACCGATCGACCAGAGATCGTTCCTCCAGATACCAAACGAGAAAGTCGAGCTTGTCATCGGTAATTTATACGACCGCAATTTCCGCTTTTGTTTCCTGCTAGCGTTCCGGGTTGACATGGCTCTGGCGTGCCTGTCGTAATTATCGCTAGAATGCTCGCGTCGCGACGCGGAATTTCATGCACGTAACAGTCGAGGCGAAAAGCAGAGGTACTTCTAAAATCATGCTACTACGGAAAAGGAGCTCAACTTTTATCTCTTTCGTCTTATCCTTTTTATAGATCTCTTTTCGTTTTAAAGAGGAACGTAGTTACATAACGCGATCGTCAATTATGTAATGACAAGTCGTAAGATGGAAGAACGATTTCACGTACGTTTAAACGGCGATCTCGACGATTCTCGTAGTCACTTTTCCCTCGTGATTCTTTAGCGAGTCTAACCGCGATGTATTACGAAGAAAGAAACTTACCGGTCACAGTCTGACTCTGAGGTCGCGGTAGAGTGCTATTTCCTGTATTCGCTAGCGGCGGTGATGATATAGTACTGGATCCTCCAAAGGGTTTAGGACCAATTAAATTGTTCGATGCTGGAGCCTGCATGATAGAAGATACTCGATTATTTATCGTTCTTGTTCGATCAAAGCACGAATGATGGTACAACGATACGATTAACAATATGATTGTGTGATCGGAACAATTAACGGACAATGACGTTTTGCATTTCAACAAATAACAATGAAGGTACACGTAGAATTTCGTTAGATGTGAGATTAGTGAGGCATCGTGGCAAACAACATGACAAATGCGATGCATATTGCTACGTTTAATAAATTAGCGTGTACGTAACGAGTCGAGAATTTCGATTAGCGTCAGAAACGAACGACGAACACTGATAACAATTATATTCGCCGCTGCCTTGACATCACGTTGCATCGACACACAAAAGAAAAAAAAAAAAAAAAGAACAGAATATACACGGTCTTATCTCAGCAATCGCGCAGCATCGCGATCGTAGTGAAATTTTCTCCACACGTTGGCATCGTTCTCTGAAAAAAGCGACAACTTTGAGAGAAACCATGGTGTCAGCGACGTTACCCTTTCGCGCACTAAATCACGAACTCAACGAAAAGTTACGAATTCAAGCACAACGTTCGCGATATATTCTCCATGCTCGAATCACACAGCAAAGGATTTCGTCGACCTTCTTTTTTTCTTTTTCTTTGCGTTTAAACTTTTCGACGTACTTCTCTGGAGAACATATCTGGTATTCAAAGCAGCGGCACCGCGGTCAGCGTGATTTTCATCGGATCGCTAAGGACGTACCTTACCGAGCGTAAGGTTTCGAGTGTGAGACGTTTAAGACGAGTCGCGTTGGGACATTACCTGCACTGATCGGAAACTGGGTGGATTGACGGGCGAAGTGCCAAGGCGGGTGGGCTGTAATACATAAAACGACAGAACGATGTCACGTGGAAGTGGCAATTAAAAAGGGGAGAGATTCGTGGCAGAGTCGAGGCAACACGCACACTCGTAGTCGCGCCAGGCTAATTAGTCACAGCTTCGAAATAATCGTCGCCGACGCGAATAATTCACATTTTCCACTGACAAAACCTATTCTTGCATTTACTATCGGGAAGTACAGCAGCGCATCAGAAGGACGATCAGGTCGAATATCATAACGATGAATATCACCCGAGTGATTCATATCTCTTTTCTCGCCGAACTTTGACTTTGTTTTCTTGTTTCTATTTTGCTCGATCTCGTTTTTATATCGATCTGTATTCCTTCTTGGCTACGTTCGCCGCGTCTTTCGAACGACTGTTTACTTTCGAATTTAACTCGGAGACAAGATCTTTCGGATGTTCAAGTATCATAGAATTCGTCGACGACGAGATCGCGATCGACGATGCCGATCGAGACTCGACGAATCGTCGTTCGCATCGAAGAACGTTTGGGTAACATCTCGGAAAATGTCGGAGATTTAACGACGGTCTTACTGTCGGATAAAAATCACCGGTATTGCCTAACCTCTGTACAACCGGTCTGAATGGTGATCGTGCTCGTAAACGTTTTCGATTCCCAGTGGCAGTTGTCGTTGCTGATGCAGCCGTTCCTATTCGGGGACGATAGCTGAGAATTCGGGAATCCGTAATCGGGACTCGTACGGTTGCTAGCCTGGAAAAGCAATTAGTGCCAAGCAAACACCACACGTGTTAAGTCTTAAAACTGTTTTCTTCCTAGATTCTTTGAAATTCGATAAAATCAAGTCGATTGGAAAGAACGATGCCCCGAGATATCAGGCAAGATCGAAGCGAACAAACGATCAACTCGGTGTCATTTGCGAGCGCGGAAAGCAAAATTAGATGCGATATTTCGAAACTATATAGGAGGCACGTAAGAAAAAGGAAAAACGTGGACACGAGGACGCGATTAGGCGAAAGATACTTACGGAGAATGGTTGAGGCGATGATGCGTGATTACTCAAAGGTGGAGACAACGGTGCATTGGCGAGTGCAGCGGAAATCGTGCTCGCAGGAGCCTTTCCGCCTCTGTGACATTTAATTGGCACTTTATTCAAATTCTGCGCATATTTCGATCGTTATTCTATAGGTTTCGTGTCGTTATCATATAATACTTACGGTGGTATGGTAATTGGAACCATGCCAGCTGGTGCATTTTGCCTGGCGACTAGTTTCGCGTGAATGTCGCAGTACAGTTTGTTGTTGATATTGTAATAACCGACGTTCTTCAGGGAAGTGCCACAGGTGGAGCATTTGAAACACTCTACGTGAAGATTTTTATCCTTGATCCTTACGAACACACCCCTGCGGAAAAGAATGTCCGATTAAGATGACGATCGATCTTTATCCGTTCGATCGTTTTAATAGGTGCAAAGTGCATTGTTGTCGGATGTGCCACGAGTTTTTCATCGAAGTATTCAGAGGAAACAAAAAAAAAAAGAGGGGGTGGGATTCGATACCTCGACGAGGGAGGCCGAGAACACAGGGGTTATCACGTTGTATCGTGGTGTTTCTCAAAAACTAACGTCTGTTCGTGGTTGCGATGCCGTGTTAAGTGAAATGAGTCTTAGTTAATCCTTGGTATCGTTTACGTACTATTTGAAGAAAATAACGTGAAAAATTGTACGAAATACTTAAAATATGTATCTGTATTGAACGACGCAACGAGAAAGATTCGTAAAACGCGGGGAAAGTTATTCACGGAACGTTTCGAAGATGTTCGATTTCTTGAAAAGGGCGTAAAAGGTTTGTAAAAAAAGATATGTCGACAAAAAATACTGAAAATACGTACAAAAAACACAACATTTATACAAAAAAGGAAAAAACACGTTCAAAAACAAAAAAGAAAAATCACAACATCGAAAGCATAGTTTATACCATCCTGGTGAATACGTAACCAGAACACAATTCGACAGATAACGCATAGAATGCTAATGATAAGTCGAAGAAATGCGATGGAGGTCGAATAATGATCAGACATACGTAAATCTTGCTAATCAATTCCCATGAAAATTAAGCAAGAGAAGCTCTCACAATTGCCAATGATTTCCACACTTTTCCGCCGAGTAATGAGAATCGCGAATAAAAAGATACATCCTTTTTCCAAGGAGCGATACTAACGACGATAGAGGCGACAGAGAAAGAGATAGATAGATAGATAGATAGATAGAGAGAGAGAGAGAGAAAGAGAGACAGATTCTGTGCTTCCATTCAAAAAACATAGCGACAAAACGTGCACGTTTACAAACATCGATATATCGGATCATCGATTTACGATGGACGAACGCGAAAAACGCACATCCTCGTCTTACTTAGTCGAAAAGCGTTTCGGGATGATACTGGCGTACGACAATCGAGCAAAATCAAGGCGGCCATAATTTTTGCGTACTCTTTGTCCGGCCAAGAACGTCACGTTAGGAACGAGAGTCACGATTCGCAACGAGACACAAAAAAGAAAAAAAGAAGCAAAAAGTCCTGCTACAAAAATACTTGGACGAATGATCGTACAAAATATCACGGAATCGCGAGCTCGTTCCCACCCACACCCACATACGTGACATTACTTTTTTGTTTCTTTTTTCTACGGGCGAGACACTTAATAGAAGCGACATATCGTCGAGAAGCTAAAATTCTCCGGTCAATTTCGACCGTGCAAGGGAAGAGAGGATTTCACGTAAATATGTAGTTACACGAGAACTCGGTCGCAGTTGCTACAACGAACAACCGATGACGCCGGGGAGGAAGAAGAAGACTCCTGTCGTTGCACTTGACGTTTCGACGACGGACTTTCATTGTAATTGACGGCCGGTATACCGTGCAGGGCATGAAATAGAGGCGTGGGTGATCTCGGCGAAGTGGCCCTTCCGCCAACGGCATGGCTCACCGACGAGTAAAACTCTGTTCTCGGAGGTACTACGACATGGAAGTAGAGAAACCGTACTGTGACTCGACCAATACGAGAAATTTGTCTAATAGCCGCGAACAACTAACGAGCAAATTGTTCTCCGTGGGAACATTCTCTGTCATCTCTTATCCTGCGCGTGAACGAATTTCTAAATCGTATCGGATACTTCTGACACGATCTCTCTTTATATACAACGAGGACGAATTTTCTGGTGCCAGTTACAATTTAAGACGGTGGAGAATTATCGTTCAGAAAATCCGATTCGACGTTAGAAATCGGAACGTAACCGCGCCGCTCTCTTCTTTCGTGCGTCGAAAGGAAATGGTTTCGTGGTCGCTGCAACTATTAGAATCGTCACGGTCCTATTTCCTTTCTCGTTCTCGATGTCTCCGGTCTGAAAGAAATAAAGTAACGACCGAGGAGACGATGCGCCTCGGCGCGAACTTACACGATGAGCCTCTCGCATTCGGCACAAATGTTCTGTCCAGGTGGAAGGCTTGATTGCGGCGTCGACGGTTGCTGCTGCTTGGTTTCAGGCGCCGAGACTGGCCTCAGTCCTGCCAGGGCCGGCGAAGACGGCGTAATCACGCCGCTCTGCGCAGTTGGCTCCGCTATTTCGCAAAGAAGTTATCGTACCGGCATGCACCAGACTAACTGGAGCCAGTTGATCCAGTCGAAAAATCACTGGAGAGAGACTCTTTATCGCGCGTTACGCTCCTTTTAAGAAACGTTTGTTCCACGTTTTGCGCTCCGTTACCGTTAACTTACTTAACGACTCTCCAGAGATTTTTCTTAGCTTCGTTTTGCATAAGACGTTCAACTATTAATAACAAGACAGTAGTAAACTCAAATTCGTTCTCGATAATTCGACAGAATTCCACGAATCTAAGAGGCATCGATGTTTCTTTGCTATTCGAATTTCTAAACGCGATTAACTACTAACCGGGTTCCGGCGTCTTTGGTTCTTTGTCCGCTTCCTGAACCATCTTGAATACCTCGCTGTTCTCCGCGTTGTAGTTTTTCTCGTTCTTTTTAAAGTTCACCCTGCAAACAATCGGCTCTGTTACCGTAAACAAAACTATTCCTGCAATGGTTACGTTCTATCGTAGAAGATCTTACCCAAGCACACCACCGGCTAGAACTTCCGCTTGCGCCGAAAGAGTTTCCGCGATAGTCTCCTCGCTATATATACCCACCGGGCTGTTGTACTGTTTGTTAACTATAGATTTGATCGAACCGTCTCCCGTTCCATTCAGCTGCAACACGCGAATAAACGTTCGTTAGATCGTTTTTGGCGTTGCGTCCCAAAATTCTCCGCTTCTTTAACCGATTGACACTAACGAATGGCTTTGGACTGAAGTTGTGACCGCTTCCGATGTGCGATCCATCTTGTTTCTTGGCTGCCAAGGATGTCTTCGTAACTGGAGCGATATTGCCAAGCCCTGCGGTGGGCGATGGCGATGGCAGGGCCGAACTTATCGGAGACACGTGTGGTTTCCAGGTACTACCGCCTCTGCGAACGACAGTAACGAGATAAACTCACGGTAATAACCGATCGGTCGGAAAATGTTCGAGTCGCAGTCGCGTCTGTTGCTACCTCTGTATGGTCAACTCGAAGTTGTTGCCAGCTCTCACGATAACATCCTGCGCGTCCTTGTGCCTCAGATTGTACATCTCCGTGTTATTGACCCTGATAACTGCATCGCCGGCCTTCAAACCAGCCGCTTCCGCCGGCGATCCGGTATTAACCTGCAATGCAAGATGTTTACTCAACAAACGAATATCGTGTTTTTCTCTAAAAATGGTAATTCGGACGAATTCGTCGTCGATACGCGCCCATTTTCCACGGATACGCGGACTCTGTCTTCTCGGAGTCGGAGGAGAGGTTCGGAAGACTCGAGCCGCTATATTTAAGTGCATGCGTTACACCTCGAATGTTGGATACTGTGCATCCATTCACGCGAGGACGTTCGAAAAAAGAAGGTTTCGCTGAGAACACGAGCAGGAACGTCGAAGATAAACCAGGGGGAGCCTTATTGAAGTCTAAGAATACGTTTTTTGCTCGATCTAAAACCCTCCTGCTGTTTATTTCTTGCTGTTCATTAATCGTACACGAAGCTTAAATGCTTGATTATCGTCCTTTCACGCTCGCGGATCTGCCCGTACGTTCTCGAAGAAATCGCCAAGTACGCTTCGTAAAGAATTCTTTCTAGAGGTTCGAACGGCCCAATCGCGACACTGCCAATCGTCGTTATTTATGCATCGCGCAGTTTTATCTTTCTTCGCCTTAGTCAAGTTCAACAGACGCCCGGCGATTAAGGAAATGAATTACCTTGCGTGATCAATGAGTCGCTTTAAATCATCATAATTTATCGCGTAACACCTCACACACTCTTCTAACCGTGATTTTCCTGCAAGTTAATTACGCTATTAATATATTTGGTAACCAGTATGCGCAGAGGATACGCGATCCGCTTTGCCTCGTTGCTTTTGCCCATTGAACGAGACGCTTGATCTCTTTTCGGCCAGCGATTAAGAGTAATCGATACTTTAGAGAGGAAGAAAACGAAACGAAAAGCTCATTAAGAGCCTCCTACAGTTAAAGAAGAGTCGGCTCTCGTCCCTCCTTTCTTCCTCCCATGTTCTGGCGGAATCGAATATAATTAATAGACGCGCATCAGACCGATCCAGGCCCTAGTTCTTTCTATAAATAGTAACCTGTACGTTCGTTGATTTATTATCGTTATTTTTATTATCTCGTACACCGGAGAACGATGCCTTTTTCCACGCTACGTTCCTTTTATTTCCAGTCTGTCGAGCTACGAATAATTTTTCCAATGGCTGAAGAGAGTATGGGCCCGATTCTTACGCACACACGTAGGCTCTCGAGCAAGAGGTTTTTAATGATCAACCGTGTGGGCTTCGTACTTAAGCTGGCGTCACGAAGACGAAATCAGGGCAGAGGGTGAGTTGTTCGATTTGCACGTCTGCCTCCAGAAATAGGAATGCGAAGTTGCGTCATCGTTGTTGCCGTAATAGTTGGATACGTTTGCTGTGCACGTTATTATCAACAGCGTGGCTGTTCGAACGAGGGTGGGGAATCATCGGTGTTTCGCGTTCCGTGAACACTGGCAAGAAGATTCTAGAGCAAAAACGATACCGATTCGCCAGACGCGGTTAATGGTCAAGGAACTCGTGGCGTACTTTTCTGTCCCTAGGTTCACGAAAACGTAGGACGTGGACGTAAGTCAGGGTTAAGCTCGGTGGGCACCGTGAAAGCCTGCCTCTAAAAATAGTCTCGGACCGGTTTAAAAATAGGCCCCGAACACATACGCCTCTTATTTGTACGTATACTCGAGCAGCAGGCCGAACCAACGGTTAGAATGCATCGAGATGCAGCATAGTCTTATACGTATGACATATCGGAGCCCAGGCCGTGTATTCATTCTACGAACGCTCCTGCCACCGCGTGAACCGCGATGAATGAACGAGTACGCGCGGACATACGTGTTCCGAGCGTACACCAACTCGGGCCGGAGCGCATGCTTTGGGTAATAATAGCGTCTGACAATTTTGGATAAAGTATACTTTGCCTCTGCTGGCCTGACCGCCTCGTAATGGAGTATACTAATTTCGTAATTAACTGGCCGGGAGGCGTGTTCAATGGAAAATGACGCGAGCTTCCCTCTACATCGAGCGTCGACGCGTATTTCGTAGAACCGAATCAACGCTACTAGGTTTATTTTCCTTCGGGATAGAAAGTGAAACTCGCTAAACTGTTAATACACGTCGTATCGTGATCTTGAACGAAAGCGTACTCGTTACGAAGTACGTGGGGCGCGTATTTGTGACGAACATCCGTGACTTTAGTGGCTACGGAGCTACTGAACGTATTATTAATAACGACGTATCTAAAAATATATGCCGAAAATATGTGTGACGATGCAAGTAGATGCACTTGAATGCAGTGGAACCGAGAGCGAGAATACGCCAAGGTGTACGAGGTACGCATTCCAATGGGCGGGTTATCAGAGACGGATCCATCCTACCTTCCATGCTGGAATGCATTTCTGTTCTTTTTTCTTTCTCTCACTTTGAGGACTTAAGGCTCGTTCATACGTGCAATACTCTCGAAAAACGTGGACAGGGAACGGGCCTCGGTCAGTGACACCGGTTTTAATCGGACCAAATGAAAGGGAACGCGCTCGATGGAAATAAGTCACCGATACTTTCGCGTCTTCGTCTCGTTCTTGTTTCGCTATTTTAACGTCGTGCCCGTTATGAATTTCACTGCGATCGAATAACAGTACTAATCGTTCTGCTAATGAAACAGCGTGTAAAAAATACGACGAAAAGAGAGAGAGAGAGAGAGAGAGAGAGAGAGAGAGAGAGGGGAATTCTATTAGAATTACCGGTGAAACGCGATTCTCAGCGTTCGTCCATGTAGAATGCAAGCGTGGAATTTCAAAGATATTCTTTGTATTCGAGAATCTCCACGCGGGAACTTGGAAACGCTCGGAAGCCATCGCGTTCGTCCAACGTCTTCGATTATCGTATCATCCCGTTTCTCGCGATTTCGTCCACATAGTCGTGACGCATAGACCGATAAACTTATCTGCCACATTCGCGAATACTCGCGCCACTCTAATTATATATTCCTGCATACATAGGTCGGAATGGTTTGCGGCCGCGGGAAGAGGCAAAGTCAACGGTAGCCTCTGTTGTCCTAAGGTAAAGCAGAAGAAATAGATAGTGACGTCAGGCCGAAATTATCGGCCTACGTTCGATCTGGCCTTATCTTTTCGAACAAACTGCACGATGCTATTCGCGCGCAAGATGTAACAACATACATACGTACGTAAGTACGTACGTATGTACGTACGTATCCAAGCAAACGAGTCTAGACGAGTGTATCGTTCGCGTGTAGCCGAGTCGTAAACCTCCTTCTACGGAAGGCTGAATATCGATGACGTCCATGCCTCTAGAGACCGAGGTTCTACGATTTTTCGTAATGCAAAACGGTCGACTGTGTCGAAACGCGTTGATACATTTTGATCTGCCAAGCGAACGCTCGTTTTTCCTTCGTTTCATCGCCTTCTTCGTATTTGCTGTAATCACGACGAAGCGATGGCAACGTTACGCGACAACAGGGACGAAACGTAGACGTCTTCTCGGAACGGTGAGTAAGTGATTACGCGTTTCGATAAGCCAACCAGGAAACGGAGTGCAATGTATGCGTGAAAGTGGATTCGATTCTCGGAGGTGCTCGTGATTAGGCTCGATGACACACTCGAGCCGGAAGAGCGTCAACGTCAGCCACAAAGGATCCTTGTTAGATGCTGCTCGAGAGAATCGTCGGCATAGAGTCGACGACTCGAAGAATCGAACACAAGATGCGCCAGTCTCTCTCGTCGATGACGCGAAGCGAGCACTCGGAATGAGCTCACCTCGCTTCTTCGTCGGTTGATAAAGAAAGCGACGGAGGAGCGCGTGTGGTCGATTAGGATTATCGCGGCAACGTCTACGTTTTCCATTCGATGTTCGCATTTGGAACTCCAATGACACACAGTAGCGATATGACGTGCTATTTTCAAACGCGGAAATAGACGCTCGCAACGTGCGATGTTTCTCGATGCAACAGCATTTTTCTCGAACGGATTACAGTTCTACCAGCTACTATGAGAAGCGTTTCTCGAGCGAATCTCAAGTTCGATGATGTCGTAATAGCGATGCGATCACGACGGCGAGGGTGTCGTATTACCCACGAATTCAAGAGGTGCTACTCTAGAAGAGACAAACATACGGCAGAAGACTGATTTCTGGTCTGACTTTTGGCAAATTTCCCACAACTGCCTCCCACTGTGTCTCTTCATTCCCGAAATCGAATCGGCATTTACGATGGCGTTCCTAAATCTTCGACTTCGTCATCGAGATACAATTTCACTCTGCCTTGTCTGGCTTTCCTCATTTGTCTCGCGAACAATACAGGAAAAAATCCTATATAACACGATATCCGAGAAGTTCCTGTTTCTTTCACGTGTCG
Source organism: Bombus terrestris (assembly GCF_910591885.1). NCBI lineage: Eukaryota > Metazoa > Arthropoda > Insecta > Hymenoptera > Apidae > Bombus > Bombus terrestris. The sequence goes on along the minus strand of NC_063278.1, from coordinate 2,856,843 downwards.
TTTCTAAGAAAAACTTGGACGATCGTTACGAACGATATCCCAATTACGCGTCTACCTCTAGAACTGTGGCTAATTAACGATCGTACATACAACGTTGCGTGTAACGATAGGTAATTTCCAGAATACAGGAAGCGTGAAAAGAAACGCGCCAGTGAAAATGAGACGATAGAAATCAGGGAGAAAAGACGATGGCAAGACGAGAGGAGGGCACACGCGACTCGTCATGCCAATAATCGTACGAGATAAAAGAACGCCATGGCGTCGTGAAAACGGTAAAAAAGTCAAGGAATTGGGAGGAGGGGTGCGCAGTAAGAAATAAAAGCGATATTTTTATATCCACGGGTGTAAGCTCGTCTGTGGCGTCCGCCACCGGGCCTCGGTCTCTATTAATATCCACGGGCCGGGCTTCCTTTCGGCCTCCGCAGCAATTCTCTTTGCACCGGCGGACCAACGATCGACCACCGGAAAGAGAAGCTCCGATTGGAAAAAAAATTTCGTGTCGCATCTTCGGGCTTCCGCGAACGTCCTTCCGTTACGTGACTCGTCGACCAACGAGATTTCAATACCAACGATCATTCTACAAAAGGACGTATAATTTTTTTTACCAATACCGTCTCGAAGAAGGTTAAAAAAGAAAGAGAAACGTTTGCAAGACCGTAAAAGAATTCGCAGATGAGTAGTTTCGAGTATTTTTATCGCAAACTTAACGATTACGCGCCCGTGTCCTTGGCTGCATTTGCATTTACGCGTAAAAGGAATAACGTATAGCGAGCAAGTCTGGTTGCTCGGCGAGTGGGCGATCCGACGATTAAAAAGCCGTACGTATTTTAAACGCGCTGATATAAATTTGTCCGAAGATCGTTTTCCGATGTGTACGAAAAGACGGTGCGGCGGTTCGAATTGCGAAAATACCGTATGTCACATCGATTGTCATATCGACAACTTTGCCGACGTTTCCCGTCCATGGGCCAAGTGTATTTTCGTACCGTGTGCAACGGATTTCTACATCTCTGAGAATCTGTATCTCCAGAAAATCCGGGCCAAAACTCCCACGAACTTGCACGGATTTTCCTTCACAACGGCGACCTCGTCTTTAAAAAATGTCAATATTCTCGGATGTTTGTAGAAGGATAAAAAGGACTTGGATAATCTGACGATCGATGTATCGTTTAAAAACCCAAGATATATTATCTGCGAGTTCTTGACATCTTACGAGAGGAGCACGACCCCTGAATCTTCTCGGCAATTGTGCCAAGTTTAAAGCATTTATTTTTCAGCGATAATTTCGCTCTACCTTCGCGCGTCCATGAAAGCAAGAACTTTGGTCAACGTGCTTTCACGAATTACGTAATCACGCACAATAGTTCAGATACTATCGAGTACGATAGCTGGTCAGGAACGAAGATAATCGAATAGTTTATTTGAGCTGATAACGAACAGGTCGGTAAACAACGTTGGGTGCAATTGTTGCCAGGTAGTGAGCGGTTGCCAAGCTTTAGATGAGAGCCACGACGATGCCAGAGTTCTTCGATGTTCGCTCTCCGTCATTGAACCGTTGCGTACAGACGATGATTTATCAAGCAGATATCAGTCTCGAGCACGGTTTTCGTTCTGAAAGACGTTAAATCATTTTATTACGATCCTGATACTCGCAAATCTTGGTACAGCCGTTCGCTCTCTTCCTCCATCTCTCCCTACGCATGGTAGATCGTACAGCGATCTATTTTCTCGGGTTTGATCCCAGCTTCGAGGAACAAATCTCGTCGAATGCGGGCTTCGTGGAAAGCCGGAAACTCTTACGTGTCTTTTTCTATCGCTCGTCGGAATTACGAGGTTGCAGCCGGTGCGAGGCAGCTGGCGACATCCTGCGCCAGCTTCGAATTCGCGGTTTCCACCCCGCTGTTTCTGCCATCGCTCGTAAACAAATCGGCCGTACAACTTTTGCCGCGCAACGATTACGTTCTCTTTACCGTGTGCAACACGGAGTTAAGCACGAAGCCGGGCCTCGTAGACATAAACAGAATTCACGAACGGTGACTCGACGCGACGGCTTATTTTCGATAATGACGAAAATCGAACAGCAAAAATATCGCTGTTCTCGATACCGTGCCGTTCGCCTTTCCTCCCCTGCACTCCCCACCCCCGCCCCCTCCCTCTTTTTCTTTCACTCCATTTTTCCCTCCATTCCCATTTCTTCGTTTCTTTTTCTCGTTCTCTACAGCCCGTTCTCCAAGCGGTTCTTGCCAAATGTATTTACGAAGATTTGCTTCTATGTTTAGTCGGGACGATGCATAATATGCTCCGTGTTGGTTTCGCGATGCCACGGTACTTCATTTTTCAACGGCGAATTCTGTAAATCGCTTTCTTCCCACGCGGCTGGCAAAAGCCCAGCTATTGCCACATTCGTGTGTTAACCTTTATCGGAAGGAAGTGCCTCCCTCGGATAGGCAATATGCAAGATATTTTTGTCCGTGCCTGGGCTACCTGTTAACGCCAATCGTTGCGCAATATTATTGTCGTACTCTTTACCTTGAACGTACGAAACTACTGGAAAAATAATGTGTCGTAGCCGCGCGTTTAACGACCATAGTAGTTAAGTTATCGATTTTATCGTTGCGCAAACCTATTATTACAGACATGGACGATTATCGTCGAACCGTTCCTTAAAGACGATCACATGATTATCCTGGTCGAAGGTATCTTTTCCTTTCGTTCGAGTTTCTATCCTTGTCAAGTCGACGCGTTCGACAGCAGTTTGCAAACGATACGAGGCTAGAACGAATCGAATCTAATCCCCGCCGAAGCGAGCCACCACCGTGCGAACGATAAGAAGTTATATCAACTATCCCCTGAGCGATGCGTGTATGTTCTTTGTACTCGTTATCTGGATTTGTAATTAAAAGTTGTTAGAACGATACGGTAAGGGAAAGAACGTTAATAAAACGCGTTATGAACGTGACGCTATAATCGGCTAATGACACGAGAAATTTATGTCGAGTCCTTCCTCGGTACGATAATACAACTCGTACGCATCGGTCGCCAACGAAATATCGCATAACAACGCGCCCACGTTGCACCGACCGCGTCGCCGCGGAATCGCGGCAACTCGCGCGCAAATACACGCAGCTGTTGGTCGCAGATTACGAGACCGAAACCTCTGTCTATGTTTGTAATGTTACGTATGTTACGTATGTAAAATTAGTCGTTGTTGCCGAATCTCGCGGTTATTTGACCAAAATGTACGAAACGATTTCTTTATTTCGAAACATCAGAGTTCGCTTGTCAATTCGCGGACGAAACGTACGCCTGTATCGTTCGTCAGAGTGAAAAGATTACACGCGTACGAGCACGTTTCGAGTTTCACGTAGTCGCGGCTCGTCGATAAGAGCGTTTCTGTCTCGCGCGAATCGCGGCCGACGCTTCTGTCGTTTAGTTTCCCCTTTTTCTCGAGCGAACAAGCAGGAGACGCACGTGCTACGTCGCCGATTGGTATTTTTATCGATCGACACAAGATCGCTCCCTCCGACGAAAAATTTATTTTCGCGGTGACCAACGCGGTCCAGGAAGCACGAAGCCGTCGACGACATCGTCGTCGTCGTTGCCTTCGTCTTCGTCGTTGTCTTCGCGAGCGGGGCTCGACCCGGCTTGCGCGTTTCGCAAAGGCACCTTCTAGAAATAGAACGCCCAAATAATTTGCCTCGGATTACCAGCGACGCGACGCTACCTCTCTCTCTCTCTCTCTCTCCCTCTCTCCTTTTCCTTCCTCTTTTTCTCTCTTTTTGAACGTCTTCGATGCATCGATTTTTAAAAACATTCCTTCCTCGATTATTTCTCCATGTAGATAGTCGCTCGCCGTTATTTCTCGTAGGTTTCAAAATATTTTGTTTTATCGATTCTTTAAACGTGCAAACGAGTAAAAAGGCCAATGGTATGCCAAACATCTTCAGAAGTCTACGAATATGTTTACCCGATGAACTCAGCTAATAACCTTTAAATAGATTCGTACGCTAAGACCCACTAAGTGACCGGTTGGTTTGGTAAATACAGGCGACGATCGTCGTTGTCACAAAGCGGCGAGCGACGCGTACGTTCTGAAATTGACGATGTCGAAGAACCGGGGAGACGTCGGATTAACGCGAGAGCACGATCTATAAATCCCGCTAATGGTTACCGCGATGAAATGGCAAACTTCGTTAAAGCAATTACTCGCGATTAATTTGTAATTCCGTCGGGTGGGAGCGTTTGACACCGGTAAACTCGTATTTCTCTCCTTTCCGAGAAACTCGAGGGCGGCCGGACGTCGTATTTGCGGCCTCATAAAATAAACGGAGCACGTGCTGCTAAGAAGGCCAAGTTCGAAATGTCGATTGTAAGATAAAACTGTTGAACGTTCGAACAGAATCCACTTGCGTTTCGCGATCGTTTGGCGAAAAGCGCCCTTAAGGCGCACCGTGTTTTAAGTTATATGTCACCTCTTCGTTAACAGGTGGGTAGTTGAAATATTTCCTGATCGATGATTTATCGTGTACGTTACAGGTCGCTCTTAAAATACATATTCTCTTGCTCAACGATAATAAACACGAACGCGTGTACGTACACCAAGATGCTGGAAAATTTACAGCGGCGATCGACATAACATCCGGCATGATATTTCGTAATTAGAGTCATTGAATAAAATCGACATCGAAGTAAACGAAAGAAAGTTGTAAATTCGCTGGAAAGTCACGGCGATAGTAGCCAAAAGCTTCTCGTGTTACAGTACGCTTAGTCGCCAAAACACGGTGGCGACGGCGGTCCGCGCGTTTCGCACGTAGTTGGCAGCGATTTCTACCGATGCGCGTGAAATAATTTGGCGTTTGTTAGGCTATTACGTAATTCTGACTTACAGTCCATTATGGCGAAAAAAGACAGTTCTCGTGATCGTTGAATACGTTCGGAGAATTAAATAGCTCAGGCTCCTGTTATTTTCGAGATTTCGTCATGGCCGCTAAACGTCACAGTGATCGGCGTAGCTATTCGTTGAATAGAATTTCATTGAATTTTATCGTCCACACGAGTTTTTTACGATAGCCGATTTTTACTACGCAACGATTATCTCAGTATGTTTGTAAATTGCGTGATGTTTGTAATACACCTATAGCAATAATCGGTTGAAGACGAGGTCTTTATCATCGTACGTCGATATCATACGTCGATAATGACAATTCATTGGCGCAATAAGTTTAAACGATTTCCAGTCCCTTTATCCGAGTTATCTGATAATCGTAATAAAAATACTAACGATTTTTCACGCTTATTGAAACGGCCAGATCGATAGATAGCCAGAAGAAAGTCACGATAGTCGCATCAGGCGCTGAAAGACCGGAACGTCGATGCGTAAGACACGATTGTTCGAAATTGAACGCGTTCCTATCTATCCAATGTTCTATCGAACTTGGAAGGATCCGTTGCGATGTATCCACGTTGGAAATTTCGAAACAATTAGTAAACAACGCGAACGCGTTAAAAAATATGTCGGCTAAGATAAAAAAAAAGCTCACCTTTTGTACGACGAGCGGTGTGCCAAAATCCTTGCCTCCCTGAAGACGAAAGCCCCAGGGGGATCCTTCGAATCTGGAGAGTTTGACGTTGATCAGCTGGGCCATATCACTGTCTTTTCTTTAAGTGGTTGATAAAAACTGAATCCTCTATGGGCGACGAACAATGCGAAGAAGTAAGAAACTATTAGTTGACTGGATCGTGGATACGTCAGCGAGACCGATTTCCTATCTGTTACGACTGAATTCGAAACTAAAGGCAGAATATGCACGTTGCACCGGTCACGGTTGACGGCTGCCTTTGCAAGGCGAAATCGCGCGGTTGGGAGAACGGCACGTACGTTCCTGAAGAACGCGCAGACCGGAGTAAAGGTACGGTACAGCAGACGTCGAGGACGGTCAGTCGGGCAGCGGGGCCTGCCTGGCTGCCTTCCTTCCATCCGATTCGGCTTTGCCGCGGTTCTGGCCAGGGGCGGGGATAGGGATAGAGACCTAACACGCGGGTAGGAACGAGACCGCGATCCAGAATTATTCGGGGAGGGAGTGAATGGAAGGTGCGACAAAGAGGAAGCTCCGCGTTTCCACGCGCGAAGGAAAGAAACTACCAACGAGATACACATATCTGTTTCGACTGTGTATCGCGGCCATTAGATACAAAGGGCAGCGATGATGCGGGAGACGATGATGCGGCCACGGGGAACGATGATTTTCGATTAAAATCGGTGAACGGTAGACGCCTGGAAAAATACCACGCGACGAAGCTCGACGATCTTGGGCAAACGTAGAAGAAACGATAATTACGGGATTTTGCTAGGTCGTCCGAGACGATGGATTTACAAGAACAGAGATGGTCGCGACGAAGAACGATAACAAGGAGAAGAGAGGAACAACGGTTTGCGGGGCCGGAAACAGGGGTTGATAGGGTAGCCAGCGGAGTGGAAGAAGGTACGGAAATGACCTCTTTTACGAACGAGGAGGAAGCGTCGTAAAGAAAGAAAATGGAGAAAGGAAAGAAAGATAAGAATGAATGAGCTAGAACCGAAATGAGAATGGGAGGGGTACCGGGGAAGGAAGTAAAAGAGAAGAGACGAAAAGCAGACAAGGATAAAGAAGGATACGCGGTTGTGGTGATGGTATCAGGATGGCATTCCCGACGTTTCGTTTCTTCTTTTTTCCATTGTACCTTTCTTTCCCCCGCAGCGCCGATTCCTACCGCTCCATCTTCTGTCATTGCTCCCAATGCTTCGACCATGAAGAGAAGCACCTTGCTCGCCACACTGTCCGCCCATGCACTTCTCTCTGCGATAATTTATTCTCGATTGTACTTCGAACAACGCGATCGACCGATTAGCTTGCACTGCAATCACACTACCGTCTCGCTCTTCCTATACAATATCGAACGAAACTTGTATTACTTGTAATTCGAAAACTACGACACAGCAGGATTCTATATTAAAGGATCGAGCATCGATACCGACTGTTGCGACGATATTTCTTCTGAAAAATTGTCCACTAGCCGATTGCCAGGTCTCTTCCGGTCCCAACTATGTGAGATACTCGTCCTTCCACTCGGACAACGTTTACCTCGGATCATCGATGGAGAGGAAAGACATTCTGAAAGGAATACTTACGAAAACTTGGAGCAAAACTTAAGAAAAAGCATACGACAAGTTGAGAATGACAGGTTCGAATGGAATTAGGATGAAAGTAGAGTTGCCGATGAAAATATGACAAGATATACGGGAATATCCACGATAGAGCGACAGTTGGTTCAGCCGAGGAACGTTATCTCATAATCGTGGCTCAAAGTCACAGCACGAAGCAGAATCTGAAATGCATTCGGCTGCGCGACCGGATGAGCCTAGATTTTCGTGCTGTCGAGAGTGGCTGCATTTTCTGCGCCGGTGGCGGTCACGAGGGCGCGAACTAGTTCGTGAATCATGCCTAGAATGCTTTACATAAATTGCTCGGGACCGACGTCACGTTCTCGGACCCTAAGCATGAGACGACTACCGCGTAGGACAGAGAAAGAGAGAGGAGAAAGAACGTTCGTTGGCCACGGCAGAAGTGACTCAGACCCCTGTACGCATGCGGGACACGGTTCGGAACAGAGTCGGAAACTCCGGAAAGGTGAAAGTATGCGCGACTCATCCGCGAGTCGAGCCAACTCGTCCTCGGATATCCTATTGCGCGAAAGGATCTTGCGTAAAGCGCGCCAATCATTCGGATTACTGCGTCGAAATGGAACGATCGAATCATCGTTTCGATGAGAAACTTTGCCTCCGACTGTGACGTCTTCTTGCGCGATTCCGTGAATTTTTTATGACGAGGCTGATTATCGTGTTTCGACAACCTACTTTACACGTCGAGATAGTAAAATACCGATACTCGTGGAAGAAAGATAGACGGAAGGATGGTATTCGTTGAAATGACGTTTTACGAAAAAGAATCAATCCTTTTATTAACGCTCAATCCGTATAACATGTATATACGACACGCACACGTACTTAATAATTAGCCTTATGTTTTATATTTGATACTTTCGATCGCAGCGCACGTATTCGTATCTTTTTCCTCTTTTTCCTTTGTCGTTTCTTAAGTATCGTTCGGCCGTACGTCGGTTAGTTGCGTCCGATCGCTATTTATTCGATATCTTCATGGCGCAAGAAAGAATTCTATTCTTTCATCGTCGATGTCTCGTGGGTTCAGTGACTGACGCTTCGAGTGCTCCTATCATCCGCGATGCTCAATGCTGGAGACTTCTGAAATAAAAAGACACGCAGCACCGCTTTCAGATCGGCCCTCGAATATTTTTCTTTTCTTTTTTCAACGACCGGAAAAATTCTTTAGATCTTATCGGATACGTACGACCCTCTCGATTATGTCTTCCGCGGCGTTTACTTTGGCAGGTCTAGCTGGAATTCCTCGTTTCGGTTCTCGCTCCATCTTATGAATCATCTTATAGACGCTCGAGTTCATTAAGTGATCGTAGTTCGGTAGATTCGTTTTCTCGTACTTTTTGAAGTTCACTCTGCGTTCATAAATCACAAAGATTACTAATAGTTCCACCAAGATAATTAATCACGTAACCTGCATCGTCGTTCTTCTTGCTGTAACTCTCGGTGAAACGAAACCACATACTTTCAGACGTACGCGTGTAAATGCACGAAGCAACCGCATTGCGTTATTAAATCATTATCGTAGGAATGCAAATTCACATGAAATTGATAAAAAGTTAAGCTTACCCTAGAGCTCTGCCTCGAATCACTTCCGCCTGGGAAGATAAAACCTCGGCAATCATTTCGTCGTTGAAGAAATCATTCGGACACCTCCATCTGCGGCCGCGCGTAAGTTCGACCTGCTTAGCCTGGGGCCAGAGATCTTGCGAACGTTTTCTCCCTCGTTGCTTTACTCTCTGCTGCAAACGTATGAAAAACATCATTCCACGATCCATAGCTATTTAAATTAATCGTTTCTTCACGATCCAGGAATGCTTTTGACACGGGGTTACGAAGGAATCCGCGTGCTTCCCGTTCAGACGTTCAATGGAATGTACATGGCACAGATAACTTCATCTTCACGAGGTATAAGGATACAATTAGGGAAACAAATTAGTGTTTCTCACGTTAAGTTATTAAATTTTTAGGTTCTTTTTTCTTTTCTTTTTCTTTTTTCTAGGGTAACTCAAAAAAGAGAGATGCATTCTTTGATATTTGTCGAAGAACGACGAAATTCTCCAATACATCGATGCGATTAAGATAAAGTACAGGATGCTGGAATATGCTAGATGACACAGTGTAAGAACAACAGTTACTGCACATTCAATTTACATTCCGTATCATTCTCTGGAATACCTGCAACTCCTGAATAACTTGATCTTTTGCCGATAGATTCGGATCTGGTTCGAAACTGCCTATAATACACATCGCCGTGTTTCCGTTATCTTTCTTTCACGATAATAGTTTGTAAAGATCGTTTTATCGATCGATGCGACGACGAGTTTATCAAATATTTACCATGAGAAGAAGGTGCAGGGCTCGGCGATTTCAAAACCTTCGTCTCGTACGAAACGACAAATTTCTTCACTCTGCTTCCTTCTTCGCTCTTTACGGACAGAGTTCCTTCCAGTTCCTGCGTCTCGGTCTCTTCGTCGTCCTCCTCGCTGGCTCGAACGATTTGCACGTGTTCATCGGAATAGGCCGAGTACGAAATATCTTCGGTGTACTCGGTCACATCGTGTTCCTCCGTTTCCTCCAGTTCCTCGTGTTCCTCGTGCCGTTCTTCCGATTCTTTCACCTCCTCCGCTTCTTCTTGCGCTTCTGAAAAATCAAATAAACGAGCCCATCGTTTCATCGTGCAACTCTGGAACGATAACTATGCCGAAAGAGTTTCGAGTTATGCGAGGAAGGAGCGCGAATGGCTGGCAAATCGAATCGAAGGCAGTCTGGTTGGTTTCGCAACGAAACATCGGTTAGGCCGGACGTAGTTGACGCTTGGCAGCGCTTCAAAAGTCGCGAACGCGTAAAATTTGAAAATATGCGTGTGCGTAGGCTGGCACGAGATACCGATCGAGGCTTATTCGCTCGAAAATGTAATCTTAGAGAGCGAGCATACCTCGTCGCCCCTCGTTGTTGTCAGTGGCGCCGTTTTGTACACCGCTCAGCTCCATGATCTTCTGCAGTTGCTCCGACACGATTCTCAGGTGACTCTCGATCTCGCTCGGTAGCTGCTTCAACGCCAATAACTGTCGTTGCACGTTCTCCAGCTGTTTCTCCAGGTTAATCTCCGTACTGACAAGTTCCTTGATCTTCTCTTTATCGACCTTCGCTGCCACGTTCGCCATCTCTTTCTCGATCTCGCTCAGAATAGATCCCTGTGTCGTTCGCTCCTGCTGCGTTTCCTCCTCGTGAACGCTCGCGATCTCGGCGTCCCCCTCGTTGCACGGTATCGTTTCTTCCGGTTGCTGCTCGTTTTCGCTTTCCTCCGGCTTCGATTCGGCTTTCGATTCGGCTTTCGATTCGGGACGCGACTCGAGCTCGCGTTCTTGATCCGATCTACAGCCGCTTGGCTCTGGAGTGGCCGATGGTGTCGCCTGAATTCAGACAACAAACTATGTACAGAGTATACAGGGCTCGTGGATGGTGAACGGTGAACGTTCGTCCGGTCTGTCGTGCAAAGACACGGGATCGAAGTGCATACGGAACGCTTTTGCCACCTGCGTCGCGTTGTCACGCTAATTTACCTGTTATCGCTTAACAAGCGAATCGGTTTTTTCAATCGCGTCGTTCAATCTCGAGTTACGTATGCACCTCCGATCCATTCGTCATCGTTTCTGGAAAACAGAATAGGATTTTTGGGAGAATCGTGATCCCGGGCGAAACGCAGCGTCCTAATTGCTCCATTTTGATATTAAGGGAATTATTATCGAGAATTTTAGCATTGGGTGCATCCAGATATACGCATTTTATTTCGAATGTACTTTTCTCTCGACAATCCATCGTGAGTACATTGACATTGAGGTAATTATACGTAGATATTACATGCATCGATCTGCGCGTGCATGATAACGCGAGATTTCTGTACACTCGTTAGACTAGATATCAATGGATCGACGTGCGAGCGCGATCACTGAACTTCTTTAAGTACATACTACGTTACATATACTTGCAGGACCGTGCATTTTATCTTGCATTACCTTAAACATACGCCACGTCTCTTTCGTCAGCTGGTTAAATAAAACATGTAACGTATAACAGACAAAGTACTTTCACAATTTTTTCCACAAAAGACAAGTTTAATTTATGTGTATTTTTTTTTTTTTTTTTTTTAGTTGATGGATAAATTTTCTTTGTCCGGCTGCTGCACGGCCCTGGAAACAAGTATAATTGGCTATCTCTAGTTACGAGAGAAAGGTTACGGTTACATTGGACAGAAGATACAACACACACTTTTACGAACGACGAACACTTTTTCATTTTTTTATACGTTTACAGATGGTCCATGATGATCTAGCGTCTGTTAGGGATGTCCTAGAACAAGTGATGTCGTTTTAAATCTAAACATAATCGTAATCATTAATAGTACCGTCTCGAATCTAGTACCTTATCTAAATAGACGTTGATTAGACTGTTTACTCGATACGAATATTACTTGTACATGTACAGCAAAATGATCGAGGTACAAGGGACAAACGCATATGCCACTAATCTAGTGAAATCCACGTCTATACGATTCGTTAGACCCTCGTAAAGAATAGTCGGCACGAAAGATAGCCTACGACCGTCACGATCGTTATCCTGAATCATCTTTTTATCGTTAATCGTTCGATCGGCCGATTCTCTGGTCAACTTCGTAGGAAGCCAATTAAAGAGATAGCTTCCGAAAGTATCGGAGATGTTGGAAGAGCCGGCAGATATGCTACCTCTGGATGATCTTGAGAGTCGTCTACTGCCACGGTGAAAAACCTCGGCCGAGATAAAGTCTTTGGAGGAACGGATCAAATTGGAGAGGACGTCGTCTTCTTTCATGGACGACACAGGCGCGTCGGTTTGGCGCGAGTTCAAGGACGAGCAGCCTGGAATAACGACGGAAGAATCGGAAATACCTCGGACAACCTGGCAGCGAATGTAGTTTACGATTAAACCAAGAGCGTCCAAGTGGTTTTTAAGGATACGTTCGACGTAACGAGTTCGAGCGAAAAATTTCTTCCTCGACGAGACAACGGTCGAGCGTGCCGAGAAACGATCGCGAAGATCCTGCAAATCGAAGAGTACGTTTTCGAACAGATACGTCTCTAAATAACGACCTTTCGTTTTAATCGTCGTCGAGCTTCTCCTTCTGTCTTTCCTGCCAACATCCTTCAAACACGCTGCGTCTTTGACATAGTTAATCAAACGGACAAGATTGCGCGAAAGAATGCGCCGAATGTAATGACCTTTAAAATACAAACGTTTGTCAATTTGTGACTTGGGTTTTATAGAATTTCCGATGACCGTCGAATATCCTTGTTTGAAACATCTCAGAATATCGGAACGAAGGCGAACCGTGACAAAATTTCCGCTTCGAACAAGTATTTTCTCCGCGTAACGAGTTTTTCTCAACGAGATTCGTCTGTTTGATAACAGCCTATCGAATAATTTGCTGGAGGAAAAGCTATCGGTCTTCTCGAACAATCCGTCGATCATTCGCCTCATCCAATTATCCTCTCGTTTCAAGTATGTCTCGAGGTAACGACCTTTGATCCTGGATTTCGAAGATTTCTCGATGCTATAGCGACGTGGAAGTTGTTGAAGCTGCTCCATGCTGCGACCGCTCGATCGCACAGCGCCGCTTTCCTGGAACCGTCCCCTGAACGAAGGCTTTACTTTAATCGCTTTCTTAACGTCACCGTGGCTTTTCTTCCCGAACAAACACCTTCGGAAGTAATGCCCTCTCGTACAGAAGCTCTTCAACTTGCACTTGTTCGGCGCACGTCGTGCTAACGCTACCTTCTCTCTGCGTTTCGATAACTGTACCGGGGATGTAACATCCGATACCAAGTTCGTACAAGTTTCAGGTTCGATATCGAGAGAAGACTGACTCTGGCAAATCTCGATTGGAAGTTCGAGACACGGAGAGGACGACACCGTGGAACGCGCGACGATTGGTTCGAGCGTTTGTTGCGAGCATAAACTATCATCGAGCGGTATGGACAAAACGATCGACGAATCGTTTCCCTCGATTTTCGTCTCCATTTCAATATTTTCCATGTTTACCTCGGGAGTAGGTGGTTCCGGAGTACTTGCGTCCTCAGGTTTCAGCAGACCCTTCTCTAGCAGTCGGTCGGTCACGCTCCGCTTTTTCTGCTTCTTTATCACCACTTTGTACGACTCGACTTCTGTCTCTTCTTGTTCCTCCTGTTTCTTACGAGGCGTTGGTATCGGTCTTTGTGGTTTTTGCAGAAACACCGAGGTACGTCTCAACTGTTCGACCAAAGGTGGTTCGGCTGTGGCGATATTCTGAAGTTCTTCGATCACCTTCGATTGTTTCAGAGCGGTGACGCGGGGCTTGAGTTTCTTAAAGTTCACCCTGGAATGCGTACATTATTAGAAACCTGCCGATAACGTAATTCTTCGTTATCCGTTTTTAACTGTAAGAGAAGCAGGACAAGTAAAATAACCAAACGTATACCCCAAAACGCCTTTGTCGGTCAAAAGTTCTTCTTCTTCGAGGATCAATTGCGCAATCTCGTCGTCCGTAAGATTCTGATTCGGTACGATCTCGCTGTTGGCGTCCTTAGGCTTGTCCGGCAGTGGTTCCACTTCTGGCTTCACCTCCTCTTCGCCCGGCTTTACTTCGCACGTTATTTCCTCGTGCCGCTCGATCACAGTTTCCTCTTTCAGTATTTTCTCTGGGAAAACAGGTGGCAAATCTGCGAGCTAACGAACGTGTTTATGAAGGCCGATCGAACAGGCAGAAAATTTGAACTTTCAATCGAATAAAATATTCAAGCAACATCGAATTTATGGACATTGTTTTAAGATACGTACCGGAATCTTATAGGGTACAATGTTCTCTTCGGACAACGCCTCCACAGCCTTCAGCGAATCTTCTTCTCTGTGTAACACAGTCGCGCCTGATTAATAGTGTTTCGAATTGAAATGTTTCGATCGATCTGTCACGCGTGGTCTGTACACTGTTCCGCGAACAGCGATCTTCTAGGTGAGTGGAATTAGAACGGGGAACGAATTTAACTGCTTTTTGAAGCTTAATGCGAGCCGGTTCACGCGCGAAAGGGTAATGAGGGATCGTGGAACAAATGTGCGCGGTGTAAATGCCAGCAATAAAATCGCCAACCAATGATAAACAGATTTCATTCTGGGTCACCTATTTATAAGTGTTGCAATTCTCGTTACCACACGTTGCCCGTACGCTGGGATATTCTTGCTGCGACGCGTTATAATAATGCGTACGAAATATACAGGGACATCGATATGTTTTTCCCATCTTTTTCAATCTTTTTCCTTTTTCGTTAAAATATTACCGATAATTCATCTGATAAATTGCCGTGCAATGTAAATTTCAGTAGCGTTCATCGAAGGATGTTCGTCATGAATCATGAGGTACTCGAAATAAAGTTGCAGTTAAAAGTAGTTCAAGTTAAGCTTGCCCTCCACGCGGGTCAATTCAGTGTAACGATACAGCGTGTCGTTGACATTGATATCGAATTGTTTTCATGGCTAGCTCGTAGATCTACTTTCGGTAGAAATCGAACTACTCTCTTCGAGGAGTCGATAGGATTCTCTTCTGTGTACCCCTTTTAGGTAAGTACTTACCTCTGTACACCCAGAACAAAATTATTCCCTGCTCGCATTAGTTCTTCGTGTGCCTGACCGTGGGTCAAGCTACTGATGGGTTGGTCGTTTAATCTCACTACCACATCGCCGACTTTTAAACCCATACATTCTGCCAGGCTTCCCTCAGTCACCTAAGAAATATTTCTAAATCGATTTCCATTTTTATTCAATCTATGTTTTGCTAAAAATATGTAAAGATCGAAACTCGTTAGAATCGTACGATTCGAGAATAATTATCAATGCGTTTCAATATGCAGTATGTATATACATATATTTACAGTTACGGTTGCACTTTCACTTGAAATACCGCAGAGTCGGTAATGCAGGAATTTCTACCAATTCTACCTTAGAATTATTCTACCTTACCGATGTTTCTAAAACATCGGTATCGTCATATACTCCTGCAAGTATGCAACCTATTATACTGTCGTGCATTCGGTTATACGAACGTTTATTGCGCAGTAATCTAGGTAAAATACACGTGTATCAGTTTCTTATTAATTATTCATCGACTATTTAAACTAAAAACTGTAACTTATCTATATGTCTGAATACATTCGTATCGGTACATTTAAATAATAAAAAGATAATGTCTGATATATAATATAGAGTACGTACTCTGATCACAGTCAGCGGTTGTGGGAAATCGCTTCCACCCGCTAATCGAAATCCCCATGGTGTGTTGTCAAATTTTGTGAATTTTATGCTGATAGCCATGTCGTTCTACATCTGAAATTCACGTTTTCACAATAGCGTTAAACCGAAACAGTTTGCGGCATTTGAACTAGTACGTCATTAACTTCGGAGAAATTAGTCTCCAAACCGATTTCCGTGCCTATTTAATCGATTATAATGCAAACAAGTGAAAGTTCGTTATTACACGAGAGTGAATTTTGTAGAGTTGTTTCACGGACCGTGCTAGGTGTCCGAGTTGCCTAAAATTATGCGCATTCAAATTTCGAAAAATCTGCAGAGAGCTTCCCATTACGAACAGTAAGTTTGAGAAAGAATAATTTACGTGAATTAATAAGAATTTTGACATTGACATTCTCAAAAGTACCAATTAAGGAAAACGATACCACATTGAATAAGACATACAATGATTTATATGGACCAACGGTGGAAAGAATTCGCATTCGAAAGTTTTCCTAAATTTCATTCTCGTTACGTAACGCTGATATAAAAAAGTGACAGGAAACAAACGATTAATATTTTTAAGACTCGTGGTAATTGAATTTCCGATCGATTTACGAGTATCGACGACGATTCGAATTAAATCTACTTTCCCAAATTTGCTTTTCGGCGATTAAAAAATAAGAAAAAATAAAAAGGAAAGCGTTTGGAACGCGGCGGCAACCGAGAGGAATTCGTAGTATGTACACGGAAGTGTCCGCGCACCGGCCGAAACGAATATAGTTTAGTTAGTGCGCGAATTTACAGAATGATTCATGGTTACTTGCCAGTAAGTTGCGCGAGTAATCGCCGAAGAATCGTTGTATCACGATGCACGCTAAATACACACCGAGGAAAATTACTATATCACTGGATTCATGGATCGGAAGCGCGCGGCCAACAACCGGACCGGTCGATACGGCGGAAGAACCGATCGAACGAACCCGGCCAACTGTTCAACACGCACAAAACGGTGTCACGATAATGTTTGCCAGAAGGCGATCGTAGCTACCGACTTCAACTCCACAAATACACGGCCTCTTCTCTCCTCAACCTCCCGTCCCCTGTTCCCCTTGTTATCCAATCGTAAAACAGTAGGAAGCAGGCTCGATCTATTTACTGATCGATTTATTTAGATTCGGGGCCTCGATTTCTTCCTTGTCCTACGGACTCTTTCGCTCTCGCTGTTACTCTTTCGTAAAGTAACGATATCTATCCTTCTCTGTGACAAAGAGACCGAACAACCTTTTTTCATAATTTCGCGCCGAGATCAGAAGAACCGCGAATCGATTTAAAAATCGCGATGCACTCCTGCCATCTATCAACGTATTGGAAATGTCTGAATTCAGTTCTTTGCATTAAACGCGCGAAACTCATTGGTGCAAATTTTAAATATAAGAATTAAGAGACAAATTAATCGTTACGTTACTTACAAAATTTTTATATTTTACGACAGTAATGTAATTTATATTTATATGTTATGTGATACGTTATATGCGTATCTGCATCAAATACTTGCGACTTAAAGTAAGTATGTACAAGCTATATACATATTTAATATATGAGTACTATAATTATGTAAACGCTTAATTTTACTAACAAATTGAAGTAAAAAGAGATATGGAATATGAAAAATATTATAATGTAGATTTTATTCTAATCGACGTAAGCTCACTGTAATCGTTCAAAGCCTGTCTTTCGATTAAAAATAAAATCATTCATGATGACATGGCGGGCATTAATCTAAGGCAAACTTTAGAAACGAAAATGTAATTAAACTTTGATCTTTTATATATAATTTATTCCATTTATCAATATACCTACATTTTTTGTACATAAATGATCTTCATTAAATATGATATGATATTTTAAAAATATATAAAAAGCAACGTATAATCTGTATTACGGTTATAATGTATAATTTATTCTCTTCTTCTTTTATCATTCATATACTAACGATCAATTGATACGATTACATCACAAAAAACGATTATTCGATCATTGTAATCATTGCTTAAGTTGATAAAAGTATAATACACACTCTCATAATAAATAGCGAATATATGACGTTTGCGCTGACAGATGTCAGTAGTTTGCAAATTTGTCATGCCTATATGTAAGTACCACAACATGAAAGTAGTATGTATATACGTTAAAACATAATAATGCTGTATCATAGAAGTAAAAATTTAGTTAAATATTAAAATGTACATAATTTAAAGTGTTCAGAAATTTACATGAAACGATATATCAAGTAAGTATTACCAGCATTACACTTACAAGTTTTAAGAAAAGCTAGGTATGTAATTTATAGCTTCATTTAACATTTTATGCTTTTAAGTAGGTGCCTATTATAACATATTTATAAATTACTATCTTTTAATAATTATGATATGCCAATATCTAAAAATTTCTGTCATTCACAAATAAAGAAATTAATGAATATTATTATTGGCTATAAGCATACATGTGATATTTAAAGTATTTATTTAATGGTGTAGTTAATAAGAGTCAACAAAAGTAGCTACAAGAATACTTCCAGCCTGTAATTGACTGCAGTATCTATGGAAAATGGTAGATATAAAAAATAATATAAATAAATCATACGACTCTAATCATGAATCAAGAACCAGAATTAACAGTTCTGATACTGTGCCATCAACACCTTCTTCGTCATCTGATTATATGACAGGAGAAGCAGATGATAGTTCAGATAGTAAAGCTGCTATACCTTTTAGTTTAAAATCAGTGGAAACTGTACTTTCATTATCTAAGGTATGAAATAATTTATATAAATATAATATAACAGATATTGTAATAATTCTTTGTTTTATTTAATTATATTTCACTTCCAGGCTACTTCTGAAGAATATCTTAAAGATATGATAGAAAAGTGTAAGCAAATGGTCTTAGAAAGTGCAGAATGTTCTGATGAACGAAAATGGCTTGTTAGACGATTAATTGAATTACGCTTAAGAGTACAAGAATTAAGAGAGACATCAGAAGAAAATTTGCTTGAAACAGAAGTCATTTTAGGACATCATTTAGTACCACAAAAATATTATATAACTACTTCTGGGCCTGTATATTGTGATCATTGCAGTGGAGCTATTTGGACCATGCTTCAATCATGGTATATGTGTAGTGGTAAGACTCGTTAAAATATAATTTATTATCTTTAAATGTGTGTTTCCATGATGTTTAATTTTTACTATATTGTTATAGATTGCAAATTTTGTTGCCATTGGAAATGTCTAAATAATATATGTAGAGTGTGTGTTCATGTAGTTGCTAGTGAAGCTGGTGGTTATACTTACACAAAAGATATTTGTCCTGAACAGGGTTTATCAAGTCAGAAATACAGATGTGCCGAATGCAAAGTTCGAATAACATTTAGTAAGTATATTCATTAATAAACACATTATAAGATGTATATTATTAGATTAAAATAAACTCACTTTAGAAAAGAATAACTTTCTATGTACAAGAGATATTCTACATTGTTGTGATGTAGATAAATCATATTTTTATTACAAGCTTTCTCAAAAGGACTATCTTTATCTTGTTTTGGCAGTCCATTTAAAAATACAGGTAACATACATAAGGGAAATTTTTGGAAATATGGGTTACAAATGAAAACATTTTTTTTATGTATTAATATTTCTTTTAAAATACGTTATTTGTAAATATAGAATCAGCATGGATTGAACCCCGTCTTTGTGACTATAGTGGATTGTATTATTGTCAAAGATGTCATTGGAATACTGCAATGGTAATTCCTGCAAGAGTGATTAGAAATTGGGACATGGAACCAAGATTTGTTTCCCGTGCCGCTGCACAGCTTTTAACACTTTTAGAAGAACGTTCTGTTCTGTTACTTGAAGAATTAAATCCAAAATTATTTACTTTAGTTCCAGATCTCTCTGTAGTGAAGGTAAATTAAATGATTATGACTTTTCATCAGAAAAGCAGAGTTTTATTAATTAAAAATAAATAATAAACAGAGAATGCGGGAGGAAATGCAGATGATGAAGCGTTACTTAGTTTTGTGTCCAGAAGCTAATAAACAAGGATTACCATGGAAAATTGGAATACGCACTCATATGATAGAAAACTCGGGAAATTATTCGATTAAAGATCTCGTTGATCTTAATAATGGAGTACTCTTAGAAGAAATTCGTACTGTGTATGACACTATGCATACTCACATCACAGAACAGTGTGAATTATGCAAAGCGAGGTAAACTTCAATGATCGAAGATACTCTGTCTAAGTTATTTTATAACTAAGCCGCTAAATGTTAATGTACAGAGGTCATTTATGCGAATTGTGTGGTAATGATGAAATTATATACCCATGGAATGCAAGTTCTATCACTTGTCGTCAGTGCTCGGCTGTTCATCATCGTGCATGTTGGTCGAAACAAAATCACTGTTGTTCACGATGCACAAGGCTTCAAAAGCGACGTGCTTTGCAAGATAAACAAACTCTAGACACAGATGATATTACAGAAAATGGATTGAATGCGAATGAATCGCTAAGTGATACAACATAAACGCTAAATATAGTCGTGCTTATTGTGATTTGTGTATATATATATAATGTTTTGTGCAATTCTTTTATAAAATAAAACTGATTTTTAAAAATTCGTATCTATATATTCTATAATATATATGATATCTCAGCATCTATTTTAAATAATAGAAGATAGATATTTTTAAGTAAATCTGCTGTTTTCTCATAAGTGGATTATACTAATAAATACTAGTAAATTATTTTATACATTATTGTTGATACAGCATTTGATAAAAAATCTGTCGTCTAAAAAAATGATAGGTAATCTTGAAGTTACTCTTTGCTAAATTAATTTTTAACAGCAACATTTCTTTCTGTACTTTTTTAATCAAAATCCAATTGCTGATGCGTTACTATCTCTGTAAAATTCAATACAATTGAGGAGAACTTGAACTACTACCGTTTACGTAGTAAGAACGTCACATAAAATGATAGAAAGATAATTGTTACATCACGTATTTTCTAATCGTGTTCTATGAGTAGAAATATCATGATTTTTACAATCTATACATTTTTATTATGTACCACAATCACTTTGGCCCTTGATTCTGATTCTAATTCAATAACATTAAAAGAAACATATATTACTTTAATGGAAAAGTCAATTCAAATACTAATAAACTCTGAACAAGCGATCCATAAGAAAATTGTGAATATTAAAAATTATTTAAAGGCACTGGCATCTGATATGCTCCCCAAGTATGAAAATACACAGAAAAAGTCAACAATTGGTGATGTTTTTAACTCATTTAAATTCAAAATTAAGGCAATATTTCCAGGTATATAATATTATTTAATATTTTTTTAATATAAATAAGTTGATAATGTAAATTTTAGGAACATACTGGTGTGGTGATGGTAATGTATCTCCAAATGGAGAAGATCTTGGATTTTTTGATAATACAGATGCTTGTTGTAAAACTCATGATCTTTGTTTGGAGAATATTTCAGCAGGAGAAAAACGAGAAGGACTTTTAAACAATGGTATATTCACAAGGTAATTAATAATTTACATTAGATTAATTGAAAGGGACTAAAAAACATATTCTATGTACAGATCATCATGTGAATGTGATAGAGCATTTTATCAATGTCTTAAAGAAGCTCATAACATTTTTGCTACTAATATTGGAAGAACCTATTTTAATGTTTTAAGACCCCAATGCTTTCAGGCAGATTATCCTATTGTAGACTGTAAAAAATACACAAGGTAATATATCTCATAGTTCCTTCAATTGTTTGTACAAAATATTTTTAATATGATTTGTTATCATTAAATTTTAGACATCGATTGATGAATAACAAATGTGATGAATATAATTACAACTTCTCACTGCCACAAATAATGCAATGGTTTGATAATCCAGATTTTTAATAATCTTTAGTGAATTGAATAATATAGTGTAAATAATTTGTAGCAAGCTGTTACTATATTAAGTTAATTTTTGTACTAGATAAAAATATTAAAAACCAGAATATACTTGTTGTTACCACTGAAACAAATATTAGCGCTTATTGAAGTGCTTGTTATAGTTAAAAATGTTCAAATTCAAGTGTTCCTTTCAGTGGTATTCCTCTTTTAATAACATGAGGTATTGTTTTAGGTACCATACTGAAAAATAAATTAAACAATTATATGCTTTTCATAACTAAAATTCTATCTTAATAAATAACTAACTTACGTAATACAATCAATAATAGGACACACTGAAAGACAAAGTGTACAGCCTGTACAATCATCTGTTACTAATGGAATGTGAGTTTTAGAATCAAATTTGATTGCTTGATAACCAGAATCAGCACAAGCCATATAACACTTTCCACAGTTTATGCACATATCCTAACGCATAGAATTGTTTACCCTTAATATATAATGATAAAAATGAATAAAACTTGAAA
Organism: Bombus terrestris; assembly: GCF_910591885.1. Lineage (NCBI taxonomy): Eukaryota > Metazoa > Arthropoda > Insecta > Hymenoptera > Apidae > Bombus > Bombus terrestris. Next base: position 2,834,825 of record NC_063278.1, on the reverse strand, counting down.
TAATTAAAAAACGATTAAAACCTACGTCATCTATTAACGCTACCACTTGTTCTTTGTTATTCAAGTCCTTGTAGGTACCGATATGACTTAAAGCTTTACCAATAACATTTTTTATAGTTGGTACAGGCGCAATAGGTTTTGGAGCAGGTCTCGTTATTTCGACAGATTTATCGAGTGGATTCGAGTTAAGTTTAATCTCAGCTATTTTCTGTTCTCTAAGTCTTTGATATTCTCCAAAATATGGTATATTCTGAAACACAAAGCAATTATAATATATTATAGCATATTTTTATTTAGTACATATTTATTTTATTCAGTCAGTTAGCCAAAAGTTACACTTACTTTGCCAAGAGCATGTTGTAATACAACTGGTTTCCCTTTTTGATGTTTAAACGTCGGTGGGCTTTGTCCATCCCAATCTTTTACTTGTTCTAAACTTTTCAAGTACAGCAAGGCTTTTAAACCGGTCACGTAATCATCAATTAGAGTAAAATCTTGATTCTGTACAGCGCTGCAAACCTATTTAAAAATAAACCAATGTAATTGATATGTAGAAAATTCATAAAATGATAACATGGCTAACTGATTCACCTGCAAAATAGATGCTCCACAATGTAAAAACTGAAGAGCAACATCCGCTGAATCAATTCCGCCGATACCAAGTATGGGAAATCCAGGAAGATTTTGCGAAATGGAAGAAACTGCCCTTAGAGCTAGCGGTCTAGTTGCATTCCCTGACATACCTCCATAAGTTGTAGCCTTCTTAATGCCAACAGCTGGCCATGGCGTTGCATCCGCGTGCAAGCCCATTAAACTTTTAACCGTATTTATGGCAGATACTCCATCAGCATGACCTATCACAAAAGATCACAAAAGATTTCTTTGAACATTTATCATTAAAATATTTTAATTATTTATATGCGAAAAAGTACCTTCGTGAGCTGCCTTAGCTATCGAAACGATGTCGGTAATGTTTGGTGTTAATTTCACGAAGAATGGTATCTTTATAGCTTCCCGAACCCATCTTGAAATATTTCTTACCAATTCTGGATCCTAATATGTGAAAGTTTGTATAACGGTTGATAATAAAATGATAATAAATTATTTAAATTATGTACTTGACCACAGGCTAAGCCCATTCCAGATTCTCCCATTCCATGGGGGCAAGATAAATTTAATTCTAGAGCATCAGCACCGGCTGATTCAGCTTTCTGAGCAAGTTCCGTCCAATCTGCTCTATTGTATGTACACATAATACTGGCAATAATAATCTAAAAATAAATTTGAATCTTTATCAGCAAGAGTAATGTAAAAATCTTATAAAAACTTATACGATTGTATGTCTCTGTAAACCTTAGATGGAAAATCTTTTTTCAGCTCTGTAATGCTATTACACCAGTAAGCTTCTGACTTTTCAGATATCAATTCAATATTCAAGAAGCTACTTTGTTCCGGACCGTAATGGTAGCGTGAAGTTGTACCTTTAATTATTCGTGGAGACACATTTGTGACAAGATCCTAAAACATTGCTTCCTTAAAATAATTTTCCCAAAAAATATTTAACAATGATTTAATTACTTTATCCAATGAAAAGGTTTTCGTAACAACGAAACTCCATCCAGCCTCGAAAGCTCGTCTAATCATGGTACTACAGGTGGTCGGTGGTGCGGAAGCAAGGCCAAAAGGATTTTCAAATTTTAAACCGCACATTTCGACGGATATATCAACGTCATCGATTGGAGTGTGAAACTTAGGTAATTGAGGGACTTCGGATACCTCCGAATTATAGCAATTCTATCGGGCAGCAAATAAAACATCGTTTAAACTACTTAAATATATGATTCTAACAGATAATTATTTCGTCGATCTTTTAAACTATTACCTGAATATATTTGTGAATATACCATGCAGCTATTTTTCCGTCATTTACAGATTCGACGGTAGTATGAGCAACACCAGCAAGATCTCCACCACAGAAGACTCCGGGTACAGAAGTACTCATGGTTTCCGTGTCTACTTCCGGTAAGTTCCATTTATTCATTTTAATGGGTACCATGGCTCGCGTTACTTAAAGGTACAATTCTTTAAAAATATTTCTTCTTTAAAAAAAGGAAACGTTAATGCAACTTAAATTATTACCACTCGAATCTTGCAATCCTGATCCAAAAGCAGATATAATAAAATTTGCTTTTAATCTGCAAATTTGTTCCTCATCTTCTATCCATTCATCATTCTCGTCTTGCTCGGTTCGACAGAACTCTATTGCAACTATTTTTCCATTTCGAGTAATTACTCGTTTTGGTGATTGAAAAGGAACGAACTCGCATTTTTCTTCTCTTGCTAAATCGAACTAATCACATCGAAAAACTTAAATTATAAAATAATACAAGAAGAAAGCTATATCGTATTTTGTATGGTAATAATTACTTCTTCTGGGACGGCTCGAATGTTAGTGAATCCTTTTCTAAAAACCACGAAAACTTTCTTTGCACCACATCTTAGCGCAGAAGTAGCACAATCGAAAGCTGTATCTCCAGCGCCGAGAACAACAACATTCCCACGAAGAGAAGGTAGTCCGTTGCTTTTACATGCGCACATTCCCGGTTTACTACCCTTCGCTACTTTTGGTAAAAAACTCTTCGATGTAAAAAACCCCATCTCTTCTGTAAGATTTGAGAAAATTGGAATTGTCTTTGCTTCCGGAAGACCAATTCCTAAAAAGATTGCTTTATATCCGGAACTTTGAAGACCCTACAAAGTTTTAAAAATTTAGTTGAAGCTGGTTGTACTTTTTACCAATTATGATCATAGTATTACACGTAAATACCTGTATCGTTAAATCATTCTCGGATAACGCTTTGCCCAGTTCAATCTTAACACCTAGATCTTTGATAAGATCTATCTCAAAATTAACGACATCATATGGTAATCGATATTGCGGAATCTCTGATGAGCTTAAGCCACCGATGTAATTTTCTTTCTCGAATATTGTAATATCATCATAGCCCAAACGTGCAAGAAATGATGCACAGGATAAAGAAGCTGGTCCACAGCCAAACAAAGCGATTTTAGTATCGGAATGTGGAACGGTTTGTCCGGGAATTCTAGTTTGAGGTATGTTCATTTGTTTGAAGATCTAAGGAACAATGATTAGCGAGTCATGACGTATTTAATGCACAAAACATCGGTTAAAATTGTTTGGCTCCTTACATCTGTCGCAAATTGTTGAAGACCACCGATATTTATGGGTCCTTCCTCAGATGCATGCAAATTACATCCACCCACGCATAAATCACTTGTCGGACAAACCATACCGCAAGTAAGTCCGAGAGGATTATCAGACAGAATTGCTTTTGCTGCACCATAATAGTTCTTGTTTGAAATTGAAGTTATAAAAGATTTAATATCCAGTTGCGTTGGACATGACTTTTGGCAGGGAGCGTCTGTACATTTTAAACAGCGCGCGGCTTCTTTTAATGCACTACGTTCGCTTAATGTGGTGTGCTTTATGTCATCGAAATTTTTTGTTAGAGGTGGACATTTCTGTAAAATAATAAAATAATAGAATAATAAAATATAAAGTATATGAAAGTATATAAAATAATGAAATAATAACAATCTAGAAAAAAATAATCTAACTTAAGAGTATCTATCTTGATCAGATAAGATTTAGTCCGTAATTTTTAATCAGTAATATATCTTACAATACAGTTTTCGTTAATATTTCTCTTCCACATTTTCTTATTTTCAACAGTATGCGCCGAAGGAACAAAATTTGCAAATGGTTTTATTTTCGGATTTAAGCTTAAAAGATTCTGGAAAAGAATGTTTCGAATTAGATTAAGAATGTTCCTAACAGATCTTCGATGCCACGATATATTAATTACTCACTTCGATATCAGGCACATCTTTGCTAAGTAACGTGATAGATGCCATTTTTTCGCAACGATATTAAAATTTCACACTATTATTGAGTAATCACAAGCGTAAATATTATATTCGTAAATGTCATCAATCGTTATAACAACTGGAGCAACTTACTCCGAGTTACCGTGAACACTGACTAAGTGGTTTACTTAAAATGTATTTGGAATTTGAAAACTCTATATACCATTTGTGTTTAAAACATACTAGTGAGTCATAGAAACTCATTATCTTTGGTTCGAAAGTATAGATAAACTTGAACGGAGCATTTCATATACAATTACATACATACATATATAATAGTCTCTGGTATTTTTTATGTTTCTCCTATAATGCTTATTTTAGATGTACTCTTTTATATAACTCTGTATCAAGTAAAACAGCTTTATCTGCATTACCGACTTCTTCAGATTTATAGTACCCGAGAAGAGAGAATCACTTTAACTTCAATAGGGAAGACTGTAAAGAAGATAAGAACAGTAGGGAATGCTGTACTTTGATTACAGAATACGTTGAATCGATAAACGATGAATATTAAAAGTGATATACTCTCTATAATCGAACATGATTATAGCCCAAAGAAACTATCCCTTTTGAATGTCGTTTAATTAAATACAAATAGTAGGAAGCGCTGTCTTCCTCGATATAATTACGATTCGTCATGAAGTAGCCCTGTAATCTTGTAAACTCTTTAATTAAATGTTAGAATTCTACGATGTAAATGTTACGAACCCACGAGGCAAATGGTAAACTGATACAAAGTTAGTATTCCCAATATAAAGGTAAATTCAATCTACGAAATTGCAACATAAGTGATTTGTTTGAGAAAATGGATATTTTTGGGGAGAAACAAACCAAGTTCAAAAAGATACACCCTAATAAACACTTGCAAAATAGTTTATCGATCATTTACTATCTGGGATTCTGGCCGGAATGGGCCAAAAATAAATATTTGTATAATATATACACAACTTTTAATTTAACATTTTTGCTTGGAATTATTATAGTTAGCAATATCGTATACATAATTATAAATTGGGGAAATATAGAGGCAATGATGGCCAGTTTAAGTATTCTCATGACTTATTCTACGTACGGCACAAAGGTATAATTTAATGTGTAAGATATTTTTTGTATATCTTAACCGTTATGATACTCTCTCTCTCTCTCTCTTTCTCTCTCTCTCTCCCTCTCTCTCTCTCTCTCTCTCTCTCTATCTATCTATCTATCTATCTATCTATATATATATATGATAGATATAACATACACTTTTAGAAAAATAGAATAAATAAACATATTATTCTATTAGATACTTTTTACATTTGTAAATAGGTAATTTATATTATCTGTCGACGTAGACGTATCAAAGATCTTATAGATATAACAAACAGCGAAATGTTTAATCGAGATAACGATAAATACGAACATATTACGGCATATTATACTTGGCAAGCAATTTTTCATCAAATCACTTTTCAAACTTTTGGTTTCATTGCTGTAATTTCTTGGGGAAGTACTCCGATATTATATCAAATCAGTGGGACATCTAAACAATTACCAATGGTAGGATGGTATCCTTATAATGTAACATCTACTCCAGTTTTTGAATTTACTTCTTTGCATCAATTTATGGTCGTCTGTACAAGTTGCGTTAACAATATAGCAATAGATACTTTAGCAACAGGTTTTATAGTGACTGCTTGTTGCCAACTAACAATCTTAAATTATAATATTTCTTCGATACGTTGTATAATAGAAAAAAAATATACTTTATTAAATGATAATGTCAGTATTGAAAACTCTACTTTAAAAGTTTACAGTAAAATGTATGAGGATTTGAAACATTGCATTGAACATACTATTATGATATTTGAGTAAGTTTCTCAATTAAAGATATAAATTCCAACATCTATTCCTCAAATATATACGCACATTACTAAATATTTCCAGTTTCTCAAAACAAATCCAAGATGTATTTGGTACTTTAATATTTTTACAACTTCTAGTAGATTGTATTGTCATTTGTGCTATATTATTCAACTTATCACAGGTAAATCTTGCATATTAACTTTGTTCAGTTTACGCAGTCGTAAGTATGTACTGTGTATTTGTTACATTCACAGATGAAAGATTACGTTACATCTGAATTTCTTGGCACATTACTATATACGTGTTGCGTGATATACCAAATCTTCATATATTGCTGGCATGGAAATGAACTACATTTTCATGTATGTAATTGTGATAAAAAATTTAATAATAAAAATTTTAGTTAAAAATCACATTTACAGAGTATGAGAATATGTTCATCTGCCTATGCAAATAACTGGTGGGATAATAGCAAGGATTTTAAACATGCCTTACTTATTATAATGGCAAGAGCACAATGGCCTCTTATATTAATTGTTGGAAATGTTATGGAATTATCATTACAAAATTTCGTTCTAGTATGTATATATATCTATAATGATTTCATTTTTTTTATTCATTAATGTGATCTTTTAGATTCTACGTACGTCGTATTCTATTTTTACCGTTTTAAGAACTTCTACAGCTACCTAAATCTATTAATGATTATAAAAACTTACAATAGAAAAATATTTAAAATGTTTATTCAGACATTAGTAAACATGGCAGAATTTTAAATATGAAATTCTTCTAGCCATGCGATCAATATTAGTATAAAAATATAGATTCAACAATCTTTCAATAACTTTGTAATGTATATAAAATATAAAAAATAAATATATGCATAAACATACATTTTATAATATATATATATATGTCTCGATAATCGTGATCCGTATTTCATATCACCATTTATAACTATATAATGTGTAATATGATTATAATGCTTCTACCATCATAGCAATTCCTTGACCTCCACCAATGCAGGCAGAACCAATTCCTAATTTTCCACTTTTTCGTCTCCTGCAAAAGTGATTATGTATCATTCTCGTTAATTCATTCTATATATTCATTAATTTCTTATTTTTTAAATATTAACACACCTTAATTCATGTATTAAATGTGCAATAATTCTACTACCAGATGCAGCTAATGGATGTCCAAGAGCAATAGCTCCACCATCCACGTTTAATTTATTAATATCTAGATCTAACTCTCTAGCACATGCCAATGTTTGAGCTCCAAATGCTTCATTAATCTAGCAAAACATATAAATAATTACATGTTTGATTAAACATCTACATTTAAATAAGATTTTTATTAATATTTTTACCTCAACAAGTTCAACATCATTCAAATTTTTATCAGTAACTTTAAGAAGTTGTTTGATAGCCGGAGCTGGACCAATTCCCATAATACTGGGTTCTACACCTACAACACTGTATCCCATCAAGCGTGCTAATGGTGTAAGTTGCTCTGTCTTAACAGCTTCTTCGCTAGCTAAGATAATTGCTCCTGCACCATCGCAAACACCCTATGTGGGAAAGTTATATGTATGTCCAGAAAGTATAAAATATAATTCTAATGTATCTACAATTAACTTTAATAAGACACAAATTAACATACAGATGCAGATCCTGCTGTAACTAAACCATCTTTCTTAAAAACAGGAGGTAATTTGGCTAAACTTTGAGAAGTTGTTTGAGGTCGTGGATGTTCATCAGTACTGACGACAACATCTTGCTTTTTCACAGTGACTGTAACAGGTGCAAGTTCCTCCTTAAAACGACCAGCATCATTGGCTGAAATAATTGAAATTCGATTTCAGTATATTTATTCATTTATATTAATATTTTAAATAATTAATATTTAAAATAATAAGAGACATTTACCAGCTTTCCATAATTGTTGACTTCTTAAAGCAAATTCATCTACCTCTTGTCTGTTTAAGTTATATTGAGCTCCAAGCTTTTCTGCAGTTATACCCATAGGTAAATTGCAATAAGTATCAAGTAATCCAAGCCATAAAGCATCCTCAAACTCATATTTTTGCCCTAGAGTTGTACCAAACCGAACATTTCTTACAACAAAGGGAACTTGACTCATATTTTCTGTTCCTCCTGTTAGAACTATCTTAGATTGCCCTGTTAAAATATCCTGAAAATAATAATTAATTATCTTTTATGTTTGCACAATATTATTACAAGTAAATTTAATTCTACTTTTTTAATATATACATATACTATGTGATACATGAATCTATACCTGTGCACCATTAACAATTGACTGAAATCCAGAACCACATAATCTATTTACAGAAAATGCTGGTTTTTCTAAAGGTATACCAGACTTCAGTGCAACATGGCGTGCTAAAAATCCTCCATCAGCAGATGATAACTTGTAAATAATAATTATAAATCTTATAAGAGCATGGAACATTTAATAAAAACAATCAACTGGTACATGTAAATATTGATTAACTACATACAGCTAATACATGCCCAAAAACAACACTATCTATCTTATCAGGATTCAGCTTTGCAGATTGCAAAGCAGATTTGGCAGCGACAACTGATAGATCAGTTGCGCTTTTATTGGAAAATACACCACCCATTGTACCAAATGGGGTACGTTTTGCAGCTACAATAAAGATACCTATAGGGAAAAGAATGTTATTTGAATATATAATATATATTAATAATTATATTATTTATATTGTGTGTATAATATACATATATATATATATATATATATATATATATACACACACAATTGTTTGATAGTTTTAATTACTTAAAATGTAAATATAAATACATACAAACGCATTTTAGAATAATAAAAGTAGCAGTTATTTAGTCATATTTAACATTAAGTCCAAAGGTCGAAAAAGATATTCGTAAAACACAACATTTATTCTTCTAAAATTATATATATGACATAACATTTTTTCAATACTATTAAATATATTTTGTATATATATATATTTAATATTAATTATTTATTTACAATTTTACTTTATATTAAGACATTTTTTCTCATTTTCCTGTCGCATAAAAGTTATAACGTTTATATATCTCAAAGATCTTGTAATTATAAAACTTCAAATATAATATATTTTTATGCTGAGTCAGAAGTATTATAAAAATAAATGGGAAAGCTGGAAAAATTATAAATAAGGAATTTAAGAAAATATGTAAATGTTTATTTAATTTTTTTATTAAAATCTCTAGATATATTTATTTTTATATACTAAATGTTTTAAATATTACATACCTTTCGTTGCAACAGACATTGCGTAACAATATATTCTGTACTACAATACAATCTACAACAAAAATTCAAACCCTAATGTATCGCACAGTGTCCAATATGTTAAATTACTTATATATGTACCGCTATCTACTACCACACATACGTAACATAAACATACTCATTATATAGTGGTTTGTATATTAAGGCATGATAATATGACCGGCTGCAGTAACGTCGCAAGCGATTTCGTTACCCATTACTACAGATGGAATTTTATTTTTTAGAAGGTTACTTAATTAAAGGAATGAACACTTGGAACATACATGCACTTTTATTGTAATAAATATCTTTATAAATATCAGTAAAGTTCTTTAAATATCACATGTTAAATTTGAACTTACAGTTAGATACGTAATTATTAACCAGGTAATTTTGATTTATCATGTATCTTTTTTTTACGAGCGAAATGCATCACAATTGACGAAAATTTACTTATTTTCATAAACTCCTAGATAATTTGTACAATTATTTATTATACAATTACACCCATAAAAAAAGGATAAAATTGGGAACTACTTATCCTATAAATTGAAATTGAACTAAAATTAAATGATTTTTGTTTACAAGAGATATAATACTTTATTATAAGAAATATGAGGAATTATTTATTTTATTCTTCATAGAATGGTTCACTGATGTGTGCTCGAAATGCGTGTTCTACCCCCTGTTGAAATCAATAATTAATTTTTATCATTTTCTTTTTATATTGCATACAAATTTTTACTTACTCATTGAAAATGTTTATACATTTCCTGTGCGACATGTACCGAGGAAAAAGTGGCACTTAAAGTGCGTTTTGTCGGCGGTGTCAAGGCATGATCAATTGCCGTCCAAATGCATTGTGTTCCATTCACCTTTATAAAATAATAACTGATAGATAGTTAATTCAGAATCAGTTAAATTGTTACATAACATAATTTTAATGCCTTTACCTTCATGTTTGTTGTCATACTAATAATTGTGTTGCTTACAACTTCATCTGTCTCATCTGCCTTTAATATTATTTTTTCACCAAAAATATTAGGATCATAATAAATAATTAAATTTCCTGATGCAACAAAGTTCCAACCACCTTTTTTATTTCTAGCAAACACAGAAGCACTTTTTTCAAAAGTAATAGAGTTCTGATCATCCTCCTCCTCCTCTTCCTCCTCCTGATCATCATCCTCATCATCATACTCATCATCATCCTCATCATCATTCTCATCATCATCCTCATCATCATCCTCATCATCATCATCATCATCATCATTATCTTCCTCTTCTTCTTCATCCTCTATTTCATTTACTTCAACGTCTACTTCGACTTCATCGCCTTCTTCTTCATCTACTTCTTCATTTTTACCATCTTCTGGTTCTTCTATTACTGGTCTATCTTCTACATTTTTTTCTCCTGTATTTATATAAAAAACATAAATTTGCATCGAAATAACTACTCTAATTAAATAATATGAACGCTATGTGCAAACAAGAAGCTAGTGTAAAAGCTACTATCCTATAAAGTTACCTTATAAAAATATATATACATATGTATAAATATTGAACACATTTAAAATTGAGGAAAACTTTTATTTTAATTGGTGAAAATAATTTAAATTGCGTTTTGTATCGTAAATTACATTTTATTCAACGTTATGCAACTAAAATATGTATTTGTACAAGTTAGTTTTTAATATAAATATCGATAGTTATTTAAAAATTATTAGAAAATTAACAAAAAATCAATAGATATTGATAAAATTTATGATAACAGTACATTGTTTAATAGTAAAACTTTATCCATTATGAAGTATAATATAATATATTTCTATTGTCATGTCTTGTATTTTGTTTCTTTCATTACAAATGATAAAAGTTGAATGGAATTAAATATGTTTTAATAAAATAATTTTATACATGTCTATATGATGAATCAATATTATTATTTGTGTACCACAATTAAACTTACAATCAAATATATTAATCAAAAAACATTTTTTAGGCAGTTCCTATAAAAGGTAACAAAACATGTCTTCGTACCGATCTCTCTATGATTGCCTCTTTATAGCATATTTGATATTAAATTATAATATTTTTAAACAGTATTACATTTTATGAATATAAATAAAGATACATTAATATTTTTTAATAATGAAGAAATATATGTTTTTTATAGTATGCATATAACATACAATGAATACACATGCAATCACAAGCAAGGATTATAAACTAAGGAAAGCATTATAAACAAGAGGTTTTCATCTTATTCCTTACGGCTTTCGCTTAAAGTTTGTTGGACTTTATCAACTGTATCCTTGAATTTTTTTGCCAGTTCTACAGTTTTAAATTTAACTGCTAATTGCTCTATACATGGTTGTTCTTCAGCATGATTCATGCCTGCCCATATCCAAGAGCGCTCATTCGTACTGAGTTTAGTAAAGACAATGTCTGGAGTAAGTAAGAGATTGCATACTACTTTGTAAACTTGTTCTCGTCGTAACAGCAATCTGTAACGGTCATACTTTGGATGATGTAAAATTTTCATTTCTCCAACACCCCTTTCTTTCCACTCGCACGTGTTCTTATCATATCTGTATAATTTAGCTCTTTCACAAAATACTGTAACAAACATGTGACCATTTAAAGATAAATACATTACTCTTTTCAAACAGTTATTTTAAATTATACCTTTCTCTTCCTCTTCTTCTCCGGTATGTACTTCTATAATATCAGGCAGAGGTATAATAGGCTCAAAATGAGGATCATGATCTTGATCATTTTCGGTTTGATCATATTCTTCTTCTTCATTTTCATCTTTTTTATCTGCTATAACTTGTTTTGCTTTTTGCACAGATTTTGATTTTGAACCAAATACAGCTGACCCAGCACCAACAAAAGAAAAATTTGGATCTATAAAATAAACATTTGTATAATAATGTTATCAGTTCTTACCAATTTAAATTGCTATTATGAGGATAATGATATGAAAGATGTACCTGTTTTGAATGCCATCTGGGAACTTTGAGCTGCTAAAGTTGAAAATGACACATTTGTCGTTGGTAAGAAAGCAATATCACTGTCGTTTTGTGTTTCGCTTGTTGTTGGTATTAATGTTCCAAAAGCATTAGTTGTCACAGGATTTGAAATTGTAAAAGATGATGTAGTTGTACATGAGCCGGAGAATAAATTGGACGAAAATGATGTAGATGTATTAGGAAATATTGAATTAGTAGATTTAGCAGATGTATCAAATGACGATGAACCTGTGGTTGAGCTTTCAGAACTAGTTTTCAATGCAGAAGATCCGAAAATAGAAGTACTAGCACCAAATACAGATGTCATTGCAGTATTTGTATTTGTTTTTGGTTGAGTGTTAAAATTATTTGAAAATATCGATTCAGAATTATTTGTACTGACATTAATGGAAGTAGGCTTAAGTAATCCAGAAGAATCTTTTTTCCACATTCCACCAAAAATATTCTTTCCTGTATTATCTAATTTTGCCATTCCAAATATGGATGTTGTAGGTGTTGTAGACGATGTCATAAATGAAAAAGATGTAGTCGATGATACCTGTCCTTGAGAATTAGTGGGACTACAGATTTTTAAATTTTCAGGTGTTAAAGTATCAGATGTAGATTTTTGTATCTCATTTGTAGTAGATGTAGTTTGGGGCATTACAAATGAAAAACCAGTTTTCTTATCACTTGATGTGATCGTATTAGTATTCCCAAATGATATACTTGATGTAGTTGTTGTAGAGAGAGAATTCGTTGCAAATTGTGACGCGGTTGTACTATGCAATCCAGACTTGAAAATGGAAGAAACAGTTGTATCAGTATTTGAAACTGGTGTTTGAACAGTTGTGACTTCATTAGATGCGGGAATTAAATTAATAGATTTTGAAAGTGACTGTATCCCAGATGTAGTAGTTAGAGGTTTTTGATCCTCTGCAGGTGTTTTTGATGTAGATGCTGCTTTTTCAGAATTTCTGTCTGAAAATAACGATACATCCGAATATTCTTTACAGCCTCTACATCCAGGACAATCTGGCTTTTGTTTGTACGCATAGAAGTTTTCTGGAAGTTGAAACTTTAATGCAGCTTGTTTTTCTTCAGGTGTTACTTTCATCTCGTACAGAACCTCGATATCTCGTGTAGGTGAAACTTCGGTAAATGCTTCTATTTTCGTTTCAGCAGTTTTTTCAATGGATGGGAGCTCCATCCTTGATTTGTCAATTACATCTTTGAAATCGTTAGCAATGTCGGATGTTTTAAAGCGACACGCAAAGAGAGTGGGTTCGATTTCTCCTTCGCTATAATCAGCAGCATTCCACATCCATGTTTTCTCATCTTTCGGCTTCAATTCCAAATTTGGAAGCACGAAATGATTTAAACACAGCTTTAATATTTGTTCTCGTCTCATTACTAGTCGCAATTTGCCCGTTTCCTTGTGTTGTAATAATTTTATGTCACCTAAACCACGTTCTTTCCATTCATTTACCGATTTATCGTATCTAAACAACTTCGCTCTATGACTATAAAGAACTTCTTCTTCTTCTTCACCTGTTTTAACTTCAATTTTATCTGGTAATGGAATTATTGGTGAAAAATGTATGTCATCGCTTTCCACCACTTCCTCTTCGCTATTTTCTTCTTCACCAGACTTTGTTGGAGATGATTTAGACACAAAATTGAACCCAAACGATTTTCCTGGTGTTCCAAAAACAAATTTTGCATTTGATGTATCTGTTTTATCATCAGATTTTGTAGCTATCAATGACGTAGATTTAGAATCTATAGAAACATCATTAGAGGTAGATAAACGAAATGAAAATCCACTTGTACTTTTCTTAGTAGTATCTTGTGGAATACCAAACGTAAATGTGGGTGTAACTCCAGAGGAACTTGTACTTATCTGAAAACCATCAGTTTTTGGTTTAGGTGGAAGAGACAGATCTTTTGGTGTGTCACAGGCAACACAATAATTACTTTCAGCTGCATTAACAATATCGCAACATTTACATTTCCACGAGCCAGCAGGTGGTTTAAACATTTGTGAAAGAGGTATTTGACTTGATGTAACTGTATTTGAGATATTTGATTTATTCGACACAGAAGAACGTGGTTCTTCACAAGCTATACATTTTGCGTTTGATTCGGCATTTCTTGTATAGCAAGCATTACATTCCCATGATCCTGCTGGTGGCTTAAACATTTCAGACAAGGAAGTCTGTATTTTGTTTGTTTGTGTATTTTGCATAGTTTCTGGCTTTTTCAAACTTTCTGCTGTAATACAATCCTTTACCATCTTTTGCTGATTGCTAGTAATTATGCTATAGAATTGAGATGCTTGACTGGATGTTTTAAATGTTGCTGCAAACATTACTGTTTTGTTGTCTAATCCATATTGTATGTTCCAATTGACAACTGTGTTACTACTACTTTTTAGTGTAAATGGGCATTTTGCAAAAATATCATAATTATAACAAATTTTCAAACTATTTTCATCTATCATTAATAAACGAATTTTGTTCGTTTTTGGATTCCATAAAATCTTTATTTGTCCAGTACCTCTGTTTTCCCATTGTTTGGCATCACTGTTGTAATACTGAAGGCTAATCTTTTCAGTGAATAGCATTTCTTCATATTCAGTTTGTACAAGAGACTTGCCTATATCTTGAATACCCGCAGAAGCAAAGGTTGGAACAGTAGAATTTGCGGGAGCAGGAGCAGGAGCAGGAGCAGGAACAGGAGCAGAAGCAGGAGCAGAAGCAGTAGCAGGAGCAGGAGCAGAAGCAAGAGCAGGAGCAAGAGCAGGAGCAGGAGCAGAAGGTCTTCTAAGTGAAAATTGAGGAGTACTAACAGAAGTATTTTCATTAGTAACAACAGTACTGGTTGGTTGTGAAGATGAAATTGACGAGTTATGAACACTAACAGTTGGTACTGTTGTAGCCCCTGATTGAGAAGGTGTAGTTGCTTTTGTAAATGGGAAAGTAAACTGTGATGCAGCTATTATTCCAGTAGTCGAGTTTTTTTGTGTTGTAGTTGCAAAACTTTCAGCATTTGTTACAGTCTTATTAAATGTAAAACCGGCAAATGGACTAACTTCTGACTTAGTAGGAACTTTTGAAGATTCTGTAGTGGTTGTTTTTTGAATAATTGGTGTTGATGTAAATGAAAATCCACCAATAACTGTTGTAGGTACATTAGTTTTTAATTTCTCTGATGTAATGGTTTCTGTCACATCAATAGATTGTTTTTGAACAGTTTGTCCAGAAACAAATGGTGTTTGTTCTATAGCTTTTAAATCTGATTTTGTTTTCTCCGACTTTTTAATATTACTCGATGTAGTACTAGCTTTGGTTGATGTTTTATCAATACTTTCAATTATTTTCTCAGATGTAAGACTTGCTTTAGCTTTATCAAAATGTTCCTTAAAGGAAATACCTTCTTCAACAGTCTTAAATCTGATACAAAACTTTTCTAGATTTAATTCTCCATCAGCAAAGTCATGTGCAACCCAAAACCATGCCTTTTCATTATTTGATTTAGCAGTTAACTCCATATCTGGCGCAAGATAATGATTTGCACATACTTTTAA
The DNA here is from genome assembly GCF_910591885.1 of Bombus terrestris. Taxonomy (NCBI): domain Eukaryota; kingdom Metazoa; phylum Arthropoda; class Insecta; order Hymenoptera; family Apidae; genus Bombus; species Bombus terrestris. Next base: position 2,819,099 of record NC_063278.1, on the reverse strand, counting down.
TACTTGTTCCCTGCGCATAAGTAAACGAACTTTTCCTTCTTCATTTTTAAGTAATTTGACGTTTCCTATACCACGTTCTTTCCATTCATTATCCACGAAACGGTAAAGTTTAGCTCTTGCACAAAACAGTACCTCTTGACCCTCCTCTCCAGTAGTAACTTTAACTTCTGCAGGTAATGGTATAACAGGAACAAAATCCGGAATTGGATCATGTTCATGATCTGAACTATTTGGAGATCCAATTGAACAGATAGTATCTTGCTTTGATGTCTCTGATACAGAAAGATTTGCTGGAGTAGTTGTAACAGTATTTGATAAAGGCGGTAAGTTTACTGTTGTTGGTATAGTAGCTTGGGAAGGCATAGAAATTTGATAACAATGTGGAGCAGATTGTTCTGTGGCAACTGAAGTAGAAGAACTACTTTGTCTGAAATGTGGAGGAATTGTTACACTAAGTGTTGGCTGAACAATTGGTGCTGTAGTTGGAAGTGTATCAGAAGTGGTAATAGCAACATTAACTGGTGGAATTTTATTTACAGGAGCGTCTTTTATAGTCGACTCTGGCTTTGATGTTTCTACTTTTTGCAGAGGAATTTGCAATGATTGACTTGTTGGTGGCATAAATAAGCTTTGTTGAAGAATGTTTTCAGGCATTTTCGATCTCGTATTAGGATACAATACCGGCATTGAATAAACATTTGGAGGGTATAAAGAAGGAATAGCTTGTGCATTTGGGTCATTAAATGACATTCCTGCCGGATAATATCCTTGAAAAGTAGCTGAAGGATATACCAACTGAGAATATGGATGTCTATGAGAAGATTGAAACATGTTCCCAGATATCGAAGATGCGGGGCCTGATTGATTTGCGTTGTAATTCAAATCATTGTAATCATCTTCATTTAGAATACACAAATCTTCTTCTAGATTCGGATTAACATTAACATTAATCTGAGTACGTTGTTTCTGAAATTCTTTTCGTAATTCTGTTACTTCTTTTGCTAATTTTTCGACTTTCTCCATTACTGTTTTGTTCAATTCCAATATAGCTTTATTTTGCTCTGCTATCGATTGTATCTTATTATCCTTTGCATGAATCATTTGATTTAGTGTACGAATTTGAGCGTCAAGACGTTCAGGACTCGGACGTGCCTCAGAGCGATTCCGAGATAAATCCAATATATCCTGATGTTGTGTTCTACAAGGAGTGCTAGACTGTTTTGGTGTACGGTGTATGTTTTTTTGTGGTGTACTCAGAATATTAATTGAAGCATTTAATCCCGTTAACGTTGATATTTTTGCAACTGTTTGATCAACAGCACTATGAGCGGAAGAATAACTTTCATCCGACATTCCATCGCATTCATTTCTGCTTAAATCACCTCGTGATAGGTCTGGATCAATCCTTTTCAATTTATTTTCAACATTGGAAATATATGTGGAAAGTAATAAGTTTAAAGGATGTTTCGGATCTGTACCTGGGCTGCGTAAGCGATCTAATGTTAGATAAAAACATTCTCTTGCTTTTGAGAGCATGATTATATGTTGTGATCTCATTTCAGATGTTAAACTTTCCTTGGGTATAGAACTGATAATCTCATCTGCAAGCTTTTCATACATTTGACCCTGTTGAACTGAAGCTTCTGGACATTTCAAAGCCTGTAGTGCATCTATTGCTTTTTCATATTGTTTGCTGCGTACAAATCGTTGAGCTAGAAGCAATTTACCTTCTTCTAAAGCTTTAATTATTTCTACATTATTCATTTCTTTTCCTTGATAGTTAAAAAATTTAGAATTAGTTATACGAATAACTTGATTATTTTGTAATCTTTCGAGAAGTGGTACTGCAGCTGACCAATACATCTCAGATCTTGCCTCCAAATATGGTATATCATTATTTTCTTGATCTATTTCTTTCAATGTCTCTGCTCTATAATGAAATATTCGTGCTAAATGAACTAAAAGAACAGGATGCAATCCGTGATTTCCAAGGCAACGTACTACTTCTAAGCCTCTTTGTAATTCTAATCTCAATTCTCCAACATCTTCGTCCAATGGCTTTTGCTTATCCATAGAATATACTTTATAAGCATAAGACCACCACTGTTCTTGAGCACTAGTACAGAGAGTGTTAGTAAGATCTGCGGGCAATGTAGGTAATTTTTCAGGGTTTAAAAGCCCACTCAATTGCTGTTCTTCAAGTACAGAAGAAGTGCAGATAGCAGCATTTAAAAATGCATCAATATCGAGACGACTTAAACTTTCAGGAGCTGCTTGGTGTAAGTTATAAACAGAAAACTGTAATTCACAGAAAACACGTGACGTTTGATTTGGATGCGGCCCATTATCTTTATTTTGTGAGGTGTGGGGCCGAGCTCTTAAACCAAGCCAAACTTGATGGTGTAATGAATCTGGCCATACTTCTTCAGATATTTCATCAAATCTTTTTAGTTCATTAAATGAACATAAACGTAATGGTGGATTTGAAACTGAAGAGTTCACGAAATATGATGTTGTTTTACCATCTTGATACAATCGACCAATAAAGATTCTTTGATATACCCGTTCTCGCCATGAACTTGTACAAAATTTATCGATTTTATCTAGTAATTTCTTAGTATTATCTCGAGCATAATCTTGAAGTACATGACCTGCCTGGCTATATCTGTATGATCCTTCTCTATACCAAACATGTACTAGATTCTTAAGTCTATCTTTTAAATGCATAGTCCATACAGCAGTAGGATCTATAGGTGCTACATGTAATGCAGTTAATAAAAGAGGTCCACACAATCTACCTGCTTCAGACCAACTATCTTCACCAGCCTTAGTTTTACGTAAAATTAAACATGCTAAATGAAAATGTAATTGACCCCACATGTGTAATAACATGTGTTCAATAAAAACAGGATGATTAGAGAAGTTCTTTGATTTACATTCATGTAAACTTTGATCAAAACTGCAATATGAATATTTTAATTCAATAATATTAGTTATATATATATATATATATATATATTTCTAATAAAATAGATGATTCCTAGTACAAATATACTTACTTAAATACTGCCTGTATAATATCTGTTATACTTTTTCTAATAACATTACTCTGTTCTTTAAGACAAAGTGCTGTGTATCTTTCTAACACAGAAATATAAAATATCCAAAATGTCCAATCTGACTGTTTACTCTCTTTACACTTCACAAGTAATTCAGTTAATGACTGATACCAAATGATATTATTTCTGTGACACTGTGTTGCCTCTATCTCAGTTGCTTTGTTATATGCATCTTCAAGCCTATGATTTCCTACATAATACTTGAGCAATTTCACTTGTAGATGCACATCTGTTTGTTTTACTGATAATTCAGCTAAAAAAAAAAATGCATTACATTATTATAAACAAATTAAATTAAGTTGTACAAAATCATGTAATTATATAGTAGAGATTTTATTACGTACATATAATAAGTTTTTCTAAATCATCATCATCACCACTTGGTGTTTTTAAAGTTAACAATTTTTCCTTTAGCTCAAAAACTATTTCATGATGTGGAAATTTCTTATCTGCTCTTTCTACCCAATATTTTATCTTATTTATATCTGTATTAATATCCATATCAGACAACAGCTCACATACTAAAAAATATTATTAATATGTGAGTTTAAGAAATAATAGATTCAAAATATTGAACTATACCTTTTAAGAGAAGATCATCCTGCTTTGGTTCTAATTCAAGAGATATTTTATATCTTACAAAGGCTGCTTCTTTTTGGCCCAAAGCTTCAAGAGCTTGACCTAATAATTTATGAGCTCCTGCAGATTTATCTCTTATTTCCAAATAATTTGAAACATATTTTTTTGCAGATTCATAATCTCCAACTTGATAATATAATTTTGCAATATTATAACATCGAAGCTTTTTCTTGAAAAAGAAATGCAAATATTATGTACAAAATATATTACAAATGCAAAGTTTCATGATAACTAATAAAATTACTAATTACAAAATATTGTAAACATCAAAAAAGAAAAGAAAAGAGAAAAACAATATTAGAGTAAATAAATATTTACACAGTTGAATTATTTAAAAAATATTTGAATAAGTATAAAAATGTTTTTTAAAGACATATAAAATCAAAATTTGCTTTAAATCGTAAAAAACCGTTAAACCATCATATAGAGGTTAGTGCATGTGCATGTATGTATCTTTTTCATAATCAAGTCAAGGCCTTCAGTGCTATACAATTTGACATTAGATAGAAATATTACGAGTTAGTATGCATACAAAGTGCACTTGAAATAAAAGAAAGCATAATTTTAAGAAATCATTAAATACTTAAATATAAAAAATTAATAAATATATTTGGACAAAATTTAGGAACAAAATTTTTCTTCTGAAAAATAACCTCACCTCTCCTGAGTCTTTAAGTTTGATAAAAATGTTCTTCACGTGTCGGTCAACATCCTTCTTCGATCGAAACATTTTCAGAATATAGTACAAAACTTCCCTTAATGGTTGCTAAAAAAAATTAACAGATAATATTCGATTATAATGAAATTAGAAATACCGTTATATAGTACGCACTTCACAATAAGACTTTCCCTCATACCACAAATCGCTTTCAAACGGTCTTATCCAAACGACTCTCATCCAAATCAGAAATACTAAGTTAGGTGGTGCCCTCTGATATAGTTCCAGAATGATTTAAAATATATGTAATTATTTACAAGACATATTTACAGTATGATACTTGTTTAAATTATCTCCAAAAACCAAATTTTTCGTGCTTTAAATTTAATATACATTAATCATATATTACAAATCATTGTTGCATCACTAATTGCAATCAATGCGAAGTTACAAGCAAAATTCAAAACGGAAAACAGACAGCCAACAGGAAGGATTAAACGATATAAAATCATAAAATGCCATCTTTCAGGAGTATAACAAGCAATCTTGTACCTGAAAGAAACTAGATACACATATATACATGAATATAATACCCAACCAATGTTTATCATTTTGATAACGTAACAGTTTTCAAAGATTAGTGTTATGTATATTTTGTTGCTTACAGAAACAAAAACTAATATTGCATAAAATGAATATAAATAAAATATTATACAATTGTAGGATGTTTATTCTCAAATTAACGCAAATATTACAAGTATTGTTAAAATTATATATGAAATATTTTATTGAAATCAAACACAAAAATAATGTAAATATATTATATCACAGCGAAAATTTCTTGGTGGTTTCTAAACCATACGATATGTGCATTAATAGTAATAATCGTGAAAAAAAGGTATGGAAAGAATATTTTTAAATTAGAAATAGTATACTTATTAGTTTGATAAATATTAAAATTTTTAGGATACACTGCAATTTGAATTAAAAAAAATTTTACCAAGATTAGTCAATCCAAATTTATTTCATGAATTTCATTTTGTACATAGATTAGATTATGTGACAAGTGGTGTGATATGTATTGCATTAAATAAAAAAGCAGCTCGAGCTGCTTCTAATGTATTCGAAGCAAGAGCAGCCAAAAAATTTTATCTGGCATTACTTCATGGACATATTAATGAACCTTACCTAATCATAGATAAAGCAATTGGTTGGTGATTGAAACATAACATTAATAATATCAATTTGTGAAAAGCTATTTATTAACAATAACATTATTTTATTAGGGATTGATGCTAGAGAAAAGAAGGGAAACCATAAAATGTGTACCAGTGATAACTTATTTTGTGAGAAACCAAAAGAATCATATACAATTCTTATAGTATTAGAAAGAGGTTTCAGAAATGGAAAACCAGCTACTAAAGTACTATTATGTCCTGGTACAGGTAGAAGACATCAATTAAGAGTGCATTGTTCATATATTGGTCATACTGTGATTGGAGATTATACATATAGTGAGAGAAAAGATATAGAGCCTTATCGAACATTTTTACATTCCTTCAGGTATTATATACATAACATATATATATGAATATACATATAAAGATTATTTATGTATTCATATTTGCTTCCTGATTTTTTAAGACTTATATTGAACAATGAAATGGAAAATTTAGATGTAAGAAGTACAGATCCATTTGTAGCTTCTGATCCAAGAAATCAATGGTCACCAACAAATATTGCTAGGATATTAGATGAAGATATATTTTATGATATTTATAATCTCTTGCAATCAAATAAACATTAAACTTTTATTTCAATTTGTTTTATTCAACCTATTGCTTTTACCCCATATCCTTGTATTTCAAATGAAATAGTTATTTCTGATAAATTTGATGACAATTTGACACAAGCATATCTCATAGTACCTATTCTGTAAAACTGTATGGAATTAGTTACCATACTTAACCAAGTTATTCCCAAAGATGGTCGTACACTCAAATAATCATTAGGTATATTACTATGCATAATTGCTGTTACCTGTATATAAATTGTCTATAAGCTATTTATGATATTGAATTATTAATTACTATATACAGAATCTATCTTTTTTTACCTGATTAATGCAAACTACACAAATGTCATTTTTACATAATTTATGTAACTGTTGTCCAATTGTTCTCAAACTTTTTCCTTTTTTATTAGATTCATCTTTCCAATCTTCTACTCTATATGGAGCAGCAATTGAATCTATAATTATTAATCCTATTTTTTGTACAGACATTAATATTGGAATTCTATGAAGCAAACATATCTCCAGTTCCTCCTACAAGGTAAAAAAAAAAAAAAAAATATTGTATTAAAAAGTTAATGTATTAAGTTAAAAAAAATATATTATAATTACAATAGTTGATATATGTTCTACAAATACTGAGTCACCATTTATTCCATATTTTTTAGTAATTTCCAGTTTTTGTATCAATTCCTGTAATCTTCGTGAGGGAAATGTACATTCAGTACAAATATATACTGCACCTACATTAATTATTAGATGTACTTAAAACGAAATGTATGAAAAAGAATTGAAAAGTGAGGAAATACTAATATTCATTTGTAATTTTATAAATAATTCAATTTGTAAAATACCAGCAGCAAAGCCACCTTCTGTTATAGGTAACTGTACTGTCAGGCATAATTGTAAAGCTAATTGTGTTTTTCCTGTACTTGCAGCTCCATAAATTTGTGTAATCCCGCGAGTAGTGATACCGCCTTGAAGTAACGTATCAAACTTCGGACAACCGGTTGTGAGAAATTTTTCACGTTCCTTTATTATTTTTGAGTTAACTAATTTCGTGAAACAAAATGAATAATATAACTCATTGAGATCATAAGATGTAACAAAAATAAAATTTTAATACCAAAATAGTTCTCCATTATACTTTTTATTTTTAAATATTTGCTAAATGATTCACTCTTGTAATGATGATCCAATCTACGATCATATAAACAGATCTGGACACTCATATATCGAAAGCATAGACGAAACTGTCCATCTATTGAGTCAAAAAATCAAGTGGAAAGCAAGAAAAGGTCTCGTTTTGCGCATGCGTGATACGTATATACATATACACATATAGATACTATGAATGCTCAGATAGAGGCCAAGCCATTCTACTCATCTCTATATGTCGCAGAATGAGACCTTTTCTTGTCTTCCATCTTAATTTTTTTCGATTCAAAAGATGGACGGTTTCGTTTATGCCTTCAGTATATGAGTGTCCAGACCTGTTTTATACATGCTTTATACATTATACAATAGGGTAATATATTACAAAGGATGCAGTATGTATACTAAATTTTAGTAAATAGGAAAACATATTTTTATTATCTTTTTCTAATTTTAGAAGATAAATATGTAAGAAATTAATGTTTACTTTCACGTAATGTCTCTGTATTTTGAATTTCTTAAAATATTTTCTAATAATACTTTAACTATTATTTTTTTTTTAAGACCTTTTCTTTCCTCTTTTTTATATGTTTTTTTATTTTAGTTTTTCTCTTTTCAGCTTGCTGTTCCTTTACTGCCTTTTTCCGTGCCTTTAATCAAATATATATCATTATATATTATGTTTCATATTACCACATGTAAATATATTATAAAAGGCAATTGTATTACCTTTTTACTGTCTGGACTCTCATGCCGAGGTCGAGCCGAGTTAACAAATTTTGGTTCGTTTTCCGTTACATCTTCTTCTTCACTACTTTCATTTTCAGAATCATCAATATCTTCAGATAAATCATCTTTCTCTTCCATGTTATTTGTTTTCTTTAAATCTTTACTAAGAATTTCAGGAGTATTAATAGGTTTGGATAAGTCTGATTTTAAACCAACAAGAGTTTTATATATCAAGTCCTCTTTTCCAGATTTAGCAAGACTGATATCACGTTCAATATCAATTACCTAAACATTACATTAAAATACATGTACAATTTGATATACATATACCTAAATATATATGTAAATAATTATATATTTATGTTCTTACAATATATTACCTGACTTAGGTTTTGAGGAATATAAGCCTGCTTAAACACTTGTTCTTCTATTTGTTGTTTAGGATCATCATCTTGTTCTTCCTGTTGTGTCATTTGTTCTGATATTATGTCTAAATATTTATCCATATTTTCTTCAGTTATCGTTGGATCTGTTATAAAGTCGAATAATGTTTTCACAGACATTACACCTACATCGTTCTTCTTAAAAAATTCTAGAAAAATATTAATTTATTTCAAAATTTTTATAAAACATCTCAGTAATATCATTATAAGAAGTTCTCATTCTCACTTACCAGTGATATTTGTACAATCTTTTCTAAGAAACTCAAGTGCCATAGGATGATCATGCTCAACTGCTTGTGACACATCTATTATTATAATAGTTCCATCATGATATAACATATTATATTCACTTAAATCAGCATGAACAAGTTTGCATTTATTATATAATCGCCACATTGTTTCAACACATTCTCTGTATAATTTCCTTGGTTTAGAAGCAGTAAGAACAACATCTTTCAATTTTGGTGATGGCCAACCATTAGTACCTATGAAGTCCATTAATAGAACATGACTACGTAGTAAAATTGGTTTTGGAGCATTTACTTCTCCCTGGTGAAGACGAATTAAGTTTCTAAATTCTTTCTCTGCCCATGTCCGCACCATCTTTCGCGGATTACGACGACAATATCCATGACGAAAACGAAATTCTCCTGTAACGTATTTGTCTCTATCTTTAAATTGCAAAATTGATGTTTTATATATTTTTATTGCAAATTCTACTCCTGTTTTTGATGTTGCATGATAAACATTAGCTTCCTTCCCAGTTGAGATACATCCATTAATTTCAGCAATTATACCCTGATTTAAAAGTTTGAACAATATCATTCTTGTACGAGGATCTAAAACTTGTTCAACGGTTGCACGATCATGTTTGTCTTTGGTTCTAAATCTATCTTTTTCTACACGTTTATCATTTTCAATAAGAAGATTTGTTGTATGTCCTGGTAAAGTTGGGCCTTCATATCTTTCAATGTTAATTTTATTAGCATAGCGACGAAATAATTTATCTGATGGTTGATAATTTGTAATCTTGTTGGAAACATTTTGTGCATTAATATTTTGTGTCTGAATATTTTTGGTAATATTTTTTGAACCAGCTTTACTTTGGCTTCTGTCCCAAATAAAATCACTACTTTCTAAATCATCATTATAATTTTCATTATCTTCTTCTTTTTCACTGTTTGAAATATGCAATTCGTGCACACCTTTGGATAATTGACAATTAAATAACGGTTGACCTTCACACATTTCCGAACTGTAACAAAATTAAGATCGATATTTTACATAAGTTATTACAGAGAATATAATCAAATGATATATTCTGTAAGTACTTTGCCTTGATTTTATAAATATTACTAAATTCATCCTCTTGAGTACATTTATGCATGATAAAATTTTATTTCTTTATACTTACTTTATTTCAAATGACAACAAATATGTATCAAATAGAATGCGAGAATCACGTTTTTTTACAATTTGATTTATACTACATAGGTTACTAATATTTAGGCGCATTTAAAATAATATAAATAGTAGCAAAACGAAATTACTAACACAAATTCAGTTAGGTTTAGTCAAGGTGCTTTAAATCAGCTACCTTTAAAACTATGCTCTCTATAGTCTTTATTATTCATGATTAATTTGTGAGAATATTTTGTTTACATGTACCACTATTTAAATTATAAAGTTGCGAGGGATGAAAGGAAGTAAGACATTAATTATAACTTTTTTATTTAAGAATGATTATATTTATCGTAATAATTGAACAATATAGCACAATAAAGATACTTATAATGCAGTATAATCAAATATTAAAAGTTCTCATGTTTCTGAGATATTAAATTTTTAAAATATCATAATCATAATAAATTTTAAAGTATCATAAATGATATAATAATTTTTTCAGATTTTATAAACTCATACTTGTTTATAAAAATATTTCGTAGTATGACTGTTATCATTAAATATTATATTCTAGTGATAAAAAACTATAATAATTTCGTATTTTCATTAATTATTGACATAATCTTTAATAATTGTAAAGATATATGAAACAAATATTAAATATCAACTAATTGTTTTATGGTATAAGTTTTAGTATTAGTAAAATCTAAAATTTTATGATTATTTTTTCTTCTTATAGGTAATCTGTTACTATTTTAAATATTTAAAAATGCAAAATATTATACAATCTATAGAGCAATGTAATGTTATCCGTTATACATCGTATAGAACTGCAGCAAAAATGCAAATTTTACATAAGGAACTTAATAGTAAGTTTAATATAAATATATTCCCATATTGAGTGCTTATTATATTCAGATTAGCTTTACACTACTAAAGTAATTATTTTTTTGTTATATTTATATTCAATTATAATATGTATCTTTTATAGTGCAATATGTTCAACTAGAATTAATTGCTGGAGTCTTTGAACGCCATAGACTTTCAATTACAGAAAATTGTGTAAATTTAGACCCAAGTGAAATTGAAGATGTTCTTTCTGATATTTATTTCGCAGCATGCAAAGAAAATAATACTAATTTTGATATTGATCTTGTAACAAAACTGGCATTGAATTATATTTTAACTACATATGACAAGTATGTTATTCTATATATTACTATCAATATATTACTATCTAAATTTGCTAATTAGAATTGAAATAATAAGTAATGTTTTAATATCATAAATATTATAAATGTTATAGACAATGTGCTAGGACTGTTTCTGTATTTTCTGTGAAAGTTGCTTTAATACTAATTAGTTCTGGGAGATTACAAGAGAAGTATGGATATCTTTATCAACAATTAGCTGATCATAATGCATGCTTATCCAAAGCTAGTTTACATACATTGTTGATGAATATTTGTAAAATTACGGAAATGCTTGGAGAAAGTGCAGCATATGGACCTCAAAATATTCAATCGCATATTGATAAATGTTTTTCAAAGGTATAATTGAATAATGTTTTGAATACATTTAAGCTGTATATAACTTATAATATTTTACAATAGTCTCAAGGATGTCTTGGAGTTACTGAATCAGAGTTTGCAACGTGGATTATGCAAGAACCTCCCTTGTTTGTTTGGATAACAACATTTAATCGCATAAAGTCTGCAGAAAAGAGTATGTACATTTCATATTTTAAAATATTTAATGATATACTTTAGGAAAATGAAATGGAAATAATAGATATTGTTCTTTATTTCAGTCATACATAATGTTAGATGCTCATATTGTAAAACAACTCCAATCCAAGGACCACGTTATACATGTCTAAAATGTGCAACATATCATCAATGTCAACATTGTTTCTTATATGACAAAATATCTGGAAAGCATAAATTGAAGCATCCAGTTCGTGAATTTTGTACCAAGGTACAATTTATAAAATTCAAGCCTCCTATTATGAGTTATTTCTTCATGGAAGATATGTTTAAATGTTTCGCCAGCATTACACCTAGCTTCATCAGAGGTCAAATACACTGGTGTTGCGATCTTAGTAAAATGTTGGAACATGTCTTTCATAAAAGTACAGCTTATATACAGAAGTCTTTATTTTAAAAATTGTATGATACTAAGCTATAAAAGTCTCAAATCTCTGATTATGTTAATATATTTAATTATCTTCATATAAAATGTCATGCATAATGTTTTTTCAGACTTCTAATCGAGAATTAACAAAATTAGTTATTGAATTAATAAGAAACAAATTGAGATTATGTCCTGCTAGATCCATCGAGTTAAATATTGATGATCAAATCCCACATATAAGGTTGTAGTCTGAGACAATATTACTATATATAAATATATTTTATAAATTCCATATCTTTCTTTTTAAATATCTGTTATAGTAATGAAATAACACATACGGATTGTGAATCAGTAAGAAGTACAATGAAAAGACGAGTTTTAAATGATCCCCAAAAAGAACTACAAAGTATAATTACTCATTTGGAAGAAGAAAATAAACAATTACAAATTGAGTTACTTGATATACAGGGCACTAAAGCGGAAAGACTTCAGCGTCATAGAGTTACAATCGAATCGCAATTACAACGTCTAAAGCTATTAAAAGTATATTGTCATTTAATAAATGATATTATTATTGAAATCTAATGAAATAACACGAATGTTTCTTTAATTTTTTACAGAAATGTTTGTTTACTGATAGAATTTGTATGCCTCGAGTAATTAATTATATGCAAAGTACACCAATGGTTCCGCCTCTTCCATCAAAATTAACACCTTTGCCTATAAATTTTGAATTGAGTCCAATTATTCGACAAGAAAATGTAGAACAAATTTCAAATGTAAATGATACAGATATATTACAATCAAATGATTTTAATCCAACTGGAGATTATATCAATAAACAAAATCACGATGTTATTATTGATTCTGCAGAAGCATCTACAAGCTTAGGATTCAGTAATGTATTGGAACCTACTCAAATAGAATTAAGTACATGGATCGGAGGTATGTTGTATTATTGTTTTATTATATTTCGAAAAATGAAATATCTTGTAGAACACTAAATAATTTGCAACTTTATTTATTTATGTATATTTAATTTAACTTCTCATTATTAGGTACAAAGAAATTAGAAATGAACCCATCCGATAGTGGTTTTTCTCAATGGTTGGGTTCTAACAATTCGGATAGTAAAGAAGAAAAATATCCAATGAAAACTATGACAACTAACACTGAAAATGAATCGTCTTTACCAATATCTGATTCTCTTATAGTTATTCACAGAGATAATACACCATCATCTTTACAAAGACCTGATAAACATTCACAACATAGTAGTTTGCAAAATATTCAAGGCGATCTAAATGACATACTAGATAGATTACAGAATATGGTTACAGACGATCGTTTACTTGACGGTAAATTACTATACTATAAATAATACATACTACTTTATATCAATATTTTTACATAAATGTTTGCTTTAGATTCCTATGTTGCTAGTGACAATTGCAAATTGAAACGTGCTACCACAGAAATGGAAGATTTATTAACGGGACTTATTCAAGGTATGGAATCCCGCAAAAGTAAGCTTACTACTATTGTGTAGTAAATTTATTAATTACAATTATTATTTTCTGAAATCTCATCGTAAATAATTACACAATATATATTTCCGTCCATAATTATTAAGTAATTATAAGGTGTTGATATTAATTATAATAAAATATGTAGTGTAAATGTAATATGTAAAAATAATGTACAATTATGGCAACATTAAAGTAACTTTTTACAAAAATTAAAAAATGTATGAATCCTCAGTTTAAAATGTAAATTTTAAAAGTGTGAGACAAGCATACAAAATAAATATATATGTCAAAAGAGTAGTATGTTGACTAATAAAAACTTTTCTCAGAAAATTTCGTTTGTTTTTTTCTTTTTCCTAATTTACTTAACAAACTAAATATTAATTTTCTTACAAAAAATGATATAAATAAGATTCATCATTTTGATGAATAGACTAGATTATTATTTAATGTAGTGATAATATGTCAGTAGTATAAAATATGCTCATTTAGGACATATAGAATATATCATATATTATTACATATCTTTTTCAACTAACAATGTATCCGTCAAATATGTAACTTTAAATAGCCGGGAAAAATGTAATTTCTCTGATGGTAGGTTCACCGTCCATGCCATTATACGAATATCACGATTATACCATTTTCTTATAATATACCTAAAATAGATATATATAATATATATGTATATATATATATATATATATATATATGAATATGAGTAGAATATTGTGTTCTCTACAATAACTACACATAATTACTTAATACGATGTTTGGAACTGAATATCTAAATACATACTGATTCAGTACATCTTTATGCAATAATAGAGTAGATACACCCACAATATAATATATAAAACAGTGGAACATCCATGCATAAATATGGTCGAATAAGCAAACTGCTATATGTTTAAATGGATTGTTATATTTTGTTGGACCTGGACCATCTGAACCTGAATATGATACTCTTGAAAAATAATGTGGTCTCCATGCAAGACCTGCTACAATTCGAGGTTCCTTTCTTCTAATCTGTAATAACAAAGTTATTATTTGACATACCCATGATCAATAACAGTCATTTTGATATTATTCTTTTTAACATATGTTTTTACCATATATACAATAATAGGATTAAAACTGGATACAATTGCTCTTTGATACAACTTTGGATACTTTTTATATGTATCTAAAATTACTTGCACAATCTCCATTCTTGATTCTTTTATATCAATAATTATTCTTTGTTCATTTGATAAACATGTTTCTACAGCCTCACAAAGTAATGGAATTTTTTCACCTTCAATAAATTTATCCCTGTAATACATAAAAAGAAATTGCATTTAAATATAATTTCAATAACATTTTTGTAAGAAAAGAATATATAATATTTTATTTACTTAAGTGGATGATTATGGGCAATATCTAATTGTTTTAATTGATCCCAAGTCATATCCTTAACATTACCAGTTTTTCCAGTAACTCTATCAATTGTTAAATCATGAAATATTATGGGCACATTATCTTTTGTAAGACATAAATCAAGTTCAACAGCAGTACATCCTCTTTCTTTGCTCTATAAAATATTTTACAACTGATCAATGTCTTATATATAATTTAATTTATAAAAGATAAACTAAAAAATGTATTGTTTTCACTAAAGTAATAAATTTTTTGTTAGTAACTACTATATTAGTATTCATGTTTACATTATAAAATAGTATATAAAATTGTTTTTGTTATAAGGTATCTAATATTTTAAAGTAATTAATAAAAAACAAATGAATTTGTTATCTTTTACTGGAACAATCATCTAATGAAAAACAAAAAGCATTATTATATATAAGATTTTACATTACGAAAGGCTGTTAGGCTGTTCTCAGGAAAATCATATCCTCCACCACGATGAGCCACCACTCGCATGCAATATTGTTCTCCATTACCATGATCTTTGGACATGGTATTATCTTTTTTCAATGAAAGAGGATTTACACCAAGCACTTCTTGCACAATGTTTAAATTTGGTGGTGGAATCCTGGCTATTTTTAGTCCAACTGCGATAATGAGAGAACCCCAAACAATCCATGGTATGCAAAAGTTATAAAAAACACTTATCAAGATACTCCAAGTAACTTGTAAAGATATCCATAATAAAGCACTGTTCAAAATTAGTTCAATAATTCCATGCATCCTTTAGAGAAACCTTTAGTCTTGTTAACGTTTTTAAAAGAAAATGTGAGTTATTAACTCTACGCATACAAAAACTTCAACTATGATATTGCTGTACAACACACTTTATTACTTGGAAATGTAATTTTGCACATTCTTGTCGACACTCTCTAAACTTCTTAATATATATAGCTATGTCTGATAACGTTTGTTTACATTACAGTATCAATGTTGAACAGATATATAATTTAATATCTTTATGTCCCTGAAACATTAAACATTTCTTTAATGACATGTATCCTAAACGTAATTAAATCTTAAATACCAAATACTATTTGATTATTTAGAAACTGTTAATTATAATTATATTCTATCAATTTTATTGTACTTTATAATATAATTACGGTAAACGTTGTTGACAATTACTAAGTTCGTCTTGTTAAACATTTCTAAGTAACGCAAAATTTAATTTGAATTGTAATTAATTATAAACATTGTTATAATACCAAAATTAAGTTTATGTGAAAGATACTTATCAAACAATATTAACTTTTTTATATAATAAAAATACATAGATGCATACGTAACATATAGTCACGCATTGGCGCTACTAATGGTTCACTATATGTAAGTATGTACCTACTACACTGTCGATCGTCACCATCTAAACCAAGGTTCACTACAAACTACATCTACAACCAATTAATAAAGTATGTACACATAGGATGACTAAACAAGTACATTTATAATAGCAAAATTAATTTAATACTTTATATAATTTGATTTACTATTAATATATATAAAATTATTAATTACATATTATTTAATTCGGAAAATAAAGATATGATTAAGTAATACCAGGTAATATTGAATGAAATGGAAGCAATTCAGTTACTTAATATAATATTTTACATTTAGTATCATATATTGAAAAATTATTGTGTATAAAAAAAGATGTTTATTGTTTAGAGTAAGTATATAAATAAACAAAGAATGTACAAATAAAAGTTAATCAAGAGAACAGTACATTTAAATCAAAGAAAAATAATGGGAGATTCATTAGACTTTTTAACAAAGTACCATAATATATCTAACAAACTTAGGAAGTAAGTATTTTGTTATCCATATTATTACTTTTATAGAATGATCTAGTCTTTCCTATAATAAAATCATTATTATAATTATTAATAATTTAATTTTAGACGGTTTTTAAGAAAACCAAATGTTGCTGAAGCAAGTGATCAATTTGGTATGTTACATGGAAATTTTATGATGTGTAACTGGATGATAATTTTATTAATATTTTTCATTACTATTTAGGGACATTAGCAATTGAATGTGAACAAAAGGAGTTATGGCAATATGCAGGTTTATGTTTATTAGATGCTGCCAGGTGTCAAGAAACACTAGAGAATATCTTTTCTGAATTAAATTATTTAATAAAAGCTGGTCGAGAATTTCTTGTGGCTGATAAAAAAGACAAGGATATAGGATGCCCTTCTATAGGACAGGAAAATACACAGGTTTATTTGTTTTGCAACTTAAATTAACAATTAGCAGTGTATTAAATATTAAATTAATATTAATATTAATATTAAATATTAAATTAAATATTAAATTAATATTAATATTAAGTGTATTAAATATTAAAGTTACAATTTTTTATGTTAGGCATCAATAAGTTGTTTTGGTCATGCTTTAGCACGTTGTCATAATCAATCAGGATTCAATACCATGTCAGCTGGATTAGCACTAGAGCTAGCATTAGCCTTAGGTTCTACTCCAGCTGGTATACAACAATTACGTAAAGCTATTGATATTTTTCCAACTATAAAAGCTATTAATACATTAGTATCTTATCATATTAAACAAGGTAAATATTTATTAAAACAATTATAATCAGCTATAATAATTAAATACCAAATATTTGATCAGGTGATTATGTATCTGCTTTACAAATTCTAAATGATTTTGTTGAATTTGTTGAGAGTTATATTAATGCTGGTGCAAGAGGCAATTATAGTGTTATATTACACAGGTATTAGATACAATTTAAAATAATATTTTTTGCAAAGTTTGCAAAATAATG
Organism: Bombus terrestris; assembly: GCF_910591885.1. NCBI lineage: Eukaryota > Metazoa > Arthropoda > Insecta > Hymenoptera > Apidae > Bombus > Bombus terrestris. Next base: position 2,801,246 of record NC_063278.1, on the reverse strand, counting down.
AATTCATTATTTAGTAATTGTATTAATACATAGGTGTGAGGTAACTAGAGTGCTTTTATTACTTATACTTCAACCATCACCACAAAGACTAGCACCTTCTCTAGCACAGGTGTTAGAAAAATATGCATGGGTAGAAGAAAGTACAAATAATGGTAAGTGTTCTAATATCCTCCTTTTTCAATCATTTAAATAGCTACAAGTTGACTAATAAAAAATAAATTGCAGATTTTAATATGTGTGAAGACGAATTATTATTGTTACAATCATTAGTATTAGCATGTCAGTCACATGATTATCAAGCATTGTTGGAACTAGAAGGTGAATTGTGGACTTACTTAAATGCTGAACAAAAGGAGTTATTACATAAGTTAATCCAAGTTTTAACAATACAATGAATGGATATTGTTATGTTTCATATATGTATATGAATGATTAAGGAATTTATTAAATTTGTAAATGACATTTTTTATTTAATTTTATACTTATTTTTATTTAAGTAATCCCATCCAAAAATTTAATTTCATTGAAATATTCACGATGAAAACTATTGTTACCTAATTAAATTATATTTTAATGAATCAATCTGTTAAAAATTGTCTGATGATGTAAGCAGTAACTGTGTAGCTTGTATATGACCCATCATTCCCCCCATTCTCGTAAAGGAGGTAGGTGAATAGGTGAGCAGTATCTGTGTGAAAGGAAGAACTTGTTGCTGAAAGCAAGGACTTCAGAGGGTCGAACTGTGTAGTGTGCATATTTCTGTATATGTACGTTAATTCGTACGATAGTATTGTAGAAGAGGGGATGTCTCGCGTTCCACGAACATACTAAACTCTACTTTCTTATATCCGAAGAGGAGGCAAGTCGTCAAGGTAGAGTCAGTGATTACGCGGCGTGTCCACAGATCTTTCTGTATTGGTTTGACTTATTCATTATTTATAATTTTACTTTACTGAGGTAATAATTAATATTTTTAAAAGTACAATGTACCTTTATCTCGCTTTTAATTCGATAAAAGTATTTATTTTTTATATTTGAATATTAATTCGGAACATATACTTTATACAATTTTTATATCTTAATCTATAGTATAAGGTAAAAGAAAATGTTGTTATATATTTTGTACACATAACACATTGCAGAATAAACATTTTATGTAATTATTAATATTATAAACTAAATATAAAAGAAGAAGTTCTTTTCTTGTATTCATTATGCTTAAATTTCATATACGAAAATGATATTTTTAAGGATATTTCTTATTTTTATATTTCATTTATGTATGTAAAAAATAATAATACAGAATCGAATTTTCTTTATCCGTATTTCTATTATGTAAATTAATGTAATGTTCTTAATATGTTGGAAGCGTCTGATTCTATACAGTACCGTTAAATTCAACAGTTGAATTCTGAATATTTACTATCTTTACCCAGTGATTAACAAAATTAATACCTTTTTATTCTTTTTAGAATAAATTTTTTGCTTTTTTTCATATTTTATAAAGTATCTTTTAGATATGGTAAATGAAATATTTATTCTGAGTCAAATATGTTCAATTTAATAAAAGCAGATGGAACAAATTGATTATTTTCAATTTTATGTTAATTGAATTAATATTTACAATTTGATGCTAATTATATATATATATACATATATATATACTGCAATTATAAATATCACAATTGTAGTACATTATCGTATATTTTAATGACCTTGAACTCAGTTCGATACAGTTGAATGCCCGAAACACTGTGTATGTACTTTGCCTAGCATTACAAACTATCAACATGTGCATATATATTTACTTTACTTTCGTTTGCATAAATCTAGTTTATGAAATATATAAAATGAAAATACTTAAATTGAATACAGATATTATTACGTGATTGTAGAAAAAGATCATAATTACGCATAATGGTTCAGTTTGACAAATTTTTTAACACAATTAATAACTTACAGATTTAAGCATAATAATTTTTATAGAGTTATTGTAAGATGTTTAAGAAAACATATACTATATTATTTTTATAATGATTTTTTAACAGCAGCATGGCCAAAGATTGGAGAACTATTTTCGTAACCGGAGGAGCTGGTTACATAGGAAGTCACTGTATTGTCGAACTTTTGGAGAGTGGATATGATGTGGTTGCAATAGATAATTTTGCTAATAGTGTTACTGAAAGTAGCGGTGAATCCGCAGCTCTTAAAAGAGTGGAACAAATTACAGGGAAGAAAGTTACATTTTACAATTGCGATCTCATCGATCGTGACAAACTTGAAACAGTTTTTAAAAAGGTACAAAATATAACTTAAGAAAAGAATTACCTTAAACATTTTTATAATATTTTTAAAATCATGTTATATCTTAAATTTTAGCACAAAATAGATTGTGTAATTCATTTTGCGGCAATAAAGGCGGTTGGTGAATCAATGCAAATTCCACTTCATTATTATCGGAATAATATTATCGGTGCCATCAATTTGTTAGAGGTAAAATGTAATTGAGTAAGTCTTTATGTGCATAATGTTTTTCGCATTATAAAAAGGAATAAACTTAATCTTTTTACAAGGTAATGAAAGCTGCTGGGTGTTTCCAATTAGTGTTTAGCAGTTCTTGTACCGTGTACGGAGAACCAAACGTCCTACCAATTACGGAAGAACACCCGACGGGAAATATTACAAATGTATATGGTAGAACGAAGTACTTTATTGAAGAAATGCTTAAAGATATATCGAGAGCTGAAAAGGTGCATTTTAAATAATTCGAAAATATCAGAAAAATTAATCTATTTAAAATTTTACTAGCAATCAAAATTTTGAGCAAAATATATATAAAATTTTGATTTTTATTTAACAGAATTGGAATATCATTTCTCTAAGATACTTTAACCCAGTAGGTGCTCATCAAAGTGGTTTGATTGGAGAAGATCCTACAAAGTCATTTACAAATTTAATGCCTTATATAGCACAAGTAGCTTTAAGACATAAACCTGAACTCATCATTTTTGGTGGTGATTATCCTACAAAAGATGGTACAGGTACAAATAAATTTTTTATTTTCTCTTATGCAACATTAAAGGCATATATTGTTTAAAGTAAAAAATTTCGAAAATATATATTTTATAGGTATACGTGATTATATTCACGTTATGGATTTAGCTGCTGGTCATGTAGCAGCTTTAAATGCTTTACACAAACGACATTTGAGGCTAAAAATTTATAATTTAGGTACTGGTAAAGGTGTATCTGTACTCGAATTGATTAAAATTTTTGAGAATGTCACAGGAACAACAGTGCCATATGTTATAAAAGACAGAAGGGAGGGTGATATTGTTTCTATGTATGCTAATACAGATTTAGCAGAAAAAGAATTAGAATGGAGGACTAAATTTAATGTCGAACGGATGTGTAAGTGAAATAACATTTCCATTATATTTTCATATTAAATAAGATTTTTTTCTAAGTATTTTTTGATATAGGTGAGGATTTCTGGAGGTGGCAAACAATGAATCCACATGGTTATCGTAATTCAGTAAAAAATGGTATTAGCGAGCATGTAAATGGCACTTTATAATACTGTTACTTCATTGTTATTAAAGCATGACTAATTTATGATAATAAAATAAGTGCAATAAAGAAAACAATAGCATTGAAATATTTTTTCTTTTCTAATTTAATACTAATTATTCAATTTATTTACAGCTGTGTTAGTGTTGTTTTGATTTTTTTTTGTTTCTTCTATCATTGTATATAATGATAAGTGTTGAAACTTCAATACTTCAAGACCCCAACTTGTCCATTTAGGAAGTAAGTATCTAGCAAATATTTCTAAACACTTTGGTTCATTTGGAAGATATTCTCTCATAACTTCTATAATTTAAAATAATATTTTTATATATCTTCATTAATTTTTTCAACATAAATTGTTATTGACATATAATTTTTACCTGTAAGTGGTGGTTTATGGGAATGTACAGCACTTGGTACACTTATTAGTAGTTTACCACTAGGAATGTTTATTTCATTTCCATTTACTACAGATCCCAGAACTAGTAATTCATAAGGTTGTTTACCAGGAGCAGAATTAAAATTACATATTGTATTTCCTCCTTGAGTAATCTAAAATATAAGTGGAGTGAAGCGTAATTTATAATATAACTGACACTTTTAACAATTTATAAAATTTGGCTACATTATATACTTACTTTAACCCAATACCATTTTGCTCTGTATGTAACTCCCCATGATGGAAATATGTCATTAAAGATGCTATGTAGATGACTTGGAGCATTAGTACACCATATTGCTACAAGCCCATTTGAACATAATAATTTGCCAATTGGTATCTTAGCCAACTCTTCATTGTACATCATTTTATAACTGTTTAACAAAGAAAAATATGACATAATTTGCACATTATATAAAATATTGTTTTTGCAGCAAATTGCTATTAAGAATTAAAGTATTTTTACTTATAAAAAATACAATTGATTAATGTAACAAAAATAAAATCTATCATCAGTACTATTCAACATGAGTTTCTTTTTATGATGATAAGTTGCATCTAAAATCTTATTTACCCATATGCTCACAAAATTGAGAACAAGAAAAACTTATACTATTATCAAAGTACTTGTTCTCATTAAATTGTTCAGAGAGCTTTCTTTTATAATGGCTTATATTGAACCATACAAGATCACCTAGCTTCTGAATATTTGTTTTTTTTCCTTCTTATAGACTTGTTCCACCAAGGAGGATCCAACAATATAAAATCATATTGGTTGTTTAGGCCCAGCTTGTTTGCAATGTCTCTTACATCATAGCAATAAAATTTACATTTTTGAGGGAAAACATATCTCTTCTCCTTTAATTCTGACGTAATAGCTATATCCATATCATTGCACCCATAAAAATTTTCCTCTTCATTGCAAAATGTATCCTGATAAAATTTTTGTGATGCCAAGCGTGCTGCTTCATTATTATCAGATAATATATTAGTAGAAATTAATCCCTCTGTTTTTACAATTGAAATTATTTTGCTAAATGTTTTCTTGATATAATTTATCTACAAAATAGATTATTATAATGATTATAACTATTTTGTTTAATGATTAAATTACTAAACTCCTTGTTTTTTATTACATACTTCTTTTAAATCTGCGTCTGGCAAAAGTTTTGATCGCTTTCTTTTTCTACTTTTACTTTGCAATGAAATTCCTTCTTGTTGTTCAGATTGAGTTGTTTGATTTTGTCGTAAGTATTGAGAATTTATTTCAAATAAAATTTCATCAAAAATTAGTTTACACTGTGTGTTATTATTTTTTACGTTTGTATAAATATTATTAAGAAATTTTAAATGAGATATTATCCATCCTTCTTCAGTAGAAAAAATTAAACTCATAATTGGATATAAATGCACCACACTACGCATTAAACATAACTATATATCTTTAATTTATTGGTTCTAATTTTCTTATTTTCTTACGTATAAGCAGCAACCATTCAATGTATATATTTCGATTCTATGTACTTATGTACTTCATGTTTAGACAAACTTCATGGTAGTACCGTATCTATGGTAACGTGAATGTTAAATTACAAAAATGGCTACATAACTAAAGAAAATTATAATGAAAAATTGTTAGGTTAGAGTATGTGATTACTCTATGTGTTTATTTTAATGCTTTGAAATCTTTTAGCAATTTTAATGACATAATTAAATGAGAAATACGGGAATATGTCATTTACGCGTTGAGAACTATCATAATATATAAGAAAAAGTGAATTGAATAAAAGGATATTTAGAAAAAAATAAAGATGAGAATTGCTGTAGAAGGTTGTGCGCACGGCGAGTTAGATATTATTTACGGGACTATCCAAGAAATGGAAAAGGTTAATGGGGAAAAAATAGATTTACTTATTTGTTGTGGAGATTTCCAAGCAACAAGAAATTTGAGTGATTTAAAATGTATGGCAATATCTAATAAATATAAAGACATGGGTACCTTTTATAAGTGAGTTGCCAAACCAATATGTTATTAAAATTGAAACAGTTAAATAATTTGAATTATCTTTTTATCTGTCATGTTATTTAAGAAACCCTTAAGAATCTTAAAAATTTTATAGATATTATTCTGGCGAGAAAGTTGCTCCTGTGTTAACAATATTTATTGGGGGAAATCATGAAGCTTCCAATTATCTTCAAGAACTATCATATGGTGGTTGGGTAGCTCCTAATATTTATTATTTAGGATATGCCAGTGTAATAACAATAGGTGGTATTAGAATTGCAGGATTATCAGGTATATATAAAAGTCAACACTGGATGCAAGGACATCATGAAAAACCACCATATACTGAAAGCACACTCAGAAGTGTATATCATATCAGAAATTTAGAAATATTTAGATTAAAACAGGTAATACATTGATAATACCTACTTTTCCATATTTTGGATATAGATTTTATAAAAGTAACATGAGACTAACTTTTTCGTTTATTATATTATTTTTTATTTTGTTATTTGTTATTGTTCTATGTTCATTATTATTCACTTTGTTTATGATTTGTATCATTTACAGCTTACTGGTAATATTGATATTTTCTTGACACATGATTGGCCATTAGGCATAACTAGATATGGAGATGAAAATGTTTTATTAAAAGAAAAACCTTTTTTCAAGTAAGACAACAAAAGCCACTTATGTAAAATATATTAATTTTTGAATATATGAGTGTTTACGATAGATTATTGTTTTTATAGAAATGATATTAAGAATAATATGCTTGGTAGTCCACCAAGTATGCAACTTTTGGAACTTCATTATCCGAGCTATTGGTTTTCTGCTCATTTACACTGTAAATTTGCAGCTCTTGTTCCTGAAAAAGGAGGAACAAGAGTAACTAAGTTTCTGGCTCTAGATAAATGTCTCCCAAAAAGAAAATTTCTTCAAATACTTGAAATTAAACATAATTCAGATTTACCACTGAAATTACATTATGACTTAGAGTGGTTAACAATATTATATTTAACAAATCATTTATTAAGTGTCAAAAGTGGAATTCAGTACATGCCTGGACAATATGATAATACTAGATGGGTATTTACACCAACCACAGAAGAGAAAGAGATAGTTTTAAAAAAATTTAACTGTAATTTGGAAATTCCATTGAATTTTACACAAACTGTAAAATCATATAATCCTGATTGTACAGATGTGTCAGTGGTATCACCACAATTGATACTAAATAATCAAACAACACAATTTTGTAACACTTTGGGTATTGACGATCCATCTGTTTTACTACTATTAATACAAAAGTAAGTAATACAAAAGAACTCTGAAGGCTTTACTATAGTATCTGGACTGCAATTATTCGGTTGGAATGACACTTTTTAAGGTTGTTGAAACCGAAAATAGGGATCGTTTTTCGCGAAAGTGAAGCATAGAAAATTATGCTTAGCTTTTTTTTGTGTGACGAATTCGTGGTTTTTAACGTGACCTTTTTTAAAATTTATTACTCTGTATACATTTGAATCGTGAGTATTGAATTAAGTCTGGATTATTATTTATTTTCTAGTCATCGTAAGGTGACAGATTAGGCGGATTTTTAAAATTAAGATCTTTGTCGGTCAAATATAATAAGGATGAATTTTTAAAGCTGTTCATTTCCGCAATAAATGATCCTCATTTTCGGCTTTAGCGATTTAAAATATCTCCTGAAAGATACATTCAGACCAAAAATTTTGCAACCCGGATTCTGTAGTAAATCCGTATTGAAATCGAACGAATTATAAATAATGAAAACATATATCTAGCTCCCACGAAATTTCTATTTCCTTTGATGAAGATAATGTTTTAAGTCCTAAATTTGATGGAAGATTAGCTAATGACTCATTTAATCGGACATCACCATTAAATTTATCCCCAAAAAGTAATAATGAAGAACAAGGATCAGAAATAAGTAGCAGTAAAGATACAACAAATGAAAGTCTTAACAATTTATCACCAGCAGTAAATCATGATTGTACAGATGATAGTGAGTGATATATTACTATCTAATTATAATGTCTTTGCCATTTTTTATGTAGTAAGATACATTATTTATTTTGCAGGTAATAATCATTTCATACAGACTGAACCAGATTGTAAGAAATTTAAACGTCGAAATCATTCTATATATTCGAATACAGTTTAACTGAAAATTAAGGTATTGTAGTATCGGAAAAGAATAGGATTAGGATAATTTAGATTTGTAGAATTCTCCTAATACTATTTATTTAAGATAAATAAAAATAACAGAGATTAATTAGACAGAGAACTATAAATGTTCAACTTGAACTAAACGCAAAAATCTTATTCTACTCAAATCACTCTCGCAACTCTATAACTCTAACAACTCGATCTCTTTACAACGCTAGCAACTCATGCAACTCCGCAACTCTCACTGACTCTCTCAACTCTACAACTCTAGTCTTCGGCTTCTGCACTCGCACGCTCTCGCTTCTCAACTCACACTGTACGCCTTTTGCATTCGTTCTCGCCGGCGTCTCAACTAACACTGTCTTTAGCGTCTCTTTGTCTTTTCCCGCCCTATCGCGCACGTGTCCCGAAAACGCCCGTGGCCAGGGTCACGCAGGCCTTTTCCACGAAACTGTTCACTTGAAAGGACCGACGACGCATTGATGTACGCGACGATGCCGCGGCTCTCCCGATATTGTTTACGGTTCGGCCGATATCTTAGGCCTTTTGTCCACGATACTACAGTATTTTATAGTTAAATTTGTAATATTTTAATTTCATGAAACGCAATATTGCATAGAAAAACTTTAATGAATTATGTAATAAAAATGGGCACATAATTATATATTTTATTTTTTGTAAAAAAATCGTGCTTGTGTAAAAATAATATATATTAGTTATATTAATTTTGTTATTTATTAACATATACATAATAACATATACACTAATTCACTGTCTGTATTTTTTTTGTATCTCTTTTATGTTATTTTAATAATATAAGATATGTACTTACTTATATATATATATATATATACATACATACACATAGGTACATATGCATATGTATTATTAAGTGCGTATTACATGCCACGAGTGTTTAGGTTAGAAAATTGTGTACTTTCGAACGAAGTGATATCAAAACAAATAAAACAAACCTCGAAATAAAATTACTTTTGTCCCAATTATTAGAAAATAACGTTTTGACATCAATGATACTAACTATTTTTAGTAACTTAAAGTAAAATTATTTAATTATTATTAATATAAAATGGATAAGTTAACAATTATTTCGGGAACATTATTTTTTGCTGCCGATATATTTGCAATTGTCAGTCTGGCTATGCCTGATTGGATTATTACTGATGTTGGTGGTGAGTGATTAGAAATTATATTTTTCTTTTATTTATTTCTTAGTAATTACATGGTTTTAATGATATAATGTAATATATATGTATTTAAGTATAAGTTCTTTTCACAAACTAAAATTTTTTTAGGAGACACAAGACTAGGACTAATGTGGTCATGTATGACTTTATATAATAGACCTCCAGTTTGTTACAGTTCAAATTTGGAACCAGAATGGTTTATGGCTCTTATTTGTATTTTTGTTGGTTGCATTTTGATAACAGCCACTATAATATTATTAGCTACTTCTCATTGGGATCGTAATGTTATTTCCTATGCAAGATGGGTAGGATTTACAGCTAGTAAGTGCAATTAATAATTTTAATTATCTTTTAAAAATGAATTTTTTACATGAAAAATATAAGATTATCTTTTAGTGGTGCTGTTTTGCTTAGCAGCTGTTATATTTCCAATGGGTTTTCACATTGATGAAATTGGTGGACAACCATATCAGTTACCAAATTCACATCAAGTTGGCATTTCTTATATACTTTTTGTTTTAGCTTTATGGATTACAGTAATTTCAGAATTATTTGCTGGTAAAGTTTGTCTCCCACATTTTTAGCATATATCATCTCCTCAATATATTTTTTATATCTGTATGATATTGTTCGTGGTTATTGCATATTTTGTAGGATTTAAAGCTACATGATATTTTATGAGATGCAACAAAACTGTTAAATATTAAGGGTCTTATTTATAATTAGAATAAAGATAGAATATAAATAATTAGAATAAATATTTGTTATTATATAACTAGAATGAAAAGATCTGTTATTACATACAACCGAATATTATATAACTGAGAACTATTAGAAATAAGTAATTAATAGTAAGTTTATTAATTAATAAGTATTAAACAATCTTTTGTACTCTTTATTTATTAAAATATATTATATGGTTGTAATTTTTTCATGAATTTTAAATGTCACAATGCTATGATAAAAAAAAGTAATTATAATATATAAGTGTCAATATTTGATATATATAAATCAAGTGTCATATAAATGTCACAATGCTATGATAAAAAAAAGTAATTATAATATGTGAAATCAAGTGTCAATATTTGAAATAAAAAATATCTTTTAGTAAATGATAATCAAGTTTTGATAACATATATACATATTTTTATTAATTTTTATAAATCTTAAATATACATTTTAATATATATATATATAAATATATATATATTTTTACATCTTCGTAGGAAGTATTATTTTACTAAAAGTATTTCTTATCTACATTATGTGAGAAATAGAATGTAAATAAGATGTTTTGCAATGGGAATTTTGTTGCTTTATCAACAGATTATATTCATATATGAATATCAATATATTTATAAACTAGAAAGAATTAAAAAAGATTCGAGAAGAATGATGTGAAACAGGAGAGTTAAAACCGCACACACACTAGCCCAAAGCAAAACAAAACATTTAACACATTACCTATATAAAATCAATTAAGTTATACAGTAATTTTTATACTTTTAACATATTTCAGTGATAAGTATTTTGAAATTGTTAAAGTATTTTTATAATAACGATACGAATACAACCAAATTTGTGGATCCAAATTTGTATCATTAAATTAATTCATTCACTAAACTTATTATAAAAAATAGAAAATGTATTCTGTTACATGTATTAACATGTATAAAATGGCAATACATGAATATATTTTTATTTCTTTTTTTGTTTTTTTTTTTTGGTCTTTTGTTTTTTTTTTTTTTTTTTAAAGAATTGTAATTAAAGACACAAGTTTGACACATACAAGGTAGTTTTGTACACAAATTTCATGTTTATACAATCTTCTTCACTGATAACGTTAGTATTCCATCTTACCAATTATTTCTTTTGTCCAAAATCTCTATTTTTTACTTTTTCCAAATATTCATTTTAATAATATGGTATAAAGATGTATTATCACGAAATACATATGTATTTTGAATAATTATTCAATTATTTTTTTTTTTTTTAATTATAGAATAGCTATCAAACTAATATATGCTAAAAATAATTGGCAGGTTGGAATATTATAAGGGCGCAGGAAGGTTATATACAAAAATAACTTAAGGCGTAAGATGTATCTTTCTTCGGACATATATAAAATTTGCATTTCATAGAAATTTTGTCATTAAAGTAGAAAAACCTTTCTCTATTTTTGCTTTCTTTTCTACAAGATTATTATGTATATCCTTTTCTTATACATTGTATATTCATAATCAAAGTATGAAAGATATGTACAAGAGATCGTGACATTTAATATTTTGATAAAATGTAATGTGTAAGCGCTTATTAACTTCAATAGAACTATGAATGCCAAAATCAAAACTCTTCTGTAACTTCAACTTCAACTATTATTTATTTCGCGTACCAAGAAAACTATGCATAAAACTTGTAACAACATTCTTAGTACAAATGTTTCATGGAAGTACAGCATATTGAAAAGAAATACTTTTCTATTTTTTTTATGATATTGGTTAATAAACATTCTCTGTACTTAGATACAAATATCAACAAGAACCACAAACCTGTAAAATCTATTCTTTCAAGTTGCCTCTTTAGGCTCAGAATATAGATTTATTTATATTCATAATTAATGCTTTTTGCTTTAACGTGCTTTACCACTATTTGACTGATTATTCCCAATAGTGTCACATCGTCGATAATATAATAAATATGGAACTCTTGGAGGAGTAGGTTTTAATACATTACTTTCAGAAACGCCTTTTAATGAACTATCATCATACCTTACCCACCCACCATATCCCACGTGAAAAGCATCTGTAACATAATGACCTTTTGTTGCCTCTTTGCCATCATGGTAAGTAACAGCAAACAGTTTATAATGTTTTTGCTTAGGATTTAGTTTCTTTATAGCATTTGGCGAGAGGAATTCTGTAACAAATGAATTTGATAATTTAATTGACTTGAATCTTATAAATTTAATGACAAGAATTAATAAATTGTTTACTAACTGCTATCCAACTTTAAATCAATTGGAAATTCCACACTTTTCACAATTTTTGAGCAACCATCAAGTTTGTAGTCAAACCATTTTAGATGTAATATAAGAATGACGGGTAATTCTTCTAAAGTAACTTGCTTCCAAGCTTCTATTTGTTGTTTTGTTTTACTGCACGTCATCCCTTCCAATTGATCTTTCCCAACAAGAATTTCGAGAGCACCTTTCACGGATTCTGCTTTCTAAAAATAAAACATTGTATTAATATATTATTGTATTGCAATATTATATTGGATTTCTTTATGAGTATTAGTACTTCAATATCAAGTTGTAACGTAAAAAAGGGTTGGACATTATCTGTCGGCTGTTCTCCTGCTCGTGATACTCTAGATCTCAATTGCCCACGAAATATATCGGATAATGGTGTTCTTCCAAATTCGGTACACCGTGTAATAGATCCTTTATTCTTTGGACCCATAACCTACAATCCAAATCTTGGTATTAATACCTTTCTTCGATAATTAATTGCTAAATTATTTAGCTGAAGTATGTTGTATTTTACCTTCCATTCTTCTTCTCCATTGTTATAACTTATATTATTTTCAATATTATTCGCTACGTTTTGATCATTATTTACTAATTTTATAAGCTGGAATAAAGAATTAATATTATCCATATTATGCTATCAAAATTCATATTAAGACGAATGTTAATTGAGATCATACTTCGAGCATTTCATCATTGATGCCATTCAGAAGGCACGAAAGAAATTCTTCTGCGTCTTCTTGCCGTCCTTCCACAGAAAATACACCCGCAGCTGATGTATTTTTTAACATTGTATATACATAAAATGGTTCAAAGGCCACTCCACTTTGTATATCTACTATTGAATCTTCTCCTCGTTTATTTGCTCGATCTTTCCTGGCTAGTCGAGCACCATCTGATAAAGGTGTAAACTCATGTACAAATTTGATCCTGCATAAAAAATAATTAAACATTTTAGGGAACATTATCAAAATGACATAATATGCGTTAAATTTAATGTATAGAAATATCAAATTTATTTTAGATATCCTAATAAATTTTATTTTCACTTACATATTATCAATAAGTGGAGTGGAAGACGTTTTACTGGAATTTTTAGAATGTGGTAGTGCCATTAAAAGATTGTAAAAAGGCGGACAAGCAAGCAAAGCTTGTAATATACTATTAATATAACAATAATTACTACGGTTTGTCAATCCTCTAGGTAATAAACTCACAGTTTGCTTATCCATCTGATAACTTAATAAGAATTCTAAAAAAAGAAATTAAAGATATATTAGATATATTTAAATAAGAAAATATTTAAAATAAATAAATTTGAGCAATATTTACCACCCATACGGAAGGCAATAGGATCATTATAATGATTTTGTAATGATCCTGCTTGAGAATTTTTACTTTCATTTCGTATATTAGATGAAACATTTTCATTTGTAAATAGTATTGTACTGCTAGGTTGATCTTTCTCCATTAATTGTGATGATACTTGTGATGTTATATTATTCTCTGTGATTGGCAGAGGATTAATGCGCGCTGTTGGTTTGTAATTTGACAGATTCTGTTGTGCTTCTGTACTCCCTTTTTTTAAAATACTAGCCCAAGATATGCTAGATGAAGCTGGGGATGGTGTAGCAGGTACAATTATTGGAGTATTTGCTGCATTAGAAGAGTTGCTTGGGGTTTTAATAATAATTTCATCTTGCCCATTTTTCCTAGAAATATCTTCCTTATGTGCTTCATTTTCATTTTTACAAATTGGTTTTGATAATGTTTTAACAACAGTAGTTTTAATACTAGAAACAGTTTCATTCTTATATTCTTTATCAGTTTCTCCATTCTGTTTCACTTCAATACTGCTATTAATATTCACACATGGTACATCATTTTTTTCAGCTCCATTGCATTTTTCATTTACCGTAGATACAATGTTATGCTCTATTTTAACATTAACGGGTGGTACTTTCCCATTTGTGTTTGAATTTTTCCTATTGGCAGTATTTTCATCTACATTATCGGTACATTGTTCTACCTTACTGTTATTTACAGTTATAACTGTAGTGACTATATTGGTCTGTGAAGAATTATCCTCTTCAGTTACTTGATGAAAAGGTTGCTTAACTGGTGTGTAGAGATTCTGTACTCGTTTCTCATGAGACTTTGTAGCTTGTACTTTAGTACATTCTTGAGTAGGTTGAGAAAGCATAGGTGGTGCTTGTCGAACACATCTTATATTTCCTGAAGGATGATGATATGGAGGATATCCATAAGCAGGTTGCGTATGAGGGTGTGTATTTGTATGTGTATGAATATTTGGCTGATATATAGCTAATGGAGGATAATGAACATGACCAGAGAATTGTTGCTGTTGTGTTTGATCTGGATACATAACAACAAAAGACAATGGCGGATGGAATTGGCCCTGCTCTCCCATATATCCTGATTGCATTTCATTTGTAGGATTTATTCCACGATTGAAATTATCTCTTCTTATTCCTCTTCCTCGATTGTTCCTTCTATTAGTTTCCCTGTTACAACTAACATCATGAATTTCATTTCCAAGATTATATCCAGGATGAGAATAAGTCATAGCAGGCATAAATGGTTGTATATGAGCATCCGTTGGAACAGGATAAATTGGTCCCTGCCAATCACTACACATTATTTGTTGTGCATACGAGGGTTGTGGTGGCATTGCTAAATGAATGACAAAGTTCAATATAATACACAAATAAATATAAGATATATGCAATCTGAATAAGTAAGTAAATAAAAGAATTACCATTATGATACCATTGATTATGAACTTGTGGAATTTCTGTTATAGAAGCATTGACGTCATTACCAGATTCAACTGTGTCCCATGGCAATTTCAACGTGTCATTAGCGACATTGGATTTTAAAATACCTATTAAATGATTCTTATCATTGTCATTTAAATCATGTAAATCTAAGAATTGGAAATCAAGCTGAAACAAAATAAGATATTAATTAAAACTTAATATTTTAATATCACAAGAAATAATATTGAAATAAAATACATTAAGATAATCTACGTAATATTGTTTATGGCGAAGCATTGCATATCATATAATTTATTTATATTACACAAAAATGAATTATGTATAATATTCAGAAATAATTTCAGGTCAATCAATAATCAGTTACTAAAATTAGTTCACACACATAATTATTTTGTTCTCTTTGTTAATTAAACAATTATAAATATACATTAATTTCAAGGAATTTACAAAATATTACAAAAATACATGTATATATGTACAAAGGAATGATAATTAATTTAAACTAATATAACTTAATACAACAGTAATATAATATTGTATAATAATAAATATACCTTTCCTACCATTACACGATATCGCAACATTCTATTATGTAAATGATATATTTTTTTAGTTACAATTTTGTGATCAATAGTAGTTTCAATTTTATCTTCTAACCATAAGCCTAACCTCAAATCCCATAACAATAAAAAAAATCATCGAGAATAACATTAATTCTATGTTATAAGTAATCAAAATTTTTATTAATAAATATCATACCTCATTTCGAATATCCATCCTTAAATCCATATAACGTATAAAACATTAAAAATAATACCAGCAGAGAAACATGAGGCTTCAATGATTTGTGTCGGCAGCAAAAAGGATCGACGCTGATATTAGTAATTTTGTTTTCTATTTGTATGGAAATTATATAAAAAGTGTATTGAATAACAAAAACACAATATTTGTATTATTTCTATGCAACGATAAAATGAGGAAGGCGAATGATAAACTATTAACAAATTACACAATACGAGTGATCATATCCCGGCAGTTATATGGCTAAAATGGCCCAAGCACGTTGCTTCACTATTATTTCTTTTGTTCACAAGATTGGTGTCGCCACTTGTCACTATTATTACTAGGGGTTTGCAAGAATATCTACGGAAACAGACTTTCCCGCTTTCTTGTTCCCTCCCTTTTTATATTGGCCAACCTGAGAAATCAAGACATCTAGTTACCTTGGAAATTTGCATTATTTAATAAATTTCACTTTATTTCAGTTTGTTCTGTTTCTATAAAGTCTAGAACTATATATGTTATATCTGTAAAATTGTATTGAAATGTATTTTAATTTTCTATTTTTTTTATACAAAATATAAGTTGAACATATCTCAAGATATAATTTATTTTCTTCGAGCATATGTAGTGTTAAATGTTTGGTAAGTGAGAAAATTATTTAGTGTAACTTTTGCTCGTTCAGAACAGTCAACTTTATCCTAGTAGTACGAAAGAAAATTAATATTCTTAGATCTTTAAATTAAAAGCAAAGCTGGAAGTAAAAAGATTCCCCTTTGTTACGTTCCAAATTTGAATTCAGATTCAAATTTACAAATTCAGTTACTAAAGATTCTTGCCTGAACTTGTTATTAACAACTTTGGAGATAAAATCATTTATTCAGTTGGAACGTGACAAAATTAAAAAAAATTGAGAGCATAGTATTTTCTATTCAAAATGATCATTTTATATAATCAGTTATTTATTCATTCAATTTTTATAAAAATGAGTACAAATGTATATGTACATATTATCATTGGTGAGGTACAGAATATTTTCCATTACGAACATAATATTTCCTATATAGGAAAATCGAACGTTCCTATTGGTCCAGAATATTATAAAGTCACATCGAGCGTCCTTATTGGTGGAAAATATTGTAAAGTTTAATCGAGCATTCTTATTGGCGTAGAATATTGTGAATTTTTCACCACAGGTAATTTGAAGAAGATGTGTGGCGCGGGGTGGCATTCAACTGTTAAAATTTGTGGAGCGAAAACTCGCGCGATATCTCGTCTTTATCAGTACTTTCATTTTGATTTTATTATTATTTATATTTAATTATCTGAAATTGTTTGGTTAATCATCACATAGCTTTCAAGACAAATTAATCACACATATATATTATTCATATATAATAATAATTTATATCTTGTTAAAGGTTTATCATTCCCTTCTCTTGCTCTTGTTTCCTGAAAACGACCTATTGGGGCTTCGAAGCCAAGAATCTAAGTAATTTTGTAATCTATACTTCGTTTAATCCTATTCGTTGTATTTAAATTTGTCATTTTTTAATCGAATATTGTCATTAAAATTTCAATAAAGATCAATAGAGATTAATCTTCCACTAGATCAAATTTTCCAAATAATCAATATTATTCTTAAGAGCGAATTATAATATTCCACGTCTCGTTACAGTTTTCTTCCATGGGATTGCATGATTCCTCCTTGATGACAGTCATCACGATTACTGTCCCTGGACTACTACAGCGTGAATGATTACGTTCCTGGCATCTTATGATGAGTCGTATGCACTTTTGTTCCTCCAGTTATTCAATCATGTCGTAGGACGAAAGGTCCGAATCGACACGGGTGACTGGTTGTATTACGTAGAATTTTTTGCCAGCACAGTGATCGCGGGTATTTATTATACCCGTGAGTAGTAACGTTTCCTTTTCCTATGTATTATTTATTAATTCAGGATAAGTCTTCTTGCATATCGGTTTATTTTTTGTTAATTACATGATACTGATAAATTTCATATTAATAATATTAATAATGATGTCATCCGATACAAACGATGTTATATTAACAATTAATTTGATTGAAGATATGTTCGTTATAATTACTTTCAAAATTGGAATGTACTGAAAATATATATTTACGGAGAATTAGAATGATTCGATTAAATATTTCGTAGTGACGAAATCGTATACCCTCCGACTTTGTTGCATTAAAAATTGCAATTATTGCATATTTAATGATAATAATAATAGTAAGTCATTTTTTACCTCACCTTCCTTTCTTTGATGGCACTATTTCAAAGGATTTAATTATCTGCCTTTCATTTTTGAATTTCAGTATTTTGAATACATATAGTAAATATACATATAGAGATATCAAAGTTCAAGCCTGCCGTACAGAAATGTATTGAATTTTATATGCAAGAAGAAAGTTCGCGACAGGCAAATTTTGGAATCAAAGCAACAAATTTTGAACATTGTTTTCGCGTTTTCGAAAATGTGCTTTGACGAAGAAATTGCCTGAGGTTGTTTGCATTAATATTTAATTTTGAGTCAATCATTAAATCAATTTCTTATTCATCGTCAATTTGCCTTTTTTGTAATGGAATCTCAATAATTCACAGAGTCAGTTATTTGATTTGTGCTGTTCTCTATAAATAAATTCAATATTGGTATTTTGATAATTTACTAAATTAATAATGTAGAGCATACAGTGATAGTAATGGAGATAAAATTCGAGAATAGAAAATGAAGAAAGATTAGCCCGTTAAATACAAGATAGATACGTTAATTCTTTTTTTTAGTTAGGATTTTCAGGTTTAATCACTTCCGTGTTTATTGCCAGGATCTCACTCACGTGCCCAGGTGCTACTTGAGCGAGGAAAAGGCAATGAGTACGATGACTATTGATTTCATAATAATTTCTAAGCGACCGACGATGCGTTAGTGTATCGTGCACGACGTACTTTCTACATAGTGTGTTTGGTTAGGCTGTGGAATTGCGTCGTTTCAATGCTTGTTTCATTTGCTGTAAATTTAAGTAGTAAAAAATATAAATCATTTCGATCGCAACCAGTGAAAACAGATTTGCTATTCTCCACGGCGAATCGTGGATATCGGTATTAGTAATTTTATCGTTAAATTATAATAAATGGTACTAAATTTCGTACCATCTGTAATTTTCCTGAAAAATAGATACACTATTTGAATTACGAATATTTGTAATTAAAGTCGAGAATTAGTTTTATCGTGTTGTACGCAATGGTCGCTAGCCCTCGTCAGTCGATTTCAGGCAAATGGTACGTAAATTAGAGTATGCAAGTAGCGTGTTGAACTCGGGTGTCGGAGGCGTCCCGGGACGTCCTCTCTAGCGTAGGTCCTTGCGCCCGGGTGGTATGTGAGAGAATCGTGGAGCGAGTGTGTTGGTGTGCCTGTTTTGCCATTTTTAAATATAGGGCTAGGTAGGATAGGTAGCATACTTTCTGGCGTGTCTGTTGCGTATAATAAGTAGGTAGGGCCGGGCAGGTTGGCACAGTCTCTGGTCGGGTAGGCGCGTTTTCGCGTGACCAACCTGTTTCAGGGAATCTAATTTGAAAAATCGTCAGTAAAACTAGAACTAGTGGACAATGCCACTCGTTTATGGTTTTGCCTATCGGTTTTTTGAATTGCGCGGTCGTAGTCGCGAGTGGGTCTCGGCACGCACGTTTATGTACCGCTCGAGCACGCACATGCGACTGGGCAACGATCACTGTTGTGATTAACTACTAATGGGCAACTACTAATGGCTTTCCATCCTCTGGATCACCCAGAGTATGGAAAGTCATTCGTTACTACTTTGTCACTGTGCTCGCTTTTAGTATTTGTAGTAATTTGTAATTTGTCCGTTAGCCGACATACACGTCGGTCTCTCGTCATGTTGGGCAAATCGCGGTCTTTGAGTTAGCGTTGCGAGTTCAAATTTCGCGTTGCCAATTAGAGTAACTTTGCCTTGGATTACCGTTACGATAAAGCTGGTCTTAGCGTTACGAATAAAGTAGAATTTTAATTCGTCGCGTTTTGTTTTATTTAAAGTCGAATGGTAATGACGTTAACTTTGAATTAATTTTGTAACTATAACGCGTAATTGAACTAGTTTTGCTTTTGCATCTAGAAATAGATATAGTAAGTTACATTAAAATTCGTTTTAAGGATTAGCGTTGCGTTGATGAACGATCGCGTTCTTATATGTAGCGTTGCGTCTATGAAATGCCCAAACTTTTTCCATTGAGATTATGGAAATCTATCGCTGTTCCTGGATCACCCGATGCAGCTAAGACAGTTGCACAGAAGTGGTCAAGCACCAGCAGCTTCGAACGTGGCTGCACTTCGACATCTCGTTGTTAGCGTTGCGTATATTGAAATACGAGTGCACGTACAGATTAGTATTTGTTAGCGTTGCGTGAATAATTTCACGCATTTGTTTTCACTGGTTGGGTAAATCCTATCGCGGTGTCTGCTTTCGCGAATTTTCCATGTTTTTCAGTCTTTTTTTTTTTTTCTTTTGTCAATAACTAAACTAAATAGTATTGGAAATAATCTGTGATAACGCACTCCACGCGATTTATTTCGAGAAATTTCTATTTTGTGATTATAGATTTAATAGATTCGATAGATTTAGAGTTGCGAAGTAGAAAAATGTTCCACTCACGGTTTGTTCGGGATTCTATCGAGCGGATCGCCCTTCTGGCTATTGGATCTATCTTTTTTCAGCATCCCTTTGAGCGTTTGTTAACGGAGATACTGTTGAACAATACATCTGTTCGATACCGATGAACATTTGTAATTTATTGCTGTATTACTTAAAACTGCCATGATTTATATATGACTTTATTTCGTCGTTTCATATGGGCATACGCATCTCAAGAAAAATGAGAGATGATATGTAAATAAGTTTGAACTATATGATATACAAAGTAACGATGACCAAGTTAATAACATTTTATAGAGTAATAATTTATTTGGCATATATATCGCGAAGATTTTATTTCATTATTTTAGAATATTAACAGCGAGCGTTCGTTATTAGAGTTATCATTTTTTCGTCCATGGTATTTTCGATCGATTAATCAAAAAATGACTTTATAAATGTTTGTACTTGCTGCGCACAGATTAACGTTCATTCGCGAGCATTGTTTATTTTCAAGAATTTTGCATAGGAAACGTTGTACGAGCGTAACTCGACATATATTCGACTTTCGGTAATTTATGCAAAAATTATATAATGAAATAGGAATTATACGAGCAAGGCCATGGTTGAGAATAATTGGAACTGTACATATACAGTCATTGAAATGAAAAATACGAAAATGATAGAATTGGCGTCAATCTTTAATGCAAAGAGCAAAACTTAAATTCATCCTACAAAAAGATGGTGTAAATGTGTTATTAAATAGTTCGATAAAGAAATCATGATTTTAATCAATTCTTTTTTCATTTTGATATTCAAAGTAAATTTTCCATTTTTGATAGCTTTCAAATTCAAATATTCAAACTGAAATGGTTAATTTCGAATTCAAGTTGAAATTAAAAGACTGTGGGTTACTTTTATAATTTATTCGCTTTTTATGTCTAATGTCAGCTGTACATTTTCTCTATTATAAATACAAATACAATAAATAAGTTTGTCGTAGATCTATTAACACAGTTATCGCGTAAATAGTACTTCAAATTATGAGTATTTACATCAAAGATTCAAGAATGAATCAATGGAACTTGGAATATGGATTAAAACGTAGCAATGAAATATGAATTGGAGATACGTTTGAAAGAGAAGAGGTAAAAATCACAAAGCAGCGTTTGAGCCTTATTCGTTGCGAATTCACATCTATATTTGTCAGAATCTTACTAAATTTTATGCGAATCACACGTTACAGTGTGAATAGAAAAAGGATATTGCATAGAGGTCTCTTCTATCCCTGTCTAATCAAGCATGCTCAATGACGTCGCTCGTTGATTGGTGTTATATTTACATATAATAATACGTCTAACAAGCAAAGGCACAAGGGCGTTTCTCAGCAACGTTCTATTTCTATTTTTAAACCGCTTTTTCACTTTGCCCGCGCATTCTATCTTTATATCTCTATGGTAGTCAGCGGCAAAATCTCTAATTTCTTACACGATCGGTATTTCAGAATATGGCACACAAAGCATCGACGAGAAAGTCTACCCTGTATTTGACCATGCTCGTCTGTGACCCGACGAAAAAACCTTCGAATGGTCGGTATTACAGAACATACGACGCGACATCCCGTAAGATGCCAGCTCCATTTTTATCGCTTTGGACGATTGAGTTGAATTGTTTAGGATCAGTGGTATAATGCCACGTCTATTCCGTATTTAGTCAGCGATTGTAGTTGATTAATCGAGTAACGTCTATACTTTGTCAATAGTAATACAGAAATTGAAGAGTATCGTAACACCGTTTACCGACTGCTTTAGTTTTGAAAAGACTGCAGTCAGGCAATCTAGTTTGCGTAGATGTCCGTGCGATGGCTATAGTTTCGAATGGCGCCAGTTTTTAATCGAATATATATAGCATAAGATGTAACGTTATAGTATTTGTCAAGCCATAGCTTATGAAGCTAAAAGGACCTAAAGCATAGAGCTTCGATTAAAGAAATTTGTTTCGATTGAATCGTCTCTTTAAGTATCGTTTAATTTATAATTTACATTAAGAATTCGAAACACTCCCGTCCTTTATCTTTCCGTGCATTTTTCATTAGTTTCAAAAATGAACCTTCCCCTAAAGCTTTTATTCTATCCGTAGCATTCTTATTGTTTATTTTTTCGAGACTTTAAAACGACGTCTAACCCGATAAGATTTTCTCGGCACGAATCGTTCGCCAGCCCGATTGGTCATATTTTTGTTCATGGCCTACATGCGAAATACTTTTATGCGTCACTTATACTGTCCGTATTATGGACCATTAATACCATACGACGTAATCGTTGTTTGTATCCTGTCGTCAGAAGGTGCAACTGAAAATAGCAACATTTCTTTATTGCGTGATTATGTCATTAGCTCGCGGCACGCGCTAAAGATCGCGTTATGAAATAACACGGTCACGAAAGAATGGTTTACTTTAAAAATGGTATATGCAAATGTGTACGCATTTCCGTGTAGTAACTTTTACGTTAAGTTTCGCGCCCCTTGGTTTACGTTTGATCCTTTGATTCTGCGATTATTTTCTCTTTTTCTTTGCCATCTTAATATACTTTTGAAGGTAAACTATATCAAGCAGCCAGGTGTACGTTATTGTTCGCTATCCTCGATGGTACAAGCTGAAAGAAAGTTGCCAGTTTTACGGGTGAAACGCGTTTAAGGCTGCGTTGAATGACAAATAAATATGCTAATGGCTATTCCGGGAACTTCAAATGCCGCGCATCTTAGCTTTTGCACCGCATCGAAAGAAGAAAGTTAAGTTAAGTTGCTCGGTACCTTCGCGGCCTGTTTGGAAGGAAGTGCCACGAATGGCCAAAACGAAGGGAGGCGGCTAGAACGAAGAGAGACAAGTCGGAGGGAGCGAGCGTGCAAGATGGAACGAGAGTTCTCTTAAATAATAGAAAATTCAGAGGAAGTTGATAAGCCAGGGCGCGTTCAAACTTTTCACTCGCCGCCTTCCATTTCTTATTATAATGAATGCATATCGGCTTAGTCGAAGCTGGAAAGCTACGACTATAAGAACCCTTTTCCACTTTTTGCGGCCTGTGCTCCTTGCCTCCTCGTGCTCTAATACCACTGATTTAAACACGTCCGTGTATCGTAAGATAAATAACGTTGCTGTTTTTAGTTTCTTTTCTTTTTTTTTTTTTTTTTTTTTTTGAAGATTCGCAGAACAAAATTAGTTGTTGCACGGGAAGATTAATTTGTTCAGTTTCGCCGTTAGAATAGTCCTTGACGAGTTCAATTGGAAATGTCAGTGGCAGATTGCGTTTGTCGAACCACATGTTGCCAGTCGACATGCCACGAAATCCTGTTCACATGCACGCATACGACGAATAAATCGCCGAATATTTTGGCTATTACTATTACGGTAGCTGGCGTGTCTTTGCGTGCGACGGCTGTACGTTCGTCGACCAGGGCGCACGCTTTGCCATTTTCATTCAGGATCGATCGTGCGATTTTCCAGTAAACTTTCTCTTATAAAATATTCGTTTCGATGATACCATCCGTAAATAGCTTTACAATTACGCGTGCGAAACTGTCGTGGCAAGGTTGCTGCAAAATTCCAAGCCGAGTATTTATGGACGTTAAACGAAAACAAACTTATAAATTTGCCGAATCTATCAAGAGGTAGAGAAAATTGAACGAAACAGAAGATGTATTTCTCGAGGATGAAAATCGTTGGGAAAATTTTCGACTAACGGTAAAGCCTAACGGGGTTGCTTTATTAACAGCGGGGGAGGCGATACAATCCACAGAGACAAATGGCCTCGGCAACGTTAAATCATCATGAAAAAGTTTGCGATTTAATAAGCAATTTCATGGAAATTCCGTGATCGTTAGCGTAACGACTTTCTCAATAAAAATTTCAGGATATTCTCGGTTCTCGCGCTTGATAGAGGATACGGGAAACGCATTCGAGATCGTTACGTTTTTAATACAACTCCTGAAACGATCGAAGCGTTCGTTATTCTTGCTTCTTTACCTCGTTACGATATATTCCTACGTCGTCGTGGATTCGACGGACGTTTCAAAGATGATAGAAGCCAGATAAAATATTCGCCAACGAGGAGGGTGAATGTAAGTCGGTTGACAGGGATCGTCTTAAGCGAAAGGACACGTCTTTGAGGTGAGATGCTCGTTGATCCTTTGTGATTCCACTTTTTATCCCGTCGAATCGATCATCCGCCGTGTTGCTCGGCTATCGGATACGTTAGCACGGCTGTGTCTATGAGAATTTGTTGGATGTGTATCGTTGTCATCGTAGACGAGATCCGAATACCATCGAGTACATACTTATATCGCTGGAACCGAGGATAAAATAACTTTTCGCTCGGCGATATATCCTTGGATTTATTTCGACCATCGTTTCTCTTATCGCTATATATCGTTTGCATCGCGTTCGGCATTTTAGCAAACCTGCGTCGTGCTTTCTCTTTCAACGATCCTGTTTAATCACGATTTCGCCGATTGCGAGAAAAATCGTTGAACGTGGTTATCCGTGAGCGGTGATCGGTTTCGAAAATATTTATTCGCGTCACGGAGACTGGCGATACGACAGTGCTTTCAAAAGCTCAGAAAACGCTATACACCTGTAAGTATGTATTATATGCGGGTGGTGTGCACGCGCTGGTGTGTGTACGCAGGGAGCAAGAGGGAAAGAGTGGAGCGTATGGTCGAATGGGTGGATATGCGGAGGACAGCGGTGCGCCTCTTTGCGCAACCCCGAAAGCAATATATCGATGTTTAGCAACCAATAAACGGATCCCTCAAAGAGGGCTTTTACCGTAAAGCGCTGGTGCTTCGACGTCTCGTTCCTTCCATAGATGCGCGCTCGCACACGCTCGTTTTCCGCTCTACGTACACGGCGGTGAACGTGTGCGAGTGTACGTTAACGGTGGCAACCGAAGCACGCCGCTTTTATGGCTCAAAGTAAACGCATTTATAGAGCCGTTTTGCCACCACCGCATCGGCGTAACCTCGCGAGCGACCATTTAACGCCGCTTTTATGATAATGTTATCAATAGCCTGACCCTTCTTCTTTTTCGCCATCAGTTGCCTTTATTTATCGATTATTTACGACTCTTGTCTATCATTCACCTGCTTCGCGGAGATCGATGTTTACGATGGCATATTTTGCACTGGAACGTAGTACTCTTTTTTCCTAGAGAAAAGTCACCGAAATGATATAAACGATATCGATAACACAATTCACGATGCTCTTTTCCAAAGCAATTTCAGTGTCGTTGATAAACGGCTAAGCAGCGTTATCTTTACGCGAAACATATTTTTGAACGCGTTGTATAGATATTATCCTTCGAAGATAGATATTGAATTTAAAACGACTCAAGGATCTCGATTACTATTTATCTCGTATCAAAGCAAAAGCTTTCAACGAGCGCGTGCGTAATTTTAACGGAGCTTTACTCGAGACACGTCGTCTACGACATTCGCGTTTTTATTCCCGCGTAATAAAATTTTCGAAGCAAGCAACGATAACGTAGCCTGGGGAGAGAAAAAACATCGAGTAGCTCTGGTTGACAGGGACTAGGGATCTTCGAGGCGTTCCTATATCGTCGCTGGCATCACGGTGTCACTCGCAGCTTCTTCATAATTCTCTCGTGAAGTAGCGGCATAGTTACGACGGGCGAAGCAAAAGGGATTCCAAGTGGAAGTCGCAGTCTCAGCTTCTTAACATAGTCCTGGCGAAAATCTTACGCAATACGTACGTTTTTGCGTGGAATTATCGAACGGAAAGGTATCTAGCGAGGTACGTTGGTGTTCGTATTGGCGTATTTCCTGGACGATCTACGTCAGTAAATATTATAACCAAACGAACCGTCATAAAATTCGATACTGCGAGTTCCAACCCGGCGATATAACGGATCATTGGTAACATGGCACCCCTGATGTACCGGTTCTTCCATAGTGACGGGCGTGTACGTGCGTCAGACATACACGTAGAAAGGCTGTGGCAAACACGTAGACGAAAGATCGGGAACTCGGGAAAAGCGAGTAAAAAGGCGGACTATTGTAGGAATCAGCTTCCTGGGGAGACAACGGCAAGAAAGAAGAAAGACGGTTCGGGTGAAAGAATCGAGTAGTCGAGTAAGAGCGGTGAGGGGATGGGAAAAGAGGCGGCAGCGCTGGGGGATGATGGTAACGAGAAAAAGAAGCGGAACGGAGGAAAATGGGGGTTTTCTGCTAAAGTACCGAGAGAGCCGACTGCTGACCAGTGGGCAGCGATCTTGACGTGTGTGCGTATCGCCGAGGAAAAGGCTACGTGTACCCGTACGATGTTCTAGGTTCGCCCACACCCAGGATTTCGGGGGAGAATCCTTGAAAACCGGAGACCAGGACGCTATTGGCCGCTCCGAAAGCTCCGTCTGAGCTCGGCCAATCGTGGCCCGAGCTGATAACGGTGGCGGTTCTTCTCTTCGTTCCGCCTCCTCAAGACGGAGCGCTTTTGGCACGCTATATCAAGCCGGGTATATATCGGCTAACCTATATCGTCCACTTGTACCTTCTTCTATATGGATCGACCATCTTCTTTTCTCTGCTCGAGAAATTTCCTCCCGTCTGGATCCAGTCAACCCCGAGATCGTTTGCCACAGCTCTTCCTTATACCGTCATTTCCAACTTCTTACTGCTTCTTTCTCTGTATTTTTTCGGACATCTGTGCCACCGAATTGTTTCTCGTTGCCGGCAATCTTTTGAGTATATCAGACCTCCGGGAAACGATGCTCGAATTAAAAACTCATAACGTTATTAGATATACATGTATTATATATGATATATATGAGTCGAGTTAGCATCGGGGTTAGGGGCGTTTAACGAACCTTCGTTTGGATTAGCCACTCTTCCATTATACAATACGGAAGATAGCCAATGGCACAAATACGATTATCACGGAATAAAGTTTCACCGCGCAACAACAAGCTCTCACTAAGGACCCATATTATAATAACAACGAGTACCTAGTCATCAAATGAATAAATTCACAAGGTGATCGTATCACCGTGACGATTGAATACTCGAGATGCTAATGACAATAATCTTTGATTCGATAAGGAATATCAACAGGATAGCAAACGCGCTTACTTGTCAAAAGTCCAAGTGGAACTGAACTCGTGTACTTTACTACGTACCTTTCTGTACCTCTTGGGTCAACTACATTTTTAAGAAGAGTTATACAACTACGTCGTACCTCTTTTGGGCGAAAACGTCCATCCCGTGACCGTGGCTACGTTTAGCGACCAGATGTGTCACTTCGAGCCAAGCCTACTGTCATAAATCTTAAACATAATCGGAGTAAATCATAAACAACTGCTTCTAAGTTTTATTATTTAAGTACAGCTATAATAAAAAGTCTGGATTAAAGTATCGGGGATTTTTTCGAAAATTCCAAAGGAAAGGTCGCGATGTTCTTTCATCTCCGACATACACATATAGACGCTCGATGTTTGATTTAATCGAGTAGCATTACGTTAAAAGGAAGACGACGGGAGTACTAAATAAGCAGGGACTGATATTACTAAATTACATCGATAACAGGTGTTGTTTTTGTCGTAAACGTAATATTCTCATCAACTGGAAGCCTTATACGAAGCTGGTAACATTAAGTAAACTTAACCGCATTGTTAAAACGTGCAATTTATCTCGACTCATTACGCTTCTAATGTAAAAAATGTCAACTGTAATTGTTTAATACCATCGCTCGTTATTTGGCGTCCGATAAGGTAATAACGATCCTCTTAATGGTATACATACGAGTCGTTGGAAAGGGAGTTGGCGCGTTTATTTACTTTCTACCAGCTAACTAGCGTTTTCCACGCGGATGCGGGATCGGCGATCGAAAGGAGATTTAACAAATGTATTCATATTTCAGCAATTTGAATACCCGATTGATTCTTAATTACCAGCGGAGAGCGCGAGCCGCGCGCAAAACAGAAACGATCGAAGTGGTCCGCGATTAAGGTTTGCCGGTTTATCAGCGCGTTCGATCACAGGTGGTGTCGTTCTTGTCGGTAACATCTTGGTTCGCGTGCAGGTTCCGGTCGAGGTTGTTTAAGTTAGTTCCGTCCTCTTTCTAAAAGAAGGTGCGCGCGAGTCGGTGCCCCGTAAGTGGCGTAATAGGACTGCCCCTGCGGTTGACAAGATAAAGAGCGACGATAACGCTGTTTCCCTGTGGAGGGACCTCGAGAAACGAGGGTGCGTGACCGTAGTGTGCCGCGTGACGCGTGTAATAACCGTAGCGCGGCTTCTTGCACGCACCCCATAGCAGAAAACTAAGTATACATTTACTGGTATACTTGGCTGCGTGCACCTTGGTTACACGACAGGTGCCCATTGCCGAGGATTCTTAAGGAAGCATGGCGGCAACGGGGGAAACGAAGGCACAAGGGCCGCTAGAATCGACTTTCTTTGATGTCGACTCGATTCGCGGTCTTTGCGACTTCCACGCCTTCTTTCTAGATTGCATTTTCGCTTTATCAGCATCCGCTCGTTTCTCGAACGTTGGTTGAAAAGTCGATAACGTTGCCGGGCCAAAATCTAACCTGCGACGACGTTCGAAAATTACGCCGACGCTCGAATACGACGAACGTACCGTGTTCATAGACGAAACGCTCGTTAAACGAACGATCGTACCTTCGCAACAAACAGCGTTGTCGAAATAATTAACTGGAGTTGCACGGCGGACATTAAGAGCGTTATTAATTCGCGACGAACGGAAATACGGTTCGTGTCGTTCAAGAAGCACAATGACGCGTTTCATATCGGAGGTGGTCGATAGCACCGGAACAGGTTGAAACGAGCACGGATCATTTGCGCCAAACTGCGAATCCATCGAAACGTAAATCGCATGGGTATTTTACGGCATCGCGGCCAGATTACAGGCACAATTAGCATGAGACTACATAATTAATAACTCGATTAATGCGTTGAGGCGAAATGTCTGTCCATCGGTGCTTGTCAATTCGGTCGGTCTGTTCGCTGGTTCGTTTGTCCTGGTCACGATTCGTGATCTCCTATTTACGCCAACTTGCCGCGCTGCGCCGTTACGTCGTAATCGATTGTCGTCGTACAATATCGACGTACATCGCTTATGCTTACCGTTCGCGATACATTCTCACGGCTGAAAACTCATTAGCGGGTCATTCCATATTCCAGAAGGGAAGTCAGACCGGGTTTGAACGCGGTTCCACGCCAATTCCGGTCCATTGTCGACAGTTGAAAATCTGCCTCGTCCCAGCGCCAGTTACCCGCTGTTACGTCCCTCCGTCTAGTTAATCGCAACGAACGATTGGCTCTGGATAGACCAACGATGATTCGATACGCGTTTCTATGGTGTCCGATGTATGTTTTTTTCACGCGCGCAGTTAATATCCTCGGTCTGTCGACGATGTTTTTCGACACGGGCGAAAATTCATCTTCGCGGCGATATTTTCTGCTCGTATTTCACGGGTGTACGTACCGATCGACGAAACGCGTAATACGGTATGCAGAAACGGAAAGAACGAATGGCAGCGCGGCTCGAATGCCGGAGACGTCGAACGGTGATAAATTTCTGAGAAAGATTTTTTGGACACGAAGCTTTATCGCTTCCTTGCTTCGACAGAGCGTCGAGGTCGATGGGGAATTAGAGAGACGGGCGTTCGTATACAGGTACTCGGTATTGAACATTTATCAGCGGCCAAGACGGGGAAGCTGATCTCGAAAGACAACCGCGATTGAGTTACGTTGATTTTATTCCGCATTATTCCACCCAGCGCCGTGATACGGAACCGCTCCGTGGCTAGATCAGTTTTATTCGCCGGATTGCGGTGGCGCGAACGGCAAACGCTAGCCTGAATCCGCCGCTGCCACCATCGGATTAACGTCATTGCGGTTTTTAAGCAGGCAATTTCCTAATTCGGTTGCCTCGAGATCCCTGATTTATCGCGCTTTTGCCAGTTATTCCGTACTGTTGGTGATTTACGACGTTGCTTCCGTTCCCGTTCCCGTTTCGCTTCCAGAGTTCCTCCTTCTTCGACCGCTCCTTCTTTTCCTCTTCTCGCGGCACGGTTCTCTTTCGCGTAGTTTCCATAGTCAGTGGAGTGGCGCGCCGCCGGTACCTTCCTCTTTCGCGTTCTCCACTTTCATCGGAGAACCGGGGGATGCGGTGCGCGAGATCTCGCGGTTGGCACGGTCGCGAAGGCAGCCGCGGATACCTCGTGGATGGTTGTTTCGAGCGGGTCGACGAATCGTTTAGAGGTAAAAAACGGTTCAACGTACTTAACAGATTAATTGAACACGAAGCGTTCACGGTGCGTGCTACGCATCCGCGTGAGAAATTTAAAGTATTGTGCGGGGAATTGGACTCGAGGGAACTCCGGCTATCCCGTGTTTAAGTCAATAATTAGTTATAATCTTGGTATAATCGTGGTACGGCACGAATTAACAGTTATAATCAAATCCGTTATCGGCGAACGTAATCGCTGCATGGTAGCGGCAATTAGACTGGCTAGAACTAATGCGAGACATACAATGAGCGTAATGAGAAACGTCTCGTTCGCGTTTCCTGCAGTGTATGCGTTTTATTTTTAGAGTTATCGCTGTGAAACGTAGTCACCCCTTTGCGGTTTAGAATTTAATTCGTTGTTGGCGAGCTTTGCTCTTAATAACGGCTTAATTAGAGAGCAGCTCGAGCAACGACGCTTCTCTCGAGCAACGTTTTCCTCTCTGGGGGTTGATAGAATCGAAAAGCAACCGGACAACCGTTTTCCAGCTGCGTTCCGCGCAGCCGTAAGGTGTTCTATGGCGAGCCTTCTATTTCGTGCTCGATCGAGCGCGCTCGATTGTATATTTTTACACGGCCACGCGAAATAATACCCTACTGCGGTTTTAGTTATGCAGGAGAACGGGGAAACTGTTGTTGCACTACGTGCAAAAACAGAAGGTACGCGGTGGTTCCGATTCACGGTGGACCGATCATCGCGCGAAAACACGAGCGGCTTGTTTTTGCAAGCGGGAAACTCGATCGGGTTTCACTCGTCGGAATACTCGGTTGCTGTCTGTAAAAACATACTTAAGAGATACTTGAATCCGTTTTATCATCGGACCTGTCTTTCCACTTTTCTAATTGCCTTGCATTTTCCATTGGAAGCTGAACGAAGAGAATCGGAAGTTTTTGGAGAGTGAGACGAAAAGGGGCGAAAACGGTAACCGGCAAGAGGGAAAATAAGACGCGATGCAGGCGCGTTAAAGGGAGAAACTGCCGGTAGGATCGTTTCGAGGTTAACGAGGAGGGCCGTGATTCCGGTATGAGTGGCTGAAGGAGACTGTGCAAGGGTGGTAGCAAAACAGATAATGGCGGGGACAGCAAAGGCAACGGTAATGGTGACCCTTGGGACGTTGCTCGGATTCGAAGGAGTCTAGCGAGGGAACGCTCGTTAGCACCTTCTAACCATCGTGAGACGTAGTCGCGTTTATGGATCCTGACACGATAGCCAACCTCTGTCTCTTTGCCTTCGTCTTGGTCCGCTCCTGGACCCCTTGGGTCTATCCTTCCTGGCTAATTGTATCTATCTCGTCGTTAATTGACGGCTAGGCCGGCGCTTGACCGTTGCAATTTTATTGGTCCGATCTAACCGAGCTCGCAGTCCCGCGGGACAGAATAGAAATTCGAATTTTCAGGTTGAATGCTACTGGCGAATTATGAGACCGATAAATAACGCCGTATCCACGGCGAAATTATAATACCCGTAAATGTCGTCCGCTTTATGCGCGAGAACGATAATTTATAAAGAACGCTGAATCGCGCTTAATTATCTTCGTCGCGTTCGCTTTACCATTGTGCTTTTAATTAATTTTACGGGAACGCGAGCACTATCGAGCATCTTTGCGCGTCGATCGCCGCTAGTGGAAATATTTTGATTCGCTTTATACGAAAGCTTTTCCAAAACGATCTCGGCTAAATTACGCGCATAAATTAGAGAGCTTGGTGGTCTTGGGTTTACACGTACCGTGTTTTGACGCGAAAACACCGGAGAGAGAAAAGGGCGGGGGGGGGGGGGAGAAAAAAAACCTTTGTCCTTTCTGGTAGCGTTCCATAAGTCGGGGCGATATCAAGCGATGGTCGTTAGATCGCCGTTATCGCCGTCGCCGTTAGTTACTCCACCTATTGTAACAATTTCATAGAGGTCCGTGCAGGGTGTGTAAAACCCTGCAACGGCCTCGCGTGTCGGAAGACGATAGTCGTCACAGTGACTGTTATATCAAACGGGGTCGAGATTGCGATAACGACTGGAACATACGTAGGATACACGGTTTACGTACCTATACTCGTACGGTGTAGTTAGCGAGAACGTACTCTCGTCCTACGCACGAGAGGGTGCAATGTCGTAGGACCGATTTCACTCTCATTTCCGTGCCTGTGTACCTAACTAACTATTTAATCGTCGCGCGTATCGTGCGACGCCAACAAATTACTTACAAGAAAAGTTTCTCCACTCGACTTGTCCCTATTTTCGAGTCTGTCAAACGTCTTTCACCTACGTTACGTCTATTTTAACCGCTAATCGTTGCCGTTGGAAAATATTTCACGCGCTCCGTTCGTTTCTAAGTACGCGATGAGCACGGATCGCGGTTCGTAGAGAAGGTCGCGAGATAGGGGAAAGCTGGAAACAAGGTGGCAATCCATTTCTACGCCAGTGAACGGTAGGTGGTACGTATGTAAAGGAAGCCCCAGTTCTACGTAAGCCGGAACGGCGGCGTTCGTGGCCGAAGCCAATCTCAGTCGACGCTGGCCATTTGGCGTTTCCTCGGTCGTGCCGGTCGTGCACACACGGGCTTGCCTTTTATTCCGTTTAACCCCTGCCTCCGAGGTAGCAGCTCACCCCTGGTCGCGCGGCTCGCAACGGAGAGGCCAGGCCAGCTTCCTAAATGATTAATTACCGATCTCCATCGCGCGGAGGGATCCCGCAGGAAGGCGGGTCGTTGGACGGCCTTAAAGTAAGCTCATTTCTAAAACGGATATTCCGTGTTCCGCGTGCCATGGAACGGCATTCGGTGGCCCCCAACGTTGCTGCCACTTCGCTGCCGTCTGCCACCCCCGCGTATCGCGCCCCCCCCCCCTTACTTGCGTAAGCTCCGTAGACCAACCAACGGGGTTCCCTCTTCGCGTGGCTACCGACTTCGCAGAGATTGTGAGCCACGATACCCCGTCTTTTCTCTCTTCCTCTCTCTCTCTCTCTCTCTCTTTCTGCCCTTCGCGTAAATGAAACGTGTTACGTACCAGAAAAAAAGCTTCTACCTCCTTCCGCTGATCGATGGGCCAGAAATTTCTCGCGCGAAGCGCGAAACTAACTAGAACGATGATGTAGGAACGCCTTGTGCTCGGCAAATTCTTTTCTTATCGAAAACTTTAACAAAACTCACCAACTTTCTTCTCGTGAAATATTAACTCGTACCTCGTAAAATATCAAGCCTGTTCGGCTTTTTACCTCATTTTTTCGAGCCACCGTGGAATTTACGAACGAACGCGGTTCTTTCGACGTAGTTATTGCCGTATGTTATTTGCTTTTTATTTGAACGCGGCAAGAGCGCGTTGTAGCAGGAATATCGAAAACTGTGTTTGAGAGGAATTGAGTTTAGCGTCGGACGGTTGCAACTAATGTCGCGATAAAGATCATCGGGCAGAAAAAAGGGAACGAGGAAGAGATTGGCCGCGTGGAATCTCAGCAGACGACGATTCTCTTTGGTCGATCCTTCCGTGCCCTTTTCTCTCCGGTACCCTGTCCGTTTGCCGGAATCTTTGTCTGTGTGCGCGTTTTCGTGCGATACGCTGTGTTATCGTTTGCATTGCAAATGGCAACCCACCCCGCCCACATTCAAACACACCAGGACCGAGGAGCGTGCACGTTTTATGGTGAAATCGGACGCGTGTGCGAGCCCACCGATATATCGAGTCCTACGCGGATGAGTCACGGGAATCGAAACAACCCTAACGATGCCCTCTTAAGGGGGTCGACTCGTCGAATTTGGACACGTTTCACCGCGTTCTCGAATTATTTTTGCTAACTCGTTGCCGCGATTACCGTAAAAGTGGTAACGAACGTGCCAAATTGGTTCGAGCAAATATCGAAGTAACTGCTGCGCGACATCGAAATGGCGCTCTCGAAATGTCTGCAATCGTTTTCACGAGGAATTTTTCTCGCATCGGCCAACTTGGTCGTTCGATTGTTCGTCGAAGCCACGGAACTGAAAAAGCAAATATTTTCCGCTCTGAAACTCGAACGTCGGGTTACTTGCTCTCCCCCGGTTCGTATTTTAATTCGTTGCGCATGTTTTCGCGTAGCACCCCATTTCCTTTCCACGACTCTCGGTCTGGCAGGACTTATTTTTTTTCTTCTTTATCCCGAGCCAGGTTTACTTAAGATATTAAAGTGCTCACCCTTCTTTTAGCTTTCTTTCTTCTTTTCCCTCTCTCCTTGCCTCCTTCCTCCGCTCTTTCGTTCCTCCGGAGGGAGTTGGAGATTCCTCCGTCTTTCGGGACCATCCTCCAGGGAGTTCGGAGCCTCCGGCACGGTCTCGCTTAATTTGTAAGCGGATTTTTGCACTAATCAACGGATTTAAGAAGGACAAGCCGAAGAAAGAGGGAGAGGCGGCGGGGACGGAAGAAGGAGAAAGCCTGCGAGACCAAAGACGGGGGACAAGAAAGTCATTTGAATTTATTTTAATTATACTAACGAACAGGCCGCGGAACGAGGGCCTAACGAATTATTTGCTCGAATATGATTGCGCGGAATTTCTAACGAAGGATCGACCGATCTCTGGCCGCGTCGTCTTTGGGGGAGAGTTGTTACCACCGGCTGACGGGCATCCATCCTAACCATCACGAGCATCCTATTTTCGACGAACAATCGTCGGCAACAGACCTCGTTAAAGTCAACTTTCTACCGTCTCTTTTGCGTTGCACCGTGACGGCGAAAAGGAAGAAATTTGCGGATAAAAACTGACGTATGTCCGATCGAAACTGGCCAAAGCGAAGTAAACGTGAGATTGCACTCTTGCCACGTTCGCTAATAAATCATTTCGTTAGCGACGGAGACGTTAAAGAAACCGATGCGCGATAATGGATCGCGCGATTATTCACGGATCTCGTATCGATCGCCAGCGATATTGCAAGTGACTAGCGTGACCTGGACACGAGACGAACGCCCGCCTCTTTTGCATCGGCCAGGGTGGTGAAGCAGCTTAGACCCGATCGAGAGCAATCGAGAGTCAACCGATATCTACGATAGCGTTCGCGAATATTTTCCCATCGAATTGAAACGTATTTTCCCAACTGCAAACGGAGAAACAACTCGTTGTAGATCGATACGTCAGAGAATTTATTAATTTTTATTAGAATATAAAACACGAACGGACAGGTAATTTCACGTTGTCGTTCTCGCGCTGTACGCACACGCGCGATTGAACGATCCAGAGCGAAGAAAGATATAAATAGGCTCGTTTTCGTTTGATTGCAATCGAATTTAAAAGAACAATGAGTATCTTAGAGTTTGGACGATCGTATTTCTTTCGAGGTACTCGTTAAGGCTCGCACAGCATAGCGAAAAAAGAAAGAGGAACGCGGCAAAAGGGGGATGAACGTCCGCCCGTCGGAAGACGGAAGACTACAAGCAGGAAAGAGAGAATGAAGAAAAGAAAGCGTGGTTTCCTTAATGAGAAGTACAGAGTAAAGCTTTCTTTGCGCGTCCTTTTGCCTGCGAGCGGTCCTTCACCCTCCTGCTCGCTCGGCCACAGCTTCCTGCCGTGCTGGTCGCCGCGAACAGTCGAATCGGATTCGCGGCTTCAGGGCCGGCTTCGTGTAGACTTTTTTTCCAGCTGGCCAGCCGCGCTGAAATGCTTCTTGTGTAAGTAAAAATCTAAAGTGACTACCGAGATCTAAGTTTTAATTAGTTTATCTTGGCCGCGTGGCCATTGAATATTTATGAGCTATCGCGGCCGCCGTTGCGGCGCGAGAGAGCAATCAACGGAGAGCGAAACGGAGGAAGAGAGAAAGTCGTAGAGGTGCGGACCCTCTCGACATAGTCGGGGATGCTGCCAGCAAAGGGGACGAAGAATGAGATTCCACCGGCCATGGAAAGGAACCGCCTGTGGTTACTGTCATCCCATGGGATTTCTCTTTCGATGCTTCCAACGCCGGATACTATCCTCCTGGATATAATTGCACAGCCAAGCCGTACCTCGTTGTTTCGACAAAAAATGTTTCTCTTGGAGGGAAGACGGCCCGTGTAGTAG
This sequence comes from Bombus terrestris, assembly GCF_910591885.1. Lineage (NCBI taxonomy): Eukaryota > Metazoa > Arthropoda > Insecta > Hymenoptera > Apidae > Bombus > Bombus terrestris. The sequence continues at coordinate 2,764,233 of NC_063278.1, read as the reverse complement.
AAGCAATTATCGTTTCGTAATAAGGATAGAATTTGCGACTAATGTATCTTGACGTTCTACTCGTCGTTGGCTGCAGAAAACGGGTGACGATAAAAAAAGAAAAAGAAGAAAAGCGGTGGTGGCAAACGTGACCGTACAACGCGTAGTTGGAGGGAATGCAAGTAGGAAGCCGTAGGAAACAGGAGAATTCGAGGTTGGCTGCTGGTCGGAGAACGTTCTACCTCCGCCAAATCCATGGGATGGAAAGGAAGCAGGAGAAAGAATCTATAAGTCCATAAATCTGTGAAGCCAGTCGACAGAGAGAAAAAGAGAGATCGGGAGAAAGAAGCCGAGGGGCGAGAAGAAAAATTTATGGCTGGCACCGTAAAAAACAGAAGCAGAACTCCGAAGAATTTTTATTTCCATCAGATTCGAATAATATTCCCTGCTGTTTGGCAACGGCCACCGGATCTGCTGATCCTCGCGATCCCCTGCAGTCCGGTAAAAACTAAAGGCAATTAGTCAATGATCAACGTGCGAAATCGTGATCGCCCGTAAGCGAAATTATTTATTTCGAGTATGGACGCGATGCGTCGGAAAAGGCCCGGCTAATCAAAAAGAAAAAATAAAAAAGAAGAAAAAAAAAGGAAAACAGATACGTGTATCGCTACTCTTTATAACGCGTTAACGAGGTAGAAATTGGTTGCGTTATTTATCAATTCGCTTGGATCGACGGGCAGAAAGCTTTTAGTCAGAAGTGAAATGGAGCGTAAAGGGTTGACGTTCCATGCGGTTAGGTAGAATTGTTGGCGATAAAAAGTTGGTCGAAATAAGTTTTCCGGCGAGCCCATTTACGAACGTCATCGCGCTTTCGCGAATATTCGAGGCACGTTTATCTACACGGCAGCGCACACGTGCTTAACGCGACGCGTTGGGTTACAGATTGTCGATTCATATTTACATTTTAATAACTCTTCTCTTCTACCTTGTCACTCTCGTACTCTCGCGCCACGGCAACCACGATGCACATTCACGTGGACGCCACGAGCTTTTCCTTCCTATTTCAGCCCCTCTTTCTTCCGCTGAATTATAATTCCGCGTATACGTATTAACGCGCTTGTCGACCTATTAAAAAGAATTCCACGCTTTAAAACCGATGCTCGATATCGATATCGAAATGCTTAGACGAAATGCTCGCTAATGAAAATGGAAAATAAAAATTAATGTCTTACGCTACGAATTAAACGTGTACATGTAAAGGGTGATTCAAGCTTTTCGTTCGTTTATTCATTACATTCGTTTCTTTATTATTTTTTATTCACCAGGGAAAAATATCTGTGGGATACACACGATGATAATGCATACAATCTATTCTTAATTTAATGCGCATGAAATTTTCGGTTTAATAAGCGCAGCTCGTAGACGCATTCTACCATGTAACTCTTTGTAATTATATCATTGAACAGCGGAGGTTACGCATCCCTTTATCCCTCCCTCCTGTCTTCTCATTTTTAATCGCACACCGTAATTATAATAATTCGAATTTCAAATGCGATCCGTATCGAGGCACATCAACGGCGTGCGCGCGCTTTAGGCAAATATTTTTCTGGTCATTGGACGTCGAGCGGCAAATAATAATTTTTGATACGTTCGTGTTACTACGATTCGAACGCACGTTTTCGCGATTATTACGTTTATATTCGCCTGTCTGCTTATTATTACATACAGGCCGACAATTTTATTCGTTTCGATAATTACTGCAACGCGAATACGCGTACGATCTTTTATGAAGGTTGTAAAATTTCCAGGTAAACAATGACCGAACGCGCTAGAATTGCTCGAAAATGTTGTTCCGGGACAGGTCGAATTTTTGCCATCTCTCTGAAAACTATTTTTGCTTTCGCATTGAAATATGCGTTAAAGTAGCCGCGATACAATTTCGCGAACGTACAGCGAATGCTATTCCATGCGTAAAGAGGAGATATCGATGACATTTTTTTTTTTATCCCGGCGTCGCGATCCATCGCACGGTTCGTACGCTTTGGCGTATTTTCCTTTTTTTCTTTTCTTTTTTATTACCATCTATACGACACCGGCGCGAGAAGCCGTACGAGAGAAGAACGCACGACGGCTGTTCGACCGGGGAGAGCATTTAAATTTAAAAGGACCTAAGTTCGAAGTTTTAAGCAGCCCAAAGAAGTTCGTTGTCCCTTCTCCGGGTCTCGGCATCGAGTGTATTTGCATGAGAAAAGTGTTCTACAATTCCTTCGATTACACACTCGCCACCATGGCCTCGAAGATAGCTCGCATTCTAGGAAACTTTTTTACGAGATCTCCGAAACGATGAACTTTTCAGATAGATGTGACACGGTACACGTGTTCCATTCACAGGAGCCAACTTGATCTTGACTCTTTAGTGAATACTCTTCGTACGTCGTGCGTTTCATCCCTTTTCTTTGGCATTCGTTTCTTCCTTCGCTGCCGCTCTCCGTTCCTGTATCTTGGCTCGTCTCGTCGTCGACGCGCGTTCGACCTAAAATACAACGTAAATTTTTGCCGAAAAATTAGTTTCGAAACATATTGCGAACAATTTATGATATCGTAGAAATTACATGCACCTACATAGTACGCGTTAATTTCCAAGAGATGCACGATTTTATAGCACGTATCGTCTTGCGGCTAGCCTTTATATCCGAGAAACAAATATTTCGCGCGTGTTTCTGTGTAATCCTTTGCCCTCTTCTCGAGCATAACGAGCCACGCGGTTCCCAATGGAGGTTGATATTGGCGGTTGATTATCAATTTTCTACCAATTTGGTTCCACTTGTAGCGGCGCCAGCTTTTGTCCCGCTAATCACCCCTTGGCTACCGCTTTCACCCCCCGCCGGGTACATCCGATCCGCTTTGCATATTACGCCACGATATATCTCTACTATTCTACATCGCTTGACGAGTCTCACCCCATCCCCGTCGCCTTTCTTTTCACCCCTCGATAAAAAAATTCTGTTCGGCCACCAGCTGGAAAGCGCAATTGAAAAAGATAACTGCGTCGCCTTTCACAGGAAATCACTCTGATTGACTGGAGAAAACAGAGTTTTTAAAAGGGTCATCGAGATCTCCGCGAGATAATCGGTATCGTTGTTTCGAAAGAGGCGGAGAACCGTCGAATTCGTAACGCGGCATAAAACCCGTAACGCGTTTCTGCTTGAGTCGAAGAACGCGATTCTAGTTTTTCGCGAATTAACCCGGCAGACAGGCGGACGCGTTCGCAAAACAACGGAGGGATCAAACGTGGACGCTTATGGGATCAGCGATCTGAAAACGTTGTGTTGTTTCAGGTGAGCCAGCTCTCACGCGCCACACCCTGTTTTCCACAGTGGATCCTCCCTGCTCCCTCCGGACCGCGATCCCTCATCGCGGCCGATCGGAATTTTGAAATCGCTCGGTCTAGCGGCTAACAAAATTTTTATTCCTCCGAAAAATACGAGTGACGCTGCGCGCCATTCCGAGAACCGGCAAACATTTCCCTGGCTCGATTCAAATTTTACGCCAAAGCGAAGAGCCCCCATTTTCCTCTTTTTTTCCTTGCCGTTTCGTCCCGCCATATCGCCGAAGCAACTTATTTTTACAAGTTGGACGATCGATGTGGTTTTAAGAGTAGCGGGAAGTAATCGCCGGCTCGACAACGACTGGTCAAATTTACCTCCGTTTAAGTGAAACCGGCTGTTTATTTTTTTGACGTTCATTAAAATTTATTCGCCATTACGCGCGCAGCGGGGGTGGCTATGAAATAAAACGGCGTATTCCGAGTGTCGTCGAGCCTGTTCAAAATTCCAGGCGTCTGTCGGCAATAAACACTGTATCACTGTTTCTGGGCACATTAAACGCCGCTTTGGCCGCGTTTTCTCGGCTTAAGTAAAATGAATCAGTGTCTGGTCGTTGTGCTTCTATCGCGGTAGAAGCTACGCTCGGTAGATAAGCCTTGCAGAATATAAGTATTTGCTTTCGTGAGATATTTATTTTGCAAAAAGTATTCCGCAAGACGGCTACGAACGATGCTGCTACGTGTTTAAAATATATTTTAGCGAGCGATAACGCATCGGGGTTTACACAGGGGAGGAGGGAGCAACGTCAATATTCAGCGATGGCGGTGGCAGAGGAGCAGAGCATGATCGTTTGTGACACCAATGACCAATCGACGCAGGAGGGAGGTGGGCGCGGTAATGGGAAAGCCATGCACGCCGGCCCGATTCGCCACTCGCATAAAATTAACCAGTTCGTTCGTTCGTTCGTTTTAATTAACGAAACACCGGGGGCATCGCGAGCGGTACGTCTATCTCTTCGACGTGGCATGGTGGCACGTTTTACACGAGGCCGTGTGAAAAACCGGGTCTGCACGATCTCGCCTCGATTGCTCGACTTTGTTCGCCGCGATAAATCGGCGAACGACGACCAAGAATTAACGGTTTCATCGTTCGGCGGCCGGCCGAGAGCCGTGTCCGAGAATCGAACGAGACAATAAGTTTTCACGGATATCTGGCGCGGTCCTCTTCTCCTTCCGATGCAACATCTGCTTCGAAGAGTTCGTGCATCGGCCTGTTCGTGCAGAGACGCGATCGAGGAAAGGGTCTTCTCTTCCTCCGTGGCTCAGCACCGTATAAGGTTAAGGTGTAGAGCTGGTCGGTGGCACGATGATGTCTCTATCTACGACGGAATAGCGGTCCGTTAGGTGTGCGAGCCGATGCAACACGTGTGCACGTAGATGGACGCGTGTATGTGCATGCACACAGGCGCCATCGAAGCATGCAACGAGTCCAGGGTCACCTAGGGTCAGCCAGTCACGGAGTTAATTAGACGCCGTGCTTCGGGAGCTCACGTGGCAACATGCTCAGATATCAATCGGTTGCTTCTCCGTTCTTGGATGGACCCGTGCTCGGCTTTCTTAAAAAATTCTCATCCCTCGTTCCTTCTCCGCTACCCCTCGCTCCCCTACCCGCCCCTCCCCCTATCCCATGCTTGTTCTCCCTTTTAACCCCTCGACGAAAAATGGGATACCGAACGGACAGAATCGTGTTTAGAACGATCCTCGATACGCGAAACTTTGCTCTCTTCGTCACGCCGTTTAATTAAGCTTCTCGAAAAATTGTCCAGCTTCGTTTCAAGACGGAATCCTGCTTCCAGAGAAAATCACCGACGAAACTAATACCACGGGAACTCGTGTATTCCGTGTGATTTCCGCGAGAACCTGGCCAATTTTACGTCGTTGAAGAAACAACCTTTAGTCGCCGTGGTAACTTTACCCTCCTTCCATCTTTCTCGACCGACTTGATTATCCCGGCTAATTTGGCTTCCCCATTTGCTAGCGAGATAGGAAAGCACCGAGTCCCTTCCTTTCTTCTTCGTCCGTCAGAAGACGTAAGAACACCGTCGTGGTCTTACCTTTCTGCGGGTTTCTTAACGCGTATTCCCGTGAAACCGACTATCTGCAATTAGCCAGCCACATTTATATGACCTGATTACGTCTCTCTGCCAACTTCCTTTAATCCAGCCGAACCCTAAGCAAAATCTGGAAACATCCAGCTAGCTCGTCCTCTTCTCGCCACCGAATCGATCCCTTTCTATCGCCTTCCTTTATCTCGTTCTCGTATTGCCGAATCGTACGCGTGAATTTTTACAACCGTTTACGAGCAAGCGAACCGCGCGAGAAGCGACAAAACCAAGCGAAAGGGGACAAAAGGAGAAGGATGTTGAAAGAGAAGGAGGACAGTTCGTTAAAGCGTAGGATGATAACGAGGCAGAAAGGATTCGAGGAACGTGGTACGTCCCGCTCCGGTTCGCTTTAGCGTTAAGGGTTTCGCTTACGCGGTTCGACGAGAACGTGCGAAGTCTCGGTTCTCCACGGAGATACTCGTGGCAAGAGGAGCACAGATAGAGATGAAAACTCGTGGAATCGTGAAACGAGAGGAAGAGGAAGAGGAAGTGGAAGAGGAAGAGGAAGAGAAGCAGAACGCGGCATGACGGAGGGTTCGGGTGTAGGTCCGCCGCCCCTGCTGGCTCGTTGGAGATGGAAGCAATAGGGATCAACTAGTATGCAAATCGCATGTAAATATCGTTCACTCTCCCGGTACCGAACCAGCTAAAGCCTCTTTCTCTCTCGATGTCTGTGCCTCTCCGTTTCGTGTCTCCTACCCTCTCGCATTCCCTCGGCATTTCGCTCTCTCGCTCGTCGAGTACCGAAGAGAAGAAATCAAAGCAGGGGACAAAGCAAGCGCAGACGAGATCGTGACGGAATTCTTTCTCGTTCTTCCGCTACCCATTCCCTTCGGCTGAGCTAGCAGCAGCCACCCCCTCGAAGGTATTTGCTTTTCTTCATCTCGAGTTCCCAACGATGTGTTTCAGCCAAGTGGGTGTTACCGAGCTATACGATCGCATGCTCGTTAGTTGTTAATTAATTTATTTTTACCCGGGAATACTCGCAACGAACGTTTCCGAGCCTCGTTTTGGCAAATATCATCGATGAAACATGAAAAAAAAAAGAAAAAAGAAAAATGTAGTTGTAGAACGAAATACAATCTGGAACGATCTTTTCCTTCGTTGTGGAAACAATAGTGGAGTGAAATCGAACGATCTAATATAGTTTTTTTAATAACACTTCCGTGCGTGGTAACTTGAGCGGCGTAAAATTGATTTTTCATCGCATTATTTCGCGGTACGCGGAGGTATCTTCGTAACGGCCGACGAAGCATTAAAAATCTTTACCGTAGAAAAGTTCTCACGTTTCAAGGTAAGTTTCCAACAGTCTAACGGAATAATCGAGCGATATTGTGGGTAGCTTTCTCACTATTGCCAATCGTAAACGTGAGAGCCGTTCTCAGCAACTGTGACATAATGTCCTCTCCGGTGATGTTCGAGCAACGTTGTCGCTCGTGATGTCGTTGGTATGAAAGTTTCGCACGATCGTCCCCACGGGATCCGGTAATTTCGAACAGACACTCTTGCAAAATCGTCGATCAACTCGGCGGCAATCGACACTGGAGCGTTCGTCCCGCAGACTATTTAAACAGGAAACACGGCACACGATCGTCATCTGGTGGCCGACCAAACTTAAGAATTTAATCCTCGACGCCACGGCGTTACGGTTGTAACGACAAGTAGAAACACTCGATAAACGATCTTGTATCATCGATTTCTCGTCGACTTCTCGTACAAAGGAATAATAATCGGGACGTTAACGTCGTTAGGGTTTAATAGGGACGAGCATTAGTCGTGGAATTATATGACGACTTGTGTCTTATTTGGGGCGACGGTCTAGCGATGCGAGAAGCCAGACCACGGAGAAGAGGTGGAAAGAGGGTGTGAGACAAGTAAGACCTCTCTAACTCCAGGTATTTTCATCCTATATTCCTCGACCTCCGTGCCGGCAGCAGGATTACTCGGAGAGACCCTGAGAACTTATTCTCCCTTTCTTACCTTGCAGGGACCTCTCGGCTTCGCCGCATCCCGCTCGACGTCTTCCTTTTCTCCCTCTGTCTCTTCCCGGGCTTCCGCATTACCATTCTCAAAATTCTCGATAAACCGAGGCTTCCGTCGTGACGTTTCGCCCTCGAGGAATCGTACGCTCTCGCACCTTCCATTTTCCACGAAAGCCAACGGTATAATCGAGATCTCTGTCTCAACAACGCTATTAGGCACTTTTGTTCCTTCGATCGTTAATTTGATACGGTTGATGCGATAATTACTAGGACGATTTAAATTTCTCTCGAAGCAACGTGTCTCTCGTGCGATCGCCCTAGCAAAGCGCCAACCACGTTTCAAAAGAATGCGGCACGTTACGGCGGCTTAAATTACTCGGCAATGGTCGCGATATGATCTTCGAGTTGGTCGGCGAGAATCTATGAAAAATTTATATGTAAAGAGGAGAACATCGATGCAAGAGGAAACGAACGAAACGGAAAAGGTGGAAGGAGGAAGGAGGGAAAAACGGAAAAGGGACGAAATTCCATGCTGCCGAAGAAGATGTCAGAATCTTTGAACAGCGATACTTACAACTGCGGATTCGGCGGAGTGGCGGTATTTTCTATGCAAAAGAGTTGAAAACGTAGAATGGTCCTCGCGACAGCGCGGCGGGAGGCTGAAGAGCCGGGTAGATACCGAGGGATGGGGGGAAAATCTGGGAGAGAGCAGGGGGTACGGTGGTTGCAGCCGACGGCACGTTTTAATAATGCCTTCCCTCCGACGACGAAGAACGAGGAAGAAGTTTAACGAAGATTGTGCCAGATACTTTTAATTGCTATTCCTCCCTCTGCTCACGAGCGCGGCCGATCCTGGAAAATGAAGGGAGGACTTGGAGGTCCACAGAGTCTCCTCTCCACCCTTTCCAGACCTCTCCTACCCTCAGAAAAACCCCCTATTCTCTCTCGTCCCCCGAACCCCCTCTCACTTTACAGTCTTTTTATCCACCGTCCCGTGGACCCTCGTGATTTTATCGTACTTGTATCCTCTCGACTCCCGTCCGCCGAAGAGGTTTGTTATTCCACCGGCAGATAGGCGACAAAGGAATTAATCGGGTCGTCTCTTCCTACTCTGCCTCTCTCGAGCCTCTCTTTGTCGTTCGAGTGCCGTCAATTAAATTGAAACGTTAAAAACCAGAGATAAATTGAAACGGTGCGAATGTCAGCTTTCCTTTCGCTTGCGATTTTCCGTGATTCGCTTGGCCGGCGTTGCGCCGCCGCGATTTGTAGCTGCCGCGTTATACGCGACACGCATTCCGACAAAATTACGAGCCAACCTCGGCTCGAGAACGTTCTCTTCCCGGGAAAATATCCGTTGCTTTTGTTGCGTGAAATCGCGATCGACGTTCCTTTTTATTTTATCAAGTACATGGCGGCGGCGGCGGCGGCTGCTGCTGCTGCTGCTGTTGCTGCGACGGCGGTAGCAGTGGCGAGCATCGATCGAAAACGCGTATATCCTTCTTTCCTTATTTTTCCGCGATAAATAGCTCCGTTGGAACTGAAACGGCGGGGGGTGAAACGTCAGAAAGATCGATTCGATTGCCTTTCCTGGGGCATCCTGCAGAATTCGCGTGCTTCCTGTGTGCTCGTCCGTTATGGAGAATGGCTCCGGTGGTGTGGCGCGCGTGCACACGATCCGTACAATGCGGCGAAGGCTTACGACCGACTATAATGCCGAGTCTAAAAATCAAAACACATTAATCTCCGCCACGTGGCTTGGATCGCACGCTGGTAACAAAACATTTTCTGCGTCCGCCCCACGTGCCCGATATCGAGAGACGTCTACTTTCGGCGACACTTGCGGTACCGTTTACGTTCAGATACGTTCGCTATTTATTCGCCCTCCTTTCTATAACCATCCCCGTCGCTTTATTTATTTGGATAAGCCGTCCGGTAACCGTGTTTCTCTTTGCGAATTTATTTGCGCAGCAAAGTGGCCATTCAACGAACTAGGTGGACAGGTAGACCATTGTTCCATTCGAATCGAATCAAACGCTTGTGCGACAGTTTGCCTCTCGACGTGTTACAACGAAACGCGCATCTATCGAACGCAGGCGTTGGAGCGTTTTCCGATTCTCTTTAGATGACTAATCGACGCGTAATCTGTCAACGATGATGAAGCGACGCTGGCTGCATCGACGAGCAGAACCGATGCGATTTCTTTCGAACGAAAATTCCGATCCCTTCGTGGCTCTTCTCTTTCTCTCTCCAACGTGTCGGTGTTCTTTACGAGGTAGCCGATCTCTACACACGCGTTGCCGAGTGCCTCTCGCGTCCTGATCGTCGACGTTAACCGATGTGTATCCAGCGACGAAGAATCAATTAGGCGGGGAACTCGGCGCAGAGTTGTCGATCGTCTGTACCGAGGTTCGGAGGTGTATAGGTCTCCTCATTTACTGCGAATTTCAACGGGAAATGTCCAGGACACCATCTAAACGCCTAAGAGATAAACAAAATAGCAACGCGCATGTGTCTCGACGAGTTCTTCCGGGCGGCAACACGTACGCGAAAGATACATGTGGCCGCTTATCTAATTCAATTTGGTAATATCATGCCCATTGAGAGAATAAATGATTACCGGGAAGATATGAAGTTATCTGGTCCCATGGGACGCGTAAATTGCCATTACCCGGTGTTCCCGGCGGTACGAAGCGAGAGAGAGAAGCCCGCGGCTTTCTAGGGAGCCCGCTTCGTGGATCTTAATTATTAATCGTTCTCGTTAATCACGCCAATCGGCGGGGATCGTCGATTATATCTCGGACACGTAAAATATCACGTGGAAGCCAGTCGCATTGGCGAAAGCGATTTCTCCGCCTTTAACGAACGCCAATTTATCTTTCGTAACATCGAGCACGATTTTAACCACGAGGCTCTACACGCTTTCCGAAATCTCGAGCGTTTCCAGTCATCTAGCGTCTATTACGACGTTGGACAGCAGGATAGGCGAAAAAGATGGGGAGGAAACACGTAGGAGGATGACGAGCGAGATACCGACGTGTTCTGGTGGGGTGTGTAGCCGGTCGAATGCTAACTGTCGTACCACTCGATTGGACGGATATATTCGTTGCGCGGTGATCACGAAAGCCGAGGGTGAAGTTGACGAACGCGCGGGGACGGGGCTAGTAAGAACTAAGGGGTGGAGGTTGACTGTACGCCTGGATTTCGAGGGGTGCCAATGGAAAATCGTGACGGTTAGAGGGGGCGCGAACAATGCACCGGAGATTTAGCGTGACACCGACGGTGCAAAACCAGTCTGTACGACGAATATTTCTTTGACTTTAGAAGAATTTTTCTTTCGATACACAGCGCGAAATATTTGACACGAAACTGTAACTATACGTGGATATCTTGGTAGCGAATCTTGTAACTTGCGATGGTTATTCGCGTGGGATCGTATGCAATTGTTTGGAACGCGTTGGCGAAGAAACGCGATTACCTTTAAATGGAACTTGCTGTTTCTCGACCAGAAGACCGAGACAGCGAGCGAACATTTATATCGGATTTCGCGATTCGTCAACTTTTTTGTTTGTTTCGCACGCGACAGTCTGATTCACAAATCTTCTCCGCTAAGTAGGGGGTTTTGGCCGAGAGAACGAGGGGGTTGGTGGCCCCCTCGCGCATCCACCCTCCCCCCTGGCGTCCTGATGGAGCGTGAAAAACAGAGGGGTCCATTGTAACCTCGTCCTGTGGCTAATGCGACTGTCGTCGGCGTAGAAAACCGGGTGCAAGAGGTTTCGTCGTCGGCGAACATTAGCCAACGGTCGTTTAGCTGAAAATCCTCGCGGGGCACGCTCTTTGGGTTCCGGCTCGTTGAAAGCGGATTTTTTTCAGCTGCGTTTTCGCACGGAAGTCGAGCACCACCGAATCCTTCTTCGCTCTCCGCGTCGAACTCCGCCAAACACGCTTTTAATTGTTTTCTTCGTTGCAAAAAACGCGTCGTCCATCTTTTCGATTCATCGTCAAAACTGCATTCTTCGTTCCTTCTATTTTCCTTTTTTTTTTCTTTCGTTTTTTTCTCTTGCCATTCGTCGTTAAAGATATTCCCACGCAACGGGAGTTTCGCGATAAGACAACGAAATACAACGTTCTAGATAATCGAAGAAAACAAACAGCCGCTTTGTTCTATTTTTTTTCACTAATACGGTAATACGACCTCCGTTAATTTCCATCAGACGACTTAACGAGTTAAGCGCGAGATACCATCTATAAAATGCCTGCCAACTTTGCGCAACTTTACACGACAGAGATAAGAAACTTGCGAGTTTTAAAATTAGCAGCAATAAACATGTCATACCTGCCGTTATTATTTTTATCGGTGGTATGCAAGCAACTGTGTAAGTCCAAACTATCTGGTTTTGCATCGGTGTATAAGTCTACCACGGCCAGGAAGGATTGTCTGGTGTCCGATCTCCGTGGGAGCTGGCGCACTCTAGTTAAGCCGTCATAGTCTTCCGCTAGCCCGACTATCTATACCAATTAATCCTACGCTGCCACTACCGTCGACATCTCTCTACGTTTGGCAGTTAATCCGATTGCGTTTATACTCGTTCTTGACGGCCGAATAATATTTTCCGACTGCATTCTGCCAGGAGATATTCTTCGCCGAATAATAGTAGTTATCGAGGATGCAACAATTTGGGACAGAGATGAGAAACACCGCGATACGCGTAAATAGGATGTGGGGGGCGGGAAGGGGAGGGCGGAGGAAGGAAAAGGAGAATAGAACAGCTCGAAGGTTGGTGGAAGGGGAACACGGAATGTTTGCGAGAGAGCGATTAGCTTGTATATGCAAACGCTGAGAGGTTGTAGAATTCTCCAGGTACGTCGGTACAGAATATAAACAAATAAGGGGAATAGGATCAAAGAGCCGATAAATCACAGTCGATCGATCGAGAAACGTTCGCGCGGATTACTAGCAAAGCAAAGTGGAACGCGTCTTTTCCTATTGCGTTGACTCGAGCCGCGAGTTAGTCTAGAAGATGATTTGACGAGGAAGCGTTCGCCTCTGCAAAGTCGTTTTCAAACGTCTCGCGGCGACGAGCGTTTGACCCGTGTCATAGACTTTACTATGCGCTATTAAGTGCAAAAAGGAACGTCAGCTTTGTTCCTGGTTCACTATTGCCAGTACGGTGACACGCTTGACGGACAAGGAGAAGCAAAGCGAGAGGAAGCGAGAGGAAGCGAGAGGAAGCGAGAGGAAGCGAGAGGAAGCGAGAGAGGAGCAAAGTGGTGGGGATCGTTGTTCTTTTAACACGGCTTTAGGGGGTCCTTTATGCTGACACAAATATCGCTTATGCCGGCGTCGCGTCGCTGTTTTGGTGAAGCCCATCGAGCATTGTGCCTTCCAAGGCCGTGTGTACCAAACACCGAGCTATGTGTACCCAGCAAACACGCTTGTCACGTGGCAGCCTGATCCCTTCCGTAGTCGCGGACTCCCCTTTACGGATTTGCGCAACGGGTCAGCCTATTCCCTTCGGAACTGCCTATGAACCACGAGCCGGTGAAGCTCTTCCTATTACGTTTGATACCGAAACCTTCTCCTCCTCGAGACTCTGCCTGTCGTTCCGTTCCGTTCTGTGTAGACCTCTCGCAGGGCACCGCGGGTACCGGCAAACACACGTGCGCGATCCTCGCGTCAGCTTTGTTTGCCCGTACCCGTTTCAATGACCAACCGATTCCATGCTAACGGGATCCGCATCAACCTTTTTTTTATGCTTCACCCTCGCGCCTCATGAATATCGGCTCGTCCTCCCCGTTGGCGTTTCACGGTAAACCGTCTCATTCGCTTTCTAGCTTGGACGTAGTAGAACAATTGCCCAACAGAAAGTAGCGCGTATCGTTTCCACCCACTCCCTTTCCCTCGTTTCTTTCGAATGTCAAGAACGCTACGTCCGTAGAACGCAAGGAGGCACGATTAACTTGAAAGGACCGTTCGTTTCACAGTTACGTATTACGTACTTTGGTTGTTAGCGAAGAAATGGTAAAGAGTTGGCGCCAGGTTCTAGCTTAGCCTTCGGAATGTCAACGAACATCAATCACGAGATTCATCCTTGTGTAACGTTTTCTCGGGTGTCGATGTAATTCGTGTCAAGCTTAATTACGGAGATGTCGAACACAATTGACCGGAAGACTGTTCTTAACGCGGGATCAGCTTTATGATAGATAAACGTGCACAGCTCGTTTCCTCCCCAGTGTTCTAGCGGCGAATCTTGGAGAAGGGTGTCGAGAAAAGTCTCGAAACTTCACTGGAAAGTGATAAATAACGTGGATGCGGGGTAAAATCGTCTGGAACGGAGGGCTTTCGAAAGGGCACACGCCATTACCTCCGATGTGTTCGCAGGACGACAACCGCGACGACTACATCGAGAAGACCGAGGACGACGACGACGATGACGACGACGACGACGGCGACGACGACGACGACGCTTCATCGACGAACGTGTTTCGATGATACGGTGAACCGTGGCATCCGAGGGAGGCGAAGAGAAGGGTGGAAGATAAAGAGAGGCGGATTGAAAAGGAGAAAGAAACGAGGGATGGAGGTCTACCCTTCGGTCGAAAATGAAAATCGTATTGTTGAACTCCCTTATGAGGGAAAAACCCGGCATTATGTTCGCGTTAGCGAGCGCTGCCAGCGCTAAAGACAGCGGTCAGCGCTCTTTCACGACGGTCATCAATGCGCGTCATCAATAATCGTGCCTTGACAGGTTTCTCCACCTAAACGTTGGGATCTCATCGTGGATTTAGATGCTTTCGATCGTCGATTCCCGGGAACGTTCGGCTATGCCGTAGTCGCTGGAGAATTGGGCACAAAAGACCGATTATTTAGGGGAGGGGGAGGGGAGGAAGGAAGGGAACAAGGGAAGAAGCAAGGGTCAAACAATATCGAAGGATGATGCGCGAAATTCTCCGTGTCCTTCTTTCTACGATAACCCGTCGATCGAAGGTAAAAACAATGAAATACGGGGCGGAAAGTTTGGCAGAAACAGCTTGATGATCGCAGTTGGGCGAATGGATTCAAAGTCGGTAAAACCGTAGTTCATCGAAGAACTCGAACGAAAGCATACGGAAGAAAGGAAAGACAACTTGATTCTCCCGGCCAACTCGCTTGTTTTCGCCGCTTCGAGGCCGGCATTCCCCCGGGTAGTTTCTTCCGTTTCACCGGAAACTTTGACAATTTATGCGTCTTTTTCACACGAACTCGCGTGTCTTCTATCGATAGGCCGGCTGTTGGAAGAATCCAACTCGTAGCTCCTCTAGCTTTCTTCGTTCCGTGCGCCGTCGTAAAAATAAGTTGGAACGAACATTTAAACGAGCGCGCAGCCACTGAAAATTGTAAGAAAAGCACCTGGCGCGTGCTGCATGCGGGACCCTTGCACGTGTCGAAAGATATTAAGTCGACGGGGGAGGATATGAGGCGTGATGACATTGCGAGGAGCCGAAGGAAAAGGTCGGAGGCAAGGACGCGCGATGTGGTGCACGATGCGCCACGTACACGTCATCGATCTTCATCCATCAGCCACGCCTTTGGTTTTTCCCAACGGAAGATTCCTTTGCGGTTTTTCCAGTCCAGCGGCAGATGTATCGCGAACGACGCACGAGCTATTCGGCTCCGCTTCGTGTAAACTTGGACTGGCCGATTCATCATCGCGATACTTGCTCGCGATGAACATGAGTTCACGCGTGATCGACTCGTCGATTCGTCTCCGAATCACTTCAGTCCCCTTCTGTTTCCGTTTCGGAGGGAGAAGGAACGAGAGACTTCGTTCTCGATCATAGGAACCGCAAATCACTGCCCCGACGGCTTGACCAAACGTGACGAACGAGCGACGATGATTTTGCTCGGAATCGAATGGACGACCGATGTAAATCGCTAATGGATCCCCCCTTGTTCCCAAATACGATACAGAGTTTGTTTCTCCAAATACATACGCGCCGAGTCGTTTTGTCGGTGGTTCGGCATAGAGGAAAGCCTTCTCGGCGAGTAGAATGCAGATGGAACTCTCCCTCCTTTCTTTCGACGACGACCAAACAAGGCGATCGTTCGTTAGACGGTGGCCGTCTTTTGCCGGGAGAAGAAATTGATGAGTATTCGACACATTAAAAATCCGCGGATCCTGGAATTCCGCAAGAACCGCAGGAAAACTGGAGCCGAAGGTTCGTGCGAGCCACCGCATCAAAAACATCCCTCGCGTTCTCCGAGATCGATTTAAAAGACAACGTTTGCGCGTATCCCTAGGTATACTCGCCGTCTCGTTAATTTCCAGGGGCAATAAAAACGGGCAACGGTACATGGATGAGAAGCGTGTGGGACAAACCCGCCCACGGTCCATCCCTCGTCAACGGGCGAAGGGACAAAAAGAGATATTCGGTTAAACGGCCGATAAAGAGAATGGGAAGGAGAAAGAAGAGGGAAGGAATCGGGAATAAATGCTTTTTGGTATCGGTGGCGTTGTTTGTCTTTGGTATTTCTGTTGGAGGGGGGCGTGCAGGCGAAAAGGGCGCGAGAGCATGTCGATCGTCGATGGCTGCAAGTCGTGCACGGCAGTCACTCGGTGGCATTGTGTTCGGCACGTGCCGTCAGGAGAGAAAACGAGCCTGGCCGTCGGTCGAGGCGTAGCCGAGCCTAGTCACCGAGAAAGCGGTCCTCGGTTCGGTCACAATGCTCGATTCCTCTCCGCGTCGGATATATATATAGAGATATATATATATATATATGGAAGGAATTAATTGATATCGCGTGCTCCGGCATCGAGCAAGGGTTGCGTAAGCACCGTGGAAAAAAACAACTTCTCTTTCTCCGCTTTTTTCGCTGGTTGTCAAAACCGTCGGCTACGAAAAGTTTTCAAACGCTTCGCTCGTTCTTTACGCTTCGGTGAACACTGGTCGACGATCGCGTCGGATCAACACGTTCCGATCGTCTAAACGGGCCTCGTGTCCTCGTTATCTTGAAGACGCACCTGCGCGTATTTTCACGAATAATTAGGACGCGCGACAATGGAGAATCGGTTTTGGTCGGCATCGTTGAGAAGTAAAATACGATCGAAAGAAGCGGAGACTTTTGAAGCGGCTGCGACGCCGAGGCAGAACGTTGCCAACTCGCAGACCCAAGTTATTAGAAAAATAATCAAAGTTTCCCGAAGCAGGACGTTGAGTGGGTCGCAGAGAAACATTTCACGGACCAGGCTCGTTTACGTCAGGGCGACGGTGTCTCTCATTACGTTTGACGATTATGCGTTAATTTGCACCTAGCGATACTTCAAACGATTTTTATTCATTGCGCGTCCAGGATGAGTTTCGCTCTTCTAACTGGAAGTCGTCTGTCGTTTCTGGTAGCTGGTCCGTAGACGTAGGCGGCGAGATTCTTGGAGTTTTATATTTTTCAAGTCCTTCCAGCCGGGAATCGAGGGATCCTTGTCAAAGGACTCTGGATATGATAATCCCGGCGCCAAGCTGAATGCGTAATGAAGTTTCTCCGGCGACAAGAAGTGGACTCGGCTTCTGATTAGCTTTGCCTTTACGCGTCCCTCGGCCTAAAGGTCGCTCGCTTCGCTGGAAATTTTTCAGTAAATTTCGCGGATAGCCTTCCGTCAACGACACCGGAAAAGGAACTTTCTAAACTATTGGGATCGTGATTCTTCCCTTTCTAACGATAACGTAATTGAATCTAGCGTGATCGGTTCGTAGCGCCGGAAAAGAGCCGCAACCTCGTGTGTAAGCGAATCAGGTGGCACGAAAAAATATCCCCTGGAATCGGTGAAATCGGGCCGATAATCTTCCCCATTAGACTCGAGGCGTAAAAACCCAACAGATTGGAAACCGCATTCGGTTAGACGGCAACCTTTTATCCGGCGGACAGAGAATCCTCTCTTTCCTTTTTGCATTAACGCGTTCTCTGAAGCAGCGGCGCGGCCCTATTAACTAATGCCAGCACCCCTGTTGAACGCAATGCCATACGTGCACCGGCGAACCAGCGAACCAGCTAACCAGTCGACCATCCAGTCAGTCAGGCAGGGTGCGGAGGACCACGCTGGTAGGACATGCCTGCTACGACGGGACAGTTTAAGCCCTGATATATCGCTCGCCGACACTCCCAACTTCTGTCGCCGTTTCTGTAGCGCTTTTTTGTCACGGCAAGCCACGGCTGACCATATGTCCACGGAAACCGAGATCCCCATCGAGTATCTGCGTCTGTGCCACGCGCTCCCCGCCGATCTTTCGTCTCTTCCACCTTTCCGTCCCCTAAAATTTGATCGTCGCACCATGCGAGTTTGTCGATCGGGATACATTTCGATCGATCGATCGGTGCTTCGAGGTCACGAGTTTTTAAATGCCAAACGTTCGGAGAGAAATTGACGTATCGCGGACGATTCTTTTATCGAGAGTTGCCGCTAGACTTCTTTCCTAGGGAATACGCGTGACGAATCCGTCGTATTATATATGCAGCTTCGATCGAAAGTCAGGCGAAAACACACGCTGTACGGAACGTGTTAAGCGAGCTTAGATAACCCGTGGACCAACAGGCGGATCCCCACTTTGCACGTAACAAATGATGCCACATGTTCGAATCTTGACTCGATCTTCGTCTCTCCCGTGGCTTCTCTGTTCACGTCACCTTTCCTCTTGGTCGACGGGCAACCCGCGGGGCATGCAACATTCGGCCTGGTATCCAGGGATATGGGGTCCTACGTTCGTGTAATTTGTACGGTTAAACGCACGTGCAAAAAGCGGACGAGAGATAGACGGAGCGAGGGCGAGGACGAAGACAATTTACACGGGGGCTAACTGCCGCACTGGGAGCATTTACCAGAGGCACGAATCGAATCGATCCTACTTAGCTGTTAATGGAACCTTATGCCAGTTGCCAGTGAAAAGTTGCAGGCAAATGGCGTCTAGCGGCAAGTGTATTGCGAGTGAATCGCGCAAAAGTATCGTACGCCGAGCGATCGTCTCGTGTATAGCGAGTCGACCAAAGAGGACAACAAAAAATAAAAAAGAAAAAGAGAAAGAAAGGAAAGGAAAAAAAAGAGAGAGAAAAAGATGGTGGAGCGCGCACGAGAAAGAAAATTCCTTCGAAAAAGAGACCGTAACTGATGTCGACGGATGAGCAGCATTGAGGAGGACAAACGCGCGTATGTTCTCGCTAGTATTCCCCTCCCGAATCCTCTTCCTGGTCTTTTCACGTGATTGTCGACGGTCGTCCGAGTGCCACCGAGCTGCAGGTAAGTGGCCGTCATCGCGCCTCGGTTAAAAAGGCTAACCGATTGCCGTCTCTTTATCAACCACTTTACGAACGTTTGAAAAACTGCCTGGGTGTCGGTGAGGTCTCGTTCTCCGCAACCTTCAACCTGTGCCGCTCATTGTGATTAATTCTGACATATGTTCGCGTCGCTTGTAGAGACCGACGATCCTATTCAGATGTTCGTCGGGCGTAGCCCGCAGAGAATTCGAGACTTGCACGCCACTTAGGAGAGCGACAGAGGAACGCCGGATATGCTTTTCGTCGAGGTTCGTCGTTTCTTCGAGATTGTTGTTCGATCGACACGCGTATCGTACCCTTTTACGTTCGACATTCGTCTCTATTTAACACGGTTCTTGGTTTATACGTTCGTTCGCTCACCGGCGGATACCACGTCACGAACCTAGGTTTTTACTTATTCATCCGTTACGTTGTTATTATTCGAACGAAAGGGGCAACGAGTGGCCCTTCCACGAAAATCGATCGATAAACGGATGTCGATAATTTTTTTTGCAAGCCAGGCAGACCGAACGTAATCGGATGCGTACAAGAATCAATCAGACTCGGCGTCTCTTGGAACGTAACTTTGTTACTGGCAAAACCACCTTTCGAATATTTTTTTCTTACCTTTACGATCACCGTCAACGATCCTTGTCCTTCGCGACTCGCGAGTTGCTGCCTCTCCTCGTCCGTCCTCTGTAACAAACAAGAAAGAAACGGTTTCGCGTAAAATTTTTTAAAAGGAATTTTTTAAAAGGAAGGAAGGAAAAAGACAGGGCGTTTAAACAGCGAATGAAACGTACGGTAGACGTCGGTAGACCGTGGACGGTAAACTCTGGCCTAGATTGTCCGCGTTCCATTTATTAAACGAGAAGTTGTCGTTCTCGATCGCGATGACAATGTGCCGAAGAATTTCGTGTCGTCGAAAGGCGCGGTCGTTCTAAATAACTTATTGGCAATCGCGGAACCCCGTGACGCAATGGCCGCGTTCAAACGGCAAACAAATAATTCCATTATATTTATCAGATAATGAAAAGGCAACGATAAAACCGCAATAGCGTGTAACTGGCGAATGAAACGGAGGAAAAGAGAGAGAGAGAGAGAGTTTCTAGGATAAAGAAGGTAACATGTCGTGCTCCGTCTCTTTCCCCCTGTCATTAATACCAGGCGACTGTTACATATGGATGAGAAAGCTGGGTTAGGCCAGGACAGCGATGCTACAGAACGAGACGAAAGCGAAACGGGATGTAGGGAAGCGAAACTCATCGACTAAAAGCATCCACGAAAGACCAAAGTCGTTTCGCTCTCGTCTCGAATCTTCGCCCTCTTGCACGAGTCCACGAACACCGACAAGAGAAGAGGAGTCCTCTCTACGCCGAAAGAGAAGAGACTTCGATAAGGTCGCCGGGGATAAAACGAGTCCCCTCGACGTTTACCTACGATTTAAATTGTCTGCCAGCTCCAACCTCGATTTCACGGAATCTTTGCGTTACACTGGATTCCTTTTTCCTCGCTCGCGTGTAGCTTTTTCCGTGCAGCTCGTTTTTGCTTTTCATCGGCGATGACTCGACGAAAAGTCGCGCATCGAAGCGTCGACTCGTTGAAACGAGGTCAAGTTATTTTCGCTCGACAAACGCGATGGTCCCGCCTCTTTTCGTAACGAATGGCTCTGTTCTTTCCGCGAATTTGCAAAGACCTACACAACACGCCGAACGTTTATCGCCTCGCGAGCAAATTTATCCTGACTCACACAGGCTCGTGACTTCTTTTCTCCGATCTGTTCCGTTAGCGAGAACGATAAATCTGAACTTGCCCCCGTATATCTTCCGGTCAAGGGGAGTAAACGCAATATAGGTAATGTTCTGGCCGGCTACTTAACAAATTGCTACAAATTGCGGCGAGCGTTTAGCCGTCGGATCCGTTTGAATCTGTGGTCGCCTATATCCCTATCGCCTGCTGCGGTTGCCTCGCTCTCAGGGGTTCTATGCTCTTTCTCTCTCTCCTCTTTCGCTGACACGGTGGTGACCACATGGTGCTCCCATATGTCCGTGCCATCACCCTAATGTCCGACCGCGGATTGTATCGGAGCTGGCTCAAAGACGGAATTATCACCAACGAAATGAAAAGGATGCGACAGGTTTGCCGTAGGTTCGCCTGCCCCCTCGGAGCCACCGACCGACCTTTATTGGAACAATAAATTGTTTACCGATTAAATTTGCGCGGACGTTCGTACAATCCCGGTGAAATTCCTGGAATCGGAGAAAAAGACGAGAGGGTCGAGAGGCGCCTGTGCAAGATGGTTCGTAGGATACGTTAGCGGAAGATTTTGTTGCAAGAGACGCGGCTCGGTGTTGCAGACAAGTCATTAATCAATGGTTTCGGAGCGGAGAACGAGGTGCCCTCTAATGGCACTTTAAAGGCGATACCCTGGAGCCAATCAGCGATCGCGTGCCGCGCACGGATCGTCTGGGTTAATTTCACGGGTATTTAACGCGGTTTCGCTTAACAATGATTCAATCAAGCCGGATTTATTTGGCCGGGATTCGCCGGTTGTCGGCACGAGGCGATCATTAGGGCTTCTCGTCGGAAACGCCTCCAAGCCTTTTGCCGAAATAAACGCGGCCATTCGATATAGTCGTGCCACGTTGCTCGTTAACGGGTCTCTGTCACATTCAGCACGACAAACGCTTTTCTCCGTTTCGATCCTAGTTAAATGCCCTTCGGATCGAACGTTATTCGCCGCTTTGTAATACCGAAAGAGTAAAGAAATAACTGGCGCGTGGTCGTTGCGTCGAGCGGATTCCGTGTTACGACCAGACCGATCGCGATTTTATGCCGCGGATCGTGTGCATCCCGCATAGGAAAGGAAGGATAAATTGCCAGGACGATTAGAACGATGCGTCAAGTTCGTCCGGCGTAAATATCGGTGAACACGGCCTCCTGTCCAGGAAGGGGACGGGATCGGCAATTCGACGGCCGTGCGAAATGTTGTCAGCCAATTTTCTTGCCCAGTGCCTCTGAATGCCGCAGATTTCCATCTAGGTTCGTCCTCGGTGGCGCCGGTGTATACCGTTGCTGGGTAAATACACCCTTTTCCATCCCCTCGAGCGGACGAACGTCGTCGTCGTCGTCGCCCTCCTCCTCCTCTGGCTCCTCTTCCATCGTCCACCTCGATCCACCCCCGTAGCCGCACGAACCACAACTGTGATTATAATTCGTAGTCCCTGCTGACAGAACCAACCACCATCGTCAACCCCGCTTCTCCTCCGTAGCTACGTTCGTCCTCCCCATCTACGTTGGTATCTACGTTAGTGGACGGGGATCGGACGCTGTGTAAAGGATTATGCACGCGGATTTAACTGATGAATCACATTGTCGTCTTGATTCGCGGTGGCGTTAATTTTCGGTACCGCGTCGCCAGCCGTTTCGACCTGCAACGACACGCGCGTCTCGCTTCACCGAGAGTGTTGGAAGCATGGGAAACTCATTTTTCAGACGTCATCCAGTCGCTGAAATAGATCGGATCGGCAACATTATCGGTTTCGTCGTGCTCGATCGTGTTCTTAATAATTATTGTATCGCGCAGTCCAAGGCGGCATGTCGGAAGGACGTATTCGTAAACGAGCACGTGTAACGTGGATCTTTTTATCTCGGTACTTGGAGGAAAAAAGAAGTCGAATCTAACGAGAACGAGAGAATCGAGCACGGATAGAGCGACGATAAATCAGCGTACGACAAATTATCGGTAGCGATTAATCGGTAAACCTTGAACGCTTATTTGGAGAACTTGTTCGGTTTAATGCGCCATAATGAGTATCGGAGATTACGGCAACTGAATTCAGCGGCAGACAGCAATAATTTATCACCGATGCTTCTTTAGGATACGCGCGTAGCAAGTTGGAGACGCGGCAACCCCTCGGCGTGTTGCTTCTCGTCGAGCAAACAATTTCCATTCGTTTGGAAAGGTTTCTAATCCGCCAACATCGGGTCCATGGGTAAAGCCAGAATTAACCACTTCCCATTTCGACCTACCGCGATCACGGGGCTTATTAATTTTGCCAATAATGCCGACGAGAGGGTGCCTCCTTCGCACAGATGGCGTATCACGAGTCAATATACTTTTCCGCCACGAAACCGCCCCTCGGAACACGTGACGGCCTCCGAATTTTCGCTACGCTAATCATCTCTTTGACCTATGCTTCCCGCATATGGTTCCGCAACGAGTTACTCTTTCCTCTCTCCTATCATCGATGTACGATATTTCTGTCGAACGAGATTCGCCGTGGCATCTTGGCCGAACAGCACTTGGCCAGGAAAAAGGTTACACTCGTCGATATCCAGTTTTTCGAGATTTATCGCGATCGTTTGAAATATATATTTCACGCGCAGATCGAGTACCCTAGTTGCCACCGTTTCTATCGATTAAAGTGTATCTTTGCGAGCAAAGAGACAGGGCCTAGAAGAAAGACGACGACGACGACGACGACGACGACGACGGTGATGACGATGACGTAGTAGAGCGCAGAGAAAGAAGACGCTGAAGCGAAGAAGAAGAAAAGAAGTTGAAGGAGGATAGTAAGGGGAGGAGGGAGAACCGATGGTTCTGCCAGAGTCAGGACACGATCACGGAGCATGGACCGACAGAGAATGGAGAATAAAGTAAGCCAATGTGGTGTGTATGTGTGTGTGTGTGTGTTGTGTGCGCACGAGAGAAAGAGAGAGAGAGAGAGAGAGTGAGAGAGAGAGAGAGCACGTAGCGGTCGAAACGAGACGGACATAAAGGAGACGAGAAAAGGATCGAGGGAGAGAGAAAAGCGGGGACGAAGGTGTGTGGTGGAGAGAAGCGAAGAGGAGGAACGAGAAATCGAGAGAGACAGGGCCAGAGAGAAAGACGAGGAGAGAGAAAGGAGAGGACAACCCCCTCTTCTTCGCGGGTTGACTCGAACGCCGGCGATATCTCGACCAATCAAATCACGCCGCGGGCTCCGCCTTTTATCATTATTTTACTTGTTTTCCCTTTACTTCACCCTCATTGGATGACATTCTCTGGGCCATTTCGCGGTGCAAAAAAGTTACCCGCGCCCAACCGAGGACTCCATGCTTCCTCCGACGTCCTTCGGTACCCTTCTGGTACCCACCTTGGTTCACGGACCACCTCCACGGGGATTCCTTTGCCAGAGGAGATGGCCAGAGTCCTCCTTTTGCCGGGCAAATCGTTTTCCACGGATTTCCATCGCGCGGATTTCGACCTCTTCGTTGCGTCACTTTACGAAACGCGATTGATTGCAAGCCCCGCGTAAACCGGTCGTGCCGTTTCCAACCACTCCGACTCTATCTTTTAATCTCTCAAGGTGATTGATAAACATGGATTCGTCCGGATCGGATAGGAGTCACTCTCGATTTTTTCCGTGCGTCTCACGGTAGAGCGGTTGCAAAACGTATTACACGAAACGATTCGCGTCGATCCTTCGTGTCACCGTACGAAAGCATCGATAGCCCAACTTCTACGGTCTTCCTGGCGATTTTCGTTCTTCTCTCTAGTTTTTTTTTTTTTTTTTTTTTTGCGTCGATACGCGAAATCGTGGGAACGAACGATCGGTCGGAACACAAGAGCGTTCGATGTCGAAAACGTGCTCGATTCATCGACTTCGTGATCCCAACGAGAGCGAATCAACGATGAAAGCGTCCGCGGGAGTAGCCACAGATAAATTCGTACCTATCGATTCGTCTAGCGCATCGAGGCCGTGATTGACGAGGTTCTCTCGTCAAGGATTATGCGGTTCGTTGGTTGGAACGAACGGCTTTGGGGCATGAGTGCGTAGACAAATATACAGGTATAGCCAGCCATACAGTACGCCAATGGACACTTTCCAAACCACGAAACCTCAAAAACCGCCGAGGGCCATGCGTCTGCAAAATTATCGCTCTCCAAATGAGGATACGCTGTGATCGGGCGTTCGATCGATAACTTTGATTTCAGAAATAAAACTTATCCGCGCGACGGATAATTTTGCTTGTTTCGGCGTATCCACGCAAGCGGTTCGAGCTCGTGTCCCCTCGTTCCGATAATCGACACTCTCGGACGATTCTCGCGCGTACTTTCCAACTCGTCATACGCTTCCACGCTATAATTTGCATTGTTAAGGCGCGCGTGCAACGATTCGGCCCCACGAAGTTCAGGACGATTAAGTAGGCTCGTCAGAAGCGGGATGCACGGGGTTTCGGAGCGTACGGTGACGATCGAGCGTGCTTCGCATTTGCACCAACGACGCTTACGACCGTTGCACAGAAACGATAACGCTATGGCGTTGGCCACGGTGACGAGTTGCTCCGGGGAACCTGTAATTCACCGAGAATAAATTCTTCAGGGTGGAACGGGATCCTTCGTGGCCCACGAAGGAAAGAAAGAAAGAAAAGAAAGAAAAAACAACGCTTGGTCGCACCTACGTACGTTTGATCTGGCATTGCTCTGCACCGCATTGTATGTATATCGGCTGGTGTAAACTACGGCGCGGAAGAAGCGAAGAAGGTGACAGAGGAAAAGGATCGGCGAACGTACGTTCCTGGAGGGAGGGAGGGAGGGATGGAGGGAAGGAAAGGGAGAAACACGCGGAGGTAGCTGAAAAAACAATGTCGCCGGAGGAGGGTAACTAAAAGGGACGAGGTTAGAAATGGAATAGCGTATGGCCTAGAACGCGGCGGAAACAAGGAGACGTATTGTTACGATCGCTATAGCGATCCGTAAGAGGAACGATCCGTAGGGGGAAGCTCGAGGAAACTGATAGGACAGGAGAGCTACGAAGGCTTTGAGCTTTCTGGTTTTTGCAGGCCGATGGAGGAGTAAATTTGAAATTTGCTCGGTAGTCGACTTGCCGATATGGAGAGGCAAAGCGTACGAACCGGATAACGATTTGTTCGAAAAGCAATATAGCGGGCTATCACCGAGCTCGAGGAGGATGAGACGAAGGAAAGCGAGAAGGATGAGGAGGATGGAGGAGGGTGGGAGGGTCGTGTGGGGCGCCCTTTTCCTGAAATTTGCATGAGGTATTAAAGCGCGGTGGCTGCGTTCACCAGTGGAGTTCCTGTTTGCCGACACCGAATGCCGAGGATCAAAGGACCTCTGGCAGGCTCGCGCGCGTCTCTCTCCATTGGGGAACGAGCGCGCGACGCGGCCAGACCGAAACGAGAGGGAGAGAGAAACGGAGAACCGGAGGGAATCGTTCGTTCGCCGGGCCTTTGCCACTCCACCGAGAATCCCTACGACGTCAGCCAACTTTGGATATTCCTGTTTCTAGGCCTTTGTCGTTAAATCGTCGATCGTACGACAACTGATTTCCTCGCCGAACGCTCTGCCATTACGATCGTCGTGCGACGGGTTTGCCGTATCGCTCGGTCGAGCACGTTCCGAATCGAGGGATCCACCGCGTGGCAGCCGGCAGGTTTTCTCGGCAAGCTCGGTCGGAAAATCGCGCCGTTACTTGCGGAGATTTATACGAGACGGCGGAGATCGGGCGATAATCAACGATCCGGTTGGAACGAGGAAGGAGTACACGCTACCCTCGCCCGTCGTCCGATTATCATAATTGCCAGTTAATTACGAAATTTATGCGTTCGCTGCTCGAGTCTGAAACGCTGGCTCGTAGGCTTGCCGCGCGATCGTCCGCCAATTTCACGCGTAATAAAGTCGTGGGAGGAATCTAGGCGAGTTATCCGACGATGCGCGTAATTCACGCGTGTTTCGTTGCGCGAAATCGAACCATCGAGCGATACGCGCCGCACGCCGCCGGCCTGCTATACCTCCTTCTGGAAAAGACGAATGGCCGACGGATCCTTGGACGGAACGACCGCGGACCAACGATATTCCAAGAATGTTAACGCGCGTAATCATATTCTTGTTCGCATCGTGCCCCGTAAAAACGTTAGCTGGCAGTGATGTATGCCGTCGGGGGCACGCATCGCATAAGTAAGGAGGAGCCTTGGGCCCATTCATCAGCTAACAGGGGGAATAGGCCCACGAACCGCTCCATCTCGCTCTCGGCCCTCTCCCTTCTTCCCCTCGCGTGCGTTCTCCTCTGTTTTGCGCTACCAGGGGACACTTTCGTACATCCTATCCATCGGTTAATCGCGGATAACAGTATCTCTTGTTCGTCTAAGAGTTCGATCCGCTGGAACGCCTAGGAAAGCAGCGCGCGCGCTTGTATTTCGTGGCTCGTCCCGCGATTCATAAAAAGGAGGCGAATGGTCGAAGGACGAGACACGCGCGGACCAGAGAAAGAAAAGGGAACGAGTTTCCTGACAAATAGAATCGGCATTGGGTTCGAGGAGGGACACGCGTTGCCAGCGTGGAAAGGGGGCCGAGGGTGTCGAGGGCGTCGCGTTCCCGAAGCACCGACGGGTGCCAAACCGCATTTTAGGCGAGCTATCCATACCAGGTGAAGCGTTCGGATCGGTAAGGATATCATTCTGCTTGGACGGCGTTTGGTGGTTGCCGGCGGCGAGGCGGTGGCGCGGTGGCCACGATGGTACACGGGCGGCGAGTAGCGGGGAATGCAAAAAGGTCGTGGCCCGGGCCGGGTTGCCGCGTTTTACAAATTATTCAATTAGCCCCGCGAATTAAGGTATGCATATTCATCGCTCTCTGATACGCGTATGTGCGCTCCGTGGCTACATCCAGCGCGCATAAACAATTGGGGCTCGCACACGCGCGTTAGACGCTCTAACGAACTCGCAGCTGCATCCTAAATGCGTCCGTTTTGCAACGATGCGGACAGGGGGCCGGGTTTTCTCCGTGTCCGCGGTGCAGTTGCACGAGTACGCTGTCGGATATGTACGCCAAACTCTGTCCAGTATCCGGCAGAGTCGTTTCGCTCTTTTTCCAGCCCAGTTTACCCATACGCGAAACGCTCGAACGTTCGCTCGTTCCTCTGTTTCCTTTTTTAATCTATTTCGTCGAAGATATTGGACGTCGCTCCACGCTGTCCAACGTTACTCGCTGTTGCGTTCTTGGAAACGCGACGACCGTTTTCTCTCTCTCTCTCTCTCTCTCTCTCTTTCTCTCTATATCCTAAAGGAAAGCGTTCATAATCACCGGAAGATTAGCGGATATCGAGCGTCTCTTATCGTTGGCCGAGGCTGACGAGGATGGGT
Organism: Bombus terrestris; assembly: GCF_910591885.1. Classification (NCBI taxonomy): domain Eukaryota; kingdom Metazoa; phylum Arthropoda; class Insecta; order Hymenoptera; family Apidae; genus Bombus; species Bombus terrestris. The sequence goes on along the minus strand of NC_063278.1, from coordinate 2,736,357 downwards.
ATGTGGTGAAACTCGTGGACGCGGCGTGCCGTGTAAAATGGTAAAAAGCGGAATTAATTGGCAAGACAGAGCGAGAATTAAAGCGGGGCCAGGAACGAAACGGATTATTATTTCTTCCGGTAGATAAAGCAGGGAAGCGGAATAGGGAAATAAAACATTGCGAGCGTAGGTGAAATAGGCGCGGCCCGTACTATACACGCGGCTTCGCGTCGGGGCTACTGGCAGAGTTACGGTTCGAGGCTCCTGGGCCGGGGTTGCGTTTAAAACAACGCCGAGAAATGCACATTTTAATCGTATCGCTAATAGCCCGACGTTTATAAGCCTCGCTGTGTCTCATGAATACGCATGTACCTGCCGGTGACAACGGTGCAAAATTAATGCACACACGGCAGGATATACAAGTACGTGGCCGGGACGAATCTCCGCAGAGACTTTCGTTTCCGATGCGATTCTTCTTCTTTCCGGACCGACGCGACCCGTCGTCGGGAGCCACACCCGAACTGCGTATAACGGGTTACCGTGTTTTCCGAAATTGTTGGCCGTTTCGCCGATCGCCGTACGAGGCAGCGACTTTTATCTTGGATCGCGTTTCGATATCATCGTGTACCCGGTAATGCTCGGAAACTGCGAGCACGAGAACGAGAACGAGAACGAACGCTCGTGCAACGGTGGACAGTTATCGCGTTGTATTATTCAAAAGTCATCGGAGCGGAATATCGCGAAACTTGGTTCCTTATTCGAGATATTATTTGTTCAACGACATGGGCGTTGTTCCACGAATTAGCGGGTCGGAAACAAATTGTTCCGTGAGAGCCACGGGAACCGCGTTTCCTGCCTATATATCGTATTCATATTCATGCGAATAATTGCAATAATAGCGTAGCTCGGCTAATTGATACTCATGTACGCGATTACGAAGTTAGCAGTGGCCGAAAGGCCGCGCGTTAAATACCGTTCGGTCTTTTTCTCATTTCCATGTCGTCTGTTGGTGGCATTCGAGCCAGCGCGTCGCATCCATCGGTGGAAAGCGTGCAGCAACGTTAACCGTTCCATAACCGTCGTCGTCCATTCGCGTGCTAATTAATCGACGGGTCTTTCAATCAACGCGTGTTCGGGAACAAGGCGGAATGGTTTCGCGGCGGATCAGCGGGAATAATGGCGCGGATAACCTTGTCCCCTTGTAACGCCGGCTTCTTTTATGAATGTAAATGTATTCCCGATCGGCCGATCAGATAGTTTAATATTAATAATAGAGCACGCTCTCGAGATTATCGGGCTTCCTCGAATTTGTCGGCTGTGTGTCACGACGATATGCATCCCCGATATCGCCAATTACGGCCAGATTGAGTCATAACGATTCTGGTTATGTTAAACGCGAGTTTCTTGGCCGTTTTCGTCGATACATCTCACGGTTCGATATAAGATAGCGCAAAAGTATTCTACCTTGCCTTTAATTGGATACTTGTCTCTCTTCTTTCTCTCGCCAGACGACGGGAAGTGCGGTATATCGCGCGAGCATGAGCGCAACGCGAATGCACGATATGTAGTTCGTGTCTTCAATAACGGCCGTATTACATAAAGCCCCGCGTTTCTGTCTGGCTGTTGCCGTTTTTTCTTCCCATAAACTATCGCGTATAACTCGCGTTTGCTCGCGCGACCGGCATTCTCCCGGCGCAGCCTGCGTTTACGTCTTAACTCGATCGTATTCTCGATCGCGCCGCTAGATTCACACGGAATCACGTTTGTTCCCGGTTCGCGAAGAAACCCACGCGCGGAAGAATCGAACACAAACGTACGGCCGTCTGCACGTATCGTTTTGCGCAGAATTAAGCTTAACGACGCGACGCACGAACGCTATCGGATCAGCGCCTACGAAATCTGACTCGGTGACTTTACTTAGGCGGCTTAAATTCATCTTCTTCGTCGACTCCATCCGATCTTTCCTTTCCTTTTCGTCTTCTCTACGTGGACGATCGAACGTCGTTCGTTCGATACCGTGTCGTCGATCGATCTTTAACCTTTAATCGTCGTAAAATTACAGTCGGATCACGAACGATCGGACAGCAAAACGTGGAAACTGCGGACGAGAAAAAAGGGTTTTCCGGGTAATTTCGTCGGTGACGGCGATACGTACGTACAGGCGTGGCTCTCCGTATTTCTTGCTTGACTTTAATATGAGCTCCGCCGCGTAAGTAGACGTTATATAAAATGGCAAATATCGGAAGGGCTTACGGCCGCATTATGCCGATGGTAGCGGCTTTATTGCGCGACGTTCTCTTGTGAGTAAAAAAAAAAAAAAAAAAGAAAAGAGGAAGAAAAGGAAGGAACGATAGAGAAAGATACGGAGAACGCTAGATCCCGGCAGATGTTTGGGATATTCGCCGTTGGAAGTGTCTACGCGTCGCAAGCGTTGTTCCGTTCCTTGTAAATGTATATAGAAAACGAAGAATGTTTTCGCGAAGTTAGCGTCACCAGGAACACGAGCCACGATTTCGAGGACTAGATGACCGAGGGCATTTGGATGGCGAGAATTCCAGCGACGAATGGTTCGGATCGCGTCAAGGGACGTGCGTTCGTCATGTAAACAGTCGTTCGATCCGAGATCGTTAAGATCTATCGAGCCCTGGAAAACCGTGCGTCCTGGAAAACGCGTGAAATTCCCACGGGCTTCTTCGTAAATCGTCGAACGCGTACATTCGCGCGTACGTACGAGCGATATTCTCGGTCGTCGATTCCCTGTAAGGAACGCGGCCGATCGCAACCTACAGATTCGTCCTCGACTACGCGATTCCCATTTTCGTCTATTAATCACCAGGGAGAACGACTCGATCGATTTCGAGGCTCGCGCTTCGAGAATTCCATCCTGTCGTTTTCATCGAAGCGACGATCCGGGTGACTTTTTCGAAAAAAAAGAAGAAAAAAAGAGAAAAAAAAAAAAAACGATCGAGAAGCCGGCGACACACGACGAGATCTTTGGAACGTTGCGAAACGTCGACGTGTCCATGAAAGGCGATTTTCTACGAGGCGACGTCTAAGAGAGACGAACGAGCTACGAGGTAGGAGCGACGGGAGACGAGTCTGGGCATACTTTACGTTATTTCCAGTAAGAAGAACCGCGATTAGAGCGATTAGAGAGACCACGGCGTGCGTGTACAACGGAACGGTTCCATATATCTAGCCAAGCTTTGCGCAACGTTCCAACGCGCTTGGTCTCGGTCTCAATTAACGCAATTACCCGCTCCCTCGTCTAATTACCTATCAAACGGAATTACTATCGCACGGGCGCGAGTGCGCGCGCGCCTGCTCGCCACCGAGCTCTCGTCTCTAATGAACGTTATTAATTGCTTTATGATTTTTCGATAAAACTTGCCGCGTAATCAAGTTATTATCCCACGTTGCGCGTCCTCGTTGCTACTCCGATCCACGGTTACCACCAGCCGCTCGTTCGTTCTCGTCTGGTTTTTCGCGCCTAGTCCCGTTTTATGTTCTTCTTCGATTCGCGAGAAATATCGAGGACGCGTTAAACCGCGTTACGAACTCCGATGAGAACGAGTCGGTATCATTGAAAGAATCGCGGAAAGATCGGGCGCACGAGGCATCGTCGTGCTCGTTGAACGCGTCGTTCGCAAATGAAGAGATATTCGCGGTTAAACTTTGCGAGAACTCGGGACAGTTTATAACGTAATTTATATGCACGCTTACCGTCGAATCTCACCACGGAAGAAAGGTTGCGAGACTTAAAATTCGGATTACTCGCGAGCGTCATTCCGCGTGAAGTTTGTTGGCTTATTTGAATATCGCGCGGCCAACTTTTATAACTGTTTCCTCGGATCTATTGGAAGCCGTATCGCGACGTCTTTGTTCGTCCAAATCTTGTTTGCGTTTCACGGCGAAAACGATCTAGCGAACGATCGCTCCGTGTTTATCGTCGCGCGATCGATTCGATGGTGGACGATTCGATTTGCCGATCGGTTGAGCGATAAACAGCCAAAGAGAAAAAAGAAAGAAGGAAAACGTCGAACGTGGTCGCGTTGAAAGTTAATAAAAGTACGCGGTATTTTTGTCGGTTATCCGAGAATCGCGCAACACCACCGTGCCACATTATCCGCAAGATCAAAGGAACACGTCGAGGGGTGAAAGAAAAACGCGAGGGAATAAAAAGTCGTTAACGACGTGCCTTTACGATAAGTCGACGTAAAAAGAAAGAAGAAAAGAGAGAGAGAGAGAGAGAGAGAGAGAGAGGGAGGGAGGGAGAGAAATATCACGATGGCAACGATAGCTCTGGCATCGGAGAGAGTGGTCATTTAGCGTGGCGAGCAGGTGAGATTGGTGAGACGCGAGCGGTCGAAGGAATTTAGAGCGAGACGGCGGGGTGACGTTGACCAAATAACAACCAGGGTGTTCCGTCACGGATGCCTTCTCGCTGGTTCCCCTATTTTCTTATCTATATGTCTGGCCAATTTGATAGATGAACGATAGAACCGTGCGTTCTGTGAAACGAAGGAACGAAAGGCAACCTGGACGAGGACAGGTGCATCCTCCGGAGGCGCGTCTCGAGGGACCTCGACGCACCTGACCGCTCGTCCAACGCGGAGACGGGCAATCGAGCTACCCTTGTATCTCTATTACCGTTAAATTACTCGAAAAGCACGATCGTTTTGGGTAGAGATTAAAACGCGGCCATTAGTTGGACGCCGATGAAATCTTCTCCGTTCGCACGTCTACGTTTAGAACAACCGGTCGCCGTATCGTCTTCGTTCGTTAAATGGGAAACGAGCCAAACCGAAACAAACTCGCGCGTTTGAGTCGTCTGTTGTTTGGCGTTGGTTGGCGATCGCGCGCCGTACGTTTTTCACCGAAGCCTTTAACGCGTCTTGGCCGAACCCGTTCGTATATCCTGGTGACGCGTAATCCCCGGTCTAACCCCATTCACGGCCGACCCAACGCAAATATATGTGCGCTCGATGGATGGAAAAAACACGAGCACGCGAACTCGAACGACGTCAGCCGGCTTTCGACGATGGCCGAGAGCCGCGCGGAGGAAGAAAACTTAGAAAAGTCGTGTCCCGAGTAAACCCAGAATCGCGGGATTATCCGAGATGATCGCCTAATAGCTTTAGCAAAGAATCGACTGGGGCGACTACTTAAAATTAGCATAAGCCCCGACTCTACGCCTAACGAGCGGAAGAGACGAGACCCCAAAAGTGCTACGATCAGACGCGAAAAAAGAAGAGAAAAAGGAAATAAAAAGGAGAGAAGGGATCGACGAAAATCGAGCGTCGTGACCGATCTAGCGCCAACCCTTTGCCTCGATTTGCCATCTAATTGCAAGTAGAACGAATTTTCTTCCTTTCCTCGTATTTACTTAATCGACATCTGCGTGACAGACGCGCGCTTGGCCCGATTAAAGGTAGGTAATCGCGAAGGGGAAACGATTATTTGGCGTTTACGTAGCCGCATTTCCATGGGGCTGGAAACGCGCGAAGAAAGGGGAAACGAGAACGCGGTTATCGCGCCGTTGTACGCGTTTGTCACGCGATACTCAGTCGCGTTTGCGTTAACGTTCGCGTTACCGTAGACACACGCGTAGTATGCCGCGGTGTCGATTCTTCCGGGTATCGTTGGATCGTTACCGAAGCGTCTAGATTTCTTCCAATTTAGCCTCGGCTGGCCGGCGTATCGCTTCGCTACGTATTGTCAGTCTTAATTGGCTGGCCCGAGTGATTTACGAATTGAGAAAAGAAAGCGTTTCGCGTTGTTCGCGCTCCTTTTCGCTATTCGGATGAAACACGATGTGTGCGCGGTTAAATGCGATTTTCATGGAAATTATTAATTATCCTCGGGCGAGAATCCAGCATACAGCAACGACAATGGCGCCCGCGTAGACCCGCGGTCGTATCAGATGCGAGTTTAACGAAGCTCGTCGTCGATAAAAATCTGGCGAGAGATCCGAATCGCGGCTTAAAGAGAAGAAGAAACGTGCACGCTTCGCTTCTCTGTGAGAGAGGAACGAATCCGTTGACTCGACTCCACTCCACTCCATTCCACTCGCTTCTTCGCTCGGAGCTTTTTTCACAGAGAACCTGCGCACCGAAAGTCGTAAAATGTCCAGCACCCACGTAGAAACATGTGTCACGTAGACGCACGGTGGCCCGGCTTTGTACGCTCCTCTGTATATTATCGCGTACGCGTACAGTCCGTTTCATCAATCAGGAATCTCGAGGGGACTGTTAGGCGCGAGCGACAGAGAACGCGATCGTGCGAATGTGGCGTAACATCAACGAGGATTACATAAAAATTATAGCTTAATGACTGTCGCGGGTATAAAATCTTAATTTTATTCAGGTCTAAATTACCGGTTAGGTAGCGGTGCCGCGTGCTTAAGATCCGTAAATTAAGCGAACGGTGGTCTGTGGTTTTGGAGCTCCGTACCGGTTGTAGCTACCCGATGTCGAGCAATTAAAAGCGACGAGTTAACGAGTGAACTATAAATGAACGGCTAGCGACGGTGGTCTCGGCAAGCGCGAACTAATCACCGGAAAATTAAACGTTGGCGAAAGAAAAAGCGTCGTCGCGTTCGCGTTCCACCGAACGTTTCTACGATGACAAATCAGCGTGACGGTTCTTTCTCGCTCGCTCGCTCGTTCGTTCGTTCGTTCGTTCGTTCGTTCGTTTCTCCGTTAGCCTTTTCACGCGCCTCTTTTCTCTTCTGGAAAGTTTCGTCGTCGGCGATAATCCTCGCCTGTTCGTTCGATTTCTCTGACAAACCCGCGTACCGATTTCGCGCACCGGCTGAATCGAGTTCGCAGGAGAAACGCGACGCCCGCTACCGCCAGCTAAATATCCGTTGAAACATGGCCTGTTGAAACTGGCGGCGAACAATGGACCGGGGACGGAATGAATTCCTGGCGGGGACTGTACGATACACGTAGAAGTCTCGGTTCTACGTGCCTGTCGTCTGTTCGTCATGAGTGCGTGCGCCAACGTCCGGCCTCGTCCGCTCGAAGGATGCTCGACCGACTCCTCCGGTTTGTCGGTTCCACCGCTTTGCTCGATCATGGGACAAAAGTCGGGTCTGAGAGTCCCGTGGGAACCGGAGGAAAGTCACGCTCGCTCAAAAACCGTCTTCCATGGCTCGCGTTTTGCTCGACCGAGCCGCGATTCGTTCTAGGACAAATCTGGTCGTCGGCCGATCGTTTTCGACTCGATCGAATCGCGAGAAAAAGCGTCGCGAACCGTTTGCCTTTCCTGTTAACGTTGCTATTCCGGAAACATTCGCAAACACGATAGACAGTTTGATACGATTACCAACCGGATAATTATTAGATCGCATCGGTTTCAACATTATGCTTCGCGCCACGACAATGTTACCAGTGTCTGATTCGCGATTACCGTGCAATCTTCCTTCATCTCGTTATTTTATTAAGCAATAATTTTCCCCGCTGTTACCGCGATTAACTGTACACACGGGCCTCGCTACCTCGTTACGATTATTCTTCCTTTATTATCGAGAAGATGCGGCGACCTCTTCGCGTGCTCGGGGTCGCCGCACAATTAGATTCTCAGGGTATTACGAGGGTTCCATTACGTTGGTTCGCGTCTCGCTGTTTGTACTCGGCTCGACTATACGCGTTAGAAAGAATCGCTAATTTGTTCGTGCGCGTCGACGAGCAGATATCGCTTCGAAGAAATCGTTGCGGAGATTCGACGAGAAATCGTCCGACAAATATCAAACTACGCGTCTCTGCGTTGCATTTTATCCGTTAAACGCGTTGTGTCGCCGATCGTAAGTAGCCCGCGCGATAATATAACGGGGCCGATTATACCGCGAGTCGATGTACTCTGACCGACTTATCGATTATCAATCGTTTTACGATCCGTTTGTTAATTCAGTAACGATTTCCTCGTTGCCGATCGGCCCAATTATCACGAACGTTTCTGTCGCATAAAATTTGGATTTGGAGAAGTTTCTACGCTCGTAGAACGTAGAATAATCGTCGAGGGAAAGAATTTCGGCAAACGGAAAACGGCATAGATCAGCGAAAGGAATTGCGGACTAAACAACAAGAGTTGGAAGGAAAGCCGAGATTTCCAGAGGCGACATTACGAAGCGGTTCTAGGTATCTTGAGATTCCAAGGAAGAGAAAATTCCTACTAGAAGATGGCCGACGCGAAATGGATGGTGTAGGCAAAAACGAAACCGATCGACGGTTCGTGGAATTTAATAGGAGTTGGCGAGGAAGGACGAAAGCTAGGAAGGAAGGTGGCTGGCGCGAACAGCAACGTGACGGAAGCGGTTTGCTCGTTTGTTATCGGTAGGCTCGGCTATTTCGCCGTAAATCGTCGTTATCGTAAGGGATCGTAAGTATCGAAAGGCGCAACGAATCAGTTCGACATACGTACTCGGCGCAGCGATGTCGCTTATAAGAAGGTGGTAGCAGTTTTCATGAAGCCGCCCCGCGGGGAATTGGCCGCCAGTACGGCGGAATAACTTTGCGGTTGATTTATACTTCCGACAGGCGTAACGAGCTTGCGCTCGGACCGCGCTCTTACGCGCGGCTCGGTCGCCGCAAATAGAAATAAAGAATCGATAACGCGCCGCTCGGTTTATTGGCAAAATAAACGAAACGTTTACGGCCAATTCTTATTAGAACGTTGGAATTTAACGGCGCCGTTACTCAACTACCCCTTGTACCGCTTTCTTTTCGGTGTTTTAAGCGCGTCTTGCTCACGACGATGGTTTTCCAAAGTTGATCGTGGTCGCGTAGTAGGGGGAAAGACCGTACGACGACGAGACACGGCCTGAAATTTATTCGTCGGGTTTTCAGATGCTCGCGGAGATAACGGAGATGAACAGGAAACGCGGCAGACTCGTTGACTATCAATGAAATAGCGCTGCCCGACTCGTAGACCCTGCTCGTTGTCTGTGCATAGAAATCTCGGGGCGACAGCGACCCGTTCTATTTTCCGTGACGTTATTTTTATCCGAGGCGTTGACGTCGCGAAATGATAGATCAGGTATAGGTGTGTAGACGGGCCGGAGTACACGGCAGGCTCGCTAACGGTCTCGATTCGCAAATACAACGAGAGTCGATGGCGCATCGAACGCGCCGAGCCAAACGCAGCAACGATCGAGCCGGAGTATCGTTGGCAGCGCGTAAGCAAAAAGCGTATCTAGCCCTGGGACGGACTGGGACTGCGTGGAAAGGGCGAAAACGTGAATGGAAGAAGATGAGAGAGAGAGAGGGGCCAGTCGAGAACGGGCAGTCGGTTTCCGTCTGGTTGTCATCCTTGCGGTTGACGTACCTTATTCGAAGAAGAGTCCGTCCGTAAAGCGGAGGACGAGGGGAGACAGAGAGAGAGAGAGAGAGAGAGAGAGAGAGAGTGAGGCGGCCGAAGAAGGGTGTGCGGGAGGGCAGGAGGATGGAATACATCCGCGGAATACTTAACAACTTTTGGCGGTTGACAGGAGCGACGATGGTAGTGGTGGAGGTGGTTGGTGGGGCAGGGGTCCGGCAGGGCCCCGAAGACTTTGTGCCGTGGGGCAAAGAGAAAAGGTAGAGGAGAGAGAAATGAGAATACAGAAAGGGGCTAGGATCGCGGAGGAAAGAGGCATCCGTCGTGCGCGTCGCGTTTTTTGCCAGTAACCTCCTCCTGTCTCGCCTTTTATTTGGGCCAGACAGGAATTCGGCTAAATGCATTGATTAAACTGCTGACATGGTTCGGACGGCCCGGTGGCCACCGTGTCTCCGCGGATGAGTTCGATCTTTTTTGCCATCTCTCGCCCCCTGCCCCCTGCCCTCGCTCTGCTCGCTGCAAGCGGAGTCCTCCGACTCTCATCTTTGTCCCTCCGTTCTGGATCGCCGTTCGAATCCTTATTTCACGTTCGACGACGTGTTCGAGCGACTATCTACCGGCGGTCGGGTTGTTCGCCGCGGATTTAACAACGAGGCGGACTCGAGTCGCGGAGACGAGTCCGTCTCGATGTATCGGCTTTCTTGCGGAGAAAGAAACCGGACGGCGTACACGGTGTACGAACGACCGGCTGGCTACGCAAGCCCCGGCGAGTTCGTTAACGATGGATATTAGCGGTCGAACGGAGTACCTCGAACGAGCGAACATCGTGCCTCGGAGATGAGACCTCTGTTTCTCTTTCGAGTCGCACCGGCTAGAAGAACTTCACCGGAGGATCTATTAGTCCAAACAGTCGACGAATACGAGTCGACTTTCGTTTCGTTCGGTCGGCCAATCGTAACGAGACCACTTCTGTCCGAGAGCTTTTCCGCCTCGCTCGATAATTACAGACAATCAGGTAGTTGGAAAAATTGAACGTTGTCGAATAGGTCTGTAAACATAGGAGACGGAAGGGAGAATCGTATAACTCGGTTGCGCGTTAATTAAACGTCACGAGGGTAGACATTATACGAGTGGAACGAATATCGTCTATGGTGCCCTTATAATTCGCACCTTCTCGATTAATTACACTGCCGCACACATCGATCGATCGTACGGGTCTCGCCACTCCGTTGAAAGTGATATATAGCGTGGCACGCGTTTTTGTCGGAACGTAACATAAATTTTGCGGTTTGTCAGACTCGGTAAGAAGCGAACGATATACGACTTTGGATTAAATCAATAAGCGATCGGCCGTATAGATACACTCGGGCCGAAATGAATCGGACGAAAAAAACGAAAAGGAGGTCGAGGTGCGCGAAAAACGTGCCGCTCTTACTCGAACCAATTAATCGTAAACGTATCCGCGTGGCAGCAGGTATGTTTGGGCGAAAGGACGCGAATCTTGTCCTCGGAGTTGTTCGGATCGACTAATTACCATACCGGAGAAGGGAATAGTAAAAGGCAGCAAAGGGTCGAGTATCAGCGAGAAAGAAGAGACAGAAGCTCGGCAGAAAGATAACGCGTCTTTTCGCAGGTTGTTCGGTAGGCGAGGCACGAGGTAAGTTTGGCATGCATCGCTCGCTCCTTCGAGCAGCCAACAGCCATCTATGGAATTACCCCGATGATTAATGGTACGGCTGGCTGCAGGCACCCTTCCCGAGACGTTCTTTCCCCTGGCCGCGTTCGCCCTTGCCCACCGCCTCCACCGCAGGCCCTTCGAGAAGGGCCCATCGCTTCGAACTGTTTGGCCACGGCGTAAAAAAGTCCGCGCTATGTTAAACCCGTCCTACCTGCCCGTCCGTCTACCGTGCTTCGTCGTAGCTCTTTCCCCATCGCGTCGCGTCGCCTCGTGCTCGTGCTGGCCCTCGGCCGCGTCGCGTCGCGTCGTTCGACGTTGGTCGTTGATCGTTGGTCGTCGTCGTTGACTGTTTTTCTCTTTCTCCATTCCCAATTCGATGCCTATCGTTTTCTGTCAACGTCCGCCTCGATCCACCGCGCACGATTAAGCCTGTACGTTGGACGGGGAAACGAGCCGAGATTCCACGGGTGTCGCGCTTTCAAACTTTGTAACTTTTTTTTCCGCCACCAGTCTCCCTCGTATCTGTACGTCTGGCTTTCGTCGCTACCTACGCAACAGTTTTTCTCTCGAAGAGACGCTATCGTAACGACAGAGTCGACGAAATCACCGCGCGGATGATCGCGGTCTAATCCTTGACCGACAGATACGAGGAAAACGTGGCAGCAGCGGAAGAGGGCGGAAGAAAAAGAAGAAAATGACGAAGAAGGGGAAAACGAGGACGTGGAACGTTGGAGGAAGAAAGAGCGTAGGAAAGCGTAGGAGAACGTAGAAGAGCGTAGGTAAAAGCGAGGGCAAAGTAGAACGAGAGGAGCCGTAAAAGAGCCGCTGGCAGCACGATCGACGACAGCAGCACGCGGTCGAAGGAAGGAAAGAGATACCGAGCGAATTTGGGATTGCATGTCGACGAACAGTAAGACCTCCCAAACAACCCCGACGGGGGCATCTTCCCTGGGAATAGCAGTGATTCGGGGGAAATGTGCAATATCTTCCGTGATCGGGTATTATTACCTCGTGATTACGGGTTTTGATCTAGGCTAGAAGCGTCTACGATCTCCCTTCGTGCCTCTCGTCGTCCTTCTTCGTTTCCTCGAGGATATTTCCAATGGTGCAACAAACCGCGACGATGCGCCTTCGTCGAGCCACAGAGAAGCTCCGTGGCCTGACGAAACGAGTCTGCGTCTCCTTGTTCTCCTCTTTAGTCGTAGTCATTGTCGTCTTCGGCGCCCTGATCGTCGTGCGATTCGTGACGAGCGCCACTGGAAATCGCCGTGAGAAGTAGCCTGTCGTCTCTCTCTCCGTCTTCGGCCCTTTGTCGCGCTTTCCTTCTCTGTCGCATCGCGTACCGATTACCACCGGCCGGAGTAGCAATGAACGACCTGTGCCGCAATGCCGTTGTACCATCGGCGACCGTGCGGTTTCTCTCGTTTGGCTGTGCCACGAAATCGTCGTAGTTGGCGATCGAGCGGTAAACGCGACCGATATCTAACGGTGCCGGTCTCAAGTCGATGGGATCGCACGATCTCTGCGAGCGGCGAGCGTGAATTCGGTCCGCGGTAAAGGATTTCGGCGAGGCATGCGAATTGGCGATTGCGAAAGAAAAGTCGGATCGATGGGGAACGGTGGTGGCGCGAGCGTTAATTCCTGACATCGTCGAGCACACACCTACGAAATGATTCTGCCTGTAAAGACTAAATAGGCCGTTTTCTGCGGTAAACCCTTCAATTACCTCGGCGCTGATGTTCCCCGGGTGAAAAGGAATCAGCGAACGAAGGACGGGTAGAACAGGATGTGGAATTGGCGCGCGGCGGAAAACACGAGACCGAAGGAAGCGGGCGTAGGTGCCGGTGTGAGAGAACAAGGATGCACGTAGAGGGTAGCCGAGGGCCGGCCGTTTAATGACAGGTAGCACGCGAGAGACCGCGCGGTTCGCACGTAACCTGCTACTTTAGACCACCGTACGTGGAGAGATCGAGCCAGCCACCGTGGAGACATTGGCGTGTGACGAACGCGGCGACGATGATAAGGGGTGAACGGCTGCCTCTACGGGGAAAGAAAGGTGACGAGCGAGAAATCGAAGAAGCAGCCGGCAGAGAAGAGACAGCCCGCATTGCGGAACGATGCGCAACAGCTGCACCTGACACGTCATTTGCAAGGAACTCGTATCAGCACCGGCGATACCTAATTATTATTCCATGTGCGCGAGTGCGTGCATGCACGCTTTATCCTTCGCACAGAGCCGAGTCTTTGCGCGCCTCTTGTCTCGTCTCTCGTCCCGTCTCTCGTCCCGTCTCTCGTCCCGTCTCGTCTCAACTTTGCTAGCCATTCGTCTTGGCACTTGGCGACGTCCACCCGTCCATCGGATTCGCGCTTCTCCGCCTCGCTCCCAAACAAGGCCCACAACCTTCCACCACGGGATTTATTCGGTTTCTAAGTCGGCGCGCACGCGACGTGGTTTATTCACGATCTACGGGAATTCTCCTATTGATATTATCTAATCCTGTCGATCCACCGGTCGGGGGAAAGTCCTGAGCGTCTAATGTATTCCCATTCCAGGCACACGTGACGCGCCGCTTATGCGGAATTACATCGCGCCAACACAAGCCGGCTGGTGTTTCGTGGCCAGCCGCCACGCCATCCACCATTTGATTTCTTCATCGCGAGCTCGTCTTTCCCTCGGCAATGCTTTTGCTCGACGCCTACGCGCAACGTTTCGTGCCAAAACACTTTGGAATTTGCGACAAACGCGGTGGCGGCGACGTCCACGACCACGACCACGACCACGACCATGACGACAACGGCGATGACGAATCATCGACGATGGACTCCGCGGAGTGTCGGGAAATGAAAGGGGAAAAAGGGAGACGAGATCGGAACAAAGTTAAGTCGAATTTCCAACGGCAAATTCGTTAATGCACCGGCAGCCGGTGCCTTTTGTGCGAAGGATCGGCGAGGGGTCGAAAAATCGCTCTGGGCATCGAAATTAAACCGTCACCGCTCGATCGTGGCCAAGTCTTGGAATGAAATTGTCCGTCTAATTTTATCACGCCGGGTTTTAAAATGATGGAAGGTCTCTCCGGGATAAGCCCAAGGGGATCCGAGGTCGGCTTTAATAAAGAACCTCCTGGCGTATATACGGCTACGATGGAGACTCGTACGCTCGTTTTCGAACCAGAAAATGCGTAAATCCTGCGGAATCCTCGCGGCTCTCGCCAACTGAATTATTTTACGTTCCGCTGTTCAACGTTTAACGTCGCCCTTTTTTCCATCTTATCCTTCGCCCTCTTTCCAAGGAGAGAGAGAGAGAGAGAGAAAGAGGTTCGCCGGAGTCGAACGCCGTACGTATTTACCGCGTTACCGTTCTTTGACTCTCGTTTGGCTTTCGCGCGCGTTGATCGAGATTTCGCGCATCGGTTGGCAGTTTTCACGTAAACGTTTTCGAGCGTTCGTTCAACGGGAGAAAAGCTAGAACAGCGGAGACGAGGTCGGCCAAAGGGGGGAATAGCTGGAGAAAATGGAAAAGTTTTCAGCATTAACAAACCGATTCCGTAGTTAAAATTCCTGGCTTATCGCGAAGGAGCTCGCGCACGTTCCAGGTTCGAAGTAACCCGCGGAAGCCATTTGCCAGGCACGATGGGTAATTAGCGCGCGGAACACCGATTCGTCGAGATAGCGGTCGGCCTTCCTCTTACGTAACAGCTAGCCGTGCGCAAAAAGTATCGACCGTCCACCTATCTGCTGGCCGTATCCCGTGACCGCGGGTCTCGCTCGTTGCGTACACAGATAGCGTAAGTAGCTTTTAACAACGATTCGCGCGAATCGTCCTCGTGTCTCGCGGTCGATCGAGATAACCGCGCGATTGCGTTTGCCCGCGCGGCATTACCCGGAAGCAGGAAAAGTCGGCAGGCATTCTCTCGATTGCCCGTCACACCCGTTCACTTGGCCGGACCGACGTCACCCTGATCGCGACGTACTCCTATCGTTTTATCTACGCGGCTTAATTATCCACTTCCTCCGTATCGTCTATCGTTTCTTGTCTTTCAAGCGATCGCGCTCGAGACGCGTGAAAATTATACTACCATCGGCGGTCCTCCGGACGTTTCGCTTCGTGCAGCCAAACGCGACCGGCTCGGGACAACGAGTTTCCCGAATTACCGACACGGAAGCGAGAAGTTGCGAAAGGCGCCGGCCCGCTTTCGCTCGCTTCGCGTGCAACTCTTAAATCTCGTAATTCGCGAGATAATCGCCGATGGTTTATGGGTTTCGTGTCGGGTTAACGAATAGTCGAAGCGGACCACGGCTGGTCCGAATCCGGCGAAACGACGGCGTAAAAAATGCAACGATAATCGTAAAGCGAACGAAAGCCGCTTTATTCCGGCCGATACGATTCGCATCCGCGGTGGCGAGAGCACGGTGGCGTTCCCGGTCGCAGCGTTACACATGTTGCTCTTAAGGTTTAGTGGTTATTATCCTGGCATCGGCGCTCTTATCGACCATGCAAATCAAATCGTAAACGGCGGAACGCTGGAAACTATTCGTGGTCCGATTACGACTAACGGAACGAAAGGCAATAATGCCGGTGTATCGGTTTTACGATTACAGATATCATCTAAACCCCGCGTCTGACCAACCATTCGGTATTCGTTTCTTTTTGCCGAAAGTCGGACAAATCTAAAACCGTGTCGTAGCCGGATGTAGCCACGTTTACGATCATCGAATCACTGTCACGATCGTTCGATTCTCGTAAAGATTCCCGACGATTCGTAAAACCGTTGAACGAAACTCGAAGCAACAACCAATGGGCTCCATTTAGATAAGAAGCTGAATGGAATACACGAATAGAGCTAATAAAGCAGTCGAGGATCGAGCGCGAGCGACCGTTTCAATGAAATGGCCCCATGGGTGATAGCAAGGGCACCCCATGACTGCGACGTGATTAAAACTGGCGTTGAACCGTCGTTACCAAAGCCACGGGGGGCTGATTGCCGTAGGAGGGAGAAGGGTTCCCTTCTTCACCCTCCGCTTTGGACTAATTTATCGGAACGTCCTCCACGTCCGAAACTCTTTGGTTCCGTCGCTATTTTCGCGATCCTCTCCTCCTTCTCCTCCTCTTCCTCCTCCTTCTTCGCCTCTTTCCTCTCCACCGTCGGATCCACACGTGCTTTTTCCTTCTGTTAATTCGCCAATGCCGCTCTAATTCTTATCGTACATGTCAGAAATTTGTAACGGCCTGATTACTACTCGTTATCAGACCGGAAAATAAATTGCGCTTTGACAGTATCGTCGATACTGTTGATCCGCGTTGACGCCCGTTTTAGATAACGTCTCGTCGGCTATAATATTTTCCGACGAGAATTCGAATCGACCAAGGTCGAGATACGTCACGAGGTTGATCGGCAAAACTAAACGCGCATTAAGCGCCCGATAAAACGTATTTTCGTAACCTCGTGCCGTTTTTTAATTTCGACAACGTTACCGTTAGCTCCAACGAAGTTGCCAGCGTCGTATTATCGATCTCCGTACGAAAGCTCGTCAAATCGCCCGACCAATAACGACAACCGTTCGATTTCGTTCGCTTCGCCTGGAATTTGGCGTTTCTAGAGCAGAGGCTGGCAAGTAAGGCGTTTAAAGAGGCGAGTTTCGCTAGAATTAGCGACGCAACAGCGTGCTCGCACCGCGTTTTACTCGTTATCGTGGCACGCACAGAATACGTTTTCACTATCGCTTATTGTTGGTTAGCCGCGACCTACATGCATCCGCAATTATTCCTGTTCCTTCTCGCGAAAGGAACTCGCAGGTGCGTGGCGATTCGACGATACGCGCTCGACCAGCGTGCCAGCCGACCGATATACGTCTCGTGGAAAGCGCATTTGTCAAACCGTTCGCCGAGAATTTTATTTTTCCGGCACACGCACACGCACCGCGCCTATTTTTAATTACGATCGGTGTAACTGCGCCTCTGGCAGCGCGAATCCAGGTCGAGTCGACTTCTCCAGAGCAAGCGGCGACCGAGCCACGACGCGAAAAATATCGCCGAGAAGCGGTTGCACTTTCGAGGAATTTTCGAAAGAAGGAGGAAGGGTAAGGTCGCGGCGTCGCGTGGATGGTAATAAGGGACGTTGATACGTCGAGGGAGCGAAACGGTGCGCGGGGTATCGCGTGCGACACCGAATCGGGCCGGCCACGGAGAATCGGTCGACGTCGCTTCCCCTCCCTCGGCGTCTCCTTGACAAGCGGGTGTTTAATTGGCGTTGAAACCACCGGTGTGACGGGAACACCGTGGCCGTGTCGTCGGCCGAATGCCCGAATGCCTATAGCCTGCGGGATTCAGGGGGATCCGCCATCGCTGGTGCGTTACCACGGGGAACCCGGTAATTACTCGCAGCACGCAACTAGCTACGACCGCGTACGTGCGTTCGCCGCTCTTCCCGCCTCTTTCCCTCGTTCTCCCCGTTTCTCCGCTCCACTCTCCTTCGTTGTTCCGTGTCGCGTCGCACCGCGTCCTTTCGTTTCCATTCGTTTCGACTCGTTTCGTTTTGCGGTGGACGCAAACCGCGTAATCGCACCGCTTCGAATTCGCGGCCATCGTATCGTCGCCGCCGAGCGCTCCCAAGCGACAGGACGTCGAGTCCATCGGACTTGCTTGTTTCACGAGGCGAGGAAGCTTCGTCGATGGTTCCGGTCGACGAACGAACGAACGAAAGTTTTCGTCGTCCCAATCAGTTTTCAGGAAGCCGTTGTTACGATCCCCTCGCAGGTTAGCCAGATAATCCACCATTTTGAAGCAGAGCGACAGGAAGCCCGATAATTACGGGAGCAGCGTGCGAGTAGAAAGAAAGCGGCGCGGAACGATAGCGATGGCGGTGGCGATGGCGTCCGTCGGGTGTCGGGCGTCGCTTACGCGACACGCGTCCCTCCTACGCACTGGCCGCCCTTTCCCGTTACCATCTCTTTCGTATTTGCGAGCTTGTCTGTCCGGCACTCGCGATAACTCGACTCGACCGAGGCGGCCCGGCGACGAACAACAGGCCAGGATCCAGGCCGTTGATCAAACGACGCGTAACTAACCTTGCAGCAGCGACCAAACGAACCGCGAACTATTCGTAATACTTTCGATTTTACAGATCCGTCAGGCTGATCGAGCGCAAGTTCAGCCGGGGCTACGAGTCATTAAGTAAAAGGAGCGCGGGCACGAGCGCGAGCACGTTATTAGCGCATCGGTGATTAGTCTACCGGTTGCTCTCACATTTGCATGAGTTCATGAATTCAATCGCTACCATTTGCCTTGGAGTCAGAAGCAGAACTCGCGCAATGGGAATCCCTCGGTGCCGCTTCTCAACGCGTGCAAATCGCCGACTATTCAATCACCGCTCTAAGACATTGCTTTCAACTTTTATGCAGCTGTCTGACGTTAATGAGAAAGCCACGCACTGTTTTGCGTTTTTACATAACAAAGAATATTTCAGAGACCGTGTTACGCGTCTATTTTAGAGACAATCGACTTTCCAGCCGCGTTAATCGCCGCGCCGCAACCAAAAGCCAAAGCTCCAGCTGGCAAGGATAATCGGTTTTCGAGGCTAGGATGCATCATCGTCACCGATGAATCGACTGTCGGATTCTTGCAAACATCGCTGCGGGAACGCGTGCCGCGATGCACACAAATTCACGGCTAATTATTCGTCCGCTCTCGTAGTATCGTAAATCTTAATGAATATGCTCGCAGCGAATGAAAAGCAAAAACGGCGATTATTTTTATGGTTGCGTGAATGGATGTTAAACCGGTACGCAGCGTTCCTTATTATACCTGACGCGATAACGCTCGTCGGGGCATTTCGTAATAATACGCAGACTCCTAAAGGTCTTTGCGGTAACCGCGATATTTCTCTAGGCCATTCTATAACCTTTCCTCGCTTCCCTCTCGAAAGAAACGCGCGAATCGAACGTAACGGCAGGCGAAAACGATTTCGTGGCACGAATGCGGCTCGAACACCTACCGTTACGTAATTCCGATGAAAATTGCATCGAGGGAAAAGCGATCGATTCGATGCTTTCTCTTTTTCAACGAAACCGCATCGAAATCCCAAGGAGAAAGAGCCAGCCGTGCACGGACAGGCCGGGGCGCGAGCGCGAGTTTCCTGCTCGGCGTACAGACCCTTAAATAATCGTTTGACCGGCGCGATTCATCACGAATCCGAGATATAAACCTTGGAGCGGAATTCGTTGGTAAGAAAGGTGCGAGTGGCAAGCGTGGACATTAATTTAACGGTGCACCGAGGCGGCCCCGTCGCTGGAATTCCTCGGGCCGAAACGGGTGCAGACGTTCTTTTATACGGGGACTTGTTCGTACGTAAAATCGCGTCGGGATACCATAGCCATAGCCATAGCCTATGTAGGGACCGGTGGCGTCTTCGTTCTCCATAAATCTCCCTTAAGAAAATACGCACAGCGACCGTTAAGTAGAACGTCAAATAATTGGAAGAGGTGGACGAAAAACGGGCGGTCGATCGGCCCGTTTCTCTTTTCGAACGAACGAACGAACCGACGAATCCAAGAAAACGCGGACCCGTAGGAAACTGGCGATAATCGGCTATTTCGTTCTCGTCGATTCGCTTCTATGGTTTTTGTCGGGATGTCCGTTTACGCTTTGTCGGACAATTATCCGACTAGTCTATTATTGCGTCATAAATTGTAATTAGCGGTCCGGCAATGCGATGCATTTAACTAATAAATTCATTGGTCAGTGTGGGCAAATTAATGTATGGTAATCCGGTAGATTCCGTCACCAGTTGAAATTAGATCAGTTATCGGAGAGGGACGGCGGCGTTTGACGAATCGCACGGAAAAATCGGATAATATGTTTGTCGCGTTAGGATCGTTTAACATCGAATAATCGTTGATAAAGCGCTTGCAGTTGGCGCTTGCAGTTGGAACTCGAAATGGCAGGCAGCGTGGGCACGGCAGAACGAAGAAACAGGAGGTAGAAAAACAAGGCGATTAAACCGAAGGAGAAAAGAAACAAATCGCGCAGCCCTTACCAACGCGATAATTCGTTACGGTCCACTTGTAACGATAGCCGTTCGCCCGTTATCCGTTCTGATCTCGTAGTAGATCTTCGAGCCTATTAATTACCTTCGTGGAGGAAGAGGTGGGGTAGCGGCGCGCCTTGTCGGAGAAAAGGGGGTGCTGGGACACGGGGGTAAAAGGCACTTAGAGTAAGAGTGTATAAAGCTGGGCGCGCACCCTCTGCTGCAGGCGAACGAACAACAGACGGGTGGCCGCTTTGCCGGGGAGAGTGGGGAATATTTAAAAAGTAATATCAATTACATTTGCATATTCACCACCCACCCATGACCCGCCACCGTTCGCCACTCTGTCCTCCGTCCTTTCCTCCTCTTTCTCCTCCGTTAGGCCCACCCCTCTTACCATAGGGGCTGTGTGCACGTTTCACCCTGTGGTGGTTATCTGTTGAAAAACTACCTGCACACCTTTTACTCGGCCTGGGAACTGCTTGCTGCACGACGCTCGACGCTGATCAACGTGGACGACGTGCCGCGCGAGACTCGATCGTCTACCTTTCGTTACGTTGGCGTTTTCCGGAGGCCGGAAACTTGGTCGTGCGACGAAACCAGGTCGCTCGTTCACCTTCTCGACGACGCGTGTGCAAGAGCGTCGCGACGAGGCCGAGAAATTTGGACGCGCGATCGAAACGGTCAGCGACGGTGACAGAATTTCGGAAATGTAAGGTTTTCGGTGACAGAAACGAACAAAGGAATCGTCTGCGCTGCTGGATTCTTATGGAAACGAGGAATATGAAAGGGAAGGAGCGTCGTGGACGATCTGCCGTTTCCTCGGTCGTCTGCTCGCCGAGATTTCACGAGAATGACGAGGGGATGGAGGCTGTTGCGCGCTCCAACGAAGGCTCGCTTGTATCGGTGTAAATCTTTGTTTGCAGGAATTTACGTAAGGGCAAAGCAAGTCCCCGGCAGCGAGGCGCCGCAATACGATAATGCGATAACGCCTCCACCCTCTCCTCCAGATTCTCCGTTGCTCGCAGCTTCCCCTACCTTCTTCCAGTTCTCCATTTTCAGTCTACGAAACCCCTTCTCTCTTTTCACCGAGGATTTCGCTATTGTGCCCGTGCCGATTGTTACTTTACCCAGCCGTTAACATAACAATACGCAAATGCGGCCCGGTCCTTTCGTTTCTTCGTTTCTACCGAGCTTCTTTTGTCCCTTTTCCCGCGTCCTCGGCTTTTTCGCGTCGTTCCTCGATATCGCGGTGGTTATGAAATTTCGCGCACAACACCCCCCTTCCGACAACCTCGCTGGCTAACGAAAGGTTATTTTTCCAAGGATCAGGCCGCGAGAAGGTTAGAGACTTTACGCGGGAAACTGTGGAAGGTCGGCGAGCAAAGATATCGTGCAATCCGGTTAACCGACGTACCTTTTAATTAACAGTGGCGGTAAACAAAGTAATAGTTCGGGGGCACGATCGTTTCCTTTTTTCGCGTGGTTCGCCCTTAGCGCGAAGGTCCGGGAAACCGAGGAGAGTAGTCGGCTAGCAAAAGGAAGGGGAGGAGACGCGAAGGAGCGAGCTGGAACGAGAAGTCAGAGCACTCAGCGTGGCTAATTGCTCGAATCATTAAGAAAAAACATGAAATCTAAGCCCCGGTTCTGCCGCGCGGACTACAGTGGGAAGCCGTAGATAGCGATCGCTCGCGTACCGTAATGAAAATAATCACGGCAGCCCGGCAACGATAACTACGTTTTAGCCCGAGTTATTACAGTTTCCCGCAATCCGGCTCGTTTGTCCTTGCGCCGCGCGATCGAACGTTCCACCGAAACCGCGGTTTCTTTTTCGTTTCGCTGCCTCGTTTCGCGTTCCTCGTCTTGCTCTCGGATGCCGTAAACCTGCCCGGACGATTCCCATGGCTTTCCCCTCTTCGATCCGCCAGCGATCGATATTTCGATCCAAAGACGGCGAAAAGTCGTTGGAGGGTCGTGACGATGGTTGCGGAACCGTGGTGCAGGCTAGATAACGCGCTATCACGAGAAAATACAAGCGTGGCGGGGTAATTTCGCGCAATTATCGTAACTCGTAGGATCGTGTTTCTCGAGCGTAAGAAAAATTGCGGGAATAATTAGGCTGGCTGTGGCGTCGGTTGCAACAGCGGCCGATGGAAGGCGTGAGTACCAAACAGCCGGCTCGAATGACGCTCCCGCGTCCGCCTGCAGGCTCAGGTGGCTTCGCTCTTCGAGTTTCCATTGTGCGTACTGGGGTGCATACATTATTTTCGTCGGCTTCTTTGCCCTCCGCGTGGCACCCACACTGGGCAGGTGTTACCGTGCACCCTGGTACCCGTCCTCTTATCCTCGATAACTCCGCGACCGAATTTATTGCCGGACAGCCTCGTTTTCGTTGCTCCGGCTAACGATTGTTTCCGACCTTGCTCGATACGGGTCACAGCGTCGTACGAGGACGAGAACGAGGATCTACGACCTACGAGGATGTTCCACCGAGTCATGCTATTCTTCGCCGACACGATCCGACCATGTCCGACAAATCGGTCGATCTCTTCGATGTCCTTGATGGCTAATTAACACCTTCTTTCGAGTCGTTTCGTTCGGAAAGCGAGAGGAAAAAAAAAAAAAAATACAGAAAAAAGATAGGAAGTACGAAAGGAACGTCTGGTTGGTGAATCGAGCAGGACACGAGTCTCGGTGGTCGATACCGGGAACGTAACGATGAAACGGGGCAAAGTCTCTCACGGGTTCGAGCCGGCAAACCGGCGTTCATGGGAACACAATTTGTGGCAGCCGCGCATCGCTGTGTACGGTGCCGTCGCTTTATTTAGATTTTATTTCAGTAAAAACCTCGTCGCGTACGTGACGGCACGTATGTACGTATCGCATCGCACCGCACCGTGCGGTCCGCCTTCGAGCGACCTTCCTTCGTCTCCGTTCTCGCGATATGCCTTCTTCCTCTCGTAACTTTGCTACAGATACAACAGTATCGTTTCTCTGCTTAACATAGACGTCGAGGAATCCTGCGAGGACTCGTGTGCAACGCAAGAAGAGCAGAAAAGCAAAGAGTGGTTGGCGTGCTCGCGTGCGCAGGTGCAACGTAATAGCAGGTAACCGGAACGGATATAACGCGGTAGACACCTTTGCGATAAATCCACAAGGTTCGAAGCGTCTAGAACCCATCATTTGCGAGGTACGAAACGAGCAGAGAACGCGACGACAGGTAGCGATTAGTCGTAATATTCGAACGGAAGATTCTATCGATGGTCTCAGGGAATCGAGTGGAAGGAACGATCGCTCGTTGGGAATAGGCCTCGCGCGCTCTCGGCAACGCGCTCGATCGCTCGGCCAAACTACACGCCAGGTCTCTTCGATAGAGGTGTCCGCGTGGTGGTCGAGTGGATGTCGCGTCTCGCGGCTGGATAACTCGATACGAGAGTATTTACTGCGAAAAGTCTGGAGGAGAAGAACGGTGATGGGCGATCCGGCGAGAAGAGTCGAGGTTAGGAGGCAGGAGGACGGAGCAGGAGAAGAAAGGAGGAGGCGGTGGAAGGAGGTGAGGCCTAATATGGCCGCCATCCTCTGTATTCCGGTCGTAGACGGAGAGGCAAGCAAGCAGGCGCGGCCCCAAAGGCAGCTTTCAATGCCAGTCATCTCCCGGAATGCGCCTCAACGAAGCGTACTTTGTATTCCTGATCCGCGCTCCGCGCTAAGACGAGAAGGCCTTCGCGCGATCTCTTTGAGGACACGGGGCCACGACTCGGCTCGGCTCGACTCGGCTCCGCTCGAGCCGACTTATCCACAAGACGAGACGAGACGAGACGAGACGAGACGAAAAGCGACGTGGCGCGACGGCACTGCGATGTTTTCGCCACCGATCATCTGCCTGCCTCTCTTTCTCCCCCTTTTCACTCTCCCTCTACCTCTCTCTTTTCCTCTCTCGTGTTCCTCTTTGCGGCCATTTTGACTCTTCAAGGCGCCACCTAGTCCGCTTCTCCGCTTCGTCTACCGTGACGACTACCGCGCGCAGCGCACTCGCGATCGCCGTCTTTTCTCTTAGTTTCGAAGTTCGAAAGGCGGCGATAGTTAAAATCGCAGACAGCGATTCCCGTTCGTCTTCACCTACCTTCCGTGTTCGTCCGTCTTCCCGCTAGGGGATACCATCGCTATGATTCAGTCGAACAGATAGATCCTCCGGATGTCGGCGCGGCGACCAAGCACGTGACTCTTTCGACGTGCGCTAGACACGTGATCTCCGACGTACACCTTGGAACCACCAACACCATGCACAGACCAAGACGACCAGAGCCACTTAGATTTTTCACTGAGCGGTTCGAACGGATAGACTCGAATAGACTCGAGTAGACTGCAGTCGATTTCCGCGACTCGAGCAACCACGGGAAACGGGCGAAGGAAGAGCGGAACGTGGCGTGAACGCGCAGCTAGCCAGCAGAGAGAGCACACCGGGGTTCCTGGCAGACAGGGAGAGGAATACGAACTAAGGGTTCTATATCCATCCTACGAGCGACGAGGAGCTGGGCCGAGTCGAGCATAGCATAGGGAGCAGAGCAAGGAACACTGGCACCACTCCTGGTAGGGGTAGCCGACGTCCGTCCCGAGTCTTTCCTCATCTGCAAGTCGTATAACCGAGCTAATTATCAAGTTAATATGGCCATTCTGTATGGAACCCCGCGAGAGAGTGGGTGGAAGCGAGATGCCCGCAAGGGGTGGCGCCCGGCGTGCGAGCGAGACGGCCTGAAGTACATTGATATTATAAGTTGCTTCAATCGCTGTATTCATTTGTAAACTAACCAGGCTAAATGTATTCACCACCGCGAGGCGGCGCGCCGATAGGCGGAGCCACGGGTACCCGGGCTACGACGGCGCCCTTCCTTCTTCCTTCCTTCCTTCCTTCCTTCCTTCCTTCCTTCCTTCCTTCCACCCTTCCTTCCTTCCTTCCTTATTGTCTCCTTCATCCTTCCTTCCCTTTATTCCTGTAATTTCCTTCGTTTACAACATTCACGTACCGTACTGTTTACACTTTCACCTTCTTCTAAGTCGCCGTCGGAGTTGCCTTTAGCCGACGTCGACTCTAATTTCAGAAAACGTTGCCTCGAGCCAGCTAAACTATTAAACTAGGTATTTTAAAAATGCAAAAATTCTACTACCATTTCGAACGTAATCGCAGAATTAATCCACGGAGGGGACAACTCCGAATTTCTTGAAAAATCATACTTCTTTCGGCTCGCGAAGAAGAACACGAGCGGCGACTGCTTTTCGCACGACGATCGACGAGAACGTCTTTTGAACGCAAGCACGGACGATTCGATAGATCGTTAGGGAGATCGATGAGTTCAAGGGATCAAAGTTCGATCGATAAAGAACGGAAACTTGTATTTTAAAAGGATACAGACATCTCCGAAATGGCTGCGACGGCACAGAGAGGCCCACAACTCGGCTCGTCATTACGTTTCATGTATTCAGATTTTTTCCTCGAGCAGGCACGAGCTGTCTGTATTATTATTCCGGAGCAACTTTACGCCCACCGCTTCTTTCCTCTCTCTCTTTGTCGTTTCTACGTGGTACTCGTCTTTCTTCTCGCATGGTGGCGTGGTACCATCGCGCGCCTAGTCGTCATCTTCGCCGCCGCCTCCCTCCTCATCGCTGTCGCGCGGCAGAGCTCTCCGCGAAAGACGACGAGGACGACTTCTTACGGTTCGTCTCGAGAGCAGAGACCACGGAAATATGAATGCATAAATGCATAAGTGCTCCCACCACCAGTGTCGCCACCACCATCTGCTTTTCCCGCCTACTTCGTTCCGGTCCTGATTCGGCATTCTTTTCTTTGCCGACGCTTTCCGTCCTTTTGCCTGCGCAGAACCAAATCCACCTTGATCGCACGTTGGATGACGAATGTACTTTGCCCGTAGTTCCGTGACTCTTGGCTTTCTTTTCCCTTCGAGCTACCTACCGGAGAGCTACGTCCCGGTCGCCGTCAACCGAGATTTAACGAGAATTCTCGGGCATCTACGAGAAGGCTCAAAGGTACAACCGCTCCAACGCGGTTCTACAAAATACAATCTCGCGTTGGTGGTTATAAAAAGGCTAAATTACTCACGCGTTGCCGGCAAGTAAATAGCACGCAATCTACGCAGATTGTAATCTAGCAGACGAGAAAGCAACGACTCGGCCTCGCTCGGGAAAAGAGGGTGTAACGTTGGTGGCAGGACGCGAGATTAAAAGACAAATTAGCATAATGTGTACACGCGCGCCCCGTGCAGTCACTGTTCTACCGAAACGCTTCCGCGTAATATCTCCCTGCGTCGACCGCGACACACTCCGAGGACTCTTTTGCGTCGCGCCCTAATCTACCTTTCATAGATCCTGCGCGTTTCTACGACGGGGCAAAGTTTTTCAACTAGCGGCGAAAAGAGAGCAAGAGCTTTCTGTCGATTTTTTAATCAGTGGTTTAGAGGGTAGTTTGACGGCGGGTCTCTGTGAAAAAGAGTCTCGATCGAGATAGGATGGGTGGGCGACGAAGGGGTGTCGGCGATGCAAATAGCGCGTTTAATAAAGTGTCGCACGGCTGCCATTTGAATACCACGGCATATTCACTTTTCTCATCGGGGCTGCGAGGAAAAAGAGGCGAGGTGAACCGGCGAAAAAGAGGTTGTGATCAGTCGAAGAGTCGCGCGAGATGAAAAGCGAAACACGAGCGAAATACGAGGGCGGGGACGCGGGCGGAAAAGGAAAGGAAAGGTAAGGAAAGGAAAAACCAAAGCGCGGAGACCGTGTAGAGGCTACCAGCGAAACCGAAAGAAGCGGAGTAAGATCCGCGGACGAGGAAGAAGAAGAGATCGACGTGGAACGAAACGAGCAGATAGCCCTCTAGATGATCCAGCGTAGGTGTAGATACAGCAGGGAAGGGTAGCCGTACAAGAAGGTGGCGAATCGCACCTTCGCTTCATGCATGATTCAGTCGCAGTATCTCATTTCATCCGGTGGCTTCGCTAAACTATATCTCCTAATGGTAATGCTATTCCGTGGCACATATCTCTTTATATTACGTGGGTAGGTTGGCTGACTGGCTGGCTCACGGCTCTTGGGGCGGTATACGGAGGCGAGAAAGCCAGCGCCTCTCGTCCAGCCCCTTGCACCCTCTATCAGAGATCCTGGCGGATCGCGAGGCTTTCTCCTTTTACCACCTACCAAGAAAACTACCCCACTGTGGCCGGGCCACGTACGTATATTCGCGCGTGTCTTTGCCTCGTGTAGAGCGCGTGTGGGTGGTCTCTGGATGCCTCCGGAGCACGAAGCAACGGCGAAGAAATAAAGAAAGAAACTGTTAGTTCTCGCTGTTTTAAATTACCATTTATTACGACACATAAAGCCGACCGGGCCCCGACAAGTTCTACCAACGGCCATCTTGTCCCACCCATGGCTGATGCGGCGAAGAGAGGAGAGCGAGAGCGCGCAACGAGGGGAAACAGCCTGGAGAATCGAGTCTATATCACCGTCTTTTACTTTCCACCCTCTTACCTACCCTTCTCGTTCTTTTTCCTTTCGACTTGCTTTCTCGTCTCGCTTTCTCGCGGTCTTGCTCCTTCGCTCGGGGTTGCTGTACCTCTCGGCCTGGCTATACCCTTGGCGGGGATCGAAACCCCGGGTAATGATCATTACCTCCGGTATAGTGACAAGTGAGACCGGGGGGAGTCGACGGTACGGCTGCAGGAAATGGCCACAGATAACGCTGTCACGGCCATTTTTATATTATGACGAATGGATCATCTTTCTTTCGTTAAGTTTGCCCTCTACGCTCTCGCGCTCGACCAAGGGGAGCTCGATGATAGATTTCTCGTAATTATTCGCGCGCTCTTCCCGCCGCTGCTTAATCGTCTTTTCTCCTGAAAACTACTTCGACGTAAATAATCGCCGGCACTCGTTGCTCCTTCATCTTTGTCGAAATAACAGAAGTATCTTTTACGGCAGCAAGATTTCCCGTTAACGCGCACGGATCGAAGGCAAAATACAGAGAAAGATAGATAGATAGATAGATAGATAGATAGATAGAGAGTGAGAGAGAGAGGAATATCGCAACTTTGTTGCGACGAACGATCGTTCATCGTGCCGTTTCCTTTTTTTCTTTTTCGCGAATTTTCCGAAGGGAGGTGGCGGCGATCATAAAGAATCCGAAAAGTATCCAGTTCGACGATACCCTCGATCTCGGTTTGCAGAGGCATCCTGCTGCGCGGCAAGCTGCCCTTTTTCAGCCCCCTCACGCTGGCCACGCGGCAATAACGGTACCGACCAGTCTTTCATATCGTATCGGACCAGCTCGTCTATGTGGAAATGCGATCACTTAGAAGCAGCCTCGAAGTATAATTCGGCCGAGACCAGTCTCGTCGGTGTACCGGTCCGTTGCGTCCGTGTGCGAGCCAACAGATCGTATATTTTTTATTATTGGCCGATGGAGCCAGTCCCCGGGGGTGGAACGGGTGCTCGGCTGGTAGGAGGTTTCGATAGCTGACCACTCGATTCCACGCGCTCCCTCTTTAGCTCCCACCCTCCCCCTTTCACTCCTCCGCCCGCTTCTATCTGTCCGCCCTTCTTCTATTCGCTACAGAAGGAAGTGACCGAACGATCGAATCCGTTTGTACGCGGTCGCATCCGCGTCTTCGTAAATGTGTTCGACCGAGTGCTCTTGGTACGGTTCGCTGGATCGCACGTATCTCTCTTGGGCCGGGGTCGTTTTATCGAGTGTGGACGTCGGAGAAGCGATTCTCATGTTTTTACATCGAGGCAATTTTTCCATCTCGCCCCGTTTGCCTCCGAGAACACCAACTTTCACCGGCCACCTGCCTCCGCGCGCCTCCCTTCGAACCCACGGTTCTTTCTTTTCGACGATCCTTGGACGGGGCTGTGGACCATCGTCCGGCCATCGTTCCACGACTACGCGACTAGAAACCAGAGAGGTTTATTTGCCTGGTCGTTGGCGTTCCCTGGCAGGATTAATCCACCAAGATCTTCGATACGTATGACGCGGCTACTCTTCGACGGTCGTCGATCCTTTTGCGTTATCCTCGAGGCGTTCTCGAGAAAGAAAAGAGAGAGAGAGAGAGAGAGGGGGGGAGGGGGAAGGGGGTTGACTCTAAAGTTGCTGGAATCTAATCGCTTCTTCGATCAAGTAACGCGAGTCGTGGTCACGGTGGAAACGATGTAGCTCGTTTAATTCAATCGTCGAAGCGTGCACAGGCGGACCATTCGTTACGAAGTTTGGCCGCGAGCGTGTTGCGAGAGTCGGTGGCAGGATGTTACGGCGGGGTTGGGGGAGGAAGGAGCGACGAGAGAATCTAGGCAAGAGGATCGTCGTTCGAAGGAGCGTATCGAAAGCCGCTCGATCCGGAAGGTTCCTTCTGGAAGGCTCCTTCTGGAAGTAAAGTCGCCGGTTGGCTCGCCCCCGCGACGGGGTGTTCTCCAGGAAGCCCGGGGATTGGTCTAGGACGATGCCTGTCCGTGCTCTTCTCTCTCTCCCGTCTCTTCCGCGGTGGCTTCATTATACGTTGACCTAAGAAAATCAACCACCCACCGCCGGCACTGTTCGTCCTCGGCCTTCGTCCTCTCCTCCCGTGTACACCGGCAACCAGCCACCGTCGTTCGCTGCAGCATCCTGGGGCAGCCACCGGCTGCAGAGAGGAGGAGTGCTTGGAACAACCGAACCAGGTGCCCCGACTCAACCCCCAGCACCCTCCTCTTTCCATCTAACCTAACCTATCCCTCTTCCTTCCCACCACCTTTCTTCCTTCCGTTCATCCGTCCGTCCGCTTGTCTGCCTGCCTGCCTGCCTGCCTGCCTGCCTGTCCGTTCGTTCTTCCGTCCTTCCTTCCTTCCTTCGTTCGTTCCATCGACTACGACGCCACGACGTTGCACGGCAAGAGAAAGAGAGGGAACCAGGGGTAACTCATCGCTTATGGATACTGATGACTCGCGCAATGAACTCAGACCGCGCTAAGGGTGGTAGCAGTGCGGTAAACCCACTGTGCTTCTCAGTTCCCTTGTCTTTCTCTTACTCAACCTCCGCTGTTTCCCTCCTCCGTTCCTCCTCCTCCTCCTCCTCTACGTTTTTCTCTCCCCTCGTAACCATCTCTCTTCTAGCCGCTGCTTTCCAGAGTACCTCCGTTTGCTTCAGCCCCGATCCTTCAATAACATTTTCCTTTCTCCCCAGCCAGCGGGGGATGAATGCCGTGGAACCCAAGCGTATCTTACGTACGATATATATCCGACTTTTTCATCTTCTCGACAAAGAATCTCGTTCGAGTCGAGCGATTACTGATTAGGATAGCTGTGCAATTGGGTGCTAATACGGGAAACGAAGATGCGTTCAACCCCTTTCGTACGTTACGTCTACCAGCCGATAGACACAAGTATCCGATGCGATTTTCTTTCTCTTACCCGATGAAAAATGCAAAGTTGGTGAAAATGTTGGACGCAAACTGTCGATTGGTCCGGGCAAACGATGCCCGTCGGAAGAAATTTCTCGTTCGCGAGAGGTTCATCGTATTACGTAAGATTCCGGTGTCGTTTCCATTTTCGGTCCCTTCCATCCTCTCACGGCCATTCGTTTCTATTACTCCGCGCTAAGGGAGACCCGACAGTTGGCCGACCCGAGGTTAGATTTATTTTCACTCGGTGGGTATTTTTTTTTACGACCCTGCCCGCGCTTTAGACATAGCCGTCGTGGAGGGATGTTTTTCGCGTGCGATCCACCGCGGCCGGGCTCGGTCTCGCGCGTGTATGCACGCCAACGCTCACGACACTGAATCATCCGGACGTGGCACTGACTTTCGCGTCATCCCTGTGGAAGCGAGCGGCCTTCTCGAGCCGCGCTCGTATAATAAACCCATAAACAGCCCTGCTGCCGCGAGAAGAAGAGACAAGGAACGTCGTGAAAGAGACAGAGAGCCTCGTCCACCCCGATGTTGCGCGAGAAACGAGGCTCGCCACGGATTATCGAAGCCGTTACGCGGACTCGGTGTCGGTCGCGTTCGGAATACGGTTCC
Organism: Bombus terrestris; assembly: GCF_910591885.1. Lineage (NCBI taxonomy): Eukaryota > Metazoa > Arthropoda > Insecta > Hymenoptera > Apidae > Bombus > Bombus terrestris. Next base: position 2,705,305 of record NC_063278.1, on the reverse strand, counting down.
CGAGACTTTCTTGTTCCGCGTCGTAACGTTCCAAGAGCCGGAGACGCGTCAATTTTCTAACGCGAGTATCTCGTGAACGGAGATACCGAGAGAAATAAGGAAAAGCTGGCAGGAGGAGAAATAGAAAAATAGGCGATAAAGCAACGAAGAGACAAGGAAGAAGACGGAGGCGACGTGATTCCTGTGGCAAGAGGTGCACGCGTAGGCTCGTGTACGAGACGACCTTGTGATTGCGCGATGCACGAGGTGCATATGTACACGAGGAGAACGCGTTACGTAGCGGATACATAGTAAACAGCATGGCGTGGGAGAGGCAACGGAGAAAGAAAAGGAAAGAGAGGAAAATAAAAGGGGGACGAGATAGAGGCGGCGAAGGAGGAGAAGGTGAAGGCGGAGGTTGTGGCCGGTGAGAGGGAGAGAGAGAATTCCTAAGCACCCGGAGCGCGATGCTTACCTGCGGTAACGTTTAAGCGGTGGAGTAAGTACAAGACCTTAGCGCGCATCAAGGAAACAAACAGCTGGCGCGCGCAATATGAATTAAACATGCTGATTAATAATTAACAAGTTGCCGGCTCTCCTCGCGCGCCTATACCGGTAGGTAGGTGTACTATCTGGCTTTGTCTTGGTTGCACACGCCTCGATCCTTTCTTCTTTTTCTCGCTTTCCTTCGCGCGTTACGAGGTAACGCGCACCGCTCCATTACGCTTCACGATCGGCGCCGGCTCACGCTAAAACAGCTGTTCGAGGGGTATCGCGTGTCGATCGATTTAAAAATGCTTCGACACGACCTCAGGCTGCCGGCGAACGCGTGCGGAAACCATCGCTTCGCTTTTACCGGTTCACCGCCCACTAAATACCTTCCATGTCGAAGTATCACGGTGCGAGTTGCCCGAGAAGATCGATCCAAGATTTTTTCGCGCGCATGGAACTCGCGGAAAAATCGCGAGAGAATCGAGCGAAAGTGGCCGATAACGCGTGCGAGGAGAAGAGACTAGGAGCGAGGAGAAGCGAAGGAAGCGAAGAGAAGCGAAGAGAAGCGAAGAGAAGAGAGAAACTGGGAAGACTCCGAGCAAGTTGATAGGTTGGTAGGGATCCTCGCGCGGTCTCCTCTTCATGTTTATTAATGTCCCGTACGTCCGTCTATCGATTCGTCGTTTCACTCTCGTTCCTCGCGAGATAATGATACTGACCTATGCCAGCTGTCGCATAGCCGAGGGCTTAAGTGGCTTAACAACGTTGCGGATAGCTGAAACAACGATCGGTCCTCTTGACACATTGACTGAATACATTATTGTAAATGTCGCCAGCTGCGTTATCGGCGCGCACGCTGGACGGCCGAACGAATCGGACGTGTACGATCGACGTCGCGCGACAGCAGCGCGTGCCTCCCGCGGAGTGCTTCTTTACGTAATTCCACGGACACGGGCATCGTTTTGTCCCGTACGATATTCCGCAGCGATCGTTGTTGCGCAATCACGAGCTATTCGTCGTCGGCGCGAATCGTTACGCGCGATACCACCGGCACACGGTCTTCCGTGTTTCCCTCGAATATGCTATATATTCTCCTCGATTGAATTCCGAAACGTCGATATCCAGGTGGAACGAGCGACGCAACGAACTCGCTTATTTGTTTGTTAACTCTCGGCTGGCGTTCGATACGAACGCTCCATCGATCGTATCTCCGCTTCCGTGGATGGGGCTACGTAACACGGCGTAAACTAGTTAAGTCTATTAATTAGCGTGGAAAAGAGTCGGCCCCCGATGGGATCGCGCGATAATCAAAGGTTGTCGCGTTAAGCTCGATTCGGAGCAAGGCGGAGATTGCGATTCCGCGGCAATTTTAATTGACCAGTTCCTTCCTGCGGACCCGCGTACGTACTTACTTTCCATGAAAGCTCGCCTTTCCACTCCGGAGTTCATTAAATCCAGCGTAACGGGGGGCAGCGTTTCCATAGATGAACACGAAAAGATTTATCGCAAGACGGAGGATGACTGTTCGTTTCTCAAAAGGCACGGTCTTATCCCCTCGTTTCGGAAGGAGAAACACGCGACTCTCGGTCTGCGCGATTCCTGCACGCACCGGGGATGTGTTCGCCATGCTAGGATGGTAGGTAGGGTGACGAGTTCAGGAAGTATAACCATAATAGGCAGAAACGACGGCGAGACGAGGAGGAGGGAGGAAACGCGAGGCAACCAACGACACGAGAGCCGTGACGCCGTTCCTGTAGGGATTAATTAGCGATAAGGCTTCTAATGAGAGGCAGGTGAGCGAGCGAGCGAACGAACGAACGAGCGAACGAACGAACGAACGAACGCCGCCGATTACACGGCGAGCCGCGCTACGCTCCACCGTTCGTTCGCCGTTAGACACGGCCAGACCACAGTCAGAAAAATATCAACGAGAAGCGATACAACGATATCCATCGTTCGAGAATACGCAACGGGAGCCGCTAAAACTCGAACGACACGAGTACCGCGATATATTATATAATCTCGGAAGTCATTGCCCGGTAATCGGTGGCTCCTCGCTTTTTGGCTATTCATCGCTCTTTTCTCGACCTTTCCACGCTTCCTCTTCGTTCACCGTTAGAAGATTCGTATTCCATCGGAAAAACCAATCGAACCGAGGCTCTCTCGCAAGGCGCATTTTTGTCAGGCGATTCGTTTAAGAGCGAGAAGTATAAGAAGAAGAAGAAGAAGAAGAAAAAGAAAAAAGAAATATGTACTAGCTGGTCGAGGCAGCTACGGTGTAAGTGTGACGGTCGTTTGGTAGACAGTCGAAGAGGGACGAGGAGTCACGTCCCGTGAATTGTGGGCCACGTGACAGAGGCGTGATCGAGGTGCGACGCGATGGAACAATGCCATCGGAGCTCTTCGAGGAGGAATGCCGCGTGCCGCGCCCATCTTTCCTCGATATCTGTCCGAGCACCGCGCCACTCTCGATCATCGATCGTTAATCGACGCGGTATCCGTCACGATAGACACCCTACCGATCCAACTTTTTGATCCATTCCGACGTAGCGTGGAACGAGCGTTTACCGTTTACCTAGACCTAGCCGGCGCCTAACGGGATCGACCGCTGCCACACGCGCCAATTTTCTTCGTCCAAAAGGATACGCGTATCGTTCGATGAAGTTACCTCGCCGCCGTACAGAGTTGCTCGGCAATCATCTTTGGTACATGGCCGATCGTACGCTCGAGTTTATTTGCACGCTCTTAACGTTCTCAGCTGGCGCGATTTGCGTTCAACCTTCTCGCTTCGAAGAAAACATTGGCCTGCATTAGAATTTCCTGAAACGATCTTGGCAATAGCAGCTAGCGGTGGAGAGAAGACTCTCGATCCAAAGCCTATTCGTCCCGGCGCCTTGACCCCCGTCCATTTAGTTTGGTAACGAGGCTGGTGCCTAACGGTATCGCGCCTCCACCTCGACCAGTGAAACTGCTAGGTAATCGATTCTCGCTGCCAATGACGGTAACGCGTCGACGTTGAAAGCCGTCCAGCAAACGAAAGATCGTCTCTGTTTTGGAAGAAACGATCGCGTGGAACGCGTCTTCGATACGCTCGAACGGTATGGTACGCGCGAATAGTTGGACGATCGAGTGGAAAGTTTCTAATCGCGAAGAATCCGGTAACGCGCGCGTCTCTCCTAATGAAGTCGTTCGCGGCGGAGGCGCAGGTAGAGCGGCGGTGTGCGCGGATTTGATCGATCGGCCGGTCCGTTTTCCACGGCCATAATCGACTGGACCGTGTGCCCGAGCCAAGACACGAGTAAGGTCGCGCGGCTCTCTAAGTAGGCGCAGAGCGCGTGTCACGCGCGTCATAAGAATGCGATAAGACGCGTGTCACGGCGACGGACAATGCAGAGTCGTTCCGTTTCGTTCCATTCCGAGAGACACGATCGCTGCGCCATTGTGTCGGGCCGAACGGGGTCCGGCAACGTCGATACCATACCCGACCTCCTCGAGCAGGAGCGTCGCCCGGTTCCGACCTTATTCCACTAAAATACACGCGACTCGCATGCCAAATCGTCGTCGTCGCTTCGCTCTGCTTTGCTGCGCACCGATCGGGTCAAGGCGTCGCGATCTTCGGCCGCGTCCGACTTTGCGCAACGAACGAACGTCGACTCACCGCGAGGCGAGTTTCGGCGCGTCCGATTCGAAAGTGGCTCGTCGCCGGGTAAAAAGGAGAATCGCGTGCTCCGGTCTAACGAGGAGAAAAAAGGAGCCGCGACGAGTCTCGTCGAACATTGCGCGACGATGAAGATTATCTCGGTGGCGAGGGCGCGAGAGTGGGTGTCGCCTCGTTAGACGATACCATTGTGCATACATACCCACTTGCTACTATATACTACGCTCACGGGCAGAACCGACGCACAGCCTCGGACGTGCGCAAGGCTCGCAGGGCTCGCTACGTCCACAGACGGATATATGTATGTACACACGGTCGAACACGGTGTTATTATCGTGCCGGTGCAATTAAAGAAGGAAGCCTAGAAATTAGCGGGTGGCGGACGTAGGTAAGTATAGAGTCGGTTGTGGTACGAAGCAGCCGGTGGTACCAAACACGAGAACCGGGGATGCCTCGTAGAGTTTACGTTGCCAGAGGGAGCGCGACAAAGTGGGAGATAGGTCCGAGCACGCGGTGGGACGAAGAGAGTCCAACGTGCCTTCTGAATATGCATAGGCCAAACGGAACGGGACGAGGACGAGATAAGGGCCGACTTATTTTTCCTGCCTTTCATTTCGTTCCATCCTTATTTTATTTTGGCGCTAACTGCTGCCGCTACCGGTACGAAGACGGTACGTTTCTTCCTCTGACCCTTCGCACTCCTTTCTGCGGCGTGTCGGTTAAAAATCTACGGACTTTTCTTGGTCGATCTTTCGACGCGGTTTCCTTTCGTACAAACGTTCGTCTTTTTTAAAAAGTGCTCCCACACGCGGCACAAATTCCATACAGGTTGGAGAAACGTTTGAAGAAGGTCGTGCTAATTTTTCAGAAACTTGGCGAACGAGGAACGCGCACAACGACGGATTTTTCTCGAACTATGGTACTAATTCTCGCGGCCGCGTGGCCCGGGAAGGGAATCCGAGACGACGCGAATTAAATTAATGCCTCGGCCGGGCGAAACGGTAACGCCGCGTTTCGCTTACAATTAAGCTCCATAAAACTGTAAGCCGCGCCCCCGTGCACCGTCCTCTCGTACGCCAATGAATATTTTTATTTAATGCCCCATTAGCGGTTCACCCGCCCCTGCATTTACATAGGATCGCGACATCGCCGGCATAATCGTCTCGAATGGCGCTTACATTTCGAAAGTATATCAGAGATAGAAGTATATAAGACAGAGAGAGAAAGACAGGAGAGAAAATAAACGATCGTTTACCATGGAAAGAGACGATCGTTCGTTCAATTCTGCGAGTCGGATAGCAACGAAACGTCGATTCGCGTGTTATTAACCCGGAATCGCGACAAACGACGCGCAAAGGGACAGCGACAAAGTCGTGAAAGAGCTTATCGAAGCGACAGGGAGATTATCTCGAAAAGCGTTAGGCCGAGGAAGCCTGAGAAACAGTCGGTTGCGAGTCGGAAGTCTCTAAAATCGGTGAGGTGATTAGTATGCGCCCTGTCGCGTCGCGGTGCCCTGCGGGTTGTCCTTAACGCGCGGTGACGCGTTGCGCCCAGCAGAACTCACTTCCTCTTTCCCGCGATGGCTGATCAGAAAAAAAAAAAGGATCATGAATATGCATCGCGCAGACCCGGCCACGACCGTTTGCCGGCATTTCGCACCCGGCTGCCGGGGCCCCGGATCGTTGAGGTCATCCTGTATGGTGAACTGCACGACCACTCGCCGGCCCCGGCCGATGCAGTTGTACGTTGGAACCTGCAGTTGTTGCAACTCACCTGCCGCGGCTCGATCTAACGTGTCTAGCCGGCGTGAGATACGCGCGAATCGCAGCGGGCGACGGTTGCCGGTTCTTCGGCGTTTCCCCGCTTTCCTCTTGCTGCATTCGTTTCCTCGCGTCTCGCCCCATATAATTTCGCGAATGGCGTTTCCGTAATTACGCTTCGTAAATCGGCTGATGACACCCTTCGCAGAACGCACGGAAAGAAACGTTAGAAGCGTCGACTGAAAAGTCGACTTACCGTTCTCAAGGTGGGATCGAAAGCAAGGTGGGAAACGGCTGGCAGTTTGGAAAAGGTGGTTGGGCTGCAGCGACGAAGAGGCAGCAGCAGCAGCAGCAGCACGAGCAGCCCTCCGGCTGCACGAGGGCAAGCTCGCGGCAGGAAGGAAACGCGAAATAAATACGGCGTGGTAAGGGGGTGAGGACGAGGAAGCGGCATGCGGTGGTCTCCGACTAAGAGTCCCGGACTGGAACTGGAACTGGAACTGGACGGCAGTCCAGCCAGAAAGATACATATTTTTAAATATTTTAGTCACGGTTCGCGATCGCCTCGTCACGCAGCCTTGCCACCTACTGGCTACTGCCCATTACGTACCTACTACTTTGCTAGCTACGTGGCTGGGCATCGCCGCGGCATACCGTCTCGGTACCTTCACCGTACGTCGCCACATACACACCGTTGCTCCTTCTTGCCGTATTCCTTCGCTTTCGATGCGTACCTTTATTCCTTGTCTTTCTGTTGCTGCTGCTGCTGCTGCTGCTCCTCCCCCAGTTCCTTCTCCTCCTCCCGCTAGCCATTTCTGTCTCGCAGCGCATCTGCGGTTTTTCGCCCGTGTCCAAGTGTCCGTTGCCGATCGCGAACGTGCGTTCGAACGAACCGTTAGCGATTCCAGCGAACGTTTAATTCTCGATAAGAGTAGGGAACCGCTCGGATTCGGGCTTATAGCTGCCCTCTGATCGTAGTTTCGTGGAAAATACGGTCGACAATCGCGCGAGAGATTCGACCGAGCACGATCACGACGCGGTGGTTGTTGGCCATCGGCGATCCTGATTCTCGCTAACGATATCGATCGTTGCTCGTGACGAGTTTATGGCTTCGTAAACCGCGCGTTCTTGCCTTGACAATGAGCGATCTGGTTTTAATGAAGCGCGGCAATTATCGCGTATACCGAGGCGATGCATAATTCATGCGGTATGCACTTATCGTGTTTTATCTATTACTCCGATATTCTTCCGCAACGAAACGGTTACGATTTTTTTACTCGACGAGATTCGTTTTGTTCGCTACATCGACGAACGCGCTCGCTCGTTCTTTGGTCGAACGCGCGTTTCTTTCGCACCGTCGATCGAAAAACCATGCGTTGGTCGTGGAAAAGAGCAGACGCTAACATGGCCGAGCGATTCTTTTGTGTTGCCGCTCCGCTGATCGTTGCTCTGTAACTCGCGCACTCGCGACTGTTTTTCTTGCCGGGGATCTCCGGTCTCCGCATCTCGTGTGTCGAGAACTCGGAGCATTGCCCAAGGGATCCTGTGGCTGCAACTCCTCCGATTCCCACGATGCTGTCGGACGACGAAATTTCATCGAAAGTTGCTGCCTTGATCCGTCGAAAGTATCGGCGTACGATTCGACGGCGAGTTGCGTGGCGGATAAAAGTTTTTCTTATCGAGCGTGTTCCGTTGCGACGCAAGTAATTTCCACGGGTGAGAAAATGGACCCGGTGAAACGCACGGCCGCGTCATTTACATTAATGTTTTGTCACGCGTCCCTGCGCGCGTTTCACCCTCTCCCGATCGAAATCGCTGCGGGAAACGTACTCGAGCGCTCATTATTCGAACGAAATGCCCCGTCATCGCGCCTCGCGCGCCTGCCGCGTTTATCCGAAACGCGGCGTTTAATTAAAACTCGACGGGATCGGATGAAAAATTAATTTGGTCACGTAACGATGTAAAGCAACGATCGCTGTTGCATCACCTCCGCTAATTATTACAACGAGCACAAAAATTCGCAGCGCCGATATCGCGGCGCGTCCACCGCGAGCATAAATATTAAACGTAGGGAAGAATTTATACGCGTCACGTAAAGGCGGCGTTGAAAATTGGTCGCAGAGCCCTGACGCTCGAGCTCGCAGCCAACGGGAGGAACCGACGAAAGCGAAAAACACCGTTCCGTAGCTGTTTGAGCCGCGAAGCTTACGGATCGGCCGTAGATTATGGGAACGACGAACGACGAAAGGTGCGGGAATTTGTCGACAAGTCGCGCGACCTTATAAGCGGACATTGGAGGGGAGGGTTGGACGACGATAAAAAGGCCGGCGACGGGCACGGGTGAAAGATGACGAGAAGGAGAGACCAAGAATGGAAAGTGAAAAGCTGTGCGGAGGCGCGTGCACGCGGATCCCTTGTTAAGTACGTTGGATCTCGCGAGCTCGTTCCGAGAACGGCCGCGAGAAACACCGCGGCCTGACACGAATTTAACGAGTAGACGCGTGATTAAGGGGGATGACACGACTGCCACGAGTCGAGAAAGAAGCGAGACGAGCTTCGGAGAAAGGGGGTGACGGTGGTGGCGGTGGCGGTGGTGGTGACGGTGTTGGAGGGCAGAGAAGCGACCGACGAGGGCGAAGGCACGGCGGGGATCGGTGGGGATCGGTGGGGTGGAAATGAAGGCAGCGTGGCTGGAAAAATGCGAGCCTCCGTCTCCCCGCATACATTTCCATACATCAGCCCGTCCAAGTTGCGAGTCGGTGCGAGCGAAAGACCGACCGGTCGAGCCGCCGGCTGGAGACTGACGACCGCGTCGAGAGGAGCAGACCCGTTGGATAAGGGGAACCAACGGAATAAATCCAACTAATTAGACGAGGAAAAACCGCGGATTAATTACCCGTCGCCTTCGCCTCTTCTTGCGTCCATGCTATTCTCGCCCTTCTTCCGGCCGGCTGGCCCGACCGAGGAAAGCGATTTTTCATCGCGCCGCAACGCAAAGTTTCGGCCACGAGCGTGCCTCGTTTCCTTTCGCTCTGGTCGAGAATCCAGCCACGAGAGGATCGAGTTTGGTCGACGAGGCGCGCGAAGAAGACGATGTTACCGTTGACGCGCGTTCTTAGAAAACTCGCGGTTCGATTCTCGCCAGACAAATAGAGGCGCGAAAGCAAAAGTAGGGTGACGACAAAGAGATGGCGAGAGAGCGTGGAGAGGTTGGCGGCGGCTGTCGTTGGTCGCACACGCACACAGACTTGGAGCTTTACCGCGACTCGGAGTGTTTGCGAGCCGTTGGAAAGCTCTCGGGTTGCAGGAAGCCGCGCGGGAGACGCCAGCAGCGCGGCGAGGATGGAAGCCTGAAATGCAGATTTCGCGCTACTCTCGAGCCTCGAAAGCGTCTCTCCGCCCCTGCTTACCTATATCCCTGTTTGCTCCGCTCTCACGCCTTCTCCTCCTCCTTTCGCCCTCCGCCGTTTTCGCTCGACTTCACCGTTTCGTCTTCCCTCCTTTTCCTTTCCCTTCCGCTCGTTCGTCGTCCAACATCTTCTTTCCTATCCTCGCACCGATGTTTCTCTCGTTGGAGTTTGGATTTGCTCAGCGCTTAGACTCGCTTTACACACCTTTCACGGTGTATCCTGTGTACGGGGGATCGCTCGTAGCCGTATCGCTGTATCGCGAAACTCTTACCGAAGCGCATATCGGGCTCGAGGAAACTCGTCGTCGATCCGCAGGCGAGAAGCTCGAGAACGAGCGAAGCAGCGAAGAAGGCGAACACGACGACGACGACCACCACGACGACGACGATAGTCTACGGTGGCTCGAAAGGAGGAGAAAAGAGGTCGCGTCATTGCTGGCCAGGGCCAGTGATCGATGGCGTTGGCCGTTATCTTCGCCACCCCCGCTCGGGCTCGTGGTAATTCATCATCTCGGTCTGTTTTTCACTTACTTTATATGCAACATATTCCGTAATTTTTATTCAGTCAACCGGCCGCCGCCTCCTCGAGCGGTAACCCCCGGCCAGGGCCAGCTCATAAAACAACGAGCTGCCTCGTGGACCATCCACCGTCGGCTGGCGGAACAGGGGTGAAAGACGGAAGACGATGGAAGCCGATGGAAGATGAGAAAAGAAGGGCGCCACACTCTCTCGTAGTCTCCTCCGTTCGAGTGGACCGGCTCGCGAAGTACGAGGGGTTACGCAAGCCGCCGCACTCTATATGCTAAAGAATCTCGATATGGAGATCCGCTTGGACTCATCCCCGACCGGTCGGTCAGTTTGATTTATTGGCTCGAAATCGGCCACGCTAAATTTCTGGCAAAATATGCTGTCCCAGGCCACGCGCCTCCCACTGATATCCCCGCGCCTTCGTCCACGTTTTCCCACCGTATTTCCATAAAATGAATTATTAGACCAGTGGCTATGTCGCGGGATGCGACCTTCGTCCTACCGAATGTCGTTGCGCGTCTTGGACGCGCGTCGCTCCGACACCGTTGCACGAACAGTTCGGCAAAATTCCCAAGGCTTTGGCATTTCGGTGGACTGGAGGAAGAAGGGCCGTGCACGCGTGCGAGCCAGGGCGGTGGTCCCTCTTCGAGGTGGCTTATCGATGGACGAGGGCCGCGGGATATTCGGTGCCGGTATTTTTCCGGGGACCGCGTGACGGTTACAGTCACGGTCGTTCTCCGCTCGTGTCACCCTTCGGTGTCGGCCCGTAAAAGCATCTGACGCACGGCGTGCCATCGGGCTCGGAGTTGGGACCCTTTAGATCGTATCGCGGAGGTCACGGTGCTTATATACCGGTCGCTAACATATTTTTAAGTAGCGGCGATACCGTCTACCGACGGGACCGGACACAGCCACGGCAACCAAACCGAAAGAGAGCCTGGCCACCGGCTCTCCTTCGTCGAGCATGCACGCGCTACACACTCGCGAACGAGATGGCACCTGTCGCGCAAGGTGTTCCCCGTGCGTTGCTCTTACTACGATCTCGTCAGCGATCCTGCGAAGATGCGAACGACGGTACTGTCCGTGTTCTCGTTTCGCTCGTCCTCGCGTCCGTTTATTAACTCTTGCCGGCGTTTATTCGCGATAAACCGGACGATTTATTTTACACGCGTTGCCGATGAAAGGGAGACGCCTACCTCGAGAACGGTACTCGGATCGCTAATTCTCCGAGCGATCGTAAAATCGCGCGGCTATAAAGACGAATCGTAAAATCGAGGCGACTTTGTCGTGAAACGCGCACAGGTCGAGCGACGTAAATCGGCAAACGGGCCGTTTCTTTTCCCGCCGTCACCGTTGCGAACCGTTCCACGACGAAACGGAAGTATCGGAGATACTACCGCGAGGCGCGCAGTGGCGGTTCGCTCGTGTGCACGCGAAAAAAAAGTTTGCCCGGTCGGAGAGGGTACCGTCCGCGTAGCGAGCGCAGGTGAAACGGTTGCGAGAAGGAGCAGGTGGTGGACCAACGATGTTCGGCGTGCGCCACGGGCAACGAGGCTGACCTCGAAGACCGCGGCAATCGGAAAGATCCCCGGGCCGTGCGGAGCCGAGTCGGCGGTCGCAGCTGCGTTTTATCGTCCGGAAGACAAACGACGAAACCCGTAGACGCTCTCGCGTCCCGCGACCGAGCAGAAGCGCGCGTGTAACGTCGTCGTCTACGCGACGCGGCTTCCAAACACCGTCGACTGCCGATCGACTTGCACGCTTTTACGTTTAGTCCGATCGGCCTGGATTATCCGATACGGATCTGTAAAATCGTTTAACGTTGGCGCCGACGAAATCGCGCGAAAGGTGCTAACGTTACGAGCGACTTCGGTTTTTCGCGGATCGACCAGAGATCTCGCATCGGCCGACTCGACGAAGCTCGAAGAGTAAAAGGAGAGGTCCGAGTTATCCGAAGCTCTTTCCTCCCCGATACTATCCCCAAGATAAGAAATTCCAGGATAGAGGAACGTCTACGAGATTCCTACGTTATCGCTAGCGTGAGCTTCGGGGATGCCTGGAGCGAAGGAGAGAAGCGGAGATAGGGTGAAATCTGGGATTCGAACCCGCGAAGGGCAAGTAGATCCCTGCAACGTGCTTGCGGTTCGTTTCGGGTCAGGCTGGCGGAGCTTTCGCGGCGGCAAGCAGCGCCTTGCCTTGGCAACTTCCGGCAGCTGGCTTCCCCGCGGACCTTTCCCGGAACCAGAGTTCCGGGGCAAGCAGCGCGACAACCTCGAGATCCCTTCTTTATCGGCGCTCCCAGGACGCCCGCGTCGCTCCACCTCTTTGCCTTCTTCCCTCCGTTTTCTCCTCTCTCTCTCTCTCTCTGTATTTTTTTCTGTTGGTTTCGTCGCGCCACGTCGCGTCACGTCGCGCGGAGAGACCGAGGAGGCGAAGGAAGTCGTCGACCGGCGTCATAAGGAGATATCGCGCACGATATCCCGGTTACCGCACGGCAGCCGTATACCCGTTAACGCACCGCCAATGTGTGCCGCTGTCGTACCAATTAATCGCCGGGAGATCTTTATCGCCATGGGATGTTTTCAGTCACGGCCTGCACTTTCCGCGCTCTCTGGCTTCATCGTCCCGATGCGTCCCGTTCCGTGTCTGCCACCGCACGCACCGTTCTCCGCTACGCCTCCCGACACTTCGCCAAACGAACGAGCCAACGATCGCAGGAAATTGACTGGCTTCTGGAAAAACCGCGGGTACTCGATAACGGGAGCCCTCCGTTTGCTCCCACGGAGCGCATCCACGGAGAATCGTGAAAAAATTCATTTTCGATTAGTCGTGCGACCATCGTGCCTAGAAACAGGGATCGTTAACCCTCGATACGTGCGGCATGGGGCCGCGAGAGAAAGGCGGTCGTAGAACACGGGCGCGTATTCCTACGGCTCGCTACGGTGTGTCCTATAAAGGCTACGCGCTATCGTTTTATTTCGGTCGGATCGAACGACGCTGTTGGTCCCGCGCTATCTATCCATGGGAACGTCGTTTCGTATTCCGCGTAAGCGTCGCGACGCGACCTCACCGCGCATGTGTGTGCGTGTGTGTGAATGAAATTCAAGGTAGGTCGTCGGTCAGTCCGCTGGGTCGGACGAGATCTCGCTTGTCCTTGCCCCGCTCGTACGCGTCTCAGCCACGAGGACGTGGATCGACGCGGACAAGATCGATACGCGCGCGTGAACAGGATACGTGAAAACGTGGGAAGACGACGCGCGTTTAAAATCGGTCACGACCAACGCGCGCGCGTTGCGATACTGCCTTCGTCTCGGCTTCCTGACCTTCCCTCGCCTTCTCTCCTCGTCGTTCCAAGATCGCGCGCGTACCAGACACGACGATCTCCGCGATCGCAAGACGACGAGCATTTCGCTCGATCGACACGCGTTACCCGCGTTCGACGAAAATTTCCTGCCACGCAGCTCCCGCTCCTTACGGAGGGATGATGCCGGATGACATCGAAGAAAGTGGTCGAAGAAGGCAGCGTTGGCGGCAAAAAGACAGAGCGAGAGAGATATCGTTAGAGCCAGAGGGAGGAAGAAGAGCTCGCGAAAAAGAAGGAAAACGACTCGGCGGTAGGTAGAGAGACCGGGAGAAAGCGGGGGCTAAAGAGGGAAAAGGGGGAAAAGAGCGAGAAAGCGGAGGGTAGAAGGGGTGAGCGTGGAGAGAACAGGAGGAAGCAGCGGGTGATTGATTTTTGTCGTGGCTTTGCCTCACGCTATCCGTTATATCCGCGATTGTGCGGACCTGCAGGGGGACTCCCGACGGGTTCGCGCGGTGAAGCGACGACGGCGGGCGTCGCGACGCCGTCCACCGATTGGCGGTTCCCGTCCCCAGGGGGCGGCGCTAATCACCAGACCGTGCAACACCGTGAGTCTCTACTGCACTCGCCTCGAAAGCACTCTACCGTGCATCGCTGACTCCGATCTATATACACTGTACACCCGACTACGACTACCACCACGCGCCACTGACCTCTACCTACTACGCGTACGCTTCGGACGCACACCGACTGCGTTCCATCGTCATCGCCGAGCGACCGCGCACCCTCCACCGACCAACAGGATGTAAACCGACGACTATGACGACGGGAAATGGAATACCATCTCGCACGTTCGCTCGCTCGTTCGTTCGCTCGTTCGCTCGTTCGCTCGGGAACAGCCGGAGAAAAGAAGAAGAGTCGCGGCCAGATCAGATTTCGTCGATTTTTGGCGATGATCGAACAGCACCCCGCGGCCTCTGCGGCACGCGTATCGCGATCGGCAAAGGCCACTCGAAATCATCGAGAGCGAAAGAAGGATGGGGAAACGCTCGTTAGCCGTAATCTACGTCGACGACGGTTACGCTCGTTTGCGTCTAGACTTTAAGAGCGCGTCTTCCTATTTCAACAGGTACTTGGCCGCGACGAGCACTCTCGGTAGAGGGGCTCGCGCATCGATCGAGAATTTTCAAAGGATCGTTAAATTAGCGTGCCGCGACCGACGCAGGAGGAAACGTCGGCCTGGTTCGCGTGGAGTGAACGATCGGTGGGAATAAAACGCGGCGGAATCGAGCATCGCGTATAGTCGCCGCGGTAGTCGACGCGGCCGATACGCCGGATAAGATGCCAGATAGCACGGATGTGCACGCTGAGAAATACGCGGTTCAATCTGACGTTCGATCGCGGATGAACGTGGGAGTCGAGTTCCGCGAGCGGGCCTTGGACGATGATGGCCGCCGCGATCGTAAATTAACCCGACCAACTTGCTTCGACTCGACCCGCGGCGGCACCAACGCTCGAAAACGATAGCCGCGTGATCCCGCTTGCTCTCGTTCGATCGAATTAGTCGCGGATGCCTCTTCGGATACCCGTGGAGCAGCGCGTATCGCGGCTCTCGTGGTCGAAGATATCGCGAAACAAATGGCGGGACAGCGGTGGCGGAGGCGACGCGACGCTGGATCGATTCGGAAAATATTAAATTATCGTGAGCCAGCGTTCCCGCTGGACAGTAATACCAGAAGATATCGCAGTTTGTAAATACTTGTAAATATCCGCGCTCCATACACCAGTTCGCCGCGCGTGACTCGACTCTCTAATTTATGACAGCAACGCGGCGCGCGTTGAATAGAGATTGGCAGACCGCGCGCACCAACTACATATTTCGAGTTCTCGAAACGCCCGTTCCCGTACGAGTATCCCGTTAAAACTTTCCCTCTTAAAGGCCATGGCGATCGATGGCTGGAATTTCGACCGCCTCGCGGCAATTTTCGCCGCTCGGGAAAATCGATTCCGGGTGTGATCCGGGTCCGGTTCGATGGGGCGTTCGATCGAACGTTTTCGAAGTGGTTGCGCGATCGTGGTCGTTCTCACGCCGCGCGGCGAATGATTTACGGGAACGTGGCGGCGGTGACAGGAATACGCGGATTGCCGCGGAAACGACGGAAACGAGTCAAAGTGCCGGGAGAAACGGGTGTCGGCGTGTCGGGGTTGCGCGAGGAATCGAGCGAGAAGGCACGGAGTGTTTCTCGATCTGCCGGCACGAGACGATAAGCCACCCGCGCTGATTTACGAGGGTACGCGACGGCGTTAGGCCCCGCGCGCTTCGATTCATCGGAATCGAGAAATCGGCCGTAGCCGCGGTTGCGGCTGCCGTTGTCGGATCGCTGTAGCATCTCCACGACGACGACGACGACGACGACGACGACGACGACGACGACGACGACGACGACGACGATACACCGTTCGCCGCCGGTGGAGTTGATAAAGGCCGATAAATCGCGAGTAAAACGGAGTGATAATATCGTGGACACGGACGCCGGCCCGTGGCTGTCGACGGAGAAGGAAGACGACGCGCGACGAGCGACGAGGAACGAGAGATCGCGAAGGAGCAAGAGAGAAGCGTCGGTGGCTGGAGGTAGAGAAACGCCGGAGGCGGGAGGAGCGGCGGGTGGAGCAGCGGGAGCCGGAGGTCGTCGCGGAGGAGGAAAGCGGCGGTGCAGAGGAGCAGAGGTTTCAGAGCTTGGACGTGCGGTGGCAAGAGACGTCGTGGGGCGGCGAGGGGCGGCGAGGGGCGTCGAGGGTCGCGAAAGGGAAGGTGGGCCCAGAAGGTGGGGGCCTGGGTGAGCGGCGGAGAGAGGCGAACGGCGGCAAGCCGGGGAAGGGGCGCGCACCGGAGGAAGCGGCACCGTCGCTCGAGCGAGACGAGAGCGAGCAGAGAAACGCCGTGTGCCGCCGTCGCCACCACCGCCGCCACCGCCGCCGCCACCACCGCCGCGATCGCTGCCGCCACCGCCGCGAGGACAACGTAGGAGGGACCAATGGACATGCGCGGGTGTGCCGCGACACCACGGCGACCTTCTGGCCACCGCCAGAAACAAAATGGCTACCGCGCCTCCTAACATCGCCGAGAGATGGCGACAAAACCTTCTCCCTCTTGGCCTCCTTTTCGTCCCAAACTCCGGATCAACGGTCAAACTCCTTCCAATCGTATTTTTCTTTCGCCGAAAGTTTTAACGAGCCGCGCTACCTTTTCCACGACGCGCCCATCGGCCTTCCCGACCCGAGCCACGTCCGACGCGATCCGATCGTCTTCCCTTCGATGGCGCGCTGCGTCTCGTCGAACGCCGAACCGAGTTTCCGCGTCTCTCCACTGCCTCCGACCGCAACCTTGGGAATTGCGCGTTACTTTGGAAAGACGTTTCTCGCACCGTCGCGCGATCGCTTAGGCGAATCGCGCCGGAACGCCGTTGGATCGACAGCGCGCGATTCCACGGTAAATGGACGGGCCCGATTCGGGAATCGGGCCGGATCTTATCTGTCCTCCCAATTACGCATTCGATGCGCAAGACACCGGTGCGACTACTTTGCCGCACGGTCGGTGAACACGCCAGCGACAGATAGTCGCTCGATACGCGGCGTTAATTTGTCGAAAGCACTCGCGTCAGCGCGCCACAGTGAATATCATTTGAATGCATTAAGCGTGGCTGCGTACACGCGTTTGCGTAGCCGGGTGAACGACGGTCGAGGAATCGGACGTCGCTGGAGATGGAGGGGCCCGCGGTGCCGCGCCGACTTCGTTGCACGCCGCAAACGCCGATCGACGCTCGATCGTCTACTTCTCGCGGACGAGCAACGAGATCGTCGTTTGCAAGATGGATCGACTTACGAGCCGGAGAAGGCGTGGTATTTTTCCACGGGCAGAGGCGGCCGACGTTTTTTGGTCGGAAGACGATCGGCTCTGCTCCGGGCAGAGGTTCGCGAGACAAGTCTGTCGGAGACATTGATTGGCGAGCGACGGGAGCCGCGCGGTCGGTCGGACCATCGGTCGTTTCGCTTCGCGTCGCTCGGATGTTTTTAGGACGGTGGATAGGAGGCAGAGCTCTCATGCATATTCAACGGCACTCTCAACTCCTCCGTCACAGGAGGGAAAGAACCACCCCCGCGTTCCCGACGCACCCCTTAGGCACCCCTATCCGCCGCTCGAGGGAAAGAGACGGGACGAAGACGAGGCGATAGCTACTGCTCGGATAGATAGATGGGGACGGGTCGGGAGAAAGAGAGAAATCCACGGAAACTGGGCAAGAGACGCGGCGCGGCGACGACGGTGTGCTGCCGTTGCCGAAGGAGGGAAGCAACCGAGTGGAGGATGGGTGCTCTCGCGATTTCCTTCGTATTCCGCGTCGGCTTTTGTCGACGGCCGAAGATAACCGGGAGACGACCTTCAACCGCTTCCACGAGATCGTACTCCTCGAAATTAAACAAACTTCCGGGATGACGGAGCCGCGCCCGATTCGCCGTTCTTCGGCTACGAGATTCGCGGATCGCGGCGAGTTCGATTTCACCGACCTTCCAACGTCCACCGATCCCGTTCGCGTTGAGACGAACGTTGGCGAAAGCACGCTCGTAAAAGCAAGTCCTTTAAAGACGAACGCGTTCGCTGGCAGCGGAGGGACGAGATCCGATGGTTTCTCGCTCGGTCGCGAATATTCGTCGTTTGGAGAAGGCGCGAGAAGATTCGACGACTTCGGTACGTTTGGTTACGACGGCGATAAATTCGAGCGGAGGATTTCGCGGCTGAGAACTGCGAATACGTCGACTCTGGGATGGGGTATACGCCGGGGGAAGAGGGCGACTGCGAAGGATAGAGAAAGAGGCCAAGTCCGTGTCTTCTCCGGGGATTGATATCCCTCGTCTTCCCCTTTGATATCCACCCTCCCAGTCGGTCGAGCTTCACCGACACCCTCGGCTGGCCTTCCTCCATTCGACTCGACTCGACTCGACTCGACTCGACTCGATTCAGGCCCCTCTTCCTCCCGGCAAGACAGATCGAACCACCCTGTTTACACCGCGACGCGATGATTTGCCAAATTAATTGGTTCGTCCCGCGATTCCTGCGCGCCGCGTTCTCCTTCGCCGGCGCCGTCGTCGTCGACGTCGAACCTACGAGCCTGTCCACCGACTCGCGTCCGAGCTGTCTTCCCAGAACGAAGCCAGGACGCGCAAAAACCGCGAATAATCTTCGCCGCAGAGGCCGACTTTCATTAACGGCAAGAAGGATGGGCCGCACGGTAATTTCTAACGAGGCTCTGCCGGCACGGCGCTTCTCCTCTCGGCAACGCGAGAACGCCTCGCCGAGCGTCGCGCAAAAACCTCTCTCCTCGGTCTCGCTCACGGGAGGCGTGACGGCGAAACGTGATCGTTAACGAAAAAATAAGGCGACCCGATATAACGAACCAGCTAGCGTGTCTCGGCGTGTTCTTCTCGACGTGCCTACGCGCTGTCCCTGCTTTTTTCCTGCTCCGAACGAAGAAGACAGCGGCAGAGTTAGATTCCTAGCGTCGTCCAACGAAACCGTCGTCGAGCACGACCGGATTTGGGCCGAGTCGCCGCGAGTCGGCCGCGCAAGATGAATCCGGCGAATTTGGTCGTTCGCTCGACGAATCGAAAACCGACGACGCGTATCGAGAAGGGAGAGCGCGAAGAGAGCGAAGCAAGCGACGACGAGACTAGCTTTTCAGCGAGACTAGGCAGAGGAACGGCGTCGACAGCAGGAGCCTACCGGGGCGAGCGAGGGAGGCCGGCTACGCTCGTAAAACGTCCACCAAGCTCCTTTTTCGCGGCGTCTCGTCGCTTCGGGCGTCGAGAACACGGGGGCGGTGCCGGCGAAATGAAATTAAACGGGTGCCCTTTTCGCCAGAGGAACGTCTCCTCCTCGGTAAAAACGAGTGTGGACATCCGGCGCTATCCTCGTCCGTGCCATCCGCTTCGGTCAAGGTGATTGGAGGTCGCGGCGAGGGATGCGCTCCTAGGGGGAACTCGCCGGAAACACGTTCGACCTTTCGCTAATGCCACCTTTCTTAGCTATCCACGTCTCTCACCGCGAACGTAACAAGACGCTTTAAACCGTTCGACGTGCGGCTTTCGGACGCTAATCTCGATCGATAAACTTTCGGTCGTCGTATGCGATGGAACGCGACAGGCAACCGAATGGTTTCCGGGTCGCAAACTTTCGCGAAGCCGGCGCAACGGTTACGCGTGGTCGGCCTCGGTTCGATGGCAGGCAACGAGGATCGAGTCCGCGAAGAAGGGCGAAAGTAATCAACCGGATAGATGGTCCTGTTTTCGTTCCGGGTTTCCTCGTGTTTTTATTCTTCCGGAGAACGCGCGGCGACAATCGATACCTGGAGCTCTCGAGGGTGGAGAAGAACGAGGGCCGAAGGCGCGGAGGGAAGAGAGAGGGTGGCGCCTCATATTTTGCTCATTAGCGTCAGCATCGTCGTCAGCGTCGGGACGCCCTCGGTTCGCGTAGCCCGACCAACGTTGGAGAGGGACCATCCATCATCTTGTCCTCCGTTTCGTTCGCGCCCAACCCTCCCACTTTCACTCGCCAAATCTTCTCCGCCGCCCGTGCGCCACCGCTCTCAACCGCTCGTTTACACTTGGACGGTTTTCTTCGTCGCAAGGATCGACGACGCGTCACGAAATCGCGAAACGACGATTCGTTGCGACGCTTTTGCGTTTGAGCGTGTTAGAGCAACAAGTTAGGACGAGAGTTTGGCCGCGTCGCGTCGCGTCGCGTCGCCGATATTTACGCGGAAAACCGAAAAGGAGATTGGTCCGAGCGGGTCAGCCTATTTCCGGGCTGGTGTCGGTGGTTGCGGTCGGCAGCAAGCATCTACTTTCGCATGAAATCCGTTTTTAGCGACAGATCGTAAAGCGATTTATGTGTACGAGCGGCTGTAACGGCGATAGTAAACGGTAAACGCAGCCGGCGCACGGTCGAACCCTCGAAAGCAGCGCGGTTAGTTGCCGCGTAAAGGACTTTATTACCCGTACCACCTCGCGTGCCACCTAGTTACGCTTCAATAGAAAAATCATAAACAGCCTTTTTTATTCCGATCGACGGACCCTTTGGTCGCGCGCTTAAACGCGCCACCTTTCGCCGATGGCGAAGCAAACTCTTTCTCTTTTCCTCCCTCTTTGCTATCTTTTGCGAATCCACTGTTTTTCTTGTCTCTGGACATCGTTCGGTTCGGCCGGAGACGAGATCTCTCGTTATCTGGAAATCGATTCCCACAGTTAAGCGGTATCTAATTGCGAGCGGCGTGGCGATCCTCGTAAAACTGTAACGGCGTGTAACGCGGCGAACGCGACGAGATCTCGGCTGCCAACTATCAGGCACGGTAAAATACACGGTGTCGCGTAAATTAGAGAAATAACGGAGGCAAATTGGCGAAGCGGCGTGCTAGCGTTTATAGCCCGAGCTCGGAACGGGGGCGACGATTCCAGTATTAACCGTGAATCTCTGGCTCGTCCAATGGGACCGTTCCCAGGACGCGGTTCCGTATCGCGAGCATAAGTATTCCGATCGAGCAGCTCGGCGGCCGTTTATCGTTGCACGGCGACTCGCTAACTTCGTCATAAATGCAACGTCCAGTCAATGCCGTAACCCACGCGCGACGCGAATCGCGTGGGATAATGCGACTCGTAAAACAGGTTGTTGCGTAAGAGAAATTCTAAGCATTCGCCGCGGTGCCCTCGACCAGCGGTCGATCGACCGACCGTGCAAACGGCCTGCGCATATTCCAGATATCGCTGCGATCCGTTGGTAAACCGCCGTCTAATTTCCATTACGGCGTATCTTGCGACCCATGGATCGCCGATTTTTCTCTTTCCGCGAACACCGCCGTTGGCCGGAACGTCGCTGGTCCTCGATCAAAAGCTCGCTGCGACCTCGGTTCGCCTTGGAGTCGTTAAACGCGATCCGGCGATTCCACGGCTCGCGAACGTTCGTTTAACGTTGCCTGGCGGATTTCCAAATTACCTTTCCCATCGAATAGTTTCCCAGGTAGGGAAAGCTCGATAGAGGCTAGCCGCCGCGCCGATCCGTTCGGTTTCGTCCTGGCAAACCGACGACGCCTGATATATTTAAAGGCACTCGTGCCGCGCATGCAAGAGGCCACGTAGCTGAGCAGTTTGAGCGGTTGGACGTGTGTGCGTGAATGCGTGCGTGCGTGCGCGCGTAACGGAGCGTGTCCCGCGGTCGAAGTAGGCGGTCGCGTCCTTCCATCCGGTGTGTTCTCGACTTTCGGTGCATCACGGCTTTTTCTACCTGTCCTCGTCTCACGTCCGTTTGTCCGTCCGTCGTCGAGTCGCCGAACAAAACATGGACCTGAATGTAAAGTCGAAAAAACCGTGGCGGACAAGATGGTTTTGTTTGAACAGAAACGGCCGGGACTCGTGATGTTTTTACGAGGACGGAATCGGGCCGAAAAACACCGGGGACGCGGTTCTTCGCTCGCGCTACACGAATATTATTCAAATGAACGTTGCTGCGTCGTGGTCGTGGTCGTCGTCGTCGTCGTCGTCGTCGTCTTCGCAAGTTTTTCTCCGTTGTCCTTTCGCGATTCGAACGTCGCCCTTTGCCGCTCCAATCCTCCTTCTTTTTTTCTATCTTGTCGGACAGAGATGGTCGAAAAACGCCGCGTCAAAGTTACGGTTTAATTGGGTCAACGACGCGACGAAAAACGCAGAGAGACGGCGAGAGTCACGCGGCCGAAATTCGCTGCGGGTTGAATTACGTCGGAACGTAGGAAAATCGTGCGCGAGATGAGAAGCGATCGTGGCATCGTCGTCGTCGTCGTTGTCGTCGTCGTAGTCGTCGTCCTCGGGATAGACGTACGAGATTCCGCGTAGACGCAGCGTCGCGTCGCGTCGCGAGGCAGAGAACGAGACGCGAGAGAGACCAAAGGATAAGAGGAAGGAGAAAAAGGGGCAGAGGAGGATTCCGGGCAGAGGAACTCTGAAAGTGGGCAGCAGGGCGCGGAGAACGAACGGTGACAGAACGAGATGGAGTGACTGAAGGGGGGACGGTGCGTTGGAATGGGATATATACCCCTCTTTTCGCGGAAGAGGGGGCGTATATACACGGTGCCCATGGAAACGCGCAGGCGCCTTTCGGCAAAAACCCTCCGGCCCTTCGACGCGCTCTATCCTCTCTCGTTCTCGCACCCTCTCTTTCTCTCTCTCACACACTCTCGCCCTCCCTCTGCCACGTACGTCGCGCGTTTTCCTCTTCGTCGATCCCTTCGACCCTGCCTGCCAACCCCCATGGCCGCCTTTTCTCGGTAATACGCACTAAACACCCCATAGGCCGTGTTCGCTCTTTACGGGTTACACGCGCGTCTTTGCTCTTCCCTCGTTTCGCATCGTCCTCTCGTTCATCCTCTCGTTCATCCTCCGACCAGGCAAAGGACTCGGCGGTTTCAGCCTTCGGGCCTCGAGTATCCTCGTTTCGATCGACCTTGAAGCCAGTCGACGCGTTCGATTCACGGAGAAAGTTGGAACATGGAAGAAGCCGAGTTCTCCTCGGCCGTGTGAAATACGGAACACGTCGGCGATACCGTGGAATCGAGCGAAACCGTAACGATCGCGAAATTCAAGCAGAACGTACAGAGCTCTCCTCCGGCCGTTCTCTTTCTTCGCCAGCTTTTAATCAAAATTCCGTGACGCCGCGGTCTCGCCGTTTTTCACTCGGCACGGAAAGGTCAGTCATACGGCACGATCGCCAATTAGTCGACGACCGACCGATTTGCCAAAGAAGTCGATCGTATATACCCGGTGCAAGTTTTTTCATCTTGGCTTCGATCTCGATCGCCAGCGAGGAAGCGGGTTCGAGTCGCCGGAGCCGGTAGCGGCAATCGATTTATTATCGAGCTTTTTCCCCGTCGACTCGCACGGCGATTCGGTGCACGAGATACGCCGAGGCGAACCTTTCGACGGAGGAAAAGAAACGCGCGCTACTCGTACGCGTTGCCGACGCGAAACGACGTCCGTTGAAACGCCGAACGCGCTGTAAAAGACGACGAGAGGGCCGAACCGATACGAAACGACGAAGAAATACCCCCCGCGAGGCGAACGACGCGCGGTGAAACACGCCGCGCGACCGTTTGACCGTGGATTTACGTCGGCGCGGACCAGGCGTGCGTGAACAATGCCGAAGAATCTAGGTGCCACGGGGCACCGTAGCACGTAAGCGGGATAGACCCATAAAAATGCTAATTCCTATCGACCGGCCGCGACGGGACGGAAGTTTGCCGCCATCGCCGCCGCTCGCTTGCATGCCATTAGCCCAGAGACCTCGCAAACGCGCCTCGGCGTTACGTTGCCGCGCCAGTCGCGCGTCTTTGCGCCTTTTCGTCTTTGCGTCTTTCCGGCGTCCCCTTCGTCGATTGTTCGTCGTCGACCCTGGTCGATCCTGGTGCGCGCCAATTCCATCGACGATCGAAACGTACACGGACGAAAGCATCGTTTCGGGGTTGCCGGGTCTCGATGCCGTTGCGAAACCTCGTCGTCCGCGACAGAAGCGAGACTAATCTCCGATACGGACGTGGATCGGATCCATCAATCTAGATTATAATTAATTGATAGTGGGAGCCACCCCCCTGTGGTGGGTGGCCGCCGCATCCCGGTATTCCTCTACCCAGGGTGGTAGTGTATTGCATCGGGGTATTAGGGAGGTGCACAGGGGTGACTGTCGGTCTGTCTGTTGTCGACTCTTTATCGCGCCCCCGGTGAGTCGTCTTATGCATCTTTCATGAGGCAACCATCCAAGGGGTCCACGTCGTTCGCCCCGTACTTCGTACTACTCCGTAACCCGTACTTTCTCTCTCTCTTCTTCCCTCTCACCCCCACACCCCCGCCCCCTTTCCACCGCTTACCATCTTCCTTTCTCTCTTTCTCTCGCGACGTCGCGTCTCTTTCTCCCTCGCCGATCTCGCTTTCCATCGTCGCCCCTTTCGGTTCTTTCTCGCATCCGCCAGCCGAACGCGATACGGGAAACGCGCGAATTCTCCGTTTGTTTACCCGGCCTCGGATAACAACCGCGTTTCCGCGAGTATCTGTCTCTTATTGTTCTCGTCGAGATCGCCGTACGAACGCGACGCTCGTTCGTCGTTCGCGCTATTTCTTCGCCATCGTGCCGCGTATCGAGACGAGAGAAGCTTAACGACGGGATACGGTGCGCGATCCGACCACGGAACGCGGCAGACGCGCTGGCTCCGTTCAGCGAGAGGACGCGGGAACGTTCGGGCCGGAAGCGAGCGCTTTGCTAGGCGTGCTAGCGCGGGCAAATTGCCGTCATCGAACGTCATCGCCTGCCAACTTTATCCACTCGACGTCGAACGAAACGACCAATTATCCTATTACGGCAGCACGGCCTACCGCGTTCCACCGGCACCATTAGCAATCGCGATTCATGGACCGCCTCCTCGCGTCGCACGCCTCGTTGTTCTTTCTTTTCGCTCGTTCTCGCATCGGGCTCGATTAACTCCGTTTCGCGGATAAAGCGGGCGGCTCGCGTTTCCAGTTCGCTCGACTCGCGGCATCCATCATAGCGCTCGAGACCGGTAAAGCGCCGTTTCTTCGTTTTTCCGTTGTTTTTTCGCGGCCTCGCACAAGCGCATCGACGCCGCGCCGCAAAAGAGAAGAGAGAAGAACGGAGGAAAAACTGGACGAGCGAAACGCGACGGCGAGAAAGGCGTTGGAAGAGGATGGGAATCGAGAGAGGCGGAAAGCGGCGAGCGGCGAGCGGCGAGCAGCGAGCTCGGCGATCGGCGAAAAGAGACGAGCACGATCGGCAAAAAGGTATCCGAGAATACGCGAGCACGCGATGATTTACCGCCCGCTGGATTTCACCGCAACGATCGCCATCCCCGCCAGTCGCGGTGCTACGGGGTTGCGGCGGCGGTGGAAAGGACGACGGACGTGGCGCATTAAGCAAACGTATCACGCTATGTGGCCCAACGAAAACAAACAGAGCCAGAGGCACCGACCCCTTACATCCTCCGCTCCCTCCCCACACGCTCTACCCCTTCGAACTCATCCTCCACCGCATAAGTAAATAGACGGCTGCCGCTCCGCTTCTTTCCTCCATTCAGCGTCGCTGTCGATGTATCGCAACGCGATTCTTCTCCGCCGTGACCATCGCGCCGATCGAACGAGGCTCGGCCGCGGTCAAACGGTCGCTCGGCGGCCGATATTTCAACGATGGAAAAGCGACGCGCGGTGTTAGGGCGACGGTGCGCGAATAAGGAAGACAGCGAGGGAAAAGAAGGGTGCGATGGAAACGGGAAAAGCGAGAGGACGGTTCGTTGTTTTCTGGTTTTAGGCGTCACGCTGGAGATTGTCGGGGTTGGGTTCGCTACTCGAGACCGTGAGCGACGGAACGGCCGAGAAAAAAGGCTGCGACAGAGACGGAGCAGGAGGGAAAGATAACACCGTGACGGATAGAGGAAAGGAAGCGAGGAAAATCGTCGAGGACGGAGCGTCGTAGAAAGAGTACAGATAGAGAAAGAGAGAGAGAGAGAGAGAGGCGTAAAACGTGCGGCGAACGCGTGGCCGCGCGGGTCGGAGAGCGAGGGGAAAAGCGAGAAGGGCGAGAAGGGCGTGAGAGGCGTGCAGGAGGGGGGTGACGGGGGTGGACAGGAGAAAGCGATCGATGCTTACCCTCCGAACCCTCCGTCCCGTTCGTCGCGCAACCCCCGCTCGAGCGGTGGCGGCCGTCATGGCGGCGCATGCAAATCAGCATGGCGCCGAGACGCCCTCCCGACCCTCCCTGGACTCGCCCGTACATGTGTACACCGTACACAGGTTCCGTCGGCACGGCATGCCGCGGTGTGCGGCATACATCGGCGTGAGGCAGAGTCGCGCGCGTGCATACACGCATCATCCCGCAGGACGTAGGACGTGTAGGACGTAGGACAATCGTGTTTCACCGCGTACGCACACCAACTGCCAAAGCGAGCCATCGACCGACCGACCGACCGAAAGACCGACTGTACGCTAATTCCATCGCGACTACGCATCCTTCGTTTCCCGACGTCTTTCTCCACGTTCCGTGGAATCGCGTTTCCGCAGCAGGAGCGGTCGTTGGAACGCCGACGGAATTTCGATAGAATTCGCGATAGTCGCGAGGTCCCTCGCCACTCGTTCTACCATACGCGCCACGCGTTTCGACGAAGCTTTTCAAAGTCTCCGATGACGAGGTTAGCGGACGAGCGCGAGTTTCTCGATAATCTGACCGCGATTAAATTCGATTTGCGTAGTCGAACCAGGGTCGGACGAGTTCGATGCGAGTTTGCTTTGCTTTCGACTCGACCAAGTTTCGCCTACGTCGATTTCGCTCTCGTCGAAAAGAGCTCCGCCGGCTTTGCGAGTTACGCCGGACAAGGAGACGCGAACGTTGCATCAAAGACGAATAGAACGGCGTACGACGAAGAAACTGTGGAAAAAGCCGTAGAAAATATCGGATGGTTGAAAAAAAGGCGGACAAAGAGCACGCGCGACTAGTAGGAAAAAACGTAGGATTGCACACGTCCAGAGGTTTTTTGCTCCCGCCAATCTGTCCTTGAATATTAAACCCTGTCGCCGCTACATCGGTAGCGTACGTACCGATCGATTTTGCAATCGTCGATCGCGTAAAACTCGTCCGATCGATCGGTCGCTGTAAATTGTAAATTACAGTCGGTCGGACGATTCTCGCGATCAGGCTCCGGATCGTGATCGAAGATCGATCGGATCTCGGATAGGAGCACGGTCGCCAAGAAGCGGAGAATTTCGAAACGACGCGAATCGATGGACGATTTATCGGCGCGTTTCGATCGGACGATAGTTTGGAACGGGGAGAGAAAAAAGGTGGTGGAAAAACGATGAAAGTTTTCGGGCGTAGCGTGGAAGAGTCGGTGTCCCTGCGGGCTGCGTGCACGTTCTTGGCGTGCGCGCGCGTTAAGCGTCCGTGAGAGGAGCGAACGAGCGTGCGAGCATGTCGGTCGGTGCGAAGGAGAGCGAAAGGGACGAGCGCGGGATAGGGAGCGAGAGAGAACGGCCCCGCCGCCCGGCGCATTTGAATACGCGCGAATAAATGCATAATAATTAGGTCAGTTTTGCTAGTCAGCTGATCCTGCCGTTATCGCGCGACGAAACCGAGGTTAAGCGCCTCGCAGCCGGTAACGTCGTCGAAGAAACGCTTTGCAGCACGCGCGACTTTACGAAAATCGATTCTTTCGCCGAAAGAAGAACAAATCGATCCTCGTCCGTTCGTTATCGAGAGAACCAAGATGACGATCGATCGCCGGCTTATTACAGCGCCGCGTGTCGTCGACACTCGCGTTCGACACACGAACGGTCATCGACGAACGAACCGACGACCACCCGACAGCATTTTTATTTCGGATTAATTATCGCGATGGTAGATAGTCGGGGACGGGTTTCCCTGTTTGGTTACGCGCCGCCCAAAGCTGGTGTTCGATGGCGCGTGTGTTTCGCGAACCGTTACGGTCTTACACGTTTGCGACGAGATCGTCCGCGGGACGAAGATAGTAGGAGAGAAACGGCGACGCGAACAAAGGAAGAAAGTATGGCGTGCGGTGCGCGCGTTTCCGAAACGATTTCGGTCGGTCGGAGCTGGAACGGAGCAGCGGAGATGGATGGAGAAGACCGGGACATTGAAATTCGCGGTGCAATCGGCCCCGAATTAATCGAGAGGATGGTCGGCCACGCGGCGCAAAGGTAAGACGATACTGCGTGGACGGTCGGCGCAACTTAAAAACCATGGCCGCGGTGCGTGGCCGCGACCGAAGAGTAGGCGGGTTGACGGAGAGCAACGAGGGAAAGCGGACTAGCAGATGCAGAAAGCAGAGTTTGAGTTGAATTTGAGTCGTGGCTCGTGAGGCAGGGCACGTAGCCACGAGCTGCGCAGCCCGCATAGCAAACGCCTCGACGGCAGTCTCGAACCGACAGCCTGTAGCCTCCAGGCTCGCGTGGTTTTATGCAGACACTGACCTTCGTTCCATCCCTGGCCCCTGCCACCCTGACCCCTCTGCCGCGCCGCTTCCCCGCCGCCCGCCACCGGCTAACGGGGAAAGTTTGAAATTCGGGTGCAAGGCCACCGGAAACCCGGTTTATTCTCTCGCGTGGCCGCCAGATCCGGCTCACCGTCGAGCGATCCGCCGGCCGATTTCTGTAAAGCGCGCGAACCAACGTCGTCGCGCGACGTCTCGCGGCCCGAGCCAAACGTCTACCTACTTACTTGCGTACTTACTTACGGTCGTACGGTATGGCATGGTACGAAGGAGAGAGGACGGGAAAGGAGGGTGTCGCGGTGTCTTGGCACGGTAGCGGACCCCGCACCAAGCATTAGCACACAATCGAACGGACGAATCCGAATGCGAATGCGGTGCGCCGGTGGTGCAGAGCCGGAGGTCGGAGGTCAGACCGCCAACTTGGTGCCCATTGTGTCGGCGGTCGTTCTCGGCTCCTCGCTACCCTCCCGCCGTCTCTTGTTCTCCGCTCGATCGAGTCCGCGCCCATTGTTCCGTGGCTTCCACGCTTACGAATCAGTTTAGCCGCGCGCAATACCATTCGGTCACCGCCGCGTATTTATTATTATTTCATGCCGTGCAACAGGAACAAACGGGCGTATCGGCGCGGCCGCCTTTCGATCGACCGACGCAGGAATTCACCCCCTTCTTGGCGTAAATAATCCCCTTCGGACGAGATCCGCCTGCGGTTCGTGGTTGCCGGCCGCCGGCGAGAGGCAACGTCGATTCCCGAAATCCGGCAGATCCGCGAGCGTGTCCGACGGACGCGCGAAACGCCACGATCGCGCCAACAGTTCGAGCGGATACGCCGGGCCGTTAATTGCCGCGCTCGATCGCGCCGCGTCTTTTTCCTGTGCGTCGCGCGCGTTTCGATCGTGGAAGAAAAATGTCGGTTCGTGCGTTAA
The DNA here is from genome assembly GCF_910591885.1 of Bombus terrestris. NCBI lineage: Eukaryota > Metazoa > Arthropoda > Insecta > Hymenoptera > Apidae > Bombus > Bombus terrestris. The sequence continues at coordinate 2,676,178 of NC_063278.1, read as the reverse complement.
CGAGGTCGCCGTGGCTCGGTACGCGGGCGTGCCCGACGACGCTGTGGCTGCGAAAGGGCAGGCTCGCGGCAACCACGCACCTCCGCAAGAAACGGAATACCGCGAAACGACCGACCGTGTTTCGTCTCTTTGTCCCCGATCGTCCCGCGATTGGCAGCCTCCGTTCGACAGAGAGTCGCGGCGACCAAGCGGGAAAAGAGAGAGAGAGAGAGAGAGAACGGGATCGAACGTCGTCGTGGCCGTCGGTGCTCGTGGGATCGGTTCGAGCAAAAAGGAGCCGGGCCAGACCGGAGTACGGCAGCCCCTTCTTATCAGAGTCCCGGAGCGACCGGTCTCTCTCCTCTCCTCTCTTCTCCTCTCCTCTCCTCTCCTCTCCTCTCCTCGTCTCTCCTCTTCGCCAATTTCTCTTCGTCCGCTTCGTTCTTCCGTTCGTTCGCCGGAGAACTTCGAATTCGCGGCTCGCGATTCCGTGCCTCGCGCGTCCACTGTCCGTCCGTTTCCACTACGATTAATCGTTTTGCCAGTAATCCACCTAGTCGGCGAACAGACGGGAAAGTGTCGGCGGTCTGGAGCCGTTACGTCGATACGTTGTAGCGTGGACGAAATTCACGCGCACGATGACGTACATGCGCAACCTTAAAACCGAACCGGAAGTTACCGGTTTATTTCCGACTCGGCGAGTAACGGTTAGACGCGTCGGCCGAATCACGCTTTTACGTCGCTAAACTTTCACCGCGAATCCGACTTTTTCTTACGTACGATGAGGCGAGTATTTATGCGACCGGCTGTTGGCCCGGCAAACGCATCGATCTCCGGCGAGAATCGGCGAAATCGAGGCGAGGTTTGCGGTGGGTGTCGACCACCCTCGAACGCGTTCGCTTTTTGCCCGGCGTTAATTGGGTCCTATAAAACGCGAAGGTTACACACGGGCTCTCACACAGCGGCGAGCCGACGCGACGCATACGCGCCACGGCCGGACTCGGCTGGGTCGGCGGACCGCCCTGCGGGGCCCCACGAATCGAAAGTTAAACGAAATAAACTTCGATGTCGCTTGGACGCGGCAGCAAAAACTCGTCTCCGGCAGCGCGCACGCATCGATCGTCCACGTTGAACGATCGCGCCCCGCTCGATCCCAGGTTACGCTGCTGCCACGCGTCTCTTTGCCCTGCCGATCCACTCCGAGAATCGTCCACGGCTTCCAGGAACGCGGTCCGCTCTCTTTACGATTATCGTCGATCGAATTTCCGACCTCGGTGTTCTTTCTTCGCGTTCCACCGTTATCGTCCGCCATCCACCGCCATTCTCTCTCCTTCCCCCCCTGCTTTGTTCGAACGCTCGCTCTTGCACGGAACTTTGCGCCCGAATGGAACGCGCACCGTTTCCACGACCCTCGATACCTCGATATTCGAGGATCCTCCGCAAGGGTGACGCGTCGACGACTACTGTCTAAACACACTTTAAAGATTTGAAAACGTAATGGCGCCGGGCTTTGACCAGATTTGCATGTCACGGCTGCTCGCATCATATATCTGGATTTAGCGCGCCGCTCCGGCTCGCATCTCTTCTCGCGTTAGGGTGGAAACGGAGGCAGGGCTGCCTTCCGGGATCATCGGAAGATCTCGACGACGCGTCGCGGGAACGAAAGGAGGTGGAGGGTGCCGGAGAAAGGCGAACGAGACGCGTTAACACCCACGGATTATCCAATGAACCCCTAACGCGATTTTCCTCGCGCGTCTCTCTTTGCGTTTGCGAGTGAGAAAAGAAAAGAAAAAAAAAAGGAACAGGAAAAGGAAAAGAGAGGAAAAAGAAGATCTCTGCGTACGAGGTTCCTCCCTCACACGGCGAACAAGCCATTAGCCGAAACGATTTCGCAACCCTTGGCGCGATCGCGTTAACGAGCGCGATCGATCCTGGTCCAGCGAGAATCGAGGAAACGCGCGGTCCTACGTCACGTACGCGGTCTCGCGAACAGGCAGGCAGGCAGGCAGGCAGGCAGGCAGGCAGGCAGGCAGGCAGGCAAGTAGGTAGGCAGGCAGGGCAGGCAGGCAGGCAGGTAGGCGAGCAGGCAGGCAGCTAGGCAGCCGGGCAGCTAGACGGCCAGGCGAGCAGAGGCAACCGAACGAACGGTTGGCCAGTCAGCCAGGCAAGCACGCACGCGTCCACGTGCATAATGGGGGTGTATAATACGCGCGCGTGGAAGACAATGGACGCATTGTGCAGGTAGATACGTATACATACATGCTAGGGGCGTACAAGCCGAGCGTCGTTTGGGCATATTGACAGACTAATGATCGCGCGGAACAAAGGCCAGACCGTCACGTGGTCACGTGGTCACGTGATGGACCGTTTCCGGCGCGGCGAAGCGCCGCGGAGGCCCGCGACTGCATTCAACCCCGACCGACCGCGCAACCGACCGACAGACCGACAGACGACACGCATCGATCAAGCATCGATCGAACTCGAGACTCGTTTCGTCTCGAACTCGTCTCTGATCTGACCGATTCCTGCGATCCTCCTTTTTCCACGCATTCGTCCGCGTAAAAAAAGAAAAAAAGAGAAAGAAAAGGAAATAACGCGTCCGGTCGAAGAGTAATTTTCGTCGGGAATTTTTCGAAGAACGGGCGCGAACAATCGCCGGCGATACGAAATTTCGAAGCTGCGCGGGTCACCGGTTTCGAACAACGTTAATTACGCGATTTTAAATATTAACGCGTCCGGCCGTTGTACGCCGAATATCGGGAAAGACAGCCGACACGCCTCGATTGACAAGGTTTAATTCGGTGGCCGATCGATTGCCTCGTCACGAGTATCGGCCGTCGTTTTATTTTCTACTTTGCGCAATTTTGAATTTTAATTCGCGTAATAGCCGATGTTAATTTTTGAAGCACAGGTGGGGTGTGTCAATCGGCGAGACCGGTGGAACAATCGGCCGAACGGGACGGAGGCGCGGGGCCGGCCCGACAGAGAGCAACTCGCGTCAAATTAATTGGACACGACGGGCGTCGATCGAACAAAGGGCCGTCGACTTTTCTTTCCGTCGATTCTTTCGAACGAGACGAAACTCGTGCACGAGTCACGCTAAATTAGCCATCGACGCTGGTCTTAACGACGCGTTAAGCGACGTTTAAAAAGGACGTCGTCGACGCCGGGGCTTTGCACACTCCCTCGCACCAGCGCCGAGAAAGGGTGGCTTTCCATAGCTATTTTCGATCTGGCCGTGGGGGAACGAGCGAAAGGGTTGAAACACGGCCGTGGCAGTCGTTTTAAATGCATAAATAATGAGCGGCCTGTTAGCGGAACGCGAGATACCATTGGGCGTGTTGCAGTTTTTCGTTGAAGCGACCGTGCACCGAAACGGTTAATTGATACGAATTGCTTCGCGAGGCTATAAGTTTGCTCGTTAAGCGCGGGTTTCGCAGCCGCGTCACACCCTTTCCAATTAAGTCACGCGACGACGTCCCGAGCTTCGCGCCGCGATATTTCTAAGGAGGGAAAATCCGAGGCTTAAACTTTTCGCGCGTATTCGAACGCCGCGAGATTACGGCGCGGTCATGTTCGTTTAGCTCGTTCGAGGCAAAGCGTAGAAAAACCGAACGAGACGAGAAACCGTTGTAACCGACTCTCCCTCTTGCCTCTTTCGAAAGGGAAAAAGGGAAAAAAGCCGACGCTTCCGTCGCAGCGATAATTCGCTGGAAACGAGGCGGGGATCGGTGTAATTTGAGCGTGTCGGAGAGAGAACGATCAGGTGGCGTTTGGCGGTTTGCTGGCACGTTTAGAACAGACACAGAGGCAGACGCGGTCGACTGTCGGCGAAACCTCGTTGCGGCGACGAACACGCCGTTGCGGCTCCCTCGAGCTCTGCCCGGTTGTTCCCTCTTCGTCTCTTTCTCCATCTACCACCGCCGTCTCCTCCTGCTTCTCCTCTCCAACCGTTCGTCTATCCGTCGTTTCACGCTCTCGCTGTTCCCGTCTCGTCCCGTCCCTGTCGTTCTCCCCTTGCCGCGTATCCGCGAACAGCCAGAGATAGCGGCAACCAGGACGAAGAACTAGCAGAGGGTGTGCGACGCGTCCATAGGCGACGTTGGTAGTGGTAGGTGGAGGAGCGGAGTGGAACGGCGTGGCAGGCCGAGGCAGGTCGAGGGAGGACGGCTGTTCGGGGAGAGGAGAGCAGGAGCCGCTAATGAGGCCGTGTGTAATTAGGGAGCTCTCGCGGCCTAATGAAGCGCTTACCTACCTTAGCTACTAACCCCCTTCGGCTCCCCCTCGAGCCTCCTACACACCTCGACACCGACCAACACCGAGGCCACGGGGAACACACGGTGTGCCACGGAGAGGCCACCACGTTACGGTTCCTCTTCTTTCTCAGCCAACGAACGAACGAACGAACGAACGAACGAACGACCGGCCGACCGAGGACGTCGATCGATTCTCCTCCGTTTCTCGCCACCTTCTATCCGATGATCGTGCTGGACGCCGAGGCACGGACCCGAGAGCGTCGTAACCACCGACGTCCAACCATCTCCGAGACGCGGCTTTTTGGCCCGTTACGGGATTAAACGGTCATCAGGGATGAGCGTTAAATTTTCATCGAGATCTGGCGATCCGCTGGTCCACTCGTAGGCGCTGCATCCGCGATCGACGCGACGGTCGTTCCTCATAGCGAGACCACCGGGGCTTGCTGCTACCGAGCGGGGTCCATTAGGCGCGCTTTTAAGAGCGGCAGCATCTCGAGACCGGTGATGGACCACGAGCGACGATGCGTCCCTGGTCATCCACGAGGGGCCTAAGCGTGGGCCCCTTATCTCTCAATTCGCTCAGCGCGAGCCAGCAACCGTTCCTCGCTTTCTCTCTCTCTCTCTCTCTCTCTCTTCTGTGATCCTCCGGTGCACCGGTCCTCGAGTTCGACCAGGCGACAGAGCAAAAAGCAGAAGGGAGGAGGAGGAGGAGGAGGAACGACGCGGAGGGTTGAGAAGACACGGCTACCGGAATCACGACTTAGCCGTCTCCACTCTTCACGGATCGACCCGTTATCTCCCCGGCCATTTGCATATTAAACTAACTCACAACGCGCGGCATATTTCAGGGAGTGCAGTGCGGTGCTGCGCGCCATCGAACGAGCCAGCGAGACCGAACGAGCGAGCAGAGGGCGTACAGGAGGAGCGGGTGGTGCGCCGATGAGAAAAAGAGAGAAAGGGAGGAGGAGGAGGAGGAGGAGGAGAAGTAGTAGAAGAAGAAGCAACCGACTAGGACGGGCCGAAACCTCGACGGCATCCTTCCTTTTGCGTGCAGCGAAGAACGCTTTCTTTAACGGCCAACTTGTTTCCAATATGCATTGATAAACCTGTCCGCGCGGACCGCAACGCTGCCCTCGATCGAAGATGGCTCGCTTCTTGATTGCGGGCCGGATTACTTCTTCCTTCGGGCCACTCATGGATCATCGGCTCCTCCGAGGTATTCGCGGATAAATTGCAATCGCCGCTCCTGCAATTTTCTCAGCGTCCAGACGATCGTTCGTCGTAGATATATTCGCGTGGCGCAAAAGAGACCACGATGGAAATTGAGCACCTTGGGAAATTGAACGAGGAGGCAACCGCGCGTCTCCGTCCATCCCGTCTCGTCTCGTCTCGTCTCGTCTCGTCTCGTCTCGTCTCGTCTCGTCGCTTAATCAAATAACCGAGCGAGCGCGCCGGCCAGCTTCTTTTTTCGCTCCGGCTTCTCGGTCTCGCAGTTGCCCTATCCGCTCGGCGATCGGGCTCGATTAGCGGGTGTTAACGTCGAAGCCGGGGTGCCAGAGCTGGCATCGGTTGGCTCCGGGCACCGACCAAACGATAACCGAATATGCTCGCGACCGGCTCTCGCTTCCATTATCCTTGACTTACGGCCACGCGAAACGATCGAGAAATTGAAAGAGCCCGAAACTTTCCCGCACCGGCGTCCAACCATTCGCTCTTTCTTTCTCGCCAGCGAGCCGCCGACTCGACGAATCTTTCTCGTTTCCTCTCGCGCATTCGTAAACCCTACGAGATTCGTCGCGAACACGACCATTCGTCTGCCACCGGGTCAACGAGAATTTCTCCCTCGTAAATAAGTAACCGCTACCATCGTCGTCCTCCCGGCCCATCTTCTCGATCGCCGGTTAGAGATCTCTTCCGAAAAGTGCCTCGCGCGACTCGTCGTCCGCATTACGCATTCCCGTAAACGGATCTGGATCGTTTATTGAATGTTTACTACCCGCGAGCAAATGCCAGCCGGTTATTTACGACGTGACGCTGGCCAATGGAAAGCTGTGCATCGCGCAACTCGATGCTTATGGGCACACGACGTATATATTACCAGCTGACATCGACCGATGGGTTTCTTCGCTGGCAACTCGGTGGCTCCTCTTAAAATCGCCACCCCCCACCCATGCGACGTTGCGATAAATTTTTCTCCGAATCGCGTCCGTTTTTTTCTCTCCTTTCCCGCCATCGAGTTGGACCGCGGTCGCGATATTTCGATACTCTGGCAGAGAGACGAAGAGAGAGAGAGAGAGAGAGAGAGAGTTGCCTGCGAGATTTTATTGATCGAGGCTGCGAATCTCCGAGACACCGTTCCCTCGGTCTATCGCCGTGTCGGCGAGAACGTGTGCACGAGGAGCGACGCACGGTAGCCGTGGAGCCGCGTGTCTCTCTCGCGTGTAACCGAATAGCGATGCTAATCTTGTCGCGTCCCCGTGGATACGTGGAACGAGAGAGGCCTGCGTGTCTCGTTCGTATCCGAGACGAGTCGGAGTTCCAGTTCCAGTTGCGGGGTCGGCGGCGCCGTGCCGAGCCGCGGCTAGCCCGGTGTCCGTTTCCAGCCCTAATACCCTTTATCGCGAATTAAGATGTTGTCGGGATGTGGTAGCCGGAGCTGTTCCCCGTTCCCCGAAACGGCAGCGCCGATTCATCGGATCCGCGTCCTATCTGCCAGGTATTGGCGGCTGCGCGCACACACACGCAACCACGCGCGTTCCTGCTACGCTTCTTCCGACGCGAATCGTGGAACCGGGTTAATTATTACCGGGAACAGGCAATAAGCACCGGAGGAATGCGATTCACCGGACGATTTAACGAGATCGGGATACGCGTGCTGCGATAGCCGTTGGGAGCGTGCGTGCGACGGTCGTCCGATAGGTCGGCGGAGATTACGCGATCGCGTCGGGAAATGGAGCGACGGAAAACGATAAACGCGACGCGGTTTAGATCGACGCGCGTGAAAAGCGCGCCACAAAGTTTAAGAAACGCAGGGATAACCGGATCGAAGAAGCGAGATCGGTTCGTGCGGTGTGGAATACGCGTCCAAGTGTACGTATACAGCGGGAGAGTATTAATGACGCACGCGCGTTAACGCAGCACGTGTTCACAATATTATTTATTATTTATGCTAAATTATGCGCAGCCAGTCCATGGATACCATAGGCTGGCCAGCGGGCACAGTCTGCCGTACGTCTGTCGGTGCCGTCATCGCCCGGCATATTTATATCAATTACGTGTTATTCCCGCAGCTCGGATTATTATGTAAATAACCGTTCTGTCGCGTCGGATGTCAGCGAAGCGAACCGCGCGCTTCCTAGCGTCGCTGCCCATCGACAGGCCGCGACGAAAGCCGTGGAACGTTGTGCGCCGAGCGTTCGACCGATCGACGCCTCTCGTTACCTCGCTTCCCCACCGATCCACTTAGGCGAACGCCTGCTAGAATATTTATCGCTGGCGGAAGATAAATTCGAGACGCATGAATTCTGCATCGTCTCCGTTGCATAAACGTCGCCCGGTTATCGTCTTTGACCGATCGCGTCGATACGGTTTTTAGCGAGTCCGGCGGATCGTCGCCGCTCCGTTTCTCTCGCTCGCGTCACCGCGGATCCGCGACGAATTTATTCGCCGGATATCGAGTGGCGCGCAGTCCGTTAACCGCGCTACCGAAAAGAAGAGATCGCGCGCCGCGTCGATCGAATAAACGAGGCGTCGCGGATCCTCGCGACAGCTCGAGTTCGCATCGAGAGAGGGAGGACGCGATCGCGCTGCCGCTCTCGCGGCAGCGCTGCTTCTCGGTTTTGATAAAACGCCTAAACATCAATCGGTCTCGAAAACTGGTCTGTAATTCGAGTTTAGCGAGGTTCCGGGGAAACTTTGGTCCATCGGTGGACGGAGAAAGGCCCTGGGGGATGTCGGGTCAATAGATGACCGGTGGTGGTAGATGGAGGTCGCGGTGGTCGGGGCGGGGTGGGTTTCTAGCGGGTAGAGGGTGATGCATCCGCTGAATATGTATGAGGCTCGCGACACCCCGTAGCACACCGAGAGACGACCCGAACCACCGCTATCTGTGGGTGATAGTGGGTATGCTGTATGTCTCGTAGGGGTCTGCGGGCGAGCTGCGTGGTGGAACAGCGAGAGATGCCGGGCTTTCGAGGTGGTTAGAGGGGCTTTCGGGGGACGGCTGGCTGGTGGTTCTGTGGCTGCGAGAGCTTATATCGCAAGAACCAACCCCAATGGAAACTCAAGCCTCCGAGGAGCCTCACCCATCATGCACACTCACCAGCTCGCACCCTCTCCACCGGTGCTAACCTCCATCCGAAGGTTCCCACTATATCCTCGCCACTCGCTACATCGCGCGTCTTCGCCTCGTGCTCCGATCCCGAGATAGCACTCAGTTCCAGAGCAACCGTCCCGCTATCTTCGGAGACAAAGTTACCTCGTAATTCCTTCGCGAACAGATGCCGATGCGCCGCTAAGACGCTCTTCCTCCGACCACTCGGTTGCCCGCAACTTCCCTCCTCGCTCTCGCCCCCCTGCGGTACCAATCTCGCGATTTTCATTACCTATCGCACGGTACGTGTCGGATCAACGACCGGTTTAGCAACGGAGAGTCTCCTCGTCCCCTTTTCCCTCGTCCAACGAGTTTTCCCGAATTTCCCCCTTCGTCGTCCCCGAGTGACGATCGGACGTCCGCGAAAAGAAAGGGTCAACGATCCATCGACGCGCGGGCCCCGCGATGTACGTACGTAGGATCCGCTAAATAGGAACGATCGCGCGTCTGCGAATCCCGCAAGACAGCATGAGATATTGCCGGATTAGGGCGCATTATAGTTTTAAGCTGGTCGCGTTAAAAGCCACCGGTTCTCATGTCTCTCCGATGGCCCGATAGCTGGAAGAAGGTGGCGCGACGAACCCGGAGACGGCGAACGGCCACGCGATATTTCCACAGCTAGGGAAATCGCCAAAGGTCGACGAGACTCGAGAAGAGCTTTTTTAACGCGTAGACGGATGAAGACGAGTGGAGGAAAGTTGCGGCGTCGCGTCGAAACGCTACTACGCGAGAACGAGGTTGTCGAACGAAGGGTGAACGAGCGATCGCTGCACGGTGCGGTTCATCGCGATTCCGCTTTCGATGCCCGTGATAGACATCTCGTCCAACCCTTTTGTTTCGCGCGAATTCGTGCGCGATGGAACGGCTCGTTGAGCGTCACTGTTTTCTCCGAGGGTCGGAATCGTGGTTGTCGGGCGTGAGGAAGGGTTGATCTAGCCAGAAACGCCTAACGCTCTCGGGGGGGGGGGGTGGAGTCGTTGAAAGCGCGGAGAAGCAAGCCGACTGGCAACCGGGGGAGAAAGGAAAGACCACGGCGATAATAAAGCAAGCCGGCCGCGCAATAAAATATAGCCGAAACGGAGGCGATGACTCGTTCAGACGGAGAGGGAACGGGCTTCATTAGCGAGTCCAAGTTCATCGCTAACCCCTTAGGCCTGTGCTCGCTCTTCCTCTCCACGCAACCCTTCCCAATATATCGCTCTATCGGGGGAGGGGGCGGGCGGCATGCGGACCTCTGGCCAAAAATCTACGGATAATTAACCGTTCCGTGGGGATCCAGGCTTGGAATGCGGCCGTTCAATGAGCTTGGAATGTCGAACAACTTCTTTCATAAGGTCCCTTCGCGAACCTCTCTATCCAACGGCATTCCCTGTCCTCGCCTAATTACCGTTCTTCGCGGAGACCGGACGATTTGATCGAGATAGGGAAGCGTGGGGGGGGGGATAGTTCCGGTCGAACGCCAGGCAAAACAGGACGAACGATCGTCGAGTGGAACCGCGAGTTGGACACGGGACGGGACGGAAAGTGGAAACGGCGCGGGATGAATGGTCGGAAGGACGAACGCGGCCGATAACGGCCTCGCAGAGGGAAAAACTTTGCCAACGGAATCCGTGAACTGCAGCGAGAAAAGTATAACGATTCGCGGAAGAAGCGACGCTCCGCTTTACTACGATCTAAAACGTCCATAAACCGACGTACCGCAAACTTTTCAATTTTATGTTTCCACGTTTCGTGCCCTCCTGCTCTCCCACTTAAATCCTACTTTGCGCGTTCGTCGATAATCCAAGGTGACGGGAAAAAAGAATATGCTCCAACGACTTTCGCTATTTTACGATCTTTCGTGACCGTCGTACGACCTTGATCTTGGACGACACCAACGCGACGGCCACCCTTTTCTCTTTCCCGGCCTTTTCTCCATTTCCTCGGTCGTTCGAAGGACCGTTAGGGGCCGCTAAATCGGCTCGACAAACAAGAACGTGCGAGGGACGGCCGCGTTAGATGCTATCGAGGCTGTTGGACGCTGCGAACGAAACGCGATTAAAACCGGCGAGGAAATCGAACGCCGCGACGCGTTCGCACGAACCGTTACGGAGAATCGTTCGTGACTGCTTCGGTCGGAGCTGGCAGAGACGACGGTGACGTTGTCGCTGCGTTGCATCACCAGCCACAGATAGAAATCTAAATAGAGATCTTGGATCCTTTGAGCGTATAATTTGGTTTTCGATGCGGGGCAGCTGTCGCTCGATCGAATGTCTGCGTCGACCGCCGGTCCAGAGGGTGTCGCGATCAAGATCGTCACGGCGAACTTGCCGCGCTTTGATGGCAGATTACGAAGGGTGCCAGGTTCCAGGCGAGAAAAAACTCGTTACGGAGTAACGTAATCGCATCGAGTTCGTTTCGTTGCCGATGGACATCGACACGGGGGCCAACGTTCCCTGCACGGGGTTCGCGCCCTGAATTCGACGCGGCCACGTCGACACACCGTGTAACTCGGACAAGACGAGACACGCGTTCACGCGTTGAACTATCGCGCAGCTCTTTCAAGCGACGAGCGAATATCCGCGAAGCGCCTAATGTCCCGCAGCGTTTTATACACATACTCGAGCAAATGCGTCACCTACCGACTATGCGTACGAAACTCGGACGGGAAGAGAGAAGCGAAAGAGAAAGAGAAAGTTGAGAGGGCACGGGATGGCTAGGGCAGAAGGTCGTGTGATGTATTTGTAAAAAGGTGTCGGCTTGGAACTAAGGAGGCCCGCTTGAACTGCGCCCCGAGGGAGCGTAACCGGCGGCAGGGAAGTGGCAGATAAAAGAGAATTGTATAAAATAGGGTGTACGGCCCCACGAGCCAGCCAAAAGGGCTGGGGTGGGGGCAGAGCATTCGCGAAAGCGGGAGGAGGCGTTGGATGCCCGTGGGGCACCCTGGAGGTGCGAGAAACGCCATTTTGCAGCGAGAGAGCTCGTGAAATCGAGGAAACGGCGTTCGTTCGCGCTCGAAACGTCGAAGGGAGCCAGCAGCAGCAGGAGTGGAAGAAGAAGGGTGGCGACGAGGAACGAGAGGAGAGAGGGGCACGCGTGTGTGGGGCCGATCTGTCAAATTTCGTTTCACGCTGCCGAGAGCGGCCACGATGGGGCCGTGATACGGATCTGCTGACACCTACGTACGTAGCAACGCGGCTCCCGTCTCGATTCAACGTAATCCGTCGCTACGCGCCATCGGACATCGAACGGCGTTTCGCGTTCGATCGCCAACACCGGCATAGCCGAGAAAACGTCAAAATATCGTGCCTCGCCGTTCCAACTCACGACCAACCGTGTTTTCGTCACGGACCAAACACGAGCAAACTCGTGCGGTTTCGCGAGCCGCGAGTCGTCTACGAACGAAGACGAAACGATCGCGTCGCATTACGTCGCGTCGCGATATCCGACCGGCGTTTCCACGCCCGCTCGAATCTTCACGCTCCACGCTCCTCTGGCCTATGTCCAGACGAGAAGTTTCATTTTCTGCCGTTCTCGAACGGCGAACGACGTTGCAACGGCGAACCGGGGAAACTTTGCGGAGAAAACGAAGAAAGAGGTCCGACGGAAGAAGAGGAATACGCGAGAGGAGCGTCTAGATTTTAGTCGAGCGTGTCTATCGATCGTCGAGGACCTTGATGCGCCGTATCGTTCTGGCGTTCGTACGGTCGGTCGGTCGGTCGGTCTCATGCTAGAAGCTTTGTCACTCGAAGCACGTACTCGGGGCAAGGACCGACGCCGCAAGCTCTCTGCCTTTCTCTCTCTCTCTCTCTCTCTCTCTCTCCACTCCTCTCCTCTCCTCTCCGCCCATAGTTGGCCTCCTTCTTCCTCTCTCTTATCGCCCTACCGCCTTTCTAACAACGCGCCATTGTGTTCCGCCACGCTGGAACCCTGTATATTCCTTGACGCTATGGATTTTCCGAAAGCGTTTCGCTGCTTCGCGAGCACGCTGTACCGTCTGGCTTCGCCACGCCGCGCCCTTTTTCCTACGATTTCTCATCTTCGAACTTTCGTTCCGTCGATGGAACCGAATCGCGCGGCGAGCGTGGTCGAGAGATTCGAAAGCACCGGTGGCTTGGATCGGAACGCGGCCTCCGCTTCGGCTTCCGAGAGATCGACCATTCGACGACGAAAATGATGAAATCGACCGAACGAGTCATCCGTTTCCAGGAATCGGGCGTTACGAAAGCGCGCGATCGATGGTAGGAAACGGTGTACGCGGCAAGACTTGGTTTCGCGACGATGACGCCATTGCTGCTAGCGAGAACGAAGCCGCGAGCAACGAGCCAAAACGAGCGAGCGACAGTGACGGTTCGATTGGGTCGCGCGTGCGGACGGAAGCCGATCGCATGAGTCAGACGAGGCATGATCCGCGGGATGCTAAACAATGGCTCTACCGAGCGACCGACCGACCGACCGACCAAAACCGACAATGGAATACGGAGTGTCGCGGATGGAGGCCGTGGCATCGTCCTGTCAGCAACGCCGTTCATCTACCCAGTGTCTGCGAAACTTTCTTTCTCGTTTCGATCCGGCGAACGCAAGAAACGCAGCGACGACGGACGATAAAGAAATTAGCCGCGCTAGAATTCTCTAGATCGCGAGCGATACCGGTTCGACGATTCTCGTGCCTCGGCTACGCGTTCTGGAAAACTCGACATCGTTGGCCGGTCGTATCGCAAAACATAGTCCCGTGGTCTTCGTCTCGGAGAGGAATGTCCCGCGAGACGACGGAGGGAACGCGACGCAGCGCGATACCGGCCTCGTTACGAACCCGCCTTACTTCGCGAATTATAAAGTTCTTAGAGTTCGTTGTCGGTTCGTTTTTTCGCGCGGCTCGATCGCGAGGTGTTATTCCCGGACGCAGCAGGTCGGCCGTTATTTAATCTTCGAGGAGCTCGTTATCCGGCAATTATGAAGCCTCGTCGGCAGGACGACGAGTTTTTAGCCGCGCCGATGGCTTTTTTCTCGCTGCTGCGGAGAATAGGCGCGATGTGGTTTCGAGACACCGTGTACGTTAGGAATGACGGCCTCCTCCAGATATGGCAGACCCTTCCTCCGACTCGGTTCGCCCCCGAGTGCTCGCGAGGCTCGTAGATTTCAGATAGGTGCGTACTTATACGCGGCTACCGACTACGGAACCGTTCGATGCGTAAGGTGGCCGAGCGCGCATCGATATCGTCACCTTTGTTCCATCGAGACGCGTTTTAAAATTCGGAACACGAAAAAGCGGAGCCCGCGTCCCATCGGCGCTGCGGCCGGTGCTGCGAGGCCGAGCGATCGTGTTCGTTCGTCGAGACGTTTTTAGTCGCGCGCGCGGCTTTCTCCGATCCCACGGCCGCGATTTTCGCTTTCAAAATTGTGACGCGCGATCGACGAAGCGTCGGACGAACACGCGCCGTCGACGAAAAACGCTCGGTGCCCCCGCGAGCTTTCTCGTTCTTGCGGAATTTTATCCACTTCCCTTCCCACGATTACGGCCACGCGTGGAATTCGCCGGCAATGGTAACGCCGAGGCGGCAGGAAATAATAAAGCGATATCCGGAATGGAGAAAAAATTACCGGCGTATTAGCAGATGCTTGCGGGGGGTCGTTGATGGAAAGGAAGAAAAGGGGGAGGCGAAAGAACGAGCGATATCCATAACCGTACGCCATACGTCGCCACGGGTTGCTGGTGCGCGACCTAACTGGAGGTCCCTATTGGGCAATAACGCCCTTCTTCGTAACATAGTGGCACAATAACGCGTAGGTTCTTTATGCCGGTACAGGGCAAATAGATCACATTGCTGACTAATAAGCCCGCTGGTGCGACGTCGCTCTCTCCCCCTGCGCCGCTTCACCGTCTTCTCTAACCGTGTCTCGCCTTCCTTTTCCCCCGGTTTTCTTCCCAAATTCCAGCCGTCTATCAGCCACGTTATACGTACAGTGGCATAGCGCAGGGGGGTGTCCGGCATTGTGATGCTAATGTCGAGGGCAATCGATCCCCGGCCTCGTTATGCCGCCAAACGCACGACAAAAATCCCGCAGTCCCTTTGACTTTCTCGCTTTCGTGGGAATCCGTGAAAATCGTCGTGCCGCGTTCTCGAGAGATCGCTCGTCGAACCGCGTCCCGTCGCGTCGTCATCGTCGTCGTCGTCGTCGTCGTCGTCGTCGTCGTCGGTTAAAACTACAGCGAGAAAAGAGATTTGGGGGTGGATTTGCGAGATGGACGGTCGCCATGTAGTTGGAAGTAGTCGAGGTCAACGACGAAGATACGAGCGATAAGATCTCGGGTAGAACGAGGGACTGTCGTTAAGGGAATCGGAGAACTCGCAGACCGTCGCTCTATATTAAATCGCAGAGAACGGTAATACTTGGAAGCTCAGACCGTTCGCCCGATTACCGGTCTAATTATCTGCCACGGTACGATACGGCAACCCCATCTTCCGGAGATGGAACTGCCGTTCCCACAGTCCTTCGAGTCATCGACGACGACTACCCTCACCGAGGTCATTGTTACGTCGTTACTACCCTTTAGCAGGGTCCTACAGCCAATTTCGCTTCGAGGCGACAGCCACGATTTCCGCTATCCGTCACGGTCCACCGAATAGAGATTTTCTCGCGGAATCGATCACCCTATCTCACCCTCCCTCCCTCCCTCCTCTTTGCCCCTTCGACCCGAAGAAACCGCGAGCCGATCGCGACCGAACGCTCACCGTTTGACCGTTTCTTCGCTACGTCGATCTACGTGGATCGACGTAGGACAACCGACGAAAATAGGCGACAGCTTATCGCGATAGCTTCGGTGGAGCTAAACTAGGCAGCCTGCAATCAATACCGTTTCGGTATTACGCTGGAAACACTCTCTTCGAAACAGCCTACGTTTCGCTTTCCGAGGGACAAGGAGGTATGGCGAGAAGCGGCGAGTGAGAAAGAAGGCGAGACGAGGGAGAGAAGGGCACCGTGCGAGGGAAGAGAGAGGCGAGCTTCGAACGACGAAGAAGGAGAATCGGTGGAGGAGGACGACGAGGGGCGAGAGGCTTCGACCACGTTTCGTGGCCCGCATACTGATGGGTCCAGTCGTACGTACGGAGAGACAAAGAGAGAGAGGGAGAGAGAGAGGGAGGAAGAGCGCTACCAAAGCCCAAAACAGACCTCTCCAGTCGTCTTTGGTAAAACTCCGAGTGGAAAATAGCGCGGTAACCCATACCCGTTACGCTCTTCGAACCCTCTTCGGAAATTTCATATTCGTTCGATTCGAAGCGAGACTCGAGTGTGGCGCGACACGCGTAATTAGTTCGCCGCGAAAGCTACTACCGAGGTCGACGCGCGTTCGACGCGCAAAAGTCGAAACGATATTTCCTGAAAACGACAGCGGGCTGGGCGGGAGATTTTTCGGGTGGCAGTTCGTAGGAACGAGAGCGGATAGCCCGAAGCTACAAAGTCGAAAGAGATGGGGGAGGGTCAGAAGAGTGGCTCACACTCTCTCTCTCTCTTTTTCGATCTGTCGCTCTCTTTGTCTGTTCGCGAGCATAGTTCGTACGGTTCGTAAGTGGGTACCCACTTCTGAATTGGCTCCCCTCGTTCCACTCGTTGGATCATCGTCGTTCGCCGAAAATTCGATCATTATGATTGCTTATGATGTAAATGATGCCCCGCGGCAGCAATTGTTTCCGTCAGAAAGAGCTCGTGGGGCTGCGGGTCCTGAGGATGGCGCGGCGCTTGCCGCGCGGCCAACGCTTCGGACGAAACCGCGGGACGTCGACGTGCTCGCTGGCAGATCGATCGGTAATGGGCTTCGACAGGCTGTGCCGGGGCAGGTGCAAGAAAATCTTTCCGAGTAGCAGGCACTTGCGAGCGGGCAACTGTCGTTGGAGATTTCGCAGAAGGGGGCCCGCTACCATCCGTTCGTCGCTCGCTCGGCATTCGCCACTCGCCGGGCCGACGCTACCCGGCACCGTTCTACCGATACGGGAGTTTCCAGGAGAATAGAAACACCCCCGGAGGGTTGAATCTTCTAATTTACCCTCGGCTTCTTTACGACCGTAATTTTAAATTCCGGTAAAAAAGAGAACTATATTTAGGCGTTCTGGTGAAATAGGCTGCAGGATCGTTCCGCGTTAGCTCCGGGAGGATTGGGTCGAGGGGAGGCGAGGCGAGGCGAGGCGACGCGACGCGAAATCGACGCAAAATACACGAGAAACGTTGCACAGGTTTGGAGAAGCCGACGAGAAGAAGAGATGCTCGGCTCGGGTCCGTGTAGCGGAGATCTACGGGCTCGCCGCCTATTACGGTAATTTCACGGTACGATGTCTATTCCTGCGGTCCGGAGCAGCAGGACTAATTTCATTAGGGATAAAGATCATCATTATTTCGCGACCGTCCCGAAAATTGCCGGCGTGCCTCTCCTTTTCGCGATACGACTTCGGAACGGTCGCCTTTCGAGCTTCCATCCACAGCCCCGGGGCCAAGACCGGGCCTGCGAACCGCGCGCTGTCTTTACCGCCGGCTCGCAAACCAGACGAGGGACGAGTTTCACCGACAATGTAGAAAATTCACGGGAATCGATTCACGGGCGAATCTCGTGCGACTAGTTCGCCGGTCGCCGAGTCTTCGAGCGCTCCTCTCCGCGCTTTCCGTTCGTCTCGCGTCGCGCTAACCGACGATTTCTTATCGTCGTTATCTTATTCGCGGTTTATCGCGGTTTATCGCGACCGATCCAGCTAGGCGATATACACGGCCCTGGATCGCAAAAACCATTAGTATGTACTTGGCGTCGTCCGCGCTACGCGTTATCGCGGCCGATCGATCGTTCGGTGTCGATCGCAGGCCGCGAGAAAACTTGGCGAGAAGAAAGCGGGCAAACGCTCGGTCGCAGCGGTGCGTACGGCGCGATGCGGCGTCACGTCGCGTCACGTCGCGTCACGTCACGTCACGTCACGTCACGTCGGGCTCCGTCGAATGGATCGGCAGGAACGAATCTCGCATCCGGTTGCCGGTGCGCGTGTCCTACGATCGCGATAAATCGACGGTCGATCGGGCGTCACGTAACTCACGTACGCGAGAGCAAGCCTGGAAGTCAGGTTTTTCTTCGCCCGAGAGTCCAGTGTCCCGCGCTGACTGATCGAAGGAATCCTCGTCGGTGTACCGTGGTCGAGGGAACGCGAACGAGAACGGCAACGGGAACGGCGACCAGACGCGAAACGACCGTCTTGCCGCGGGAAAGTAGCCGACGCGCTCATCACCGACATTCTCGCCGATTTTTCTCGGTCGGAGTCGATGTTCCGCGTACAGGAAACGTGGCCGATATTCCAGTCGTCGCGCGACCTCGCAGCGCCGATAATTGAGAAGCTCGGCAGGGCCGCGCGGATCGCTCCGATCCCGAGATGAGACGTCGTTGGCGCGTCACACACCGCGGTAGCCGCGCGCGAGAAGAAGTTGCTCGCTACCCCCGTCGGATTGAATTGCAAATTTACCGGCGAAACGAAAGCTTATTACGAAGTCGTCGCGGCGGCCGCAGCACCGCGCCACCGAAAGAAAGAAAGTGGCGGCGACGTTAATTCCCAAGGAAAATGAAGAAAAGCGGCGGTCTGGCCGCGGCTCGCCGACTCTGTCCCTAATTGAACGTCGAGAAATCGACGACATCGTGACACCGGGCTGTTTCGTCACTCGTCACCGCCGGCGCTCGTTACGCTACGCCGGTTATTATTTCTCTAACCGACGTGATTTATGCCGTCCCCGAGACGAGCGAAAAAATGTTGCGCAACGTCGGGCGACGCGCGGCACGACGCGCTAAACGTTCGCGTCGTCGTGCGAACGCGCGCGATTAAACGAGCCGACAGGCTCGCCGCGCCGAAGAAGCCCGCGCGGCCGACAGGCCGCTCTACGATCCGTTATTGCTTATTACCTACGTATCGGCTCGAACGAGCCGCCTCCGTCGCCTCCGATCGCGTCTACGTCGCGTCGACTAATTGTTGTTCCCTCTAATTGACGAAGTTCTCAGGCTCGGTCGCCCCCTTCTCCGCACCCGCCTCCTATCCATACGGTTTTCACTTTTTTTTTACCTCGCCTCCGAAGCGAAACTCGAGCGAAGGAACTCTCGCCGCGGAATCCACGCCGCTCGGCTCTCCGACGTTTTTCCTCTCCTACGAAATCGAGCTTCGCGGTCCGAGCTCGCCGGATTCGTTTCCGGCGAGAAAATTCCAACCGTGAGAAAAATCCGGCGGTTAATCGTTACCTTAACGGGAATGAACGTACGAAGCGTTGCGATGCGGCGGATAACAAAGGGAGAAAAGTGTCGTGCCACGATATAATTTCCCGGTAATTTTTCGCGTGTTGGTTCGCTCCGATCGAGCGACACAGGCGCGCGCCTCGCGATTACGGAGAAAGCGAAACATTACGCCCACGCACTCAGCGACGTGCCTCGCGGAACAATTAACCGAGGCTCGACGATTATCGTCGATTCGTTTCGCTCGCGTGACGAGCTCACCCTCGCGATTCCCTTACGTGACAGTTGAACGGCTCGCGAATACTTTACAAATCGCGCTTCCGCGATCGCTGATCTCGCCACGAGTTTTATCGCGCCACCACTGATAAGCTACAAGCGTGGCGAAACTTCCAGGAAACGCGTGTTAGCGGTATTCGCTATCGACGAACCGAACCGATGATCGAAAAGCGGCCGATCTACGCGGATCTGTTCGAGGGAGACGAAGCGGAGGTACTCGTTGGAAAGCGACTACGAATCCGCGAAACGCGCTTCTTCGTTGCGTCGTGACGGTACGAACGAACGTCGGACGCCGTTGCGATTCTTCCGCTTTCGAAACTACGTCTACTACGGCGCGTACAAGATGCCGCGTTTAATAAAACGAACGAGTACACGAAAATCGTTTCTCCCTTGTTCCGCACGCTGTTTACATTGGCAAACCGTGCGAGTATCGTGAAATCACTTCGAACGCGGGGAAAAGCGATTCGGAGAGGAAAAAATAGGCGCGAGTCACGCGATAACGAACGGAATACAGGGGACGATCGCGACGAGGACGATAAATCTCCGCTCGTCTCAGATCGCCCTTTCGTTTCTCGTCTGACTCGTTCGTGTCGTGACGCGCGGTTCCGCCAAAAGACGAGAGCGGTCGCGCTACGTAAACGAGCACGCATTGCGGACGACAGCTGTCAAATAAATGTTAAAAAAAAAAGCGCTAGCAGAGCGAAATTTCGAGTGGGACGCGAGCAAAGAGGGGTGCCCGGCCACCCCAGTGAAATGCCCTAGCCCGCGGGGCAAAACGGTCTGCGCGATTTTTCCAGCGTTGAAACTCGCCTGCGCGCGCGGTCGATAAGTCATCGTCCGTTTCACGCTTCGCGCGCTTCTCCGAGTCAAGAAATCGCGTTCCGTCGCTCACGCGGCCAAAGATTCTATGCAAATTCATCGGGAATAATAATTTGACGTATTAACGGCGGGCAAACCGACGGAAAGCGTGTTTCACCGGTTGGTTCTTGGCCGGAAGAGAGTCGGGGATGAGAGTCGGTCGAACGGAAACAAGGCGCGAAGTTTATTCGCGTTTGGCTGGCGTCCAAATTTTCCTCGAAATAAAAACGGCGTAACGCTTCGTTAAGTTGGTCGGTCGACGCAAGAACCGGCTGGCTTTTCGAGTTTAACGAAGTAACGGTGACTAGACGTCGTCCCTCGACGACGAGCCCCGCAGAAGGGTGGCCCGATGTCGGCGCGAGACCGCCAAGGGGCATATTTTCGAGGGTGGTTTCGCGCGTCAATGGTTTATTAAGAAGCACTTGTTTAAAGGTAGCCCCATTTCGTATCCGACAGCCAATTCGACCGCGACGTCTGTGTTACTCCGTCTATACAAATGGATGAAACGAGAGAATGGGATGGGACGACGAGGGGGTGGGACGGGGCGCGTCGGCGCGAGGGTCCGCAGATCCGTTCACCCCACGGTGATCCGTCGTGTCGGCGTAATTGAAGTTATTGCAATATTGTGTCCTGTCAACCCGACTGTCCTCGCTTCTTCTCTTTCCCTCAACGATCCGCCACCCTCTTTCTTCCCGACCGTCTTCGTCCTTCCTTCTGCCTCTCGTCGCCTTTCGACGACCCTCCCGGTTTCTCTCGACGAGTTGCGTCGAGTTTGCGGCATCGTATACCACCGACACGCCTGCTTTAATCTCCCTGCCGGAAAGATAATACTCACCCGGATGTATGTTCACCCGGTGTATACGAGACGGTCGGGGACCGTCTCGCGGCAGACCGCTACCGCTCGATTAAGAACAGGCACGTTTGCACGTGGCGCGTATTTTCAAACTGTTTTGCGTGTTTATAAAAAATGGGAACGTCTCTCTCAGGCGGCGGCGACGACGACGACGACGACGACGATCCCTCTCGGACGATCGAAAGAAGAAATTCGTTACCGCGCTATTTCTATCCCGCGTTAGACGGGAAATTGAATTCGGTCCGTGAATAACGACTAACAAACCGCAGTTATATCGTAAAAAGCAATGCACCGGGCTGAGAATTAATTCCGGCTAGCTCTCCGCCCACCGAACCCCTCCTTGCCTCTCGCTCGCTCTATGCGCGTGTCCGGATACGTTCTTTTCTCTCGCTCTCTCCTTCTTTGTGCTTCTCGCTCGCAACTGGAACGGTCCCAAAATTCAATAAAAGCGAACGAGTGCCACGGGGTCTCCCTAGCCTCGGCTGGGTTTCGCGCGGGGTAGCGAGTACCGAGTTAGAAGCCCCGGAGTCATCGCGCGAGGAACGAAAGCCCCGGGGGGAGCGAGAAGAGAGGCCGGCACGGTGCATACATTAGCGGGGACAGGGTGGAGATATTGTCTGAACAAAGGGATCGGCTCGTACCTATCGAAAAGGCGATTAAGCGAGGATAAAGTTATAGCGGCCCACCCTCCACTGTCGGCCTGGATGTCGTCGATTGGTTTTGCGTTAAAATCGCTTTCGAGTCGCACGTGTGCCAGGGTCGATCGATCGCCATGCTGTTCGATCGCTTGAAAAAAAGTAGCGACGACTACCGTTGCGCGCAACGAACGCGTACGAATCTTTCCCTGCAGAGGATCATCGTTGTCTCGTTGGCCGATGATAGAGAAGAGAAGAGCGAAGGAAACTGGAAGGAGAGAGCACGTGGTCGGACAGCACGTGGCGCCGAGACGAAAAATTGGCCCGTTGGAACGAGCAACGATCGTTGGCGCGACCAAGCACGTTGTCGAACGCGAGGTACGACCAATTACCCCGCGTGCCAAGTATAGATGCCAACCGAACAGTTCGAAGAGAAACAACGACGCCCGTGACGGTGGTTGCGACGTATCGCTGCTTCGATCTCTCGTTCGTTCTCTCTCGATCCGTGAGAGACTGGTCGTTCGTCCGACCGTTCCGATTTTCTCGCCAAACATTCCGCACGCGTCCAGTTTGGAAATGTCCGGTGATAATTGACAGAACGAATTCATTTGCCTGTGCGCGCCTCTTTCGGCGCAAATATCGGGGTAAATATCGGGGCAAACATCGAGGCAAATATCGGGGCAAATACCAGATACTACTACGTATCGTATACGTAAATGGTACCACGTATCGCGATTCCGGCAAAGACAAACTACGAAAAAGCGAAAGTACGTTTGTTCTCATCGTCGACTTACCCCACGTGGTCGCGATCGAGGCTGTCTCTCCCATCGTTCACGTCCGTCTTTCCTCTTTGTCTTCTTCGTCGCGCTCCGACGTTCACCAAGCGTCCGTCTCGCTCTCTCGTTTTCTCCCACCCCTTGGGCCGTTCCTCTCCTTTCGTCCCCGTTCCTCCGTTGTCGGCCGATCCGCCGCCCCCACCCGGTCACCTATGATACTCCCCCTCCCTGGTGGGAAAGCCGTCTTAGGGGGTCTGGCGGCGGTGGTTCACGGCAAGGGGGAGGGCTGCGAGATCGGCGACCACGTGACCGACGTGACCGGAACCGCTGGAAACGCGGAACAGCGTCCCCCGATCGTGATCCTATGCCGTTGCCGGCGTTGATCGCGGTCGTCGTCCGGCACTCTCCGTCTTCTCTCCGGGTCCTCGTGGTTCGTCCTGGTCGCGTTCCATCCTCGTTGCATCGCTTCCTCCGACCGTTCGCTCGGCGGTCGGTCGGTCGGTCGGTCGATCTCGCTGCAAATCACGGACACGTACGTACGGTTGGTAGGTGGAGGACCGACGCGGTGTGCAACTCGACCGTTTTTTCCCGAGCGGTGGTGGCCCGCGCTGAAGCCAAGGAACACGTGCCGCGGCCGTGGCCGTAGCCGCGATGATTTTCAGCCATTTTCGCGAGAGAGACCGGGCCTTTCTCCGTTTGCCCGAGCGGCGCTGAGAAGCGCGTGGTGTGCTAGCGACTGCTATCTGCCGCGGAGCGAGTCGGCCGCGGGACTTTGGTATACTGGGAGTATGGTAAGTAGCTACACCCCTGCCACCGCCGCCCCTCCCTCGTTGCCGCACGCCGTTCCCTCGAACGTCCCGATCCCGCGCCTCTCCCCTCCTAAGCGTTCACCGAGCCGATCCTGTACCCTTCCCCGCCCCTACCGCCCCGACACAGAGAACCGACATCGCTACCGACACCGCCGCCGCCGCCGCCACCGACCTCGTCGCTACCGTGCCGACCACCTCGTCCCCTCCCCCCCTCCCCAAGCCCTTCTCGACACCGTCCGACCGACAACCGTACCCCCCTCGCGTCGCCGCCAAACGTTTACCTCGCGGGGCCCCAGGGACGTATTCGTCGAGCATTTATTTCCAACTTGCTCGTACGCTGGTTTCGCGCGTTCTCGCGAAAATCCTCGCGTCGGCCTGCGGCCGCATCGACGATGCGAGGAACGCAACGACGCGACGCTGACTCCCACCCCCTTCGTTTCGACGTGGTCGTCGCGGACGTAACGGCGGTCGTCGTTCGATACCGGCGTTCGCTCGTTCTCCGATTCGACGCTCCCCGATCCGATAGCACGAATTTTCGTCCGCTCGGTCCACGGCGATCGGAGACGACGGTAACTCGGGTTCCTCGAACACCGGAGCACACGCCTGAAACATCGCCACCACTACCGTACACTGGTAAACGTATAAAAGACAGCGTTTGCATGCTAACGTATCTATTACAATAGCGACGTTTGTTCCTCTTTCTCGTCCTTCGTTTCCCCGACTCCTCCGGCCCCCTCGCGCTTCCTCCTCTCGCTCTCTCTCGCCGTTGCTCCGTTGCATTCCGTTTCACTTCGACGCGTGCATAAATTACCGCTTTCAAATGTAAAAGTACGAATGAGACAAAGTTTCGTCCTGCTGTACGCCACTTCCTTCTCCCTTCCTTCTCTCCGACGCGGGACGCTCGTCCAGCTATCTCGCTCTCCCTTTTCCACTCCGGCCGATCCTCCATATTTCTCGTTTTCTCTCGACGAATCGCGTACGAATCGAAGAGCAGCCCCGTTCGTCCATTTACTCCGATTCACTCTGTTCGATTTCGCGTTCACGGTTACGCGACCAGACAGAGATAGCGACAGAGATAGAAAGCGGCTAGGGGAGGCAAGGCAGGAGCAAGAAACAGAGGCACGTAGCCCCCTGAGATCTGGTGGAAGCGGCAAAGTCGAAGGAGCGAGCCGGTAGAACGAGCAACGGACCCGAAGAGAGGGCGTTTATTAGCAATTGTAATGCAAGATCGCGGAATGCATGGGATCCCCGCGATGCCTCGATACGACAGTGCCGGTACGCGTGTACCTCGTAACACGATTCCCGATCGCGCCAGTATCTCGGAAGGGCTTTGGCGTCCGACCGCCTGCTCCGACTGCCTGCTCCGACACCTCCAGCGATTCGAATTCCTCCCGAGGAAACCGTCGATCCTCGAAAATACCGAAATACCTCGCGCGCGTTTCCATGCCGAGGTCACCGAGCCCGGGAAATCTTTCGCCTCGCGAAATTCGTCTTTCCTCCCTCGTCTCGGTTCTCCGGCTTCCGATCGAGTAATCGGCGAATCCGTCGAAACGTATCGCACGGTCGGCATAAAGGTCTGCGACATAAAGGGTCGTCTTATTGCGGTCTATCTCTATCGCGCATCGAATCGTTTAACGGCGGCATTCGGCTTTTACGGTACGTGGGAACCGATTTACGGAACGCGTGTGCGAAACAACCGGAATCGGCGTGCCCGATACAGCTTAAGCATTCGCGACGTGCATCGCAAACGACGATCTCGGACGCTGTAAATCGGGATTGAGCGGTCTGTGGCGAAAGACGAGGTCGGAAAGAATAGCGTCGCGGCCCTCGTATCGTGGCAAGAAATTTCTCGCCGTTGCGCGCAGCGTCGCTCGATCAAACGACGCTAGCAAAAGTCGTGCGCGATAAGGGAGCAACTCGTGTCTCGTAACTCGTAACCCGTAGCCGTGTTGGCGCTGGCTGTTCGTGGTTATATATTAATAACGACGGTGAAACGCAACCGCCGCCTCGCTAACGTTCCTCTCGTCGAAATAGTTATAGGCATCCGGTCTCGTAATAAAAGGGTTGACGCCGCGTCTGCCCGATATCGTAAAAGCCGAGCCCGCGCGAAATTCATCAGCGACATCGCTCGAGTTGGAAAGAATCGTTCGTTGGTTCGTTGCGAAACGGCGGAACGTACCCGCGGCGCGAAGTGGCAAAGGCGAGGAAAAGCAATCGCGGCGGAGATCGTTGAAATGGTTTATGTTAATCAGCCGTGACGTCACCGGCACCCCCGACAGCGGCAATATCAACCCCTGACTCGGTTCACGAGTAGCAAAACGTGCACACGGGGCGTATCATGGTCCTGGCGTAATCACCCTCCCCCCTCGTTACCGCTCGTGCACACCCTTTGTCGACGTTAACCCAAAGTGAATGGACCTATAGCGCGCGCTGTAGGGACGGGTTTTAACTTCGGGGTGACTTACCCCGAGCGTTATCTATTTTGACAGCGCGGTACGGCCGCGGTCTGTCGGGGGTCGATGCACGGGGGTGTGCCGGTAATTGTGTTTTAACTGTGCGCCGTATCGCCGCGATATCCGTCCACCGTTCTTCCAGGGAATATCGCGAAATATTTGCCGACACTTTGTCCGCCTTTGTTTCGTCGGTTGCTCGAAACCGGATAGCGGCGACGTTTCGTCGTACGACGACACGGACAAACGGGTCGATCGACGATACCGTACGCATCGATAGGCGCGTCGTCTGGTCGTCTATTTTATTTCGACGGGATATTAAATCCGTTAATTTTCTATAAATTGGAAGCGTAATAGCCGAGCAGCGAGTGGTTGGCGGAGAATCGCCGAAGCTACGGCAGAGCGCGCGGCACTGTATACGAAGCGCAGGCGGAACGTATGCAATATGGCATTCAATTTGCGACGGATTCGCTGTCTGGCAACGCAAACAACCGCTATTGGGTTCCATTTAATGAACCGAGCCAGAGCCTTCCGAAGCATTTTTGCGGCGTGGGCTCGGCTTAAATTGGACCTACCCCTCGCTCCGCCGGCCTCCGCCTCCGCTTCGCTCGTTTTCTATTCGCTTCCTGCGACTTACGCCTCGATGATTCTGGTGGACGCGCGGAGCCTCGACGTACGCTCGTCCGGTGCTTCGTTACGGCGATTCGTCGCGATCGAGACGAAATCGGGTCTCGGTCGGCAAAGTGCGACCACCGGCTCGGACGGCCGTCGACTATCTTTTCCAGGAAATCTACGTCGTCGTGCGATCAGCGGTTCGCAACTTTGGCGTTAAGCGGACGCTCGATCGCCAACGGTTTCGTGCGTGACGGATTACCGCGGAGGTAAATTTTCGGGTCGCGACCACTCCACTCGTGCAGACGATGGGGCGTCGATCGGAAGAATCGCTCGTTAAAAATATCGAGGCTTAGGAGAGAAATCCTCTTAAAAAGTTGTCGGAGTCGTGGAAGGATAACGCGCGAGGTAAAACGGGGCACCGGTATCGGCGCCGTATCGTTCCACGGCGCAAGTGTCCGGTAAGCTAAGCGGATCCACCGTAATCCGGATTACGTATTTGCCCGGTTCTCCGGCCGCTGCCATCTCGATCTCGCGCCAGTCGCAGCCAAAGACGCGTTTGCCTTCTGGCAACGAGCCACGTCTGTTGTCCGTAATCTGTTTAACGCTTCGCGATCAGAGGCACAGGCCTTCTTTTCGTCGAAAACAGATCCGAGACGGAGAACGAAGGAGTGTGCGTACGATGGTGGCCGAACCGACGACGTCCGTTCTTTGGCTGGAGGGACGACGAGAATCGTGGGGCGGGTTTCGTCATCGATCGGTAGCGATCTTTAAACAGCGCCATTAACGATTGCGTGCACAAGCCGAGGGGGTTGCGATCAAATGAATATGATGAAAGAGTGGCGGCATTAGGCGAACGTGCCGTGCATACTGATTTGCGGCTGATTGATTGGACCCCTTTCCACTCGACAACGGTGCACCACCGGTATCCCCTGTCCCCGTTCCGTTCGGCTGCCACGGCCCGCTCGATTCCGCCCCACGAACGAACCAACATCGTTGATATTATCGAGCAGGCTGCTCCACAGCGTCGCTCGCGAATATTCGACGCGACGCGTCGCGCCACCCCGACACTCGATACACCCCGATAATTACACGATACACCGTAAAGGCAAGCTTTTTTCCAGCATTTTGTCCCGCGAGTACTCCCTTGGCCGCTTAACATTCGTTAACGCGCTTCCTCGTTACTCGGTCCGTTGCTTGTTGGCGCGAATGCCGCTCGCGCGACCATCGCGTTCCGAAAGAGAGACTGCGAAGAGGAGATCGTACGGGGGTCGGATCGCGACGAAACGCGCGGCGTCGGACCAACTGGAAAAGACTCGTCGACGAGGCGGAAAAGGAGAGGAGGTGAAACGAGCGGAGGAGACGAGCCGAGCCGAGCCGCGAAACATTTCGGCGGCTTTGGTTATTTTCATTGTCTGGAGGACGGGTTGCCGCGAACTGTTGGCCTGTGAGGTAATTGTTTTTGACGCGGTAATTTTACAGTGTCGTGCGTGCACACACGCGTTCCCGCCGAGAGCAACGGACACGTCGCGACGAAGTGTCGTGATAACTGCCGTGCTTTTCCTTCTTCTCGGCGACTGGCGGCAGTCGGTGGTTGGTTCCTTTTTCGACGTCACTCAACGAAGCGCGACAGCTATCCGCTGCTCGGAAACCATCTGCCAAGTCGCGCGCGAGTCCCTTCCATCGCGTCGACCAGGAACACCCCGAGCCGTTTCAACGTCTCGCTTGACGTTTCCTCGAAAGAGTCTCGCGCCTTCCGCGAGGTATCCGCCGCCGTGTTCGCCGCCACTCGCACACGATGCGAGAGCCGTGACTCGGACGTCTTTTCGTCTCTCCGTGCTCTCCGTTCTCTGCTCTCTATTCTATCCCGACGCGTTGCCTCGACACGATGCCAGATCTTTCGAAACTTTGCGATTTAATCCGCGACGGTCGGATAACTACGAGCGCGTCGCGTCCTGGCAAGAGTCGATGGATCGTTCGAGCGACGGGAAGGTGGACGAGGGGCTCGTTGAACCACGGCGAGCAAGAAGAGGAAGAGACGGCGACGGGACACGGCGGATCGAAGCGAGAGGAGAAAACGGACGAGGTCTCGAAACGACGAAGAGGGACGCGAAGAAGAGGAGCGGAGGACGCGGCAGAGAAGAGAGAAGCGCGGTGGTACCCGTCGCGGGAGAAGCTGCACCGCCCGAAGGAAGGAAAGCGGTTCGAGTTGCGCTCGTCTCGCTCGATCGTACCTTCGGCTCGCTTCCCTTTGTCCCTGTCGTACATACGCGTTCACGCATACGCGCGCTCACGCATACGCGTGCGTGGCCGTCATCATCGCGATCCGGACGTCTCGCATGGAACGTAGGAAACGAAGCCGGGCAACTCGCCTCCAGAGTTCTCGGAGGGGTCTGCGAGCGGACCGAAGTAGCCGCGAGCTACCACCATCGAACGCCGCTCCAACCCTCTCCCTCTCTCTCTCTCTCTTTCTCTCTCTCTCTTCGTCGAAATACCGAACGCGTGGAATCTCGGTCGTCGACTCTGTCCTTTCCCTTTCGACGATGGCTCGTTCGATCGCTGGCTCGATCGTTGGCGCCCGATTACGAGCCAAACAGCCCCTCGACCACCGGTTGGCGCACCGCTCCTATATTCCTCGTTCTGGATTTTGCGACTTTCGCGAGATCCAGGGCACGAAAGGGGTCTTTCCGGTCTGGCCGCGCGCGTCCCGTTGCCGTCGTTTCCCGTATTTCAATCGGGCGTATCTCGCGTGCAGCATCGTGACTGCTGGTATTCCGGTGTCTGCGTGGAAATTCATCGGCCGAAGTAACGACGTTAGGCACGCGCGTTCCTTCGCGGCTTATTCGCGGTAGCGATCGCCTCTATTGTTTGGAAGGGAGCAACGGGACGGTGCGAGCGCGCATGATGCGTCCGGCGAAAACGGTGGCAGCTCGGCGGCGCGGCGACGAGTAAACGCGCGAGAGCAAGCCCGCTGGTGTACTCGCGGCATGCTCGATAAAGGTGCAACGGAGCAGGGACGATCGGTGGTAACAGCAGCGGCAACATCAGCGTTAGAGTCGGCATCAGCGTCGAGAGAACCAAGAGAGACGGAGAGAGGAGAGAGAAAGAGAGGCCGAGAGGCCCGAGGCGGCGCGAGACGGGGCCTACGAACCGTCTCTTGGCGTAGCGTGGCGTGGCGTAGCGTGGCGTGGCGTGGCATGGCGTGGCGTGGCTGTACAGCGTCGTTCCGTTCCGTGCCGAGCCGAGCCGTGCACAGTTCGCAACACGGTGTTCGTGTTCGTGTTGCACGACTGTCTCGCTCCCGCACGCGTTCGTACGTGTAGCCGAGCGAGGCTACGCGCGGCTCCGTGTATATCGCGTTGCGTTGTGTGTTGGCAGAACGTCGCGGTAGCCGCGCCAGAGAGATGGGATTGCGCGATAGGCCGCGTGTCGAAAATAGAAATATAATCTGATAGGCTCATTGTGCCCCGAGCCACTCGCTGCTATCTGCCACTACCACCGACGAATCGTACTCGCTACCTCGGCCCTCTCTTTCTCCTTCCTTCTCCTCTCTTTCTTCCCCTTTCACCTTTCCGGCGCGCCGCTCTATCTGGTCGTCGCCGAACCCTTTTCTCGCCCGCGTTTTCTTCTCGCCTTGCGATCGTCGACCGTGCGCCTTTTCCTTCGTCCTCTCTTCGTGCGTATCGCTAAGGCCACGCGAGAACTAGCCTCGTTCGCTGTTGGCGGGTAGTTCGCGCGTGCGTTTACCCCCGCGCGCCTTCTCCTTTCGACATGGCGAAACTACGCGCGCGGGACGTTTTTATCGATCAGATTCGGCAGACTGTTCCGCGATATGGTTATTTACGAGCGCCAGTTTTATCGCCAGCAAAGCTGACGGAAAGCGGCCAGCAGCGTTCGCTTTTACTAACTGACCGACCGATCGACCGATCGACAGGGCTAAGGTATTTCGGAGAAAAGCCGCAATTTGCAGGGCAAAAAGTTGCCAAAGGTCCGGGGTTCGACCGCGAGGCTCGCCCGTAAACCACGGCACAGTGGGAGCGTGACCAATGGCATCGAGATCGTAAAGAAATTAGAGGGGCAATAATGGTTTCCGGGTACGATGCCTTCCGGTCGGTATACATCTTCCACGGACCACTCCGCGAACGAGCCTCGCCTATATCGTTTCAGCCGGCGAGAACGGTACGCGACGACCGCGTTTCCCGGCTATTTTTCTTCCACGATTTGCCTCGTAACGTGCGGCAACTTTGGATAAGCTTGTAATGAACCGCGAAGCCAATTTGATTTGCGGAACGGTGCGCGTCCGTGGAGCACGAATCGAGCATCGTCGAGCCTGGTGTTCTCTGGAAACGTGCGAACGTACAAACAGAGATGCAATCAGGAACGCGGCTATCGGCCCGTGCCAAGCGCGAACGTGGTCGCGCGTATGTATCGTACTGTTTCGTCGTATTCCGAGTGGATCGACGAGCGTAGGAACGTCGGCCGAAAGGATCGCATCGCGATCGCCACTCGACGATTCCTTGCTTTACTTTCCGACGAAAGCAAACGCAAATTCCAATCGGTTCGCGACGGCTCTATTATTTCGCCGGGTCTGGAACCGCGCGCGTATCGAACGCTGCAAGAAATTGAAGTGGTAGGTGGTCGGTCGAACGATGTACGACCGGAAGCGGAAATGATCGGACGAGAGAGAGAGAGAGAAAGAGAGAGAGAAAGAGAGAGAGAGAACGAGACGAAGGGGAGGAGGCGAGTGGCAGGCAGAGCGTACCCTCCCCATGCTGCATGGTCCGGTGCAGAACGGTCCGTTGTTCGTTCGTTGTGGATGCGCGATTGCGAGCGGAACACGGCGAAACGCAAAATGGAACGGGGGCTTCCCGGCCAGGCCGTGTGCGTACTGATTGATCAACATTGTTGCCGAATTAGACTCCAGCGAGATGGGCATATTGATTGGCAATCAGTGTCGCCCGGCCACAACGAAGCCTGTCCGCCCGGGAAACGGTTTGCTAACGCAAACACCGTCGCACCTGCATCTCCATGATGTTGTTTTTCGACGGCGGAAAAAAAGGTAGAAAAAAATACCGCGTCGAACGTTCCGCCGACATTTTCGACGCCGATATCGGCCCGTCCTTTTTTTCCAGATCTTTGACGTTCGCGCGGACGTTTGAAAAAACCACTGGATTTCCGGCTTTCGACGGACACGTTCCTCGCTTCTCCGCGGCTCTCGCGTCTGTCTGGAAAAGTCCCGCGAACCGACCGCGCTCCGTTCTCAAGATCCGGGCAAGCTAGTCGTTCCGAGTATCTGAAATTCAGCCGGATTTTTCTTTCACGGACGATTACCCCGTCCGTCTCTTCCGACCGCTTGCCGACCCGGTGCCGTCATGAGACTGCGAAGCTTTCGTAGCTCCCAAGGCAGCGTACGGTCCGATCGTAAAAGACGGTCGAAAATGCGCGCTGGATGGACCGGCCAAGGATAGCGGAAAAGAATGTGCGCTGGAAATCGCGCGAATCGCGAGCTTCTCTGCTCCGCCGTTGGTCATTCGGGGGTTGCGCGTCCCGTGGCAGCCAGCCCGGAAAATCGACGTCGGTCGATCAGCGGGCGTACGAACCAGAAAATGATCGGTCGAAACGAAGGATGGTACGTACGTACTTCGGTTCGGCTCGATTCTGTATGCAACCGGCCGTGCAGAAACGACGCGCGAATGCCTCGTGGCCCGCGAGCGTAACGAATGGAACGCCACTTTCGAAGGTGAGGCGGATTCGTCGACGCGCACTCATCTTTACGACTTTCGAGCGCGAAACGCGTTCCAACGCGGAAGTAGTATCGATCCCCGATGATCCCTCGGGTATGCTCGAGGCCTAACAAAGTAGCCCATTAGCTTCGCCAGAAGCGCGCCCTCGCCCTCGACTTTCCTCGCCTCTCCTCGCTTTTTTTCGTCCCGAACCGGGTCGAGGACTCTCGGGCCGCTCGTTTCCCTTTATTTTGCGTTGCACCGGCTCGCGGAAAGAAAGCCGCACGGCAGAAAAACTCGGAAACGTTCGAGAGATTCTCTCGGTTCGCCGGCGGTTCTCTGGATCGTTGGAATAGGTTTGCGAGAGGCGCGCGCGCGTTTCGTCGGAGCCAGCGTATTCGTGGAGGAACTAGTGGCATTAGAAACCTGGACGGCGCGGCGGCATGGCGCGTTTACGAGCCACGCATGACCACCGACAATGGCCGGCGGAAGGCCATTCGTCGTTCGAAGCGCGTTTCTTTTTTTTCCAACCGGAGAAAAGCGTTTACCGCAAGTCCTCGATACGCATTACGACTCCATCGTTCACACGCGTTGGGAAAAATGCCAGTTAGTAGTCGACCGAGTCGGTAAAGGCAACTTGCCGAGAATGACTAATCCCCCTGTCCTGATTTTACCTTTATATCCAGTTTATTAACCATATGAACCTGTTTCTCGCGGGCGACACGTCCACGACGATCGACCCTGTTGGAAAATTAATTCTTTCGCGCCGCACGCCATCCGCCGTTTGTTCTTTTTGTCGGAGAAAACCAGCCGGACCGTGCGCACGGCCGTAAACGTGGTCGTTTTAGGCCGACTTTTAACGCGCGTTAGCACGAAACACGAGGTCGGATTAAGATCGCACGATCCAGCGAGACGATGCTCTCTCCTACCGGCTAGCAGAGACCCGTCGGCGATCAACCCGGTAAGCCTTACTCCGCCGGATAAGCCTTTGGATTCGACCCCGGAGCTTGATCACCGATAGCCCGTCGCTCTAACCTACCGCTCTTCCGACACTAGCACCCAATTCCAAATCCTCCGGCACCCTTTCCGCTCGGGGCCGCAAAACCGGCTGATGCCGCTGGCAAACATCCACCTCGAGAGCGCTTCTTCCACTCTCGCTTCTTTTTATGGTCTGTTAAACGAACTTCCCGCGCTCTTTTATATCGACCGGCTGCTCGGTCATTTTCATCGAGTTCCGTTCGCATCTCCGTCTTTCCGCGTGCCTCTCTCCTCCTAGCGACGTACGCCGATTTACGAGCAACCCGAGATTACGTTAGATTTCGTCGTCCACGAGGAAACCACCGCCAGCCTTCTCGTTCTCGTTGCCCGTCGCCCGTTGTTGCGGACTTTCCCAATTAAACTCCGGCTCGGCACGACGCGTCCATCGATCCAACGATCGTCCGTCGCCGCTGCAACCCTATCTTCGCTTCGATTTGCCTCGGCTCGCGTCTGCCGAAACGTATCGGAGAGAGGCGCGCAGCACTGCTCCGGCAGTCCATAATTAACGGAGGGCCGGATCCGTTTCCTAAAGAAACGAGCGAGAACGAGGACGTCCGGTCAGCGGCGAACGCACAGCGTCAGCCATAGACAGGCAATTAAAGCGACGCGCGCTTAGGATCGCGGCTCGCAAAGTTTCGGTAGGCACGGGGCGAACCTTAACGACGCTCGGAATGCAGTTTTACAGAGGGAGGAGAACGGGGAGAATGGGGGATAGGTAGAAGGATGAGTTAAGTGCGGGGCAGAGAAACGGCAGAGCAACGACGGAGGATGAAGAAGAAGAAGAAGAAGAAGAAGGAGAAGAAGGAGGAGAAGAAGGAGGAGGAGAGCGGCAGCTACGGCAAAAGAGAACAAGGTGAAGAGCGAAGAAGAAAGAGGAAGAAAAAGAAGAGGATGAGATTTAAAGGATCGAGGGGGAGGGAGAGAGAAAACGATCGAGAGACAAGGGGCTACGGAGGAAGGCTGCCCGGTAGCAGTTTCCCAAACCATCGCCATTAATAACCAGCAAGATTATACGCTGCTAAAGCCGAGGCAAGAGCCAAAGCTGCAGCTGAAAGATGCTGTTGCGGTCGTCGATGTACCCGGTGAGATTCGTGACCGAGCGGTTGCAACGAGATCGATGCGTCGCGAAACAACGATTAACGAGACAACAGTGGCGAGTCGGTAAAACGTGTATCGGTCGGATTAGAAAGCGAGAAGCGGGCACACGCGGTTCCAGTCGATTCGACCGGCCGGTTTCCGGCGGGAACGGCGGAGGGACAGGGCAGGCAGGACTTATCGACTCGCAGGAGGCACGCTCCTCCGTCTTGCTCGACGCGGTAATGTATTCCGCGGTTCCGTACGAGAGGGTGGTCCTTATCGCGCGGGTGTAACACCGGTAAACATGGAATGCGACCGACCAGAGGCGGTTCGTCCGGGGCGCAGAGAGCTCCGTCCTCCGATACGTACGTCGAACCGTGGTGGCGGTATTTGGACAGGCTGTCGAGCGCGCAGACGGTCGTGGAACACCGGGCCAACAAACAGTACAATACAATATTACAATCCAGGCAACGGCAACGTCCCACCGGCGCAGGTACAACGCAGTGACAGCGCAACATATCAACCGCGGTTCTCGTTCCCTCTTCTCTCTCTCTCTCTCTCTCTCTCTCCTTCTTCGTTCTCGCTTCGTTCCTCCCCTCTTCTACCATCGCTCGCCAGCCTCGATATTCGTACTCCGTTCGCCTTCCTGCCTTTTCGTCTCTGTTCGATTCTCCGTCTCGTCTCTCTTCCACCAGGCCGGCCAACTATATCTGATTGGCCTGATCATTAATCACCGGTGACCGTGCGGCAGCCCTGTCCCGTCCCGCAACTAAACTCGTGGAATCGAACTCACCGGGGTGTACGTGCTGCCGTTTCTCCCTCCTTCCTTCTTTCTCCTCTCTCTCTCTCTCTCTCCTCCTTTATCTCCGTCTCCCCCGCGCCGTACCTGCCGCATCTCGCTTTCCTTTGCTCTCCTTTTCCGCCTTTTCGCTCTCCATCTTTCTTCGTGAAAATTCCTCGCGTTCGAACCTTTCGTTCAACGATCGAACCTCCGTCCGATCGATCCGGCGAGGAAGCGCTCGATAAAGCACCGAGTTACGAGATTGCGCGCGACCGACTAACTCGATTATCCCGTCGGATAATTAATTTATTCGAGATTCAGCGATTCGATCAGCGATAGACGAGACGAGACCGCGACGATCGACTCGCGAATCTTCGTCGACGCTGACAGCAGCGTCACACGCTACCCTCTCTCCTCGGATCGTTTCGTTGCGACGCTCTTCTACGACGTCGATCGCGCCTAAGTACTCGGACGTACACGATCGACGGATTCGCGGTGCGCATCGGCTCGTGTACGGATCGAGCTTCGAGTCAACGACCAAAGAAATCTCTTCCTTACGAGACATGAAAAGTACGTCGGTATCCATTTCACGAGATATCGCCGACGAAACGTGGCGGAGAACGTAGAGAAAGGAATTCGTTCTGAAATTCTGCACGACGAGTCGGTCGAATCAGGCGAATCCGACGTTGTAGCGGGCTCCCTCTTTTTCCTTCCTCTCTTTTTTTTTCTTCTTTTTTTTTTTTTTTGTCGAACGGTCAATCAATGCGATTCAGTTTGTCCGGTTAGGGAAGTCGACCCGACCCGTACGATACTCGGGGCGGGTAGCTAGGTCGAGGTCTTGGGATAAGGAGTTGGAAAAAGGCGCGCGCGGCTAGCCTGTTACGACAAATTGGGGCCTGCCATCGTGACAAACTCGAGGCAGTCGAACCCCCGGCTATCCTCGAGTGACCTTAGTTCGCGGGTTCATCGGCGATCCCGAGCCGATCTATCGGCTCTCCCGTGACCCCTGAAATCTCTCGGGGACGCCTCTAATAGCCGGATTATCTGTCCGCTTGTGTCTCTTCCGTCACCCTCCCATGTTTCACCCGCCAATAAGGATAACGAGTCGGTGCGCGCGTCCGTCTTTCCACGTCTTTATCGTTGCCGGGGACAGGTGGACGCCGTCCGTTACGGCCGATTCATCTCGACCAACTACTCGACCTGTCTTTGCGACCGTATCGCGCTGATCGATCGGCTTTCCGTTCCTTGCCGATATAAAGTCGTAAAGACGCGTCGTCGTCCTTCGATTCCAGATAATTCTCGCTCCCTTGATCGCTCGTTGTTCCGATTCGCTCGTTAGTGCTCGCGGTACTCGCTCGGCGCTCGACGCGATGCCGGGCGCGTGATCGCCACGTCGAAAGAATTCGATCCGATATCGTTCGAGAGAAGCGTATTTTCACGCCGGCGATAAGGGCAAAAACGTCGGTCGTCTCGCGAGACACGGCCGTTAGAGGATCCTCCGTACGTACAAATAACTTACATGACGCGAGCTATTCGAGACGAGTGGAAAGGGAGGCGAGCAGTGGAACGAGAGCGAGGCGAGAAGAAGAGCCGCAAGAAGAAGAAGAAGGAAACGACGGCCGGTACGTCGGTTTATCTTCTGGCATACGTCGACTATTAATCAACGGACCCTCCTAATCGCTCGTCGAGCCAATCGATAAATCAATAACTTTCAAGAAGCGAGAGATACCAGCCGGATAATCCGAAGTCGCGCGTCGCGTCTTCTCTCCGGCCGAGAAGATCGTCCCGCGAACGAGCGAACGCGCGACGTCGACGAGGGAAACTAGCCGTACTTGTCGCTGTTTCCGACGACGGAGTTCGAACGAGAGGCGACGACGACCGGAACGCGAACTCGGAACGATCGAATTTCACGGAGCAGATCGCTTCCGGACTCGCTAGACGCGCCACGTCGGTTCTCGCCGCTTGCAAGGTGGTCTACGGCAGCCGTGTATCGTTCCGTAATATCATTCCAGTCAAGTTTTAACGCGTTATTAAAGCGTGGAAGGAGTTGCCATCGAGCGCCGTCTCGAGTGGCTCATTTGCTGTCGCTGGCTGCCTACGGCGAGGCCACCGGTACCTCGAAATCCATTAACGTTCACAGTGCACTCGGACCGACCAATAAATTTTATTAATACATTCGTGGCAGGGCAATAACGACAGCCGGCATTGTGCGCGAGAGCGGACTCGGTCGGCGCGACTTTTCGCTCGCTCGCTCGCGTCCATCGAGCGTTGCTCGCCGTAAACTCCGCAGGTAGCGATAATGGCAGCGTTTTGCGGCGACCAGAAAACCACTCCGCCTTCCGGGATCCTGGTGCCGAGCAGGAACGTGGAACACGACTAATGCATTTGCAGTCTTAAAGCGACAGTGCCGTGATTGCCAAACACATATTGGTACTTCGCTGCTCGCCACAAGGAAATCTGCTTCCTCTTCGACCATCGTCGATCGACCGGGCCACGCGAATTAAACTTCTTCTCGCGCGTTATTCGCTCAATGAGCGATACTATAACGAACCGTACGAGCTACCGTGCCTGTCCGAACCTCTCTCTCTCTCTCTCTCTCTCTCTCTCTGCCTCCTTCTCTTT
This sequence comes from Bombus terrestris, assembly GCF_910591885.1. Lineage (NCBI taxonomy): Eukaryota > Metazoa > Arthropoda > Insecta > Hymenoptera > Apidae > Bombus > Bombus terrestris. The sequence goes on along the minus strand of NC_063278.1, from coordinate 2,638,836 downwards.
CGTCGAACGATCGTAATCGAATACAGCGATTCAGAAAATCTATGTGATTCGGATTTATCTATTGGATTTATCTATTCGCGAGGCGTATCGTCCGGCGAAATTAGAGCGCCGCGAAGATACCAGAAGGCGAAGCAATCGTAACCGTTAGCGGGTAACGAGGAGGCATCTCGCTAATCTCGATCCAACGAGGTACCGTTTAAATATCAAATTCGGTCCGATGTTCGGCTAGCCGCGTACACGACGATCTCCAGAGGCAACCGTGATCGGTTTCCAATCTGGCGGACACCTTATTACAGGCTGGGCTGGCGAGTTTGTACGACGTTCGGATGCACGTGTCTACGCGGACGAAGCGAAGAACCATACCGGGTACATCTCCACCGAGCAACGGCAGCCGGTGAGTATCCGGTGGTCGAGTTGCAAGAAGAAGAAGAGACAGGATGATACGAGACGGGACGAGACGAGACGAGACGAGACGAAACCAGACGAGATCGGAGGAGATCGGACGAGCGAAGATCCCGTTGGACCGAGAGAGAAAGCAACGAGTCTACTCGAGGCTGAGCCTCGTGCGTATGATATTAAACACTATAATTATTATTTAAATTCCAGTAGGATAGCTCCCGGTGTTGCGGCTCTCCTCTTCACCTTCGCTGCGTCTCTTTCTCTTTCCTCGTCTCTCGTTTCTCCTTTCCTTATTACTCTCTTCCCTCTTCTGCCGTTGCCATTCCTGCGATCACCGCAGCCACCGCCACCGCCACCACTACCGCCGCCACCGCCGCCGCTGCCAGTGCCACTGCCACAGCCACTGTCCGCCACCATCGCCACCGCCACTGCCACCGACTCCTTTTCACTCTCGCTCTCGATTCATCCTGCTCGTATGGCCGCACAGCCACGCGCTTTTTGCTCTCGTATAGATACCGGTCGCTCCTGCGTCCCGATCCTTTTGCTTTTTGAACTCGCTTTGCTCTTGCTCCGCCCGCGCGTAGGCGCGACTCTCGGCGTCCCACCGCTCCGTAGGCAAGAGAAACCGTGAGCCCGAGAGACAAAGAGAGAGAACGGTCACAACCGTAGCCCCGGACTTATAGCTATGGCCACCATCGGATGGTTTATTGCCAGGACCTGACCCCATGTAATCACTATAAACTATACCTTCTTCTTGCGCGACTCTCTCTCTCTCTCTCTCTCTCTACCTGTACCTCCAGCTACCTACGTGCCCGTATTAGCTGCCATTACGCGTCGATGCTTTCCTCTTCCTGTTGCGAAATCTTTACTCGACGATTCCGAATCCGGCTTCGCCACAGGGACGTGGTCGTTCCCCCGTGCCTCGAGCTCCGTTCGTCTGTATACGTAATCGCGAATCTCGATGCTCGGTATCGTAGCGAAGTCGTGTTCGATGCACGACGGTGGAAAACCGATGCTTCTTTTAATTCGCGCCGCTGGACGATCCGTTTCGCCGAGCGGGGTATACCGTATCTCTCGAGAAACGCGAAGCGAAGCGTGCTCGAGGTAGTAGCCCCTCCAACACGCGAACATCGGTGAATATGAACGGGGCCGGAGCTGCCTTCAACCCGGTGGCTTCGAGTCCGATGCAAATAATCCTCTTGCTCTCATGACCGGAGAAAAACAATGCGCCGGATTCAATACCGGTAGCGAGACCGGACCGAGATCGTGCGTTGTGGGTGGGCACCTCTCAACGGAGAGAAGAACGATAGCCGCGGCAACGGCAGCAAAAGTAGCAGGAGCAGCATCGGTTGCTTTCACGGTCCTATGGCTGCCGGCTCCGTTCGACTTTATGGGAATGCGATACGGCGAATAAAGATACGCGCACACCGCGACCGGCCACGCGTTATTTCGATCGGTCGCCGAGCTCGGTTCGATTTTCTCTTTCGAGTCCGTGCGCGAATCGAGTACGAGTCGATCGACGAAACGGCGGACGAAATCTTTCGGTGCGAGTAGAACGTCGTCGACGATCGATCGCACGAACGCAAACCCTGCTGTGAACGAAGCTTTACGCGGTGGAGCGGTAGCCGCTAGATGCTCGAAAATACTTCTCCTGAGAAGACCTCCGCACGGGCTTGTTATTATTTGTACTATTGTTGACTCGTGACTTGCAACTCGGTTCTTGTTGCCCACGAGCCACCCCGCTCGAGCCCTCGACCCGCCCACAACAAAATAAACAGCCGAGCATCGGCAACCACCTCTCGGCGATGACGTTGATCGTGGCGTCGGCAGCGGCAGCGGTGGTGGGCCGGTATCGCGATTCTCGCATCGCACGAGTCTCTCGCGGAGCGAATCGACAACGCGGGACGATAAAGCGCGCGAAGCGGCTCGCGAGAAACCTATCGCGGGACGAGAACCTCGGACGTTCTCTCGTCCGCCGGTTGACCGCGTCGATCCACCGTAGCTCGATCGGCGACGCTTAGGCCTCGCTCGATGCCTAATGGTGGGATCGGTAAGGAGCGATTAAATCGCAGATTTCTTATCTCGCCTTACGGTTTCTACCTCGCTCCCTGGGCGGGAAGGGCCCCGAGGCTAACACCAAGACGCCCAGCCTGCCCTCGCGCCCTGCGAGTCCTGCCGTCGTGTATATACCACGGTGCAGAGGCGCGTCATTATACTCACGTCACTCAAAAGCCTCCCCTCCTCTTCTGCCCTGCCGTGGTCCGAAGTTATGAGAAACACGAGCCGCAAGGTAACCGCCACCACCGCCACCTCGTGCATCCGCCCCTGCCTCTCCCACGTCCTCTCCATCGCCTCTTCCACTCTTTTTCCGCGTCTTGTCTCGTCCCGGCGAGCCCGGCTCGTCGCCAGCCAGGTCCCTTCGAACAATCATTTATAACCGGCCACGATAATTCGTGCAACGTGTCTCTGAACAAAAACCGCGATCGATAAAAGTGGCAGATAAGCGCGGCCGTGCTCTCGATGTCCCGCGACGTAGGTACCAACGCACAATAACCCACGTAGACGTTTGCCGTGGAATCGCGCGGGACGATCGGCACCGTCGCATCCACCGTCCGGGATTTATCTCGTCTTCTTTTTCATATCGATCTCGATACCCGGTTTTCTGCCGGGCCGAGGCAGAGAACGGAGGGGATGAAGCCACGTCGATCGTCGATCTGGCTGTCGCTTATCGTTGCAACGTTTTCCAGCGATGGATGGACGCGCTGTCGAAACGAGACGCGCAACGGCCGAGGAAGATGCGCGACGCTGGTAATAATAAGGCGCAAAAGGAAAGTCTCGGCTGGTGCGACGCGTAGGCGAATCGAGAGTGGAGGGCCCGCGGAGCCTCGCCCTTTCCACGGTCTCGTCTAACGCCATTCTTCCTGCTCGAACTTGCCTCGGTCGTCTGGCCCCGTGTACCCACTACTACTAACCCATAATTAGAGGCTTTGGCAAATTATATGCGCGAACGTGTGTCCCCTCGGTAAAATATCGGCTTAATAATAACAGTTGGAGAGCACGGCAATTATCAGGACCCCCGAGGAGCGAAAAGACGGTCTCCGATGTCGTTTTGTCTCCACCTCTTCCTCCTCCGCGTGCGATTCTTTTTTATATCGCGCGCCGGATGCTGCTCGCCGATCACCGCGACGTGGGTGTCTCTACCGACGACGTTTCTAGCTTCGAGCAGTCGTCGTCGTCGTCGTCGTCGTCATCGCCGTCGGTGTCGGCGAACGAAAACCGCGGCCTGTTGGCCGGGTCGACACGGTTGCATCGATGCCTGCTCGCTGCTACTTGAAAAGTTTGATCCGTAGCGCGAGGTAATGGCAAAGTATCGCCGATAATTGCACAGTGGGAACGCTAGCCACCATATACGGGCCACCGAAAAAAATAATTATTAGATTTACGAGCGTTTCGGTTTATGGACGCGCAGCTAATAAAACGCTCGATCGGAGACATTGGGCAAACGGTGGACGGCGAAGAGGAGAAGCGAAACGAGAGATTATCGTCTGTGGCTGCGATGAACCGACGCGGCCTGCCTATTTTCAAATAGACGCGAGGAGGCAGAGACCGGGGCGCTCGACTCGTCGATGGTTTTGCGACGGGCACGTCGAGCGAACTCGTCTGGGTCTGCTTCTGGTATCGGTGGCTAAGTAAGAAGGCTTCTCTGCCGGTTAGGAAAGGCTCTCTTAACAACGTGTCTGCTGTTTTGCCAGTTATAATTATACAAGCTGGTTTTTCGTAGGACGATCGTGTGGGTACTCTGCGTACGATGCGCGCCGCGGGTTCTTAAGGGCGGCCATAACGCGTAACCGGGTACAGTGGCTTTTTATTGGCTAATTGGTAATTAAGCCGGGTTAAACAGCGGCCAGCCAACGCTTTCTTGCTCGCCTCGAGTCGTTCGGTGACTCGCTAATTTAATTTGCGGTTTCGTCGCGTTCGTCCGTTCCTACCTGCGAACCCCCGAGCGGAGATCATCGTCTCTGTTACGCTGTGCCCCGAGTCGCTGCCTCGTGCTGCGCCTGACGTTCGATGCTTGGAATCGGCGCGACCGACGCGTACGAAGCTTTTCCCAGTCGTGTTTCTGCGTCGATGTTGCCAGCGTGATTCGGCTCGTCGAAAGTGGGTGTCGATGTTTCGACTCTGTCGACGCGTAGCGGAGAGGCGGCGGCACGAGGCGGCTCGGGGGCATGAAAAGTGGGCCCGGTACCGATTCGTCGACGAGATTAGACAATTTGTAAACATGCAATCGTGGGTGTACCCGGTACAATACCATCGTTGACCCGACTCTGAACTCCGTGGCCTCGTCTCTCCCTGCTCCGCGGAAGTACGGCACGGGGAACGGAGGAACTCGCCGCCTCGTAATTCGAATACGTTCACCCCGAGAACACGTCCATTCATTCTTTCCATTCATGTTGGCCTTTCCCTCGTGCGCGTCGCTCTCGACACGATGACACCGCGCGATCGAGATTGCGATCGTTGGCGAAAAAGATGGCGGCGAAAAAGGAGAACGACTACGACGATCGTTGCCGCCAGATCGAAGCCAGAACGAACGATCGATGGAGAAGCGTAGGTAGGATCGTTAGGAAACGGCGATCATTGAAACGACGGCGTACAAAGTTGCTGCGAAAAAAAAAGCCGAGTCGTTGGAAAACCGACGTCGACCTCGATACGCTCGAAGGACGAGACGAGAGAAGTCGCAGGGCGATGACTTTGGGCTTGCCTAACCTCGCGTGGACGCGTCGACTCTTTGCGCGCCCACGCGCAGAAAAAGCTGCGAGGCCCTCTTTGTTCCCCCCCGCGCCTCCCCTGGCTTTGTCGTTAAACAATGAAACGAGCAGGGAAAGGGGTCAGGGAGGAACTCTAATAACGTCGACGCGCATCGATACAAGCAGGTAGAGCGAATACCCGTTGCAAAATCGGCCGACAGATTGCCACGCGTTACCAACCGAGAACCATCCGATCCGGCGGGATCGAACGCGCTAACGGGGGAATCGCCAACGCGTTCTTAGCCGGTGTAAGAACGAGCGGAAAAATCCGCCGTATCAAACGATGCTAGACACGTACGGATGTGTTGCCATTATCGACGGCGAGAGGCGGTAGCCGAGCGACTCGAACGAAAACGCGCGTGGTAATCGTAGGCGAGAATGGAGCGAGGGTAACGGTGTCGGAGGACGAGCGACAACCGAGTCGTTGTTCGAACAAAAGAGCCACGGTGAAACGAAGAAGAAGGGACACAATTCGTTGTTGGCTGGAGTCAAGATCGGACTCGTGACCCGGCCCTTTTCCTTCCTTGGCACATTGATTCCGGTAGAGTGACGGATGGTTCGGGGTCGGAGGAGGTCGAAGTGGCGCCTCGCGCTTCCCCCCGTGACTCTGGCTGTTTAGTTTACGTTCATCCCGTCTCGTATACTTTGCTTCTTCGTCCGAGTCGAGTCGAGTCGAGTCGAGTCGAGTCGAGCGGAGGCCAGTCTTTGCTTTGCGCCGCGTTTCGAAGGGAAACGCAAATAATCTCGAGGCCCTGACTCGCTCTCGCCTTCCCTCTCGAGTGCTATCCTAGTAACCGTCGCTCGTAATACGGTGTAAACGATCGGTCGAGTCTGCCTGCTCGTTATTATTTTAATCGTCGGACTGGCCGGATCCGAACCGAGCGGTGGCATCGTTTACATTCGTCGGGCGTTTCCGCCCGTTAAACTTGATCGACTAATTCGTCGTCGGAGAATCGAGCCCTTCGAACGATCGAGGAACACCAACGACCGAGAAGGCTCTTCTCCTCGCCGAAATTCCGCAACGTCTTTATAATTCCCCATAGCGACGTTTCAACGTGGAAGCGGCAGGATGATGCCGGATACGGAAGGAGGACACGGAGAGAGGAGGCTAGGAGACGACGCCTCGGAAAGTAGGGCGGCATGCACGAGTGCCGCTCCCGATGGAAAAATTAATAGAATCATTTTACCAAACTGCTCGTTCGTTTCTTCCGTCTCTCCCTCTCTCTCTCTCACTCTTTCTTTGCCTCCCTTTTTTTTTCTCTTCTCGGGGACCCCGCTGCCACGGTATTATGACTCTAAAGTCGGGGTCACGAGGAAAGTCGCGAGGGCGAAAGGGGCAGGGTCGCTGGAACGAAATGGAAAATATAGCTCCCTAACCTCTTATCCTCGAAGAACAACTGCCACTGCCTTTCGGGATAAGACAGAGTTTTATGCGCTTAAGCAGTCCGGCTAAAATTTGTCACAAGTTGGTCTATCCGGCCCGACCGTGCCATCGTCCCCCCGTGTCTTCCACCGAGTTCTGATAAGAATAAGCGCGACGCCGAGTCGAAGCCACCGACGTCGCTGCCGTAACTTCCGGAGCTCGTTACTTTTCTTCCGTGTTCCCTCCGTGACCAACTCCGACGGCAGGTAATTTTCCAACGAAAACTCGCAGCGTCCGCTGGCTACGATCGATTCTCGACCGTCACGGAATATTCGGACGATCGAACGTCGCGCCAAGCTCGCTAGACGTTTGTCACGCGCGTCAATCCAGGTACGTATCGGCCACGTTCCACCAACGACCTGCAAACTTTTCAAGCGCCTTTTATTCTCGTGTCTCGATACCCCGTGTAGATTTCGACACCGCGAAACTCGAGATTCGTTTGCCGATTTTCGCGCGTCCCGTCGAAGCGGACAAATGGCCGCGATGCGCGCGTTCTTGACAGCTCGTGGTCAAAAAGCCACATTGACGGCGACACGGAGATTCATGGCCGTCAAACGAACCGATGCGATAGCTCGTAGGCAGGCCATAAAACTGCGCTAAAACGAGAAATGATGCGTCGTGGCTTGCAACTTCTATTTCGAGGCGCGACCCCGGAAACGAATCGAGTTGCGAAACCCGACGTTTCGCTTCCCCTCGCCACTGCCCCTGCCTCCCCCCCCTCAACTTCCTCTCTCTTTCTTTCCACCGTTATTACGCGTCGTGCATTGTGCGCTTCGCGGCGTTAATGCACCGACACCGATGCGCTCTACCATACAAAAAACATTTGCATCACGTACGCGACGGCTGAACGACCGCGCGGTCGCCGCTAACCGACTTTCCGTTGGTCGGGGCTCGCCGTTCTGCTGGCTCGTGACGATCAACGAGCCAACTTCTCCGGCTCGTTCGACTTTGCTGGTCCCGTAGCCGACTCGAGTTCCGTCGTGATCCTCGGTTCTCAGTTTCCATCGATCCGCACGAAACAAGACGCGGATGTCGGTCGTAACGCGGCACCGGGACCGCTTCCTAGACCTTTACCGGCCCCTTTCCGTCTTTCTTTTCTCCTGCTTCGACGATAAAGCGTCAGAACGACGGAACGAAGGAACGACAGTTCTACATATTGGCTGGTATCTCCGGCCATTTATCTCCGAATTCATTACAGCCTAGCTGATGCAGCGGCTCCCTGCACCTTTCACGCATATACCCCAGCGGAAAAGGAGAGACGCTCGAAACGAATCCCTCGCTACGTTCGATCTTCATTCCCCCGCCCCCTGTACCGCGCTTTCTTTTCTCCAGGAATTCACTTTGAGCGCCCGGTCTGACAGTCGGTCGAGACAAATGTCTTCTGAACTCGTTTCTTTTCTTCGGGGAATCGGCCGGAAAATTAACCGACGCGAACAATTCCTGCTCGGCCGTTCTATTTCCAGCTGCTTAATTCCCGTTTTGTAACTCGGCGCGCTCCACAACGCCACAACCGGACAACGAACCAACGAGCCAACGAGCAGAAAATATTTCGATAGATGATTTAGCGGAGTGGCGCGTTAGCGATCGTCGCGAACCGTTAACGCGCTCGTTCGAGATACTTGGCTAGAGAAGATTTCGCTTTGCTCGAAAGCTCGAAGAAAGACGGACGGACGTTTCGTTTAAATGCTCGCACGTCGTCGGTGATTTATCATCGCGGTCGTGCTAGTTGCGCTACGGCCAAGTCCCCCTACGCGCTCCCTTTTGCTGCCTTTCGCGCGTTCTTTCGTTACCCTCGGCCCCTTCCTTTTCCCTCCCGGGAGAACGTTTCTTCTGGCTCGAGTCGAAATTGCCCTGACCTTGAACTCCGTTCACGAGTTTTTGCAGCTTCCGGGGCTGGCACGGGGGCGGAGGGTGGAATCGTTAGCAGCACGCCGCGTGTCGCGTGGACGATCCACGAAACGCGTACGTGCAACGTATCGATTGTAAACGGGCAGCTATGCGACGCGAGAACGTTGCGAAATCGTATCGGTCGTTTGCGGAAAGTCGGAATTTAAACGGACAAGCTGCGTGACGCGCGAAAGGGACGAGCGAGAAATACGTAAACAATATTTGCGCGGCGAAGACGCGGATACGATAATCGGCAACTTGGTCCCCGTCGAAACACCGTGTACGGGCCACGAAATAAGAAAAAGGCATTAAAAAAGTTGGCGAAGAAAAACGATCGCAAGTTTGTTCGCGGCGCGGGCGGCAGTTGCCGCGTGAGTCGGATGTCGAATCCCTGTTCGTTCCATTGTTTTCCGCAACTTTTTTCCGCTCGGCCGTCGTCGCAGACTGACCTCTTCCCCTTTTCTACTCTTACCCGTTGCCGTTCGTTGACCACGACTCCGCTTCGGATATACGGCACACACGGGGGTCGTTATGTTTTATGGCTAATTGTTTTATTATCTTTGACATATTTCCAGTTTACGGCTGCGGCTGGGCATTTTGCTTCACGACTGTCTATTGTGTGCGATGAACGCCACTTTATGTGCCGCCCTACGTGCCTCGCGATCTACGCTTCTCCGGCGGTCGTTGGTTCGCGAGCCGAGCTACGACTCGCTTATTTTTAGTTTCGTCGATTCGCTGCCACGCCGATACGACGGTAAAGCCGAGAGTGGCGCTTCGTTACGAGCAGCTCGGCGATCCGTCGGCGAATTAGAAAGCCGGCTGTGTGATTCGACCGATGCGAACGAATTTCTTGAATCAACGATTTTCGATGTCGAGAGATTCGAACGACGGACGCTCGACTGTCATTTGCCATTCCTTCGACAGCGTGTCACGTTCGAACGCCGGAAGGACATCTATCACACCCTTGACACTCGTAATTGACCGTTGCACCGGCGGTGGTAGCCCGACCAGCGAACAAATGGAAGAACCCGAGAACGTGCGTGCAAGAGACAAAGAACGAAAGGGGGATGACCGCGGAACCGGAGAATACGGACGGCTTGGAAATTCTTTTTGCCCTAGGTATGCCAATATATCGGCTTCCATCGACACCCTCCGGCTACCTCCGAACTACGTGACTGCTCGTAAGAATGTACCGTACTCCCATCCCCTTTTCCCGGGTTAAAATAAATAATGTCCACGCTCCGTCAAAATCGACTCGATGCTCGAATTCCTTCCGAGATCAGCCACCCTTCCTTCGTGTTATTTGATTCAACGTTTATTTCGTTCCACGTGTTCCCGGAAGCGTTCCGCTCGAGATTGCTCAATTCGTTTAAACCTTACGTTCCGAGAGACCAGACGGTCGTTCTAAACGTTCGAAAGGCTCTCTCGACGAGCCTGTCATCGAGGATAACCAACCGATACCCTCGCGACCCACCGACCGTTGAACGAGCGAAATCTTCAGCGGGCTCGTGCGTACCGTCGTTCCAGTCTGGAAACCGACGCTTTTTAAATGGGGGCGCGTGACGAAATCTATGGGAAGATGGTAGGTTGCAGGTTGTAAGCGGTGTTCTCTTGGTTCCGCGAGCTATAATTTCGCTAAAAGAGATGATTTTCGAGCGGATCCGAAGGGTGCTCGAAAGAGGACGAGATGGTCCGCGAGCCGCGTTCGCTCTTGCCTCGTATAAATCAATGTCTCTGCACGGCGCACCGCGCATATAGCACCGTAATGTCGTCCAAAGGCCTCGATATATTCGCTGGAGGGTCGCGCGCGCCCACGGACTCGCAGGTCATTCCGACATACATCACGCCACTGTCAACTCGAGTCTCCTTCTGCGAGGCATCTAACCCTCGTGGCTTTTGTTCCTTCCACTTCTTACTCCGCTCTCGGGGTATCAGAGCGTATCGGTTAACCGCGTTGCGGACGGATACGCGCCGCGAATGCCTTGCCCGAGCAACGCGAAGAAACGCTGCGCATCGATTTCGCTAGACGTACGATTCGCCGGTACGATACGATACGATACGATAGGATAGGATAGGATAGGATAGGATAGGATAGGATAGGATAGGATAGGATAAGATAGGATAGGATGGGATAGGATAGGATAGGATAGGATGGGATAGGATAGGATGAGACGGTAGAAGGGAGAATAAAACGAAAAATCTGGGCAGAAAGCCGAAGGGATTCGTGGCGGTCGGCGCGCGGCGTGTAGCGATGGATTTCGGGAGGTTTCACGAGGACGAGAGACGAGGGTGGAACAAAGCGAGGGTGTTGAACGCAACCGATGTTCACTTATTGGTGGCGTGTCTGCCGGCATGGTGCAGTTACCCATGGACCGCAGACGCCCGAGTAGATCTCGTTTCCCTCTTGCTCGCGCTCGCGCGTGTGCGTGTGCACGCATGGCTGCGTGGTAGTGCGCGAGGAAGAGTGGGTGGAGGCCGAAGGGTCGGGAAACAGGTGGCGCCAAAACCACAGCCCTGGGCTGTAGCTGTCAAATATTGCGGTTGCTTTAAAAATCGATCGTTCCACCCCCGGTCACCCCGTCTCCTGGCCCGGCAATCTTCCGTCGAAACACGCTCCCTATCAACCCTCTGCCGAAAAATCTGCCGGAAGACGCCGCGCGACGAGAAACCGGCGGAAGGAAACTCGAGAAAAGGAGACAACGTCGTCTATCGCCACCGATGTATCTCGAAGCGACGATCAGAAGCCAGTCGTCGTCCGTCCGCTTTTTTTCTCTATCGCCGTTTCGTCTTGCGGCTCGTCTCTCGCGCTCTTTCGATTTCTTGCCGTTGCTTTAGTTGCGAAATATTCCTCTGCGCGCATTATCGGAATAATGATTCCTTCCGTGAAAAAATAGAGTGACCTTGAGCCTTTGGTACCCTTCGGTCACTCATTAGACAATTTAAGACACGTTATATCCCAATTCGCCGGTCCATTATCTGAAACTACATCGGCTTCTCGGAAGAGCGTTCCTCTTCGGGGGCCAGCTATTGAATAAGATAACGACCTGCAACCCCATCCTCGCATAATAAAGATTTGCCCGGAGCATCTCGCGCTGCCTTTTAACTCGTTTTCAGCCGGATGACGAAGTTCATTACGGCCACGAAACGGCGAACACGCCTGCTCCAGCGATCTGCTCCTGCTGTTTTATTATCATTTTGCATCGATATCGTCGTTGCTCGATACCCGTATATACAAATATCGATACATCGAGTTGACGTTGTTGTACGTTATATCGTTAAAGAAACCTACCCTTAGCGAAACGGTCGAAACGGGCGCTGCGAGATCGAGAGACAGAGGTCGGCGCGTATCGGCCTGTCGAGAGGATTCGTCCGATCGCAGGGAGATCTCGCAGAGCGAAGAATCTCGCAGGAATTTGAGCAATTTTTATTGAGAGACACTGGTGGCAGCGTGGCCGCGGGCCAGGACGGGCCCCGGTTTTAGCTGGCTCCGGGGGTTGCTGTGGTCAAGGTGGGGCCAGTTCTTCGTCCTTCTCGCTTCGTCTTCCCGGGTCCTCTTCATTTTTTCTGTCCCCTCTCTCTTTCTACGGCTGCTCGACCGCCAGACACGTAATAACACGTTACACGGCTGCCAGGGGCCGCGGGGTCCAAAAACGTCGAAACGAAAACAGCGCACACACCGAAGTTAAACAGTATCGTGCGAGGGGCCGTGCTGGAAACACAGGGACACCGACACCTAATAACCCCTAATCTACCGAAATCTCATAACCGAGCCTAACTAAATGCTATTTCATAGCTGGTACGCGCGACGCGCCCTCCGAACGATTCGCAAAACCCGGCCTACTTTTTCCCTCTGCGCGCTAATAAGATCCGCGGAAGCCTGCCTCCTCCGTCCCTTTAACTGATTTCTAATTTTGCGATTATATCGTTAGGAAACGTTAGGATAGATTCGTTCTGCGCTGGGACGTGCGATTTTTACGCGAAAACGAACGATCGTGGAACTTGGACCAGGTCTCACGGGACGGGCGAGCTTCTTTCGAACGACGAGACGACAACGTTCCGATATTTTCGTCCGTCATGCGGCGAATAGAGCGATGCCACGGTCTATCGTCTCCGAAGGACGCGATGTACTTCGTGTCTCATCTCGAAAAGGTTCACGGAAGCGCGAGATAAGGAGGCGCGATAATAACGAGCCGTAAGTAGGACAGGTGTCTGCGCGATAAAGCCCACACGACACCTGAAAGTTATGCGCCGGCACGCACGTGGTTCCGCAAAATAAAAAGAGCCCCCGAAGTGGAAAGGCGGGTAGCGGAGGTGAGCAACGGCGGAGAAAAATGCGGTTGCCAAGCGAGCCACGATCCTTTGTCATCGAGAAGACAATCGAGCGCAACATGATAAATGGAAAACATTAAAACGAAGTAGCTGGGAGAAGGCTGGCGAGAGTGTCGGCGAGACGAGCGATTTTCAGGCCTCTGCCTCCGTCGTGACCCGATCCGAGGGAAATTAAAAAGGTTGCCGCAACAGCTAAACGAGGACGCGAATACGCACGTAGGAAACAACCAGGGTGCCACGATACAACATGCAAAACAATACACGATATGAAAATAAATTATGGTACATTTTTACGAGCCGGTTCGAATTTTTAGCCGCTCCGCATGCCCGCAGTAAACTATTTTTATCTTTACGGCCGGTCGTCCCTATTCTCAAAATGAGAGGGAAAAAGGATATCAGGAAGAATGGAAGTCGCGAACACCCTTCGACATCCTTAATTCCCTCGTTTGGTCGTCGTTCACAAGGGAATTTTAGACCGCATATATTTTTTCATACGTCCTTTATGGGGCCAGCGAAGGGAGCAAAATATTTTGCGGCCGATCGTCCGCTTTCTCTCGTATCTTCTAAGCATCGTTGAATCGCTGGGTCGAGCAGCGGTCAGCTACTCACGAGCTATCGTTTCCGTAGGACGCGTAGCGCAAAACTCTAATCGCGCAACTATAGAATCGAGTATTTCGTGGCTGTCGAATACTCGGAAGATTTTCCATGGTCCGTGGATCGCGGGGTCACAGGGGAAAATGGAACGCCAACCGCAAAGGGGCCGCTCATATGAATTCTTACCGGACCGATGATATAAAATATTACGAAGCACGGGCCGCGATCTTATATCGTAGAAAATTGTACGTAGCTCGATACGTAATATCTTTGCTTCGCTCGCCGGTCGACCTGTTTATCGCTCGAAAGCGACAGAATATAGGTGATCGCTAGGCTGCGAAAGGTTTTTAATCCGAACGGTAGAATCCGAAGCAAAGCGACGTACAAACGCGGCCTCTTTTAATCTGCCCATAGAGAAGATCGTGGTTCCTTTTTAACGACGGGTAACGTCGTCGTTGCCGTTGTCGTTGTCGTAGCGAAGCGCACGGTAGCCATGGTCCTGTACGTTCTACGCTCTCTACGAACGCGAACCATCCTTCTGTGCCGATGTGGCAGCCTAAGCGGCCGTCCGCATTGTGCAAACACGTACCGGCAATTATTATTATTTATTACACGTTTCAGCCCGTAACCACCGACTTTTCTCCTCCTTTTCTCTCGCATCCCTGACGGCTGGCATTCCCTACGGGCGGATACCAACTGTCGCAGTACCTGTCACCGAACTTTTGCCTGTTACGACCGATAAAATCGACCCGGCGATAAATCACGACGCGCTACAAACTGTACCAACGACTACACGCCGAGCGTTTAAACGTTCTTCCGGTAAGCGTCAGGAATAAGGCGGTCGACGTTCACGGGCTCGATACAGCGAACGATACACGGATCCTTTATCGTAATTGTCCCCGTTAATCGTTGCCTCGTTCAATTAATTCTCCGCTAAAGATCCGCGATATGCAAGGCAAAACATTGGAAACGGCATTAACGGAAGCAGTGAGTCGGTAAGTAAGCGCGTGAGAATTAATAATCTCTTGGTGCATAACGTGACACCGTGTCAGTCACGTAATCGTTCAAGCTCTTGTTCGTGTGTTCTCGTTAATCGTTCGACCGACTGCATTCTCCGCAATGCTCTCTCGTACATACACCGTCGCGTATACTATCGTTTTTACCTGTAATATCACGCCGTTATTATGCACATTGCGTTATGCAATATCAAAGTGACGCAAAGAGGGAAAGAGTCCCGCAAACGGAAGAAGTCGCTGCTTCGGAATCCTGTTTCAATAAAGGGCGAAACAAAGAAAAAAGAAGGCGAAGAAAAGAGAAGGGAAAGGATGGAAAAGCATTTCGTAGTCCCCGTCGTATTACCACCGTGCTACTTCTTCCCTTACTTTCCTCATTTTCCGCTAAGTATCTTTCTTCGCGCCTGCTGTCCCGACTTTGCGCTCCTCCACCTTGTATCTCGTAATACGAGGTACAAGGCGTGATTCTATCGTCGGTGATTGCCGGTCGCGAGATAAATTCGTCGACGCGAAGCGTTCGAGTAATCGGAAAACGGGCCCTTCGTCGTTGAAGCATCTGGAGGCTGGAATTCGAACGGAATCGTCGGCCCTTCTATCTTAAACAGGCATTAAGGAAGATTCTCGTGTTCTTCGAACGTTTTGCAGTCGAAGAGCCGCAATTCGTGTTCAGAAACAAAGGTCTGGAATTTTCCCGAGAAAGAAAACTTTCACGGAACGAGGGAAGCAAATCGCAGACCGAATAGGGAAGAAAGACGGACGAAAACCGGGAACAAATGGTCGGACAGTCACGTCCTGGGTTAATGCTGCATGGAGGAAAGTCACTGGGTTTATTAAACCGCCGGGTGGAAGGAAGAATGAAAAGGAACTGGCGGTTAAGTTTGAAACCGTGTGTCGAATTAATACATCGAGCGCGGAAGAAGGCGAGATAACTTTATACAACTATAATTGCCGGTTGATGTTCCGCCACACGTTCCATACTATGCGCGAAAGTATTTGTCGAAAAAGGCGATCGTTGTTTGAGAACTTGCGTGCCGTTTGACAAAACATTTCCACGATTTAGCGATCGTCGTGACAAATTTTTAATCCGAATCGCGGGGAACGTCGTTCGAACGACGACGCGTACCTCGTATTTCCCAACGCAAAGCGATACACGTCTCGTTTTCTTTATCTCTTTAGTTTCGTACAAAATCGTCAGTCGGATGTCGTTTCTTTTCCGATACTTATTTTATGCAAAGTTCCACTTGGTCGGTGATTAACATAAGGAACAATCACTGGGAAATATTCGGACGACTATTTCCTGCCGTGTGACCCCATCGACGGAAGCCGACTCACGGAAAAGGCGATGACGGAAATATTACACGCGATCGAACAATGCGAAACGTTTTCGCGGTGCATGTGGCGCGGCCAACAGTTCACGGCTATCGGTTGCTGGGTTAGGGGTTACAATTTCCGATGTTGTTTCTTTCGTGCCAAGGTTGCCACCTTCCACGACCCATAGGGTTACTTCGTACTGGACGATTGCGCGACGACACGCGTGACTACGCGCGTGCTACTTGTTTATCTCGACGGATACCGTTTCTTTTCTATATGACATCGGTCGTCGTGCCACGGTTGCCGAGATGGCACGATCCTCTGCTTACGATCCCCTTAGCCACGTTGGCTTAATCACAGGAGACGCTTGCAGAGAGAGACAGATGACGAGACCGAAAGAGACGAACGAACGGGAATGATCTCGTTAGCGGGATGACTTAGGTAAGTCTCGTGTACCATGAATTTCTCCTAGGCTTGTCGGTAAGCGAAAACAGAGAAGAGGAGTCGAGTCTCGAATTAGGGCGAGTTCTTCCTGTTGCGGTACTCCGCGAGGATACGGCATGCTAATCCCTCGGTATATTCGCGCCGGCTGAATATCGTAATTATATTAGCGCGGTACCGGCGCAAAATTTCTCGCGAAATTCCGCGCGAAAGGGTGCTCCTGGCCGCGATCATCCCCAGTTACGCGTCTCCGTTCGCGTTAATTTTATCTCGCCTCGCTGTCCCTAAATGAAAACGTTATTTTTCCCTCCTTCCTTCTCTTTCTTCCTTCTTCTCTTGTTTCTCCATTTTTTTTTCTTTTTCCTTTGTAACTACGTTCGCGTTAATTTCGAAAAATAACAAGTGCCTCGGTAGGCGCGCTTCCTTGGAATAAAATTTTATTGCGCGCCGCGCTTCGACGTCCATTAAATCCGCTCGATATACGTCCCGAAATAACGCAATACCGGGTTATTGTTTCCGGCGTCGTTTCAATCGAATCTAATTATCCCGATTCCGTAGCTCGGTAACTTTGCGTACAAGGGAACTTCAAGTGGAACGATTGATCGACGCTCGTAGCGAAGACGGAGAACATCCCTCGCCCTCTCTGTCTTCGTCCTTGCGTTTCTTCCTGCGCGCGACCACGTTTACTTTCGTCCTTTGCTTCGCTTCCGCCGATATCATCCTCGTTTTCGCGCTTTTATTCCGAATTTTCCGACTCTCGCTGGTTCGGACCCCGAACGTCTTTTCGTTCGTTCGTTCGTTTCTCGTCTCGCGCGATACAGAGATTCGCTGGAAGGCGTGCACGTAACGAACCATCGAAAAAGAAAGGAAAACAAGAGGAAAGAAATAGAAGAGAAAAACGCAAAGGTTCTCGGTCGTGTTCCCATTGCCCTGTGTAGTAGATTCCGTGTAGATGGTGGACGCGAGAGCGTGGAAGAGCAGACGAGAGAAAGAGAGAGTATTGATCCCACCCTCTAGGAGCGGCAACCCCTAGCTGGCCTAACTTCACTCCCCCTTCGTTCCACCCGCCGGTTGTTGTGTGCTGCATACCAATTTGCTTGATTTTTTCCCTTCCAGATCTCCCTTCGTCCCTTCCGTCCTACGGGTTCGGCCGACTATCTTTCTTTTTCCATCTCTTTTCACGTTCGTTCGAGACACGACTTCCTGCTGCCCGGTCGTTCCCTCGTTCGCCTGTCTTTACCTACGATATCGAGACGAGCGATGCTACCGAGACTGGAAGAAAGTAACCGTCACCGTACTGCCTGCCTGCCTGCCTGCCTGCCTGCTTGCCTTCCTTCCTTCCTTCCTTCCTTCCCTCGACAACCTGCGTCATCGATTGCGAAAACGTTTCGCTGCTGACTCGATACCGAGTAAACGGATGGTATTTCGTATTCGACGAATTCGTGAAGCCAGAAGTTGGAGCGCGAATCGGAAAACAGACGAACCCAGATACAACGCCGAGGCAAATGGAAGGGAGGAGAAAGTATCGTCGATAATTCGATCGTAATAGGATCCGCGAGTACGATGGAACGACCGGTCGTATCGGACGTTCCAGTGAGATTGGAAACACGAGGAATCACGACGACGCGACGACGAGCGGCGAGGGAGCGGCGAGGGAGCGGCGAGTGAAAAGACAAGCGACCATAGGATAGGGCAAGACGAGTGGGTAAGGAGCGGGTTTGAACCTCGAGATAAAGCTGGCCTCGCCTGGAATCTTCTATTAGCAATTACAGTTGTAATTGTTTCCTGCAATATGCATGGAAATAGTGGAATTATTTAAAAAGCAAAGCCCTACCATCGGCCAGGTAGGAAGAAAGGCGGTGGCCACGGGAGAATCGAGACCGCTTTCCGTCGAGTGGTTTTCTTTTCCTTCGCCTTGTCTAGCGATGCTCTCGTAGCCGTTATCGCGCTGCTCTCGTATCTTAACGCGAGTATCGACGATTCGCCGCGTCTTCGACTACCTCGTCGTCGCGGTACGAGGAAAAAAATAACTCGAGAGAAAATCTACGAATCGGAATCGCCAGGCGGTTAACGCTTAATGGACTGGAAACAATTTATCCGTTTAGTTCGGGCGGCGGGCAATCTCGCTGTCGATTCGCCGCCACGAGGAAAACGAACCGCTAGCGTTGGACGTCGGTCGGGAAAACGCCGTTTGGCGATGCGTTGGAGCCAAGTGGCCGGCGCGGCGTTAGAAAGTAGTCACGTTTCTGAGTCCGTCTCGGAGTCGTTCGGTGCCGGTGAAAATCCAGGGGGCCGCCCATTGTTCGCAGCGTCAAGGGAGAAGGCTCTTAACGCGAGCGTACTGTACGCTCGCAGATTCCAATAACGGTTGGTCGAGGGCGATTTTTCACAGTCGGTCGACGAAATCGTACACGTAGATAGCACCGACACGGCGGAAATCTGCGGATCCAGGCTGCGCCTTTAAACGAGAAACGCGACGTGGATGGTGGAAACGAGCCGCGGATAAAATAGCTCTTTAGCGCTACACGTGCTATAAAGTTGGAAGAACAATTGCTCGGTAAATTCAGGAGAAACTAGCAAAAAACGCGGCAATAAAATCGGCCGGCGGGAAACGAGTTGCGGTTGGATTCGATGCGAGAGACCGTGGCGTCGCGGCCGGAACAATGGACGAATCGAGCAAGTTTGCAGGAACGCGGCTCAGCGAAGGGATACGGCGAGGATACGGAGTGGCGAGAACCGAGCGTGCACGGTTTTGCCAAAATCGGTTATCGACGCGGATAAGTGGCTATACGGTGGCGTTGCGGAGTACGCAAGGCGGAGAGATACGGCGACGAGCACGACGACGATGGGTTCACTCGGGGCCAGACGAAGACGAAATAACCGAAGAAAGAAGGGGAGGAGCGAGTTTACCTGCGGAGTGTGTTCGCGTAGCACGGTGGCCGGTGCATTATCATAACCGCATTCCCCTCTGCGGCCCGTAAGGGCCTTCCGATACCGAGACAAGACCAACCCTTTACGCTTACACGGGTTCGAATCCTAACCGTTGCCTAACCGAGCGCGGCTACTCGGCCCTTCTCCTCCGTATCTTCGCCGATATTTCTTTATCTCTTACTCGACGCTCGCGAGCTTTCGCTCTCCGCGTTGAAACACCTTTCGAGACTGGAGACACGGTTCACGGCGATATGGTGGTACCACGCGCGACACGCGCGTTTAGTCGCGAACCTTACGCGCGACGAAAAAGGCGATATCGCGTTACACGGCGACACCGCGACATCAGAGACGCGAGTTAACGCGAACGCGTGGGCGTTCGTTTGGCCGCGTAGAGAATGCCAAGTTTTCGTATACCGAGGCAACAACGATGCTCGCAGGTGACGTTAATTTCCGAGAGGCGTTCCGTTCGATTGCGCAACGCCGCGCCATGGGTGAATTTCCTCTGGCCAGGCGGTGTGTTGGTACTTTGTTGGCCGTCGTGTCCGGTGCATCGGTCGTCCCCTACCCGAAGCGGGTACATTATGCGAGAGCATTGCGTACTACCAGACGAGACAAGATCTGGTTGAACTTGAAGCACAAACGTGGCACGGAGTCAGGCTGCAAGTGTATACGAGGTTCGAGGAGATCCGGCGATAAGCGTCGCTGGTAAAGGCTGGATCGCGATGTCGAACGTTTTCCGTGCTGAAACTACTCGCCGATACGAAAAGCAGCGTGCCTACGCGCTAGATGCATTTCGGATAAGACAGCGTGTAACGGGAGCGTGTTTCATTAATTCGCGCGTACTTACAAATTGACGCGATTCCTAGCCGTCACGAAAGCAGCTGAGAATCGATCGCGCTTTCGCATTCCAATCAAATCGAATCGAATCGAATCGAAGAGAATCGAAGAGAAGCGAAGAGAAGCGAAGAGAAGAGAAGAGAAGAGAAGAGAAGAAGAAGGAAGCCGGGTTCGCTCGATCGAAACGCATCGCGTCGTTGGGTGGTGGATAGGGGGAGGGGGGAGGATGGAGGGACTCGTAAGACGTTTCGCAAGGCACGTTATCCGGCTTCTTCTTGTTGAAACAACAGAAGATGGAGCGTGTCTCGTCCTGTCTGGAACGGCGCGACGCTCGCATAATGTAGTACTTGGTTTAGGTATGCGCTGTACAATGCGTTCGACGCCGAGTCGCGGTAGCGAAGAGAGGAACGGAGGAGGAGCTCGTGTAAACGCGACGTGCACATCGTGTCACCATTCCAACCGAGTGAAATCAACGTTTTTCTAAGCGCCCAAAGAAACCGGCACTGGTGCGCTAAGATCGCCGGCACACAGAACCGAGACAACAGGGAAGAACCGACGGAGCCAAACGAGAAGAGCTGCTCCAGCAGTACCAGCGTCTAAAGACGAAGCTGGTGGAAGAGAAGGAGGCGGAGGTGGAACAGAAGGAGGATGAGGTGGATCAAGGAGGTAAGGAAGGCAGGTTGGTAGAAACGGAGAGGAGAAGGAGGAGAGTCTAACAGAGCCGAGCTCGGTTTTAGGTCAGATCGTGCCGCGAAAACCAATCGCGTGCTTTCTGCGGCAGATTCGTCGCCATGGCTACTAGCGCGTCGATGTCGATGTCGATGTCGATGCCGACATCGATTACCAACCGATCCCGACGATCGATCGACGAATCGATCGACGAATCGAACGATAAGATCGAAACGATCGTGAATCGCCCAGTCGTCGTCGTCGTCGTCGTCGTGGTCTTTCCACTCCGCCGACGATCGCTACCGTTAAAGGATCTCGACTCGACCGATCGCGTCGATAATAGATAATTTGTTTGCGCCGCGTGCATCGACCAGACCGATACGTGGAAACGAGAGTTGTCGCTGCCTATCGCGAAATTTTCATTCGCACGGTTCGGAATCCGCGTGCTCAAAATCGACGCGTTGCGCGACCGATTCGCGCCCCGCCTGTGTTTCGCCGCGAATTCGAAACGGTTCTCGGCACCGTGGTTTCGTCGCGTTCGAACGTTCCTTTTTCTTTCGTCTCTCCGAGAGGCGCTGATCCCTCAGGAATTCGCCCGGGGCGTAATAAGGATCGTTTATAATCGTTTTGATCGAGTATAAGCGGCGAGCAGCAACCGAGTCTGCCAACGATATTGCCCACTGTACCCGTTTGCTAGCCAATCGATCGCTTACGCAATCGAGTCGACCGGTATTATGAAGAGCGAAGGACACGAGCGACGGTACGACCGTTCAAAGTCCGTTGTCGATCGCGCGCTCTCGGAAAACTGTCGGCTCTCGCGAATCGCGGCGTCGCGATCCAACGTACGGAAAAGATCGATAGGGAGCCGCGGCCGATCCTCGTTTCGCTTTGAGAAATGCGCGGCATTTGGTTGCGAGCATCATCCCCGATTCGCGTTCAGATCTCGGATGGTTTGGCATTCGACTAAAGTAATTGGCGTAGACTGGACGTGTTACGGTATTGCTCGGAGGAAACGGAGCGCAATATCCGGCTCGTATCTGGCGTAATTTCTAAATCCTCCTTTCGGAGTGTTGGGCGCGCTCGCTCGAAATAACTTCTCTCGAGTAGAACCGCGTTCGTTAACGAGTAAAAAGGAAACGGTCCCCGATGAGAAG
This sequence comes from Bombus terrestris, assembly GCF_910591885.1. Classification (NCBI taxonomy): domain Eukaryota; kingdom Metazoa; phylum Arthropoda; class Insecta; order Hymenoptera; family Apidae; genus Bombus; species Bombus terrestris. The sequence continues at coordinate 2,617,043 of NC_063278.1, read as the reverse complement.
GCCAGATAAGGGTAACGCGGACGCGCACCGCGAGACGCGCACCGTCCCGTTGTTCGAGCAAATTCGAGCAAATTCGAGCGAGCGGGCTCGCACCCGTCGCTACTCTCGCCAGCGAATACCGGTTCTCTCTCTAGCAACGTCTAACGACAATCGCATCGATCAAGGGACATCGCGATAATTCCACCTTGCCTCGGCCCGCGTACCTGCCCGCCCGTCCGTCCGTCGTAGATCGCGTCGACGGCCTCGCGTTCGATCGATAGATCACCCTGCAGGCATTTTATTATTGCGCTAGCGGACCTTATCTCCGAGGATGTTGGCTACCTACGTTTTCCACGAGAAAAATAATCCGCCTCTGTCCGTGTGTATACGCCGTGCGTCGATTTCTCGTTTCCTCGAAGGTGCAACCGCGGAAAATTCCCAGCCGTCCTTCGTTACCGGCCGCGTCGCGTAAAAAAGAAAAGCCCGCGCGCACGATCTCGCGTGACCGGACTCGAAAATTCGTACGCCGGCACAAACCATCGGCATCGGTCGTACACACTCTCTCGCTTTCCGCTGTCCCGCTTCTCGCGACTCCTCTCGCTCGTCCATAAACACCACACCGTTCGCCGTGCCTCTGTCTTTCTGACTTTCTGACTTTCTCGAATTCTTGCGGGGGGAAATTCCAACGTGTCGCGTCCTACCCACCTTCCTCGCATCCGTCCCTGTTTCTCGTCCATCCGAGTTCGCGTCTCGATCCAACCGATCGAATTCTCCCGATCGATCGTCATTTCCAATCGCCCGACGGCTATTTACAGCATCGTCGCGGGTTCGCTACGCGGAATCGAGACGCGCGTGCAAACGTCGCGCGAGACCCGCTGACCCCGTAAATCGTCTTTCGCGAGAAGATGGAATAATAAAGCGTTTTCTACCGCGAAAACGATTATTTATGGACTAACGCGCCGCGAGAATTTCCAAGGTAACCACGATAATCATAACACCTCCCGCTAAGAAAATAACAGAGATAACGTAATTACAGAGGCCGGCTGTGACTGAACTTGTAACAGCTGTAATTGCGACAGACGTTTATCCGCGTCGAGCGTCTACGTAGCGTCTAGTTGATGCAACGTTCGATCGTTAACGCATCCGTCGAGATTAAAGAGCTGTCCGTTTTTCGCTCGATACCGCGCGCCAACAATCAGACAGCTCGAATTAATTAATCGCAGCTGATTTGCCAACGAAAACGCGTACGATTCGCTTCTCCTCGACTCTCCGATTCCGGGCAATATCTCGCAGGATTCGATCGACTCTGTCCATGCCGGATCGTTCGCGAGTAATCTATATCGTTTCAAGGATTTCCCCTCGACGATACTTTATCGCGATACACCCTGTACCGAAATGAAATTTCAGCTTTGAAAAATTTTCACATTCGAGGAGGCAATCCCATCGCGAAGGAGCACGACAGGAGTCGAGTTACGAGAGAATCCGAGTTACGAGAAGCACGATGGAAACCGTAGGGAAAAAAAAAAAAAAAAATAGGAAATGATCCGCTATCGACGCGTACCTAGAAAATCGAAACGAAAGTGAAATTGTAATTGCGCGCTTTTCTCCGTCGATATCTCCGATCTGCGAAACCTGACGATTCATCCCGGTTGTGTTCCGCCGGTTCCTACGATCGTCCGTTCGTTCGGGGCCTTATGCAAATCACGTTCGAAAGCAAATATGTCGGAGAGCGCGCGTGATCATCGATCGAGCCGCGGTTTTCGCGATTTTTACGCTGCCACTTGCTCGAAGAAACGTAAATTTCACCGCGACGCACTGATCACTCGGTCGCGAGTCGTTCGCAGACTCGAGGAGATAAAAGCGCGAGATTGAAAGCCAGAAGCGAAACGATCGCGATTCTCGCTCGCGCGTCATCTCGATATCGGATCGAGCGCGAACGATCCGTTATCCGCCGAATCGAATCTTATCTCTGGCCGCGAGCAGCGTGTTCGGTGGACGCGTGGGTGAACCTACAAACTGGAAACGGCGGCAGGACACGCGTTTTCGACGTGTCGGGAGCGCGGGCAGAAGTTGGAGAAGAGACGGATCGGAAGGAGCGGGCGGAAAAGGGGGCCTGGCGTAGAAAGCCGAGGTTCGCGTGGAGCGACGCGAAAAGGGAAAAAGAAGAGGAAGACCGTGTGTCTCGTAGCGTGGCCGGCTGACGGGACGTCATAAAGTGGCATTCGTGTCGATAAAAACAAGCAGCACGGAATACGTACGTTGGGTATAGAATGGAAAAAAGGCGAAGAGGAAGGATCGAAGAGATAGGGAAGCGAGAGCGAGGGACACGAGCGGGCGGAGAACGAAACGACGACCGAGCATCGGGCAGCGATCCAGCTACGAGCCGACCGATCGTTCCGAGGGTCCTGGCTCCCCACTAAATTCGCAATATACGATCCCGGGAAACCAAAACGAACCAGCTTTCATGACGTCGCAGGGAGGTGCCCTCTCTCGTAACGATACGATCGAACCTCAGACATCCGAGGTATCGCTACGTTACTGGTTTTAAAGGCGCGCGAGATGCCGTCGATATTGCCGCGCTTGTCAAAATTCCTTTTTCATCGGTGTCGTTTCATAATTTTTTACGGGACCGCGCCGTTTCTCTCTCTCGGTGGAGCGGCTCTTGGCTCGAGTGCGTGCCGAGATTCGCCGAGACGGGATTCGCCGGGCTAAAAGGACGACGCTACACGACTCGCTCGACAGCCGCGCTCCGATTAAAGCGTCGCACGACAGCGCGCCACTCGATTCTTCGATAATTTACTCGAGTGCCGCGGACAATTTCGCGACCGGACGAGTCTCTTTCCTTTCGAAACGCGTCGTGCAACTCGACGATTTCGCAAAAAGCGTGCCACGTAGCCAGCCGGTTTACCTGCCGCGATTCGTCTTTCGAGTATAGGAGCTCGCTAACGGAACACCTACGACAGGTTAGCATCGTGGGACACCCGGTTAGTGTGTTATTCGGCGTTTCGAGCAGCACCTTTCGCCCATTCCGACGTACCGATCTGTTTGGGGAAGGAAGGCGCGCAGTCGTATCGCGAACGGCCGTATGGCATCCGAACCAACCGATTCCCATTCACTCGGCGAATTTATGTGACGACGGGCAAACCGGAAATCATGGATTGGATGTCCTCAGAGACTCGAGACCCTCGACACACCGCGCGCGCCTACTCCACACACCGCAACTCTTTTCAACGTTCTCGCAAAGGTTAACCTATTCGCGCAGGCACGCATCGAGACCTCGAAAGCCGTACCTTGCGTTATTTACAATCCGAGGAACCTCGTCGAAATCGCCAATATACGATATTACGTGGCTCGTTCTCGGTCGGCCTTACCGATTTTCGTACGAACGACCGAAACGCGAACACACCAACGGAAACGGAGAGAAGGTAGCGGCGGATGACGAAGCGCCTTCGAAACGGAAAGTTTCAGCGGGCCGTGTCAGCGAACAGCTTGGCCGGCAAGTTCGCCGTACGGGCCGAAGGAAGTAATCGTAGAATCCGTCGAATGCAACTTGTCGACGGTAGGACGCGTGACGGCCGACGGTCGTGAGATCGTGGCTCGATCGCGAACACATCTCCGCCTCTTCTAAGCCCTGCTCCTCGATCCTCGTCTCCATCTGCCTTTCGATCTCGGCCTTATAGACGTTTTTGCCTTGCTTCCTCGCGTACGCTCGTTACGTTATCTCGCGTTTGCAGCGAAGATGCCGGTCTTTCGGCATTCGTTCGTTTCCTGTCCACGATGTAAGGGGCGATCGAAACGAATCGATCGAGAATGGAGGAAGACGAGCCGTTGCAAAAACCCGGCAATTAATTCTTTCGAACGCCAAAGAAAGCGGCGAACGAGACGACAAGAAGGACGGAGAGAAACGATGGGCGCGAGAAGTAAGTTCGCAGAAAGGCTCGGAGTAATTGTAGAATCTGGTGGACGCAACTTGTCCTTCGGTGGGACAAGTGACGGGCGTCGTTCGAGGGTTCCGATCGTTGCTCGATCGCGGAGGATGGTAGCAGCAGCCTTTTCTCGTGATCCCCGTCCCGGTAGAGTAGATGGTTCGATCTGGCGTGGACGACGGCGTCCTCTTACTCGTCGTCGTCGTCGTCGTCGTTCTTCTCTTCCTCCACCTCCTCCTCCTCCTCGCCGTTCACGTCGGATCTTCGATCTCGAAGCGGATCTTCAACCACGACGGTGGTGTACGTTTCTCTCGCACACCGACCGACAATCTGCCCTGCCCTCTTCCTCTTCGTCTCTCGTCTCTTCGCTCTGGTCGCTCGGTAGCCCTTGGCCACTGTCAACCGGCGCGAGCGACAATGCCCGATGCGAGATAAAGCGAAACCTTAAGGGACTCGGCAGCGGCCGAGCTGCTGCTCTCCGTGGAAAGATACGTACCTCGAGTTACGTACTTTCGTACGTACGCGACGACCCGAACGACACAGAGCAGATCGAAGATGCGGCACTCGGGATACGGCGCATCGTCTTCGCCTCGCGTATACGCTTGTTTCTCCGCGTATAACGCGTCTCGAGATATCGGCAGATAGAGAACCGGCGGGAAAGCAGCGGCGGGAACGCGGTTGACGGAAAGAGATGGTTCCGGCCGCGTTACCTCGTTCCTCGAGACCGCGGAACGCGACCCTCGAATCGCGCTCGATATCCACCGCGTCGCTGAAAATTTCCCTCCTCCGCGGTGTTTCTCTCGCCGCCTGTTGAGAAGACCGAAGAAAAGAGTATCTCCGCGAGGATCGAAGATGTAATTTTTGAAGCGGGATAAATGTCTGCGTTTCGTTGGAGAGAACTGGAATAGTCCCAAAGGAGAGATACGTGTTTCACTCACACACCAACACGTAGGTAGCGAGCTACAAAGAGCGGCAGAGAGCCGTAAGACCAGATCGAAGATCTACTTCTCGGGATACCGGCGTGTCTGCCTACGCCTCGAGAACGCGCTTATTTCTTCGATATAATGTTCCAAGATAGCCTCGACCAAATACGTAAAAGGTACCAGATCGCATGGCACGAGGAAGGTTGTTCAAGGATACGACGACGACGACGACGACGACGACGATGCAACGCGATTCCGTACGCTTCTAACGAGGCTAGGGCAAACGTCGTTACCGAGGAAGAAACGCGTCTCCGATATCGTCGTGGTTAGTGGCGACCGTGGTCCGACGTTTGACGCGATTAATAGCGCGAACGCTATGAACCGGAGAAGAGAAGAGTAGACGAAAACAAAGTAGGCAGAAAGGCGATCGCGCGCACTTTCCCTATGCCGAAAGGCTGTCGAAAATCCGCTAGAAAAAGAAGAGAGTCGGAAAGTGGCGAGGTGGGCCTGACAAGGCCTCTTCGATGTCACCAAACTCGTTCCTCCGTCCACACGGCAGGAGCCCAGCCCACTTTACGACTCGACTCGTCGTGCCGACCACCGAGCTATCCTAATACGAACCAACGATCCGAGATTTCTAGGACGGTCTAAGAGAGGCGTTCTTATATAATAGCCGAGCGTAGAATTCGAATTTTATTTCCGATTACGCAACGACGCGGTCGGCGCGCGTTCGACGGATCGCCGGGCCCTCGGTAAATTTCACCGAAAGCAGCCGTCTGTCGCGCGGCGTTCTCTGTCCACGTCGATAGCGATATCTGTTATATTCGACAGCATAGTCGAAACCAACCTGACGGAACCGAGAAACGCTTTGCATAACAACGAGATACGCCGGCCGCGGCGGCCCTGTGCCGTGTGCGTTGCACGACGATAGAAAAATAGCCAACTTATCACCTATATTTCATCGCACGCTCTTTTTATTTAACCTCTAATCGTTGAACGCTGGAAATAAATTACGCCGGTCGGCGAAAGCTCGTGGAATTTTTAACGCCGAGAAAATTGAGGCGATAAACGTAACGCGTAACGAGAAAATCGTTTTCCGTACCCGTTTGCGTTTGCCTTACGCCGTGCCGCTACGATTTCTTATATCGCTCGCACGAAAGTATATTTCGGTTCGCGAGTTTTTCACGCTTCGCTGTGAATCCCACGCACGACTTTCTTCCGCGCGAAAACTACTTGCCGAAAATTATCTACGGCAACGACGGCCGTGCCGACGCGCGTTATTTACCTACACCGGCTGAAATTACGTAAGCGAGAGTCGAGTCGAAGTTATCTATATGGTAGTAGCTGTATCACCCTCGATTTTTCCCGATTTTAACGCGAGAATATACGATGCGAATCTCGAGATAATTGGTCCGTCAAATAATACACGATGCATAAACGTAACACCCTGTCCCTCTCTCTCTCTCTCTCTCTCCCTTCCTCTCTCACTTTACTGGCATCCTTTATGGACTCGAAAGCGCGAGCCTTCGTTTTATAGGCGTATACATAATTAATTGCCGTATTCGCCGTCTTTCTCCTTCCTCGTACTATATTTACATATATTCTCACTTCCTCGACCGTTGGTTCGCCGTGTCCGATACAAGGAGAGAGAGACCCCCTTTGCCCTCGCCGACTTCTTCTTCGTTCGTCGCCTGTGCGTGGCATTTTAAGGATTCTCGTTTTCGATCGGACCTGGCGCACTTAACTCGACGAGTTATGTCAAAAGGATCCTTTTTCGATGTATTTCGCGGCTGCCGAGACTCGTCGTTCACCACGCTTTCGTAGCACGTATGCACGCGTATCAATCGGTTGCTCGGCAGAGACCAGCGCGCCTGCCTTCGTCGTCGAGTTATTCGAACCGATTTCGCCGCGACGTCACGGTTGCTTTTCACGAGCGCAGTTTTCCCCGCGTATCCGATGCGGTTGGGCGCGAGTACCTGCGCGAGAAACCTGCGATCATCCGGATGGCGGATGTCTCTGGTAGAAAGGACCGAGACGGCGAGGTTTTAACGTCCCTTTTACGACCCTTTAAAATACCATCGTCGCGGCAGCTACCAGCCTCTCTTAATTATTTTACGAGAATTCCGACGACAATGCTCGGTAGCAAAAACAAGCGGTAACACCCTGTCTATCGTTTGGCTTGCGAGCCACGGAGATTACGAGCGCGCGGCTTCCAGCCGTTCCACCAGAACTCTCTCTTGCCTTCTGCAAAATTTCTTTGGTTAACCGCCGTGTCATTAAGACGCGCGTCAAACGTACGCGAACGCGATAACAAATTTTAGTTGCTCTCTATAAAGATATCCCGCTAGTTAATAAAGATACTGCTAATGAAACGCGTTACCTATTCCTCGTGCGTTCGGATTTTGCACATTTTACGGCGCGTTCTTCGGCAGCGAGACGTTTCGCTCGTTCGCGTTCCACTCTCGGTCGAATACGTCGCAAAATAGAAACTCTGCGCGATCGGAATCGTCGAAGAAATTGGCTAGCGCACTGTATATCGCGTTTCTTCCCCGCCCCCTCCCCTGCCCCTCCCCTTCTGCGGATCATCGTTGCTGAAATTTTACGACAAAACTACGTGTACGTGATCGTGAAAGAATGACGAAACGAATCGAGCATGAATAATGCATCGACCACACCGTATCGAGAAATAAAAATCATCGAGTATGGCCAAGCGCGCGAGGTCAACGTACCTCGCGAAATTAATAATTTTCGGGTTTCGCCTCGATCGTCCAAAATACGCGTCATTAATCAGACTGACGTATTCGATAAGTGCCTCGGCGAGGTATAACTTTTCGTCTTCCAGCTATTCACGGCGAGCAAACGTCCGGATATCTTTGCGCGTTTTGCGGATACCCAAACGAAATTAAGTTACGTTCGACGCTTCGAACGCTTATCGCGAATAAAATAAACGTTAAACGTCTAACGCGCGTCTAGAACCGATCGATTCAACGCGGCGCTCCGTTTATGCCCGCGGTTCCGGCTATTAGCATATCGGCGAGGCGGCCAAACTAAATCCCAAGAATCTGCCGATGGTTTTCATCGGCGAGAGGGAAAGGCCGGACGCGAAAGCGGACGAAGACGAAGGAAAGCGAGAGAGAAGAGTGGAAAGAACGCGCGAGACGGAATGCCGTGCAAACGTAGCGGAGAAACAAATCGGCTGTGGCCCAATTAGGCGTTTATTTATGCGGCTGTGGGTATATTAAACGAGCGAAAATATGAAGGCGAAGAAAAAGAAGAGACGAGGGAGAGGAAAGCCGCGGGAACGTGTCCACTGCACCCAATTCGAGCCAGGCGATCGTAGATACACGTCGCGCTTATAAAGACCGTAGCGGGTCCTCGTTAACGAACTGCCAGGGCAGTTAAACATAAATTGCAGCTTTGAACCGTGTCTCTGTTGGCGTGTCCCGTGCGTTCCGCGCGTGTTGCCTCGCTTTCTCGCCTTAAATCCGCGCCAACCGGACGGTCGACCCGCAATTTCAACGCGGCGAGACGATGCCGCGTGACCGCGTCTCGGAAAATCAACCGAATCGATCGTTACGCCTCTCGATCTTCGCTCTTTTCTCCTCCTATCGAACTTATCTCCGAGATATTTCTTACGTCTCTTCTCGTCTCTTCGTCGTACGGAGAACACCGACGATTTTCGCGAAACACGGAGAAATCCCCGCGCCATCCTGCGCTGGCACGAAGGCGAGAAATCGCACGGATATGGCGGCGAACGTGTCGCGACCTACTTGTGGGTCGCGTGTTCGATTCGTCGAAAAGAAGAGACGTCTTTTCATGTGGCGATGGAAGTGACAGGAGCTGTGCCGTTTGCCGGTCGTAAGGGCAAAAGGAAACGAGAAGCGGCGGCGCGAGAGCGCGAGGAAAGACGGACGGACAATGTCGCCTCGTTTATCAGAGCGGTATTGTGAGGGAATCGTTGCCTTTCTCGACGCTCTCTTTGTTGGTTACATCCAGACTGCGAGCACCGACTACTCAATCCTTTCTTTCATACCGTACTCCCTCGACTCTTTTCATTCTTTCTTTCCATCTTCCTCCGTCCAGAACGACAAGAACCGGGAAAAGAGAGGGGAACGGAGAAGAACAGCCTCGGAAGAAAGAGAGACAAGGAGGTTCTATGGAGCCCGCGTGTCCTCGATCTCGTTCCGCGGTTATCTCTTTAAAAAGCAATTGTACTCGAAAAAAATGGTTTCCTACTATCTGAGGAAAGAATCGAGCGCTTCGCTTCAACAAAGCGCGATCGGGCTTGCACTTTGAATATCGACGACCAATCGATCCTTTCACCGTCGTTCGATGTATGTTTTTTCCTTTTTTTTTTTATTCTTTTTATTCTTTTCTTTCTTTTTCTTTTTTTCCGCCCGGCTATTTTTAATATCCACGTGTTTCTGACAAAATTTCCCAAGCGCGGAACGACAAAACGTTCGCGGAGGGACGAGGCGGCTAGCGAACAAATTGCTCGGTGGACGGTGGAAGAGCGATGCGAAACAAGAAACTAAAGAGAAGAGAAGGAAGGATAAAGGCGGAATCGCGGCACAACATCGGTACACGGAAACATCCTGTAGCAGCGAGACCGTCGAGTATCTACGTGGGGCGTTACATAATTTAGCGGCGTGTACGGCGCATAAGTTAGAGGTTCGGTTAAAACGGAGCGACTATAATTTCATCTCGGCTGGTTATATCTCAGAGCTCAACCCCGACGAAATGTTCAAAATAGTAGTACAACCGATTGCTTTTAAGGAAGAACACCTCTTGGTACCTTGATACACCTCTTGGTCGGTCGATTCCGTTTCGTTCCTTCTGTCCCCCCCCCCCCTCTTCTCTTCTCTTTTCAGGCTATCGCCGTATTACGGAACCGTGGAACGCGTGATTCCGTGATTCGGTGAAACGAGCGTCGCTGGTTGCTCGAGTTGCTCGAGTTGCCCGAGATTATCGAAAGACGGATGAAAAACGGCGTCGTACGACGAATAGTATCGTACAATTAGACGCAACTAAACCTTCCTTTCGTAACGGTCTCGTTTGTTTCGGTCGACTTTTCTTCGTAACATACATATGTATTTTTTTAGGAAGCAGTCACGAACGGGATTAGTCTAAGCCAAGTCGACACCGTACGTTATCGTTAATGTTAATGTTGTATGAGCGCGGTTACGTGCTGAAGGCGTTTCATTTATAATTGGGAAGAGCTTAGAAGACTCGGCTTTTTATTCGGTTTTATGCGCGTTTTTCACGACGAGGGCGGTACAGCGTACCAGAAGATATTACCGCGACGGAGATAAGAAAAAAATATTTTTTCCAGAACATTTGAATATTTCATTTTTCTTACGGCACCGGGCTCGTTAATCTCCCGACTTATCCACTTTTGTATTGTGCCGTCTGCCCGGTTAAATTACGATTTGCGCTAATTACCGCGTGAAATATTTGCACGAGAGCGCGTAAAGTAAGCCGTCAGATCGGCAGATACGCGCGCATACGTGTGCAATAATATCGCACGGCTATCTGATCGAAACGCTAATTTATACCTATATGAGTGCGCGTAATAGATTGATAAGCAAGATCCGTGTCTATTAACGGGATCCTCGTAGCCTGGTATCGAACAGGCCCGCCCAATAGAATCCAGAAAAAGGGATCTCGTCTTAAATTTCCGAAATCTCTGGCACGCAACGGTCGGACGATGTCGGGTCGGTGGCCGTAGTGTCGTCCATGTGACCATCCACCGTCCCATAGATTTCGACGTAAGTCACTGGAAAACGGGCCGTGTCAGGTACGTGCCCGTTTTTCTGGGCGCCCAGGGACACGGCTCGTTCACGGCCAAACCCGATCTCGGATCTCCGACTGCTGCGTTATAACGTAATAATTTAGGCCCGTGAATGCGGCCAACTCGTAAAGCCGTCCTTCGGGGGCGTTTAACTTGCTTTTAATGATTTCGAGGCGTGGACAGCTGCGATCCGGATTTTGAATGGTGCGCCGACGAGGAAATTAGCCGCGCCGAAACGATGCCGACCATCTTTCAACCCCCAAAGTCACTCCGAGTCGAAACCGACGCGACAGGAGAAACGTAACTAACGATCGTGCTAAACGACGACCGAACGCGAGCCACGCGATAAGATATTTATACGACTCTTCTTCTTCTTCTTCTTCTTCTTCTTCTCCTCCTCCTCTTCCTTCTTCTTCTTCTCCTCTTCTTCCTTCTTCTTCTTTCCGCGCGACCGAGCCAAGGAGAATGACGAGTTTAAATTCGTACAAGTAGGCTACCGCGGAATGGCGGGATCCTCCTATTAACGTCGCGTTTAAACGCTTGTTGCGAATAAAATCTTTACAACCTACGGATGGACTTTGCCGCGAGTAGCCGGGGCAAAAACACCGCCGCCACATCACGAATCCATTTGCCGTTTCGTTCCGCGTTGCTTTCCACCGATGGTCGTGTCGATGAATCACGGCCATAAAGTTCGACGGAGAAGAAGGAAAACCGAGGACGCGGCAAACGAAACGTAGAAATTCACGGTAACGTAAACAGGTAGGTTTTTGCAAATACCTGTAGCCGTCAGGGTAGGTAGAAAGAACCGGTGAATGCTCGCATCTGGTCGACGCGTTCGCTCGCCTCAGGTGTTCATCCCCGAAAATGTTTTTATTTTCACAACCGCCTGAACAACCCCCTGCAAGCGTCCACTCTCGTTTGCTTCTCTGTAACGGGCGAATCTCAGGTGCGAGACGAATCCTCAACATGTGTTTCGCATTAGCTACACGAGACCTTCCTTTGACCGGCGTTAAACGCGCCGGAACCAGTCGTGGGAAAGCGCACGAGCTAACACTTGCGCGTCCGTCTTAAATCGTTTTATTGGCATCGGTAAGTTTCTTCTCGGCTCACCGATGTATTGTGCGCACGACGGACTTTCGCTTTCGCGAGAATCTGCCAAACGACCGTGCGTCCCATGGCAAAATCACCTTCGTACCATTGATTTTTTTCTAGGCGGTTGCGTTTCTCCTCCATCGGTGTATTTTCCTCTATGAATAAAAAAATAGGCTAATCGTGCGCTAAAAAGAAAAAAAAATGCATACTATACACGATTTTAATCGCCCTTTTTCACATTATGGAAATATCAACGCATTTTTATAGCGCGAACGTTGCGTGTACATAGTTGTCGGTATATTTGATTCATGGGATAACCTAAAAAAGGAACGAACGCATAAATTAACGCGCGCTTATCGATTTTTTGCGCCGTGCTTTCTTCTATCACGCACCTTGCGCTTTTCAACAAAAATGCTTTTCTCCGGCCGCCGTTTAACGTTCGCGGCTCTTTCGATCGCGTGCACGTTCGCGCGATCGAATCGAAACGATCGGAAACGAAGAAGCAATTCGTAAGCGAAAACCGATATTCGACTGATGCCAGATCGGTGGAACATTTCCGTGGAAACTTTGGAGCAGGTTAATCGCGTTAACGATCCGTGTTTACCTCGGCGGAGTAAACCGCGTGGGCGAGGATGACGAGAAACTGCGCCGTAAGCTGCCGCAGGCTTAAGCGATAATTGTTTAGCTTGCACAGTTAAAGTTTCGTCAGAACTCCCGGGGTAACCAGATATTAGCCTTCGTCATCTTCGTTTCCCTGCTTTTTCTCCTCGCGGTGGTGGTTCGTTGGCGAAGGAAGCCACGTAAAACGAGAAAACCGACTAGCGCGTTTTGTCCGCCGTAGGATCTCGACTGTGATTGCGGATCTAGCGGCGCGACGCGACTCTCAAACTTCGAGACTCCGGTTTTATTAGTTTTAAACACGCGTTAAATAAAACGGGACTAAGCCGGCCCTAAGATCGGGCCGTGGTTTAGAGACGTAAACGTTCTTTAGGACGAACCGTAGCAAGGGCGAGACCCTCGTCGAATCCCTTTTCCGTTCGGAGGGATTTCGTCGAAAACGCAAGATTTCCGTGAGCTCTGGAAACGGGGAAACTGCCTAGTAAATTGTAGGTAAATCAGAAGATACTAGCCACTTTGAAAATTATATCGGCCGGATATCTGCTCTTCTCCTCTCTTTCGTTGCATCAGCCGGGTCGATTTGCCGCGTAGATCCACTACGTACCTGACCTACGTATACGTGTAGGATGCTCCGACTCGAAGCCGTAATATTTCTCTCGATAATACAAGTTTCTCGCGAACGAAGGGAACAAGAGAAGTTAATGGCGCGTCGTTCAGGGGAGATCGTGATTCAGAAGAAAATGAGCCTTTTCCCGAAGAAAAAGAATACTCTTTCCGGAAGGAGGTAGCTCATTCGTAGCGAATCGACCCCGCGTTTAATTAGGCGGCTTCTTTTCCGAGGTGGAGGTCCCCAGGAGAGCGAAAGAAATCACGAGGCGAGACCGAGCTGCTCTCCATCTCGGCAAAGTCTCCTCTTGCTTCGATGGCGCGTACACCCTCTCGATCAGGCCGTGGATTACACTTTTAATTCATTTTCTAACTAATTCGACCGTGTCGCGGGTCGACGAATCGGAGAAGAAGAAGCGGCGTTCGTTTCTGCCGAGAGAATCGGTCGCCGGCCATTCGATGAAAACGAAACAAACCGCGTCGAGTCGTCCGGTAAGTCTCGCAAACACCAGGAACAATCGGTCGCTTAATATCTTTTCATGCAAATCGGATTCCTCGCGTTTCTCGCGTGCTTTCGTCCTTCTCCCATCCCCCTCTATCCACTCTCGCGCTCTCGCTCCCTGGCAACGTTCGTTTTCCTAACGATCGCGATTCGAAAGCGAGAGAGACGCTTTCCTCTGGCGTAGCAGAAAATTAGTTAATTTCCAGGGCCATCGATAAATTGAAAATTACGAACGGATCGAGAAAACGGTATCGGACTGGTTCGTTTTCCTCTCGAACCGTTATTGCTTATCAGAGCGCACCCCAGGCTTCGGCGTTTCCGCCCTTGCTTCGTGCCGAATCGCGTAGAGTCGTCGCGTCCGCTTTTTCCTTCTCTTTTTCTCCCGCGCGATCTTTCGCTGAATGAACGGCTATAAACGTAAACCGTGTTCTTTTAAGCGAGCCGCGTTTAAAAAGATCGGCAAAGCATGTATGAGCGGTCGGGTTTTGAGGGAAGGCTTTCCCTTTTTCTCCGTTGCTCTCGATACGCTCGGCGTGCGTTTCCTTCTCGCGTTCGAGACGGAGCGAAAGCAGGGTGACTGTAAGCGCCACGGAACAGCGTTCGTATGGGATCCGTGTCGGGTTCTCGAGAGGGTCGGGGGAGGGTGGGTAGTTTAGACGAAGGCGTAGGGTAGGCTTGGCGCGGATAGTAATATTCTTGAACCCCCAAGAGAAGGCTTACTGCAATAACCCCCGCGGCTCAAACTCAAAACCCACCGTTCCACTCTGTGTATCTCTTTTACCCTCTATGTCTCCTCCCACTTTCCTTTCCCCGGCTGCTCCACCCCCGACGCGTCCCCGGCTTCCTATAAATCTTAGCCACCTTTAAAGCGAGCAACCGGGACACGCGGCATCATCCTCCAATCGGAAAAACTACCGTGAACGCTCGTCGTCGGTTTCCCGATAGCGGATCGACCGTGCCGTTTACCAAACCTAACCCAAAACCGAAACGGTGATTCGAAGGATTTCGGCGAAAACTTCTCCCGGTTAAAAAGAAACCGTCGATATTTCCGAGTCGTCGTCGCTTCGTCGCCGACTAATTATCGTCGTACGTACGATATCTTTGGATCTCTGATTATCGCGGCGAAGTTGGCGCTTCGTATCGAGTCGAGACGGATGAAAATATCAAGATGGAAAGTAACACCGGTGGCTTCGAGGAAATTGAAGGTAAACGGCGATCGCCGACAATAACCGCGTTCCTGTATATCGTCGCGTTTATAGACGTACGCGTCTAAAAAGTCGGACGAATGAGTTAACCGGAGCGATTCGCAGTTGCGAGCCCTGCGTCGTTGAATTTCATAACCACCGTCTCCTCGTTTATCTCCGTACATACGATATGTATCTCGCTACATCGATCTGATAACGAGTTTACCGGGTGCTACCTCGTCTATGCGCTATCTAACCTGATCTACCAACTAGAACTACCTTCGAGTCCGGTCTAATGTTATAATTTTGCCACGTACCCTCTGTAATTCGGTGCAGGGCAGAACCAAGCAAAGATCGGTTCTCGAATTTAATCGCAGCTCGTTAGGGTTTACGGAACGGAGTATCATCGGCGGATCGTTCGCCGATCGATTCGTATCGTTGAATATTCTTCGTGACGTAATCGACGTCGACCGATCGAACGGGCGAAATTTCGCAAACGGAGACGATCGGGAAACAGCGTTGTCGCGTTGCACGGTCTCCTCTCGGCTGGCAGTATTTTCTCCGGCTCTCGCGGAGGCACCACCTCCTCGAAATTAGTAGGAGCTGATCGAGGGGTAGAAAAAAAATTGGTGGCAATAAAAATAAATTACATGCATCGTAACGCCCGGTAGTACCGGCGGGAGAGCTCGCAGGCATCCATCCTGCTTGCATATTTCGGGTCCTGATTAAAATTGGGGTGCGGTGGGAGAGAAGCGATCGGTTTGCCCCGAGCCTCGTTCCAACTCGGCTCGCTCGCTCGCTTTTTCTCCTTTTTCCATCGTCTTCCGCCGTAGCAGCCTCCTCGCTTCTCGTTTCTCGCTTCTCTTTCGAAGCTACGCGCGTATAATTGGTGGAAGCGCGACAGTCGCTACGGTAGTTTGTCCTTCGATTCGCTGGTTTATCGGCCCTCTAACGTTGTCGTTGCCCTGCCCTCCTCCCCGTTTATCTTAATCGTCGTTGGACCGTTCATACCTTGCATACGATTCGTGTACGAGTTTGTACGTTCGCTCGTCCAGCGAGGAATTCGCTGTCGTTGGCTGGTGTTCGCGGCGGTAGCCGCGCAACGACGCCCGATCGGCGATCGAATCTCTGGCATGATTCATTTGATTGGCAACGGAAGTTCCCTTTCTAGTTATCGGTAAATCGAGCGGTACACGACGGAAGGGTGGATAGGAGAGATAACCGCATCCTGTTACGCGCGTTTTGCATGAGCGCGACTCTAAAGAAATGCCAGAAACATCGATTCTCCGCGTAACGAAGAGAATGACACGACAACGGAGCGACTGGGGGAATGGGAAAAGGAGAGTCAGAGGAAACGGGATGCGGTTAAACGAACGCGGATAGTTGGAGTAGCGCAACGGGAGAGAGGCAACGACGACGGGACGTTAGAGAACGCGCGTAGGCGTAGGAGACTCGCCTCTCTCGAAGTAAACGTAAGAGGAGCGCTACGCTGTATCGACGTCGTTCAGGCACTGTTTTCGCATTTATTTAAAGCACAAGGACATCTAGTCGAGTCCTGCTCGGTTTGCAGTCCGGTCGCAAAGTGGCAAGATGTGTCCTCGTCCACGTAATCGAACCGTGAGGTTGAAACGAGACGGAAAAGTCAACGGAGTAACGTAGGCAAAACGAAGGAAAGACGAGAGGCCGTGGCGAGAAGCGTACGAACCACCGTGCGTTCATTACACGCCATTACTCGCGAAAAAACGTCGTTCCCCGGCTCGAATCGTTGGCCGTCGAAATCCTTCGTGATTAAGGATTAAACAACGTAATCGCGTTAATCGCAGTTATCGACACCGATCGCTCGAACCGGCAACCGCTTATTTGCCCTGTTTTAACTCGCGCTCAGGACCTACTTGTCCGACTTTTCTCACTTTTTTGTCCGACGTTTGTCACTCCACTTTCGAGCGGAACCGTGTCCTTCGTTCCCGCTTATTAACTTTTTCGTAATAACCTACGACTCGATATCGATATATAAATAATGCACACACACACACACATACTACATATACATATACATATATATATCGGTTTAAAGCTACCTCGCGTGCGTAGAAATCGATCGTTGGGATTTAACGAACGAAATTACGCGTCGAGAAAGTGGTTCGGTGTCGATGTCGATGTCGATGTCGAACGGGAATAGCTGAGTGCGGTGCAGAGTGGAAGAGCTGCGATTGCCAATAACTTCCTGGGAAATGATGTCCCGATAGCCGACGTGCTAACCCACGGATTACGGGACGTCCACCTTGTTGTCCAACGATCGCGTGCACCTCTGCGCCAAGTGCGCTCGTGTACAAGCGTGGGCGTCTACGAGTTTGTTTGTAAACCGTCTCTCCTCGATCAACCTCGTTTCCATTGCATGCATCGTGCATCGATGCATCGATCCTCGAAGAATTAAGATCTTCGGAGTAATTTTGTCGAGCGTGGCCGCCGCGTTGGACGATTCGCCTGCCGAGTCGTAAAAATCTCTGTTAGCGGGATCGTCGCGAAGCACCGGATAAGAGACCGGTTAAGGGTGATGCCAAAAGAATAGAAACAACCGGGAGAGCACGGCTGTTGCTGGCTGTTATCGCGAACGAAGCTGACGCGACGAAAAGACTCGCTACGCGCTACACAGTTTTATCAACGGGTTTGTTCGCGACGTAAACGTTTTACGCTTAAAGATATTATCGATCGATAAATCGTAGCCTACACGCGCTGTCTTTTCTTATCCGGCTGTATCCGTCCTATGGACCCACCCATCGTCGATCATCGAGCCTCTCGGAAACGCGGTTCGTTTCGCCACCGCTAACAACACCTTTCTCGCGTCGTCCTACCTTTCGATCGATCGAACCGACGCTGTTCGCTCGAGTCGACGATTTTCTGGCATCGCTCGCCAATCCTTGGCAGATTCGTATTCAAAAGGAAGAAAGGGACGTTAACGATCGACGACGAGTCCGCTCGACCCTGTCCGAAGACGAACGGCTACGGACCCGAGCAAGAGTAAAGTGCAATTTTATCGGGGAATCTGGTCGGTGTGTTTCGGTCTGGATACGTTTTAATTTGCATTTAATCCATCCCCGACGCACGGCAGTTGGAATACGTATGTACGTGGTGGAGATCGCGGGCTCCTGTCGTCATTATCGTAACAGGATTGCAACGGTGTTTCAGGAGGCGCATCCTCGGGCAACGCGAAACGTCAGGCGCGTTGGAATCTCCCGTTTTCGATGTCGTGCAAAAGTCCGTAGGCGAGATCGATTTCTCCGCGAGGCGATCAGGCGGTTCCCGTCCAGAGAATAAAATCGTCCTCCGGCACGGGACACGCGCTCTTCCCGGAGCTGAAAGTGCGTGCTCTCGGCGCATTCTCGTTATAATTGCACGTCGGCCAGTTGAAACGCGATCTGGATCGCGTGACTGTTGGCATGGTAGCGTTGACGACGCGAAAGGTGCCTTCGATGTTGCTGGCTGTTGCTTCGGTAGCGGAGCCCCGTTCCCGCGATCCGGTCGTCATTAGCGGCCACGATTAATAGGATGACAGTTTCTCGCGAACCTTCCGAGTAACGTAAACTTGGTGCCGTTGATTAATAACCCTCGGGGGAGCAACCACGCCTCTGTTCCGCCGCCGTAACCGTCGCGTCGTTGTTTCGTCCAGGACCCAGAGGAATCTCCTTCGTCCGAGAGATTCGCCGTGGACGACGAAACGACGCACGCGAAACACCGCCGCGGGCGTCTATTAGCGATAGAGGAAAAAAGTGCGACGAGCCGATAAACGTTAGCGAGCGTTTAAAGCGGATGTTCGATTCCGGCTAGAAGTCGGAACGATACCGAGGCGGCAAAATCCACCGGATACAAAAGCGTTAATGCTTTCCTTGGCAAAGCACCGACGTCGTTCTCAACGAGGTTACCAGCCAACTACCGCATTATCCCAAGAATTACGTAGAATCCCAAATAGAGGCGCATCCATGTAGTCTCGGTAACAACGCACTATCAAGCAAGCTGATTAGCATCGGCAGGCAGGCGGGCGGGCAAGCAGGCAGGCAGGCAGGCAGGCAGGCAGGCAGGTAGGTAGGCAGGCAGGCTGGCGAGCAGGCAGGCAAGCAGGCAGTCAGGCACCTCGTGAAAGCGCGCACAAGGTCGACATACCTAGCCACCGGCATAGGAAACGCAGAGGGGGTTGGTTCCAACCGCCCCCGGGATGGGTGTTGCGCGTAGAACGCGGCATAAATATGTAAGAGCTACCCCCCTTCGAGCCGTTAGCCCCCTTTGGTACCCCGTCCCTCCGCCTCCTCTTCCTGTTTCGCTCGCTCGCCCCTCCGCCCTCTCGCCGCGTCCCTCATCTTCCCCAGACCTTGCGCAACCCCCGTGAGAGAAGCGTGGGTGACGTCAGAGAGCCCACGTCACTGGCTGCGTGCAACGTCAGTGATCGAACACAGCTGAAAGGACCGTGTGCCAGTGACCAAGCCGCAGACGCTCCAACTTTGCTCGCTTCTTTCGTTCGGTCGTTGGCTCGCGCCTATTCGCCATCGCCGTTTCACCGATTTTCCCGTGAATCGATGGCCACAGATAGGAACGAACTCGTTAAACGACATCGGTACCGCCGGTCGCGCGCACCTTCTTCCCTTTTCCCTCTAGAACTCGTCCAGTTGGACGAGAAATCAATCAGCTGGTCTCGGTTTTCGATCGGATAGTTTCGTACCATCCACTTGAATAGAGGGAAGAGGAAAGGAACAGGACGAGGCAAGGCAAGGTGCTCATTGTGATGAAGCATGAGTCTGACCTAGTCGGGTAGTGGGGCAGGTCGCAGCGGATGATACATACATATTTATGTCGTGCACCGCGTACCACCACCACCGGCACCACCACCGACGGCGCCTCCACCGTACTACCAACCAACCCCCTTTTCCTCTCTCTCTCTCTCTCTCTCTCTCTCTCACACACACACACTTGCTCGTTCGAACACTCTCACTCTCGCTTCGTTTCGCTTCCTTTTCTCTTTCTCTGTTCTTCGCTAGCGTTTCGCACTCGACTCGTGCTACCACCCCTTATGCCGGCGTGGCAATACGGAGGACCAGGCAGGAAAGCAGGAAGGCAGCCAGCCAGCCAGCCAGCCAGCCAGCCACCAGGCACAGCCAGGGTGCCATTGGCCTTCGCTCGGTCTGGGTTGCTAATCAGGACGCGAAGGTGCGCATCCCGAGCACGCGCCGTTTCCACGTTGCCGTTGAAAATCACCACGAGGATGCCACGTGAGACGAAAGCGTGAGGATTCCTCGCGAAAGTGGAACGTTTCCGGGTTGTTCTCGCGCTACCCGACCTTTCACGGTTACCCAAACTTTCGCTACGCGCCGCGCGTTAAACGCGAAACGTTTTTCAAAGAAGTCGGACAGACTAAAAGCGACCGATTTCTTTGCCATAACGGAACCGTACGCGAGCCTTCCATCCTTTCGACGGCGACGCTGACGGCGTCGACGACTTTGCCGTTTGTCTGCTCTTTTTTACGTTCGTTTCGCCGTTCCGGATAATCGTCGGTTCGTTCGACCGCGATATTAACCGAGCGATGGTCGCGAGTGAAGCGAGTAACCGGAGCCGTGACAAAGGCGCGTTTTACGCCTCGCAATCGTCTCGGTTGCCAACACCGGTCGGTCTTAAGGTGACGGACAGGCGAGTCGTCATTTGCATACTCGACGATGCACGCGCACGAGCTTCCATCGACAGGTACGATGTCGTATATCGCGCGATTATAGTGCGCTCCGAATGTCTTCCCGTATCCTCGTACCCATTCGTCGTACCCGTCGATTTCTCCTCTTTACCTTTCCACCACCGTGACATAAACGCGCGACGCGTCCGACGATCTTGACCAACGCGCGTCACATCGCCTTCCGACTCTTGACCCGGTCGTCCCGTTCGCCGAGCATCGAGTCATTTTCCGCGGCATTTCGAAACGACACGACCGTTTCGTTTCGCGAATTTATCGATCGCGTCGTAGCCGGATTTTCCAACGTTCTACGTAGCGTAACGCGGCTCGCGCGTCGCGTTTAAACTCTCCCCTCGGAGATGTCTGGACGAGCGCGCAAAAATAATCACTTTACCGTATCCGACGTTTCTCACGAGAACCGAAATGACGGGACTCGGTCGTATACCGTGGTAATTACAGACCCGTTAATCGACGGTAATAGAAGCTTATAGCGAATTCGTATGAATTTACGAGGAACAGCGATGCTCGCGGCACGACGAGCATGGGCGAAAGCGAACAACACGAAGCGGCGAAGAAGACGGTTTATGGTGGAGAGGGTAGGGAGGAAGCCGGGCAGAGGCGCGCGTCGTCACGGATTACCCAGGATGCGCGTGTCTTCCCTTGCCAGCTCTTGTCCATCCCGATGGAAATCGCCCAAGGAAAAAACACGTACCGTCGGTTACATAAAGCTTCGTGCGACCGGTCTGTCGCTTACGCCATGTACCTGGCAATGAGATACCCTGGATTTGTTCCGAGATCGACCGATAGGGAACCGCCGTTTCCTCCGACACGATTAAGAAAACATCTCGTCGAACGTACGAATAGAGTGCGTGAGAACGAGCGGATCGCGCGTTACTCGCCGATATCACGTGCCTATCGCGAACAAATTTTGCCAACGCGTTCGAGAAATCGTCGCAGAGGCGCGAGTCGCGAGGCGGTGTGTCGGCCTTGCGGTCGCGTCGCGTTCGAATTAGCGCGTTAGCGGGTCAAGTGTCTCGACAAGTAGAAGTTAATTAAGAGCAGCGCACGGAGCAAAGACGAGAGATCGACGACGCGACCTCGGGTCGTGCACGTTGCTCGAACCGCGTTACGACGTAATTGTATCGCCGAGGAAATAACAGCATTTCGTGACGCCACTGGCGCTCTGGTATCCGTCGTTCGTTACAAATCGCACTGGATACGTGCGCGATCGTAAAGCGATCGTTTCTCCAACGAGCTTGTACCTGCGATTCGATCTTCGTTCCACTCGGGGATGGAAGGAATCTGACGGAAAACGGTTAAGTCGACAACGACGCTGAAAAGTATAAAAGGATTTGAAACGCGGCGATAGAGAAGGGTGGAATTCGTTCTATACGTCGTGCGATTGGTTGCGAGCGGTTCGAAAGCGCTGACGCGCGCGAAATCCGCCCTTTGACGACCGAAGACGCCGCGGGTCATCGAGTACTATTGAACTTTGAAGATTTTCGTACTCCCGGCAGAGCGTCTAATAACGCGGAGCGCGCAAGTAGCCCGGCGGGAGAACCGTGTGGGGGAGAGGGTGCTGTGCTCCGATCCCATCGAAACGTCGTAACCGGCTACGCTCGATTTCCTAGGGGATCGAATCGCGCGTTGCCCGAAATTTGAATGGACGCCTGGTACGATCGCAAGGTCGAGTCTTTTCCCGGACGAAGGAAAATATGCCACGCGAGGAAACACTCTCTGTACGCTGGGAACCGCTTCTCATTTGTTAAGCCCTCTTATCGAGCGACGAAGCAGCGGGGAAGTAACGCGGAGTTTCTTCCCCCCCGTAGCCACTGAACGTATTCGGGAAGAGAGTTAAGGAGAGTAACAGAGGCGACGAGGGAGTGGAGCGTGAAGAACGCGAACCGAGTAAAGCGCTCGGCTGCAATTTTTCTCGCTACATACGTGACGGGAGTAGAAACGACTGGAGAAAGGAAGAGCGGCGGTAGAAGAGCGCAGAACCGGAGGGAAAATGGTCGCCGGCGAATTTCCATCGAGCATCGCGACCACGGGGTTGTGTCGTTGGGGCTAGCGAACTCGCGTGCCAATTCCTTCGGTCGCCGTCGTTGTTTAATCAGGCTGTCCCGGCGAGCGAAACGACGCGAAACGTAGCGGAAAAAAAGATTCGCTCGAATCTCGGACGAACGGCGTAATCTTGGCGAGGGTGGGAAAGGGCAGGATTGGCGCGCGAAGAGACGTCGGAAGTAAATCAGACGCTATCGGAATTCGCATTAGATCGGTTAGCTTGATTCGCATTGACACGTATCGTGCCTCTGGGGCAGAAAATATGATTGCTTCGTCTCCGTTGTCTAGATGGGTAAGCATCGGGGAGGACGAGACTGGGATTAATGCCACCCTCGGGGATTCACGTGGCTTTTCCACCTTCGCCGCGTTTACTCTCGTACCCGCGCGTCTCGTCTTCGCAGTTTTATGCCTCGTAGCTTTAAGACTCGCGCGCACGCCTCTTACGAAGATTAGTCTTCCTTCCTGCGAATTAAATTGCCCTCGGTTCTTACCGTTTCCTCTCTTCGGCTCTTGGACTCGACAAGGGTGAAGGATGGGGGGGGGAGGGGACGTAAGCCGCGACGCGTTTCTCCGAAATCGATGTTGCCGTACGAGCGTATGGTATCGTCGATGCCGGACGATTAATCGACCTTGAGAAAGTAACGATAAATCGATGCAACGTGGACTATCCGTAGATCGATGCGCGCCCGATTTAGACCAGCGTAGCCTCGCGGGCTTTGATTTCGTCTAATCTGTTGGCAAAACAACGTCGGGACCCCGATAGAAGAAACACGTGCGATTTATATAAAAGTTGGACCGATCGATCGGACGCGTCAGGCCGGAGTAAGAGCGACGGAAAGTTATCAGGATCGATAAAAAGTCTGGCAATAAGCTATCGATACGGCGGCAACGTCGTTTTATTGTGTCACGTGCGAAGCCATGCCAAGCAGCCCCTCCGCGTCTATATATCAGTCGCGTCAGAGGGGAGACGTCGATATCCCTCGATCAATCATTAATAAGGCCTGAAACCCCAAATACATAAGGCGGAACATCCCGTCTCTGTTGCTCTTGGCCACGGTGCCGGCTCGTCGCGCGCTCTCCGGCGCAACCCACGAGAAAAATGTATCGGCAACTGTTTCGTGCTGCCGCGAATTGATGGAATTTTATATCTTTCCAGCGTGATTTCTTATCCCCGTTTCCACGGACCGTCACGTTTTCGGTTTTCCTCGGCACTTGCTTTACCGGAGAGTGACTTTCCGCTCGCGCGATTTATGACGACGAGCATCGCGACACGATTTTGAACTTATCGTCGAACAACGCTATTCCCCGAAGATTCGTCTCTTTTATAAAAATAAGTCGATCGCTTTATTACGTTTCTCCGTTTCTCTTTCCTCCGCCCTCGTTCTCTCTTTCTCTCTCTCTCTCTCTCTCTCTCTCTCGGAGCAAAGTAGGTTCCAACGACAAAGGTTTTAATCGGAGCAATTTCTCGCGCGGGAACGGCTTTGATTTTGCAAATTTTTGTGTATCCGCGCGCGTTTCCTGCGCTACCCCTGTCGCGACATGTCGTTTCCACCGAAATCCCCGAGGGAAACGCGGGGTTGGTTACGATCCAGGAACGTGTAGATATAGAGTTGCGGTTTAAAACTCGTCGTTTCTCCCTTCCCTGTCTCTTCTTGATCGGCGACGACCCCATCAGGAACTCGGGATTCAGCAGGCTGATCAGCAGAAACGCGCACAGCCCTTGCCTTCACTTGCACTCACGAGAGCTACCCTCGAGTACGAGTCGATGTCTTTACAGTCGATGACTACCCCTCTTGTTCCGCGGACGGCAAAGGAAGGAAGGGAGAAGAGAACGATGACAGCGGAAACTAGAATTCGCCTACTCGCACTGCTACGTATCGCCGTGGTTCTCGACGTACCTCGTCACAGCTCGACGATGCGGAAGGACGATCATCGTGTCGCAGGGTCAAGGCGAACAAACAACAAATATATTGGAAATAAAAAGCAAAAGTACGGGCTTCCGGTTTGGGAATTTTTCCAACGAACGAAATCAATTCTCCAGCGGTGAATTATATCGTTCGATTACCTCCGACGCCTGTTCCTCGGTCAAAGCGATCGATTCGAGGTATCTTCGAAACGCTAAGCTCTTTCAAGGTAAACTTTCTCCTCGTGCCACTTTTGCTCGTTCCGACGATTCGCTGCGTCCTGGCCATCCATCTCTCAATTAAAAGCAATTACACGGTCGTTCGAAAGGATGGTAAAATATCGGTGGAAGGGATCTCGATCGCGGCGAGCGCGGCGAGAAGAATGATGCGCATCACAGAAGCAAAGTCCCAGCTGATAGGCACGACTATAAACTTCCTAAAGGAAGACAAACGCGCGGCCGATGCTGCGAGGTCGAACGTTGCATCATTGATGCGGTCTATTCCCCAAACGGCGGTGCTACATCCGGCGCTAAGGTTGTGGTTTATCTGGCAATAACTGTGAAATATCTACATCGGCGATGCGCCGTGTCGTGGCTGATTGGCGCGAGTCGTTGCATCGCGGTAAATCTCTTCTTCTCGGCCGAGGCCGCTTCGTCGTCTCGGCTCGGGTCGATGCCTGGCCAAACCGTTTTAAACGTTTCGGCGCTAGAAAATCGACGTTCGAATCGCGTCGTCTCCACCGCGCGCAGTAAATTGCCGGAGAACCACGAGGTTCGAACGACGAGAGGTATAAATCGAAGCGTCGTCGATCGAAGGATCGGAAGAGACAACGTGATACGACCGTACACCGCGAAGGAACCGTCCTCCTTCTTGTCCGAACTCACGAAGCTAACCGAAGAAAGAAAGAAGCCGGAGATCGTGGCGGCCCTATAAGGGCCAGACAGCGGCTATAAGGCCCTTGGGCGGTAACAATGCGGCTTGGGCTCGGCTTCGCGGTGTCTCGTAAATATAAATGATGCCGCGACGCGGTTATAGCCGTGCTACCGTGTGCGGCCCTCCGTACGGATACGCGTACGCGCATAAAACGCACGGTGCGTGGACGAGCTGATTTCTCGCTTTCTGTCTTTCCCGTCTTCTTTTCTCCTCTTTCCACCTTTTCCCGTCTTTCCCGTGCCTCTTCGATTCTCTCTGCCACCGGCGCTGCTCGCCGCTTCGAAACTTCTCGATCGTTGTCGGACCGCGAAGGGTAATGGACGAGTCGTGCACGTGAACGGCAACTCGTGGGCGACTCACCGTGATGGAAGTCACGAGGTCAGGTCGGAAGACGGGTCGTTATCACTGGAAAGCGGGGAATAAAGGCACGGAGAGAAGGAGAGACCTCGGGCAGCCAGCGAAGAGCACCCGATCGGTTCTTTGCCGCGCTTCGAGGAAGAAACTCGATGGAAAAGGGCGAACCAGACGAGACGAGACGAGACGAGACGAGACGAGGGTAGAGGCGAAAGAGCGAGCGAGCGAGGGCGGGAGCGGAGGTGGTCGAGGAGCAGCGGCAGGAGGAGAGGCGCGACGGAGGTGGAAGTTAAAAGTGGCGTTAGAATGCAGTTGTAGGTAAAGAGGAAAAGGGATAGAGGGTCGGCGGGAGGGAGATAAGGTGGAAGGTGCTGGAAGGCGGAGAAGAAAGATCGAGGACGAGGGCGAAGGGAAAAGAGGGCGGGGTCGGTCCATTAGGCGGTATCGGGACCATCGCACGGTAGCACCAACGCTCTCTGCATCTCAATGCTTTCGCCCCTAGCCGAACGCGAGAGACGAGGGCCGAACGTAACCGATTTTTCGGTCCTCGCCTCCGCTCGTCGCGCCTTCCACCGCGAAGCGTCGTTCCGCGCTCGGTGATCGGTGCGCAGTTTACCGCGTCTCTCGCCTCGAAGAATCGACGTCCGAAAGAAAAAGCTGGCCACGTCCTGCGCCCGGCCCTGCAGCTGCCCAACACCGGTAGCCTACGGCGGCGTTCTTCTCTGATCCGGCCCGATGCATCCTCCACCAGCGGCATCCTCCTCTCGCGCCGACCTGCTCCCTCGTCCTGGTGCGATCAACCGCAAAGATCCTCCTTTCTTCTCCACCCTTCTCCTCTCCCTTCGACTTTCTTGCGATTTCGGTCCGCTCCATTTCGATCCAGCAACTTTGTCGGAGAAGCGAAATCCACGCACGCCTGTCTCTCGTTGCCTTAACCGAAGAACAACGAGGGGGGAAACCGCGCGCCTAGCTACCGTAACCGTTTGCGGCCTTTCACGATCCACGACCGCTATCGGACGGTCGCGTACCAGCTACGATATCTCAATCTGAAAAATCCATTAGCGGCGTATCCGCTCGTGCTGAACGAGCTACGATCGCGGCAGAGTCGACGCGTCGATTCCGCTAATAGCCAGCTTAATCGGATTATAAGGAATCAAATTAGGGGTGTGGGGGGAGGGGGGAGGGGGGGGTTGGCGGCGGTTGTACTTGTTTTCGATCCAGTCGGACACGCTCGTCCGTCGTTGAGGGACGAACGAGGCAAAGCCCAGCCGCGGTGCTCTCCCTCGCCGTAAAAACTGATACCGTGTAACCCGCTGTATCGTTTCGTCGGATTCCGAAACGCCTGCAAATGTTAATTCGTTGCTGCAACGCTTTCTTCGTTCTCGGATCGTGTTCGTAATACGAGCTGTCCTACGCGTCCATCTATTTACGACCGCCGCTATGAACTATATACAGCGGTACTCTCTCGTCTTAAGCTTAGGTCTCTCGAGCGTCGCCGTCTTACGTTTGACCTATCGTTCGCCCACGACAACTCTTCTATGGTGCTGTTACTCGTCCCGAAACGGTATCTTTCTTCGGACTGATCGCATCTTTGTCGGCGTTAACACGCCGATACCTGTTACATCGAGAA
The DNA here is from genome assembly GCF_910591885.1 of Bombus terrestris. NCBI lineage: Eukaryota > Metazoa > Arthropoda > Insecta > Hymenoptera > Apidae > Bombus > Bombus terrestris. Next base: position 2,589,830 of record NC_063278.1, on the reverse strand, counting down.
CTCTGAAGAAAGTAGCTTTTATGGCCAGTTTAACTGCCTCGATCGAGTATCGATTAATGATAAATTCTGCATATTTCTCAACTCGCTTCGTTCACACGCTATTTCCAGACCGAACGTATCTCTCATTTTTATCACGCTACAACGGTTCTCTATCGTTCTGTATCTTTTTCTCTGTACGCCGAAGGATTTTCGCCCGATAAATAAATAAATAAATAAATAAATAAATAAACAGGCGATCGAACTCATCGAGATTCTTGCCTGGGCGACGCATTTTGCCCGCTCGCTATCGATTCGTCATCGTCATTTTTGATTTGGCAAAATTTCTGTCGTCGTTCGTCGAGAGACAAGCAGAAGTCGGGCCGAGGTAAGCGAAACCGAGTCGACGACGCCGACGAACACGACGACTAGATTTTCCTGTCAATAAATCAAGCCTGTAGCGGTGCGCCAGGCAATCTCGACGTTTCTACCGCTCGCCACTCTCTTCGTCCTCGAACGAGTGGCGTACGTCGTTGCACGTCTGGTTCCTACGTCGCTGCTCGGTAACAACCAGAAAAACAGAAACTCCACGGTGGAACGCGTAATCTCGACGCGTGCAACTGCACGGTTACCCTTCCTCGCGCCAACCGACCGGATCTCGAGCGGGGTTCGCTTTCGACGGGTTATCGAGCGATCGAGACAGATCGTGGCGATCGCAAGAAGCGACGACCCCCTGTCGGAAAAAGCGTAACCACCAACGGCGGTCCCGATGTTTCTCCTCTTAACCGAGCGAATCGTTGCTCGTGGAAAGTGGGTTTCGACAGTCGGAGCACGCGTCAGAGTCCCGTGGAATCGTTTGCGGGCGAAAGTTGGATCGTTCGCCGGAAAGACGAGGAATTTCTACTCGCGATTTATACTATAGGCGCGCGTTCGAGGAAACCGACAACGATCCCTGTCGAGGAAAGATGAATAAGCGCGTTGCGTGGTTTGGCCGACGTACGAAAACGGGTTTCCCGCGTGAATTCCAGAACGGATAATCGATGGGCTTCCGCGGACGATCGGACGGCCAATCGAGACGAATGTACGGAGAGATAAAGCGGGACAGCGTGGCCGTTTAATTTGAGCTTCTGACGCGTTCCTGGCATTAAGTATGATGTTGCGTTGAGTTCAATTAAAATGGAAATCGGCGATGGCATCTCCTCTTCGTTGCTCTTGCTGTCCCGTCTTCATTTTTGCCCCTCGACCACCTCGAATCCCACACGTACAACGAAACAGTCGGTTGTTTTCGCTCGTAGCGTCTCATCCTCGCACAGGCTGCTGCTCCCTCCTCCGCTTTTCGTTGCTGGCATCGTCGGCAGAGACCCTATCGACTCGTTCATCCTCCTCTTGCTCGTCCTCCTGTTCCGTCTCGGCCGGCCGAGCAGCCGCGGACTCGGAGCTTACCATTCGTGTGTCCCGATCTGAAAATAGTTCGGTGCTCGTCGGGGCCCCTAATGAACCCGAGATTAGAAGTCAGCCCCGGGTTCGAACGGTAGATACTGGGCGCAATTAACACTGAAATATCATCGGTGTGGGTCCGTTAGGGACGGTACACGGTGTGTCTCAGGTGGGGCTTCCAAGGAGAAAGAGGGATCGGAGCTCGAGACAAGGGACCAAAGGACCGGCCAATTTTATGGACTCCTAAATTAGCCGATCCCCGCACGCCGATTCGCGCCAACTCCCCGTCAAGCTACTCGTTACGCTGCAACTTGCATCCTGCGAACGAGCACTGCGACGATCGACTCGGATCGCCTCCCCCCCCCTCTCTCTCTCTATCTATCCATCTATCTATCTATCTCTCTATCTATCGAATCGCAGACTGTTCGTCCGAATCAATTTCCAACGAGACGATAAAAGACACTGCGTGGATCCGGAATTTATCCCGACAGGAGGCCGAACGAGATCGACAGTCGCGCGACGAATCGTATAAACGACGAGCGCGAGTTTATCCGCGAAAATCGCGAGTCGAACGAGAGACGAGGATCGTTAAGCGGGATGATGGAGGGGCAGCGGGGGACGAGTCTAACGGAGGCTCGCTCCGGATCGAGGCGTGCCGCGCCGGTTGCCACCGTGCGTTGGTCGAGACTGCTCACGGTGGTAGAGACTTAATAAGACATCGTGACTCGGCGTAACGTCAGGCCCTAAGTGATCGGTTAATTGTACATTAAACCGTACATAATAGAATTATCGACGAAGGGGAACGGAAGCGAGAAAGAGCGTGGCCGAGAGAGCCCGGGCGAGATTCCGTTACGAGAGTGAAAATCGAATCCGCGATACTTGGCGCGCGAATCCCTCTCTATTTATAGACACCTCCATCAGCGGATTACACGGTTTGCCCCGTTTCTTTTTTCGTTCGTTTCGAACGCGCGAACGGCTTACGCAATCCACCGATTACCTTCCGCTTGCTCGATAAAGTCGTTATTGATTTCGCGGCTCCGCACGTTTACGATCCACCAACTTGTAGCTCGAATTCGTTGCCAATTAAGAAATCGTACGGCGAATTTCGATAGGAGCGCGTCGTATCGCTTTCGCGGTTCACGCGCCTCGTCCATCCGATTTCTGTTCTTCGCGAAACGTCCGACGAAACGATCCCGCTTCGATAATCGTCCGTCGTTGATCGTTCGATGATCGTTCGACGTGGTAATTAGTAGGTACGCGAGGCCGAGGGTAACGAACGTCGTTGCTGACGCGGTCTCGTGAATCGTGAGCAACTAATATTAATCTTATATTCCCGTAGCGGGTTCGAGTAGCGAGTACGCTCGATACCCTACCGGTAACCCTAACGCAATCAGTCACGGCACGTTACGATGATTTCATTCGCGTCTGCCGCTATTAATTATCGCTCGAGTAGGCCTCAAGCTTCGTACAAACACGGATCTAGCACGTCGAAATAACTAATACCATTGCTGGCTGGTAAAGAAGCTGAAATAATTAATGAAGCGATTCGCGATACCATTTTGGTCGACTGCTTCTTTCGAACGCGCGTACGTACCACGGAGAGCGCGGTTCGCTGCCATTTAAACTGTTATTACGTCGATCGTCAACTCGTCATCGTCGCCGTCATCGTCATCGTCGTCGTCGTCGTTGTCCGCTGCGTTTCGCCGAATCTCCGGCTATTTGACGAGAACTAGAAACTGAAAACGGAAACCTGAAGCGAAGAGCCGGGAATGGGGAAAGGGGGAAAGGAAAGGAAAGGAAAGGAAAGGAAAGGAAACGTCGGTCGTGGAAGAGCTGGAACCGTGGACACGAAGAATCGTGCGGGCCGAGAGAAGCGGGAACGAAACGGCAGGTCAGAAAATAAGAGAAGAGTAGCAGGGGAGGCAGACAGGTTGCGAGAGATTGCGCGATTGGTACCCGGAGCTAAACGCGTTAACCACGAAGAGCTCGTTCGGGAAATATGCGGGCCTTGGTCGTAACCTATGTAGCGAGCGATCCTGCGAGCACGTGCTTCTTCGGTTCGTTTATCAGTGGTGGGTTAATTCGCCGTTTAGAGGCCGTCGGTCGCTTGCATTATAAAGCAAAATGATTCTCGCGATAGGGCTTCATTAACCATCGTTAATTAAGACATTATCACGTCATAATGATCTCGAGACCGAGCTTTAACGAATGAATGAAACACGCCTCATAAATAATTAATCCACGGATCAAGCTCTAGCCAGTGGCCGTGCGCGCCGGTGACTAAGGAGGCGAAAACAACGGAGGACCGTGCAGTTGTCGCGAGCCCATCGCTCGCGCGAGTAACCGCAAGTAATTCAACCACTCGGCAAGTAGAACGTACGCGCGTTTGTTTACCACCGGTCTGTTACGTTATTTTCCTTCGCGAGATTCAGAGATCGTGGTGATGGACGAGGGGGGCCGGTAACGAACGAGATGGCGATTTCGGTTCGCGTGGTTGACCCATAAAGCGAGAAAGCACGATCCGCGTTCGCTCGGCTAAGAAGGAAAGTGCGGCTGACCTGTAACGCTGCGGCGATACCGGCCAACAGCCGACCAACGAGATTATCGCGTACACGAGCCGAGAACTAGAGATCGATTAATAAACGTTGCTCGGTCTTTTTTTGTCGCTTCCGAGAAATTCATTATTAAACCGCGCTTGTATCTCGATGCGCAATTTGCACGTGACGCGGTCACGTAACGCGGAGCAGCGCGCGAGGAGAACTTTATTTATGGTCTGCTATGGCCGTTCGTTAATCAAACCGATTGCAACCGAATCGTTGCGTGTACCAGCTACCGTATTTTCAATTGATCCCATGCCAACAGTTGCACGGCCATCGCCGCGGTCATCGCTTATCGCCTATCGACGATTTCGTCGGAGATTAATCGACCGCGTCGTTCGCCATCGGTGAAGTTTCAGAGTCACGATGCAACGTGTACCTTTGCCTCTCTCTAACGCTCTCTCTCTCTCTGTTTCTGTCCGCTATTAAGAGCGGCCAACGACTCGTTGGCAGCGATTTCGCGCGGAAAAGAGCCGGTCTTGCGCGGGGTCGACGCTGTACAGTGCCCGTTGACACTTGCCCCGGGGGCCGCTACCACGTGTAAAATCGCGCGAGGACAAGAGCCGCTTAATTCAAAACGCGTATCGCGAAAAGTCACGAGCACGTATGTACGTACGTACGTACGTACGTACGTAGCTATACCGGCTTCCTGCGTCGTACCTGTTCCCCCATGCCGGTTCGCTCCGCCACGCTTAGTTACGTCTAGATATACCGGAAAATCCGGTATGTGACACGACCTGCCCTTCCCGTTTCGTAAAGTACCTTTTTTTCGTCCTGCTCGTCCTTTCGACCGCGAGAAACGCCAACGTAAGCAAACCAGTTTGTCCGCGTAACGTACCGCCGCGACGGTGTCGGCGACGAAAGAATCGCGCAAAAATCATAGCGCCGATCGTTTCTTCGATCTGAATTCGAAAGGCCGATCGCGGTTTACCTTGCGCCGTCTTACGCGCGTCTCGAATACGCGATAGCATCCCGTTCACCGGATAAACCGACGAACGGACAGACGCGATCGAAAAAAACAACGCGAGCGTGATAAACAGCGAGCGCGAAAAGAGAAGTCGGAAATCGTGTTTCGTTGCCGGATAACAAGATTACGATCCGTGGTAGTCGGCCGGCGAATCAACGACGCGACGACGATCGAAAACGGTCGATGCCGGTGTGCAAATGCGGTTTTTACAGCGCATCGTTTTCCCATTCGTCGACGCGTCGACGCGTACGAGTCGTCGATCTCGAAAATTTCCGTCGTTGACTTTAGATCGCGCGTCACGATCCCTCCGCGTTTTCTTCTCTTTTCCCGCATTTTTCCTCCTTGTCCATTCTTCTCTTTCTTTTCCTTTTTTTTTTCCTCTTTTTTTTTCGAGACACAGGTTGCGCTTGTCTTGCGGCACGATTACCATACGATCTGCATATCCTCCTCTTCTCCTCCCGTCGACCACTTCCCGTAGCTGTAAATAGTCCCGCACAGCGCTCGCCGATCGCCGCGTAAAATTGTGCGAGAACTCGACGGGTCGTATTTAAATATGTAACGCGATCACGGTTTCGCGCGTTGCCTGCTGCCTCGTCGAACGATCTCTCGCCGACTTCTGAAATATCTCTCGCCTTCCAAGAGATACAACGGCGCTTTCGCGAGCGACGAACGACGCCGATCGTTCGACAGAGACGCAACGATTTCAACGGCCAGCGGATAAAGTCGTGGCTATTTAACGGGGCGTTAATGATATTCCGAACGATGCTGTAATAGTTAGTTACGAGTTGGCGATACTCAAAGCTCGAACGTTGCAATTATGTAGCTGCTAACGTTACATCTAGCGCTACCAATTACACGTACAGAGATACGGCTGTTGAAAATCAAAGGTAGACATTAGCAATATGATAATGCGTAACCCGTTGATGTTTGCGATTCGAAATTACGGCAGGTACGCGCCTCCGTGCTACGATACTAATCGATCCTGGTCACGTATGTCAAGGTTAGATCGCTTGCGCGCTACCAGAAGAAACGACTGGATTCCGCGAACGTAACGCGCGTCCCGTCCGATTTTCGTCGTTCGATCTGCCGTCGAATTCGACCAAGATTCGACGATTTGGCGCCTCTTTCAAACTTTCTCGTACCTCCCACTTTTACGTCAGACACACCTCCCGATTTGACGAATACTGGTTTACGGTAGCTTCGGGTTGCTGCACGTTGAGCGGCAAAGTGAACGGTGTCGCGCGATATTCGACGCGCGTGTTCGTGTCCGCGATAGGCGAGTTAACGGAGAACACAGGTGTCACGAGGCTCGTACGCACGCGTGTACACACAGAGCACGCCCAACGCTCACTATGTCACCGAGGCCTCCTTCGAGCTGAACTCGTTTAGACGCGATAAAAGGCCCCCGTTTAAATTTATGCGTTATTTTGCACGCTCTGGTCAAAGGTCAACCGCGTATAGAACCGAGAACGCGCGCATTGTCAACACCGGCATCGGGATAATTTCCATCCTGTTCTTTCTTCTTGCGACCATACAATCGTTAGCCCGTTCTCGTCGCTCGAATTTCGTTTTTCTAGCGTAACGTTCGCGTCGGTAGCCAAAAAAAAAAAAAAAGAAGAAAAAAGAAAAAGCGATGAAATCGCGTGACGTATCCGCGGAGAGGAAAAACTGTAACCTGTCGGCGATACGCAAGGCGACGTTTTTCATATATCTGGAAAAACAACCTTGGTTCCGCGTGATCTTCGATTCGTGGTGCCGTACCGTTACCGTCGCCGCTGCGAAACTTTGGTACGTTGCGTCGGCCGATCCTTTCCAATGGAACTGTAACTTACGCGGACGCGTTAACGAAACGCAAGGTCGACGCGTCAACTTCACCTGCTCGAATATTTTCTATCTACCATCCGATCTTCCTCTACGCGGTCAGTTTTTCTACACCGTGTCGGCTAATTAGCCCTCACCCCGAAATATGTATCGGACACGCATATTCCTCGGCACGTTACAACGGTTACACAGGCTTTTTTTACACGGCTACTCGCTCCCCTCTTCGCTGGTCGAGCGGCACCTGGCGCGACATCGCAGGTTAATTTTCGTCGGGCGGCGTGAAACAGCTTGGACGAACCGAACGCGACCAACTAAAAGGTCAACGTAGTTACCCGGAGAAACGACGGTCGCGGCAGGCGATCGCTTCAGATTTTTGATAGTTAATTGCCGTGCGTAGCCAATAATTCGTGTCGTCGTGTTCCGTTGAGAGGAAATTAAGCGAACCTCGATATCGAGCTTGTTCGTCCACGTCCAATGGTCCAATCAGGGTCAGCGAGATCGGCTTTCTTGCCAGATTTACTGCCTGTGGTAAGATTCCACTAACCTTACGCCGTCGTTGGTCGAAAACGTAGCTCGATCGAGCGTCCGCCGTCGGACCGAGTTCCAAATCGAGACTAGTAGCTGTTGTTGGGCTAAAATCGTCAAAGTTTCCCCGTGGCCGGGTTTAAACGGCCATCGAGATCGAGGACAGAGGGGAGAATTTCCCGACGGAAAGACGGACGAACTTTTAGCCGAGCGTCGAGCGAAACATCGAAAACGGAGGTTGGCCTGGTTGCGAACGATCACGTGCCGTCTGGAATCGTTGGGAGCGGTCGCCTAGTTGGAAACCTTTCGAACGGTATCTCGGACGAAATCGACGATACGAACGATCGCGAAGAATCAGCGTGGCGGAACGGCCGCGACTGCACGATGACGATTATGGTTTTTCCGCGGACGTTCGGAACGAATGGCTGGATCCGCGGTTGATGGCAGCCGGACGACCCACACGGCGATCCAGACAAGTTAGTCAGTCGGTCGATCGGGCGTGTGCGGTCTCATACGGAGAGTCTTACCGTGGTTGGAACGAGCCAAGAGCTGTCAAGGATGGCCGCCATCCATGCGAGCTACGCAGCTCGTGTCGCAACTTCCATCCGACTACATCATCGATGTGCACACCTTGTACTTTAAAAAACTACGTTGCGCGCTCGTCTCTCGTCTAGAACGTCCAAGATAAAAATCGGCGACTAGCGTCGTCGCTTTTATCGCCAACCTGAATAATTTCTGAATACAGAGGCGGCCGCGTTTCCAATCGAACCACGTAACTGCGTTTCTTCGATTGTTTTTCATTTTGGTCATAGTATCGAAGTTGCAGGATTTTGCGAGACGAAACGTCGCAACGTATTCTCGGACGAAGGTTTTTTCCCTACGGTATGCGCGAGTAGTCAAGGATGTCCAGCACGGTGCAAGTTGTCGCTACGTGTCGCAATGTTCATTCGACGACGTCATCTGTGTCCACGAGAGACACCTTAACGAGCGCTCGTTCAGGTTCGCTCGAACGGCCGGCAAAACTCGTACTTAACGCGCTCGATTGCGTAAATGGGCATAGTACGATCGAACGGAAAGATGCGACGGCGAAGCGAGACGAAAACTCCAACCAGCTACCGTGACTTTTATCGCGTTCGATCGGCAATCGCGACCCAATTGCCGCCACGATTTTCGTGGCACTGGTTGCCCATGGATCTCCCAGGAGATTGCGAGCCAGGTATTCGTCGATTCGCAATCGGTCGCCGAAAACGACGTGAAATCACGCGAAACACGACGAGCAGGATGAAGACGAAAGGAGGAGGAGAAGAAGAAGAAGAGGCAAAAGAAGAAAAAGAAGAAGAAGAAGAAGAAGCAGAAGAAGCAGAAGAAGCAGAAATAAGAGAGAAAAAAAGAGGGTACCTCGGAATTCGAGCTTACGAAACGTTGATGAGGAAACGTGCCAGGGACGAAAGAGCGAAGGGAAAGACTCGATCTTCGGATTCCGCCGGAGTCTAGAGGGAACGAATGCCTGGAAGGCCGACGACATTTCGAGTTGTCGTTACATCATCGACAGAACCAGATCGTCGTAGATACCAGAGAAAATCAGCCGTGACTAAACTTCGTCGTTCGCCGTTTTACCGGATAAATCGGAACTTTTGCGGTAACGATCGGCCGCGATCGTTTCCTCTTTTCGTAAAAAACGGGGGGGAAAAAAAGGACGAAGGGAAAGAAGGGAGACCGCGGAGAGGTTGGTCGATGAGAGAAGAGGAGCGAAGGAGCTAATTACGAATGCATTGGATAATAACGCGGTGTGGCATCTCCTATAAAAGGATCTCGAAACGACTCGTGGTACCGGATGTGCCGCGACGATGACGACGACGACCGCGGCTACAACGACGCTCGCTACTTTGCTCGCAGACAAAAATCACCGCGCTAATTAGAACCGGTAACCCGACGCGATGAGACGCGCGCGTTACGCGAAATGTTAATTTGCGATTCGATTCCCCGGAGGTTAATGATAATTTAGTAGGCGAAACGCGGACGTCGTTTCAGCGGTTTACCGTTACCTAGATTTTACGAGGTTCGTGCGAAACCCAATTCGAAAGAGGGAAAGATCGTGGCATCCGGAAAGGAGAAACTACACGATACGAGGTAGTGTAAGGTAGAGAGTGAAATGACGGGGCAAGGGATAGAGAGACAACGGCGAGGCACGAACGGTGTCCGGCACTCTCGAGATAGTAGCTGTCGATCGTACGTGGAAACCGTCGCCTCGGGGACGGACAGCCTACTTGAATGCAGAATTGCGTCGTACATTGTGTTTGTTTTATTAATGCGGCTCGACCTTGTGGCTTTCGTGCGGCGCACACCGCCGCGCATAAATACCTCCGTCACCCTTTCCTTCGAACGAGTTCATTTAAACCGACCGACCGACCGATCGATCGATCGATCGGGATATCATCGGCGAAAATTGATTCGTGGAATTCGCCGGTATCGGTTCCGTTCCGTTCCGACCATCGATTACGAGCAATCGCTCGGCTTCCGCGCGGATCCTCCCGTCAACCGTTCGAAACTCGTTCGAGCTTAGATAAACGTATTTCGATAAAAACGCGCAACCACGCTCAACGTCCAACGTGGGAATCGGATAAATTAACCGGTTAACGCTTTACGTAATTTCCTACTCTTTGTTTTTATGTTTCTTCCGCCGCTAAATAACGAAACGACGTCCGATCGAGTTCGCACGCGCACCTAATTAATTAATTCGTACGTGTTCCCTCGATTTTCCTCACCGTCGATACGAGCGCGAGCCTTTACCGCGCTTATAACGAAGTTTTGTAACGAAGCGGTCAACCTAGAACTCGCCGCGACGCGTTAACTCTTGCATAATTTGCACCAACGTCAGCCGAAAGAAACGTTTATTATCGTCGTCGTCGGAGGCAGGATAGAAGGAAAGAAGGTGAGAATGAGAGAGAGAGAGAGAGAGAGAGAGAGTGGGTGGCACCGGGGACTAATTTCGCGCAAGGCGAATCGTACCGGCCGCAGCATCGGCGACAGCATCGTCCGCGACGAAACGCAACGTTAAACGTTCCCTCGTATACACCTCGAGGAAGGTCTCGGAGGTCCGAGCGTTCTCTAAGACCAGTTCTGTCACGGAGCCGCTCCCAACTCTTTAACAGCTCCCCGGCCGAAAGCCTGACCACGAACCAGTGTCGCCTGGCTTCCGTTTACCTCCGCTCTTTATCTCGATCTATGACGATCGCCGATCGAAAATTCAGGTTTCATTTTTCTCCTTCGTTTTTGCCCCCTCCGCCCCGATACGCGATACCGTACCGCTGCCCGTACCGGTTTTAGACACTCCGAGATACCTTCGAATCCGTGACTCTCGCCTCTTTTTTGTCTCCTCTATTTTTCCCGGTTTCTGAGTCCACGCTGGAATAATATGTAGTTCACCTTCTTCGCGGTAAAAGGGACGTTATTGCGACAGAACGCGCGGCGGCGGCGGCGGCGGCGGCAGCGGCGGCGGTGGTAGCGACGTCAGCACCGATTCCACGCGATTTCTTCCTCTTGCGAAACCAAGAATCTGCCACGGCCGACGGACGATCTCGGTTGATTTTGTCCGAATTGCGAGGATAGGAAAGAAATTTCGAAGGAAATTCCATCGCGGCCAAGTATATGGAGAATCCGAGGTTAAAGTGATAAAAGCCCTGTGCAAGAAGAGAGCCAACCACGAGAGCCCCACTTTGCCGTCTCTCGTGGTGGACGAAACGCCTTAGGTACGTTTAAGCCCCGTTATCTCGATCGTGTGGCACTCGATCGTCCAGCTACTGCCTACTCTCGTCCATACTCGAGCCTCGAGGTCGTGTCAGTCGACGATAATTTACGCTCAGCACGGTGCCCGTCCCAGTGATACGGTGCCGTTCGCGCGAGAAAATGCCTCGATGCCTCCACGTGTCGCTTCGTTTCGCTTCACGCTCGTTCCGCGACACGGTCCTTGAATTAGCGCGACACCGTGCCGTCTTCACCCCGAATCGTGTACCTGCGATCGCCTTCGCCACATGATTTTCCTTCGATATCTCGAAGCTCGTTCCATACGACGCGCGATCGACCTCGTAGGAAATTTCCAACGCCGCGAATCGCTTCGTCGCGGTCTCGTGGAATTTGCGAAAAAGAACAGCGATCGTGGATCGAGCAGTCTCGTTCGAACGGCAAAAGGAAAACGAGCGGCTACTAGGAAAAAAAGCCTCGGTTGTTTGCACATGTACGTGTACCTGTCCTCTCCTATGTACTGCCACGCGACCGAACATCGGTCGTACCGAGCTATACGAGTGCGCGCGCATCGTTTTTACGAGTATACGTAGCTCTGTATAGCGCGCGTATACGTGTGTATATATGTATATACTATATATATATATATATTATACATATATATATATATATATACATATATAATGTACAAACGTTTATAAATGGTCTAGAGTCGCGATCCCGCTCGCCTTCGTCACCGCGGAATTACGCAATAAGTAGAAGTCGTTTGGTTGGCTTCGACTGCTGGTTGGCCGTTTCCACGGAGCTGGACAACCTCGCGAAGACAGAAACGACTCGATGCTGCGCACAACATCGATATCGCGAGCCGTTTCGCGATTCGTACGACCGCGATTAATACGCCGGTGATTCTCGAGTCGATCGTGAGAATCGCTCGATTATCGCAGGTAGGTGGAAGTCGCGAAAGAGTCCAAAGTCAGCGACCAAGTCGGCGTTCGATCGTCGTAAGTGCGTCCAACGTCCACGAAACGATTCCTAACGTTCGGACTATATGTTAGATATTCAACGTCGTTAGATGGAAGAATCGAGATAACGCGGTGAGAGATAGAAATCGCAGCGACGAGTTACCGCCTAAAATTGACCATTCGCTACAAGTAGGACCGGCCACGATATTCCCCGTCTCCGGAGGCGACCTTTCGTTGACAAACATTATCGGTGGGATTTCGAGGCACACACGAGTGTCGTTCTTCCGAAACCGAGTAGTCATAAATCGAACTTTCCCCCGGAGCTGGCGCGCACAGTCGACCTCGTTCGAGACGGCCCGACGTTCGGAGCGACGCGACGCGCCTCGTCTTCTGCAGGACGAGCAGAGGCGTTAAGGCGCGTACACGTATCCCGAGGCACTTACAGGCTATCGATGTCTTTTGTTTTTAGCACGCCGGGTGACATTTCGACCGACTAGGCCAACCTTGATGGCAACACGTTGAAATTCCGCTTGTACCGTTCTTTCGTTCTCGCGTTCCTTCTCTCGCAGAAGGTGGCGCGCGAGACAGCCACAAATCGTGAATATAAATTCTCCGAGTGTCTTCGAAAAGCTAGCACGCCGAAATAATGAATCGTGACTAAAATTATAGTTCGGCTAGAGCCGTAGATAAGCACGGTCCACGCTATCCATGCTTCAATGTCGGATTTTTTCAGTCGAAAGAGGAGAAACGCGTGTTCGTGCTTGGACACGAGGAGCGACGCTAGTGGCGGAAATTACGCCACTCGAAAACAACCGCTTCTGTCACCTCTCTCGACCGATCACTTTTTATCGAACCCGCGACATTTGCATACAGCCAGCTTGAGGAAAAAACACGTCGGCTTTCGTCAACGGACGGACACACGGTCGGCGTTGAGGCCGGCGTTGAGGCCGACGATCGATTTCTCCGCTCTCGCATTAAGATTTCGAAGCGAACCGGCCGCGTCTCGCCGAGGAAGTCACGAAGCCTTTTCCTTATCGGTCGCGATGCACCGTGACTCGGCTGAACTTGAGGCAAGGTCGCGCGAATCGCGGCTAACGAGACGCAACGCTCACGCGCTGCGATTTCGCAACGCGTAACCTCTAAGTTGGAATGCGTTTAACGCTCTACGCCTACGGGACGCCTGTACAGCCGCGCGAACAGCCTTGACGAACGGCGAGTCGTTGCAACACGACGATCCTTTGAATCTCGGCAGACTGCCAACTTACAGACGCGTCTCTGTCCGTTCGCAAAATCCAACGTATCCGGGCAAAATTCTGACCTGATTTTGGTGTAGCACGTGTAGGGTGGCAAAGAAATACTCGGCGGTGTTTAACGGTACATTTATCGACGATTCTCGCTTTCGACTCTTTTCGTACAACTCTCGATTCTCGCCAATCGGTTACAACTCGACCGTTTTCTCGATCCGACTCGTTTCTCCGCTACGCACGCGTTCGTTGGATATCCGCGAACGTTGCCACGTACGTCTTCTTTCGAGTATTCGGCGGAAGAACCGCAGGGACATCGACGACGCGTTAGGTCTGTCGGTACTTACGCTTCGGCGATGTTACTTGTACCGACGAAACCGTTGGAAAGTTTCGTCGTCGAGCGCCGCTATAATTCTTTCTTCGTCCGTAAGCGTTCTGTCGCGAGTCCGAGACTTTGCGCGCCTGTCCCGTTGCTACTAAGAAGAAACGGGCCCGACTACGCTTCCGCGCTTTTTTCAGATACTTGAAAAACGATCTCCGCTTCGAAGTTTGCGCGATATCGTTGATCGACGACACCGGGTTGATTGGAAGTTACGAGACGCCGCGAGATCGCCGATCGTTATCTCGATTCCGTTAATTGCCGATCGAGAGAGTAGCGCCGGCCCGATAGAGCGTAACGTAGATCGCCGGTATCGAGGAACGTGGAAACGCCGTGCCGCGCTCGAAGCCAGGAAGAACGAACGCGGCGACCGAGCGGAGGTTCGTTCGTCTCGCCGATTTCGCAACAAAGGGACACGAGCGTGCATCCACCCCCGTGTCGGGTCGTGGCGAAACGGATCGAGAAGAATCATGGTAGCCGATAGTCGGCGGGAGAATCCCGATAAAGGGTGGTTGGCGGATATAATAGATGACGGCGGGTCCTCGCAGTCGAAACGTCGATGGTTTCGGGTACGGGGGCCCTTATCCGAAGGTATCGGGCCCTAGTTAAGCGGCCGCTGGAGCACTAGATCAACGACAAGTTTCGGCTTTTTGGCTTTCATGTGTCCGATTGGGGGCCCCCATCGGGGGCTTATAAGAGGCCGCGGTTACGAGCCGACGAAGCCTCTGCCTCCTAACTCCTAACAAATAGAAGACGCATGCACGATCGCTTCCCTCGTTTCTTCTCTCTCCGTCGTCTCTCTTCCGTACCCGAAGCACCGATATAACCTGCCCCTTTTCCCCCTTTCCATCCTACTCGCTGGACCAAGTTGCTGGTCCGTTCCCGAAATTCGTTTCTCCGCTTGTTCCGAGAGGGCCGAGAGCTGGATAGAAGAGGAGAAAATCGAGCAAAAGCCGCCGCTGGTCTCGATAGGACCCTCTGCTCGAATCGGGGACCGGAGGAAGCGGCACACCAGCGGGGCCAGCCCTGCTTCCTCCCTCTGTTCCAGCCACCGCGCCGGTCACCAAGATAAAACGGTGCGGAAGGAATTTGGCGGAGGGCTGTAAATATTATAAAGTGACGCTACGCAGAATGCGGCAGCTCAAAGATGCGCCTCGGGAGGAGGACAATGCTAGCGAGCGACGGGAGCCCGAGGAGGCCACCAGAACCCACACCACCCCTCCGACGTGAATTACGTTCCGCAGAAAATAACTCGCGCCACCGTTCGCAATGGGGAGTCCTTGGGCCTCCACCCTTCATCCACCCTTTCTCGTCTCGTCCTCGCGATTTCTACGCGATCCGTCGACGACGTCTCTCCGCTCCGCCCATCCTGCTCTCCGACCGAACATCATCGTCTTTCTTTTTCTTTTTTTTTTCCTTTTTCGTAATCCTCGGGCGTGTCGGACGATCGCGACACTTGGACGCATCGTTGCGCGCTTTTCACGAGGATTTCGTAATAGGCGATACGATGCGACGCCATCGGAACAACGACGTACACACCGATATGTCGGTTCGATGATGCTGCTGCCGTCGGTCACCGGTTGTACAAGGTTAACGTCTTGGATACTAGGAAACGCGACGACGTTCTCTCGCTCTTGTCGGCAGGAGACCGAGAGAAGCGTGGACCGGAGCTGATGCACGCGTGCTGCCTCGTGGATATGGCAGACCGACCATAACTTATTCACGCGTATGGCTATGGTACCTGACACGTAACACTGTTCCGAGGTCGAGGGCCTCTCTCTCTATCTCTCTCTCTCTCTCTCTCTCTTTACCTCTCCCTCTCCGTGCCACCTCGTGGCGACGTAAGCGTAGAAACGCACCGTACAGATCCCTCCGAAGCACCAACTTACGAGTTACGTATGCACGCGTCACCGACTACACCGCCGATCGGAGCTATTATCCGTGTCTCCTCGTGGTAAGTGAAAGGCACGGTAGTTCCGCTGCTGTGCGCGAAATCATAATCCTCCGATTACCTATACACGCCGTTAGAATAATAACCTTAATAGATTGGAGTTACGCTGCCGCGATGACAACAACTCGACTTAATCTTTGGCTACTTCGAGGCTCGATTATCCGCTGCGCGTACACGTGCACGAGTCGGGTAAACGCGGATCGAACGTTTCACGACCTGACGCGGTGTCCGTGGAAGAGCCGAGGAAGACGGTGTGCAGGGCGAGAAACGAAGTAGATCCAGCACTGTCGAAGAAGACGCGTCCGAAGGGAGATCGGTCAAGGGTAAAAGCGAGGGTCTGCCGGACCGTGGGCCCCCGCGGGGCACGTTTAGCTCGTAGCACGCTCAAACGGGCCCGAAGGAGTAGGTGCAGACCTCTGAAGGTGCAGCGCACAAAAGGGTGGGATGTGCCGTGCGCAGACGAAAAAAAGGAAATTAAACGAGTCGGCTTTTAACATTGCCGAGAATAGCTGAACACGGCACCGACTCGACGGGATAACGCGAAACGCTCGCCTTCGACTTTACTCGAAATTACAGGATTTCGCACGCGCGCTCGTGCTCGCTTCGCGACGATTCGTCCACGATCCTCCGAGAGAAACTTCCTTCCAGCCGTCAAGTATAAACCGCCGCCGAGGGTCTGCCGTTCGGTAGCCACGTTCGCGGTAACGTTACGCGGATACGCGTTAAAGACGATTCGGAAGCGCGCGCGCGGTAGGCAACAACGAAGCCGAGGAACGACGATGCCTGTCGTACAAACCGCAAAACCGCAACCACCGTAAACGCACGCACGCGCCTGTCGGAGCCACGTGGAAATCTCGGCTCGTTCGTAACCCCTTCTAAGCGAACGACCATTTCCAATTTTCTATCGCCGATGGTTACCCGCCGATCGACCCGAGACCCGCGGCATTCGAAATTGCCATCTCGGATTGCCTTCGCTTCGCGTTTCGCGTCGAATGCGTTGGGAATCGCCGCGGACATCGTGCCTCCTGCAGCTATAACTTGGAAACAGCGTAATTCGTAAATGGAACGGCAACGCGAAAGTGAAATCGAAGATCCGAGATCGAACTAGTGCCAGGCTCTCTTTAGGGATCTGCTGTTTCTGTGGTAGAGGCAGAGATCGCAGGAGAAAGCAGCGAAGACGGAGAGAGAAGGAGAGGAGCGGGATGCGCGAAGGGTTCAGAGAGGCAAGAGAAAAGGGGAAGGAAAGGAAGGGAAAGGAAAGGCAGGAAAGAGAAGAGAGTTAGGTGGTTGTAGAAGGGCGAGGAGGGGAGGGTCGGGAGAGGGAAGACAGGTGATGCTGGGCCCGAGGCTGGGCACGGGGAGAACGCAGACGCACGTTTTACGCATCCTACTCAGGCACGCACACAGTAACGCGACGCACGAGACGCACACGATTCCAACACACAACCGCAGAAGGCATTTTAACACACGGCATTCCTGTTGTCGGGCTGCCCCGGGATGGTTCAGCTGGCAACGTGGCTGGTGTTAAAGTCTGCTTCACAAGAGAGCCGCGGTGCCTCGTGGCGACCGAGCGTTATCGTTACGGGGAATTCGATGCAACGCGATATTCGCGTCGATTTACACACGGCTAACGGAATACGAACGCGTCCCACGGCGTAGAACCTTGGACGCGGCGCAGCTCGCGCGAATCTTTCGCGTTGCTTTCACGGCGCGCCGTCCAACTTTTCGTCCCTCGCGATGACGCGATCGCGGATCGCGACGAAACGATGGAAAACACGAGAATCGTCGGCGAGAGAGAGAGAGAGAGAGAGAGAGAGGCGATCGAGAGATCGCGTTAGGACGAAGACGGAATGGAGCGTTTAGTTTCGAATTCGAGACAGCGCTCGGCGTTTAACGCTTTCGTGTAGGGACACGGTGGAACGTCGTCGGTGCGGCAGCGGTAGTGGTGTGGCATCGGCAAACACAATACCCGTGCATTTACATGTGCATACAAACAACGCGGCGGGAATTATACTTACGGGAATGCAGGTTGTACGTACGACACAGAGACAGGGGTGGAAAGGAGATGGAAAAGGTGGAGGAGAAGGCGGGGGAGGAGCGAGGACTCGGTATGGGAGGGCCCGTTGCCGCAGCCTGACAAATACACAATAATATACATGCTCGACCCGTATCTCGCCTCGTACCTTTCGCTTCCAATGGACAATTTCGCATCGACGAAAGTGGATGCCGTATAACTACTCCCGATTACGTGATAAGTAGTCTCGGAGAGGTCGAGAACGGAACACGGGCCGCCGGTTGTATTTAAAGGTCAGAAATCTAGCGGTAAATCATCGGGAAGAGAACTTTTGAAACTCGAAATGCCGATCGTGCCCGCTCGAGACGCGATAAAAACCGAACGCCGCGACGTTTCTTCGATCCCCATGACCGGCCACGAACGAATTAACACCTCGTTTGGGCAATTTTTCGCGCGCGTTGATTTGCCAGAAACGTTCCTCGAGCGGATCCGATCGATCGCGCAGCGAAAGCAGGTGAATTCGGACGCGTATCGTTCTGAAAATTAAATCGAGGGGCGGAGACGATCCACGGGGGTGGAACGAATCGCGAACGAGCCGCGGTTTACCATCGGTGTCGTCCTCTCGATCGATATCGAAGGGCGATTTAACGACGCGCGGCGTTCGATCGGACCGTGACGAGCCGCCGAGCCGCCGAGCCGAGACGTCCCGTGAATAACGAAGATCGCGAGCAGAGACGGCCCTTCCATATCAAACTCATTAAACGACCGGATTCGCCTTCTTGCTCGCTCCCGTCTATTCGCGGCTCCTTTGCACGCGATTCTTCGACCGAGCTGTCCACGCACGCACGCGCGCAACGTTACACGAATGCGTACAGCCTCGCGGCAGGGAGAGAAAGACACTGCGAGATCAATTACTCTATCGCTATTGAATAATAATACAATGCGCAACCTCTCGATCGATCGGCGTGTGCGTGCATACGTTTCGCGTCCACGCAAGCTTCCCTTCTCCGTCCATTTTCTCCCTCCTCCAGAAATCTTTCTCTTCCTCCCTCTCTCATCTCACGCGCCGTTCGCTCTATCCAACGGTGCACGGGCCCCTCTTTCTCCTTCTTTTGGTCCGGCAACCACTCTGCCTGGTCGCGTTACAGCGTATAAAGTTGCCATCGCGCGTTCGTCCGTGTTCATTCATAGGGGTCCAGTGAATGGCGCGTCGGTAAGCGTGTAGTAAACGCATCGTGGTATACACGGTTGCGTTTGCGTTTGCGCTCCACACAGAGAGAGAACGTCTTCCCGTCGTTTCTTCGATATGTTTCAGCTTTCCACGACGATCCGTCTTCTCCTCGCGTTCGAAGCGCTTTTCTCGCCTCTGCGGACCTTTCAGATTCCAGAGAAAACAACGCGACGGACGCGGATTTTCCTTCTCGCCGCGGTTTTCCATCCGCCTTTCTACCATCGAACGCGCGCATCTCCGCGCTAACGTATCTACTCGCTGCGAAGCGTTGCTCTATTGCTTCGCCTCGTTCGCAGCCAACGATCGCGAACAGATGGACGGGATGCTCCGTCGTCGGCTTCGCCGACGTGTCACGACGAAGAAGGCAGTTTTGCGCGATCCGCCAGTCTCCGCCGATGTCGGTGTTCCTTCGTGGCGGTTCGAGCGACGCGCGTGACCCGATGCATCGCGATCCGTTTCGTTGCGTGCTGCTTCCGAGTATTCGGGGACGAGTTGGTTGGAAAGGTCGCAACAGACGAACCTCGTTTCGCTGGTCGCTAGCTTCGCGCCGCGCGCACGATCCCCGAATCTCGGAAGGTCGGCCCCGCAGGCTCGATCGGCTCGTTAGAAGGTCTCGTTCCGAAAACTCCCTACCGAAAACTCGTTGCAACGAGATAGGAAGTTGATAGACACGGTGTGGCGCGTGCCCGATCACGCGACGATAGAAACAAAATCGCCGTGAAGGAAACCGTGGATTCTCGAAAAGACTGGAGGCGTTACTCCGAGAAACGACGATGTTTCGCCGCAGATAATTGTAGCCTATCGGAGTTTGTTGTCGGTTCCCGGTAACGCTTCGTCGATTCGCCGCAAACGTCGAAGCCGGATGGCTCGGGGATCTACGCGCCGGTCACGGCGACCGACGACGGAGAAAAACACCGGAACGAAAATAACCGCACGACGTAGATCGCCACCCTGATTATGGTTATTAGGAACGTTACCGGCGTTCGTCTAAACGATAATTGGAATTATCTACGGACCAAGAAATTACGACGACGCCCGGGGTACGATCGTTCGGCGGATGACGTAACGAAAACTGCGCTCCGATGGCCTACTTTCGAGGCCGAACCGGCGGCATCTTCCGACGCCGAAGTTTCCAACCCTTTCCAGCTGCAACGCGATCGCTGCAAACGAACGAGGGATAAGAATCACGACCGGTAAGGCATCTTGGCAGGGACCGTGGACTCGAAAGGGGGCCCACCCTTTCTCCTCGTCTTTTTGGGACTGTTTCCGCGACGAAATCCCTTACCGACGAGAGGCAACAGATGGAGCGGCAAGGCGAACGGGGATGCTGCCGTTTTTTCTCAGACCCTTCTCTATCCGACTCAAGGTTACCGATGTCGAAGGGCAGCCGCCAACTTTTGCTCCGATTCTCGCGCTCGTAGATGTCGCTATGACGTGGTTTTCTCGGAAACGAGCGAGGACCCGTTTCGCCGATGGAAATCGACCAGCGAATTACGGCCGTAAGTCGGACGTTGGATTAGCTCGGGCGAAAAAACGCGACGACAGGTGATACCGACCGAGGATCGTGTGGCCAGCAAAGAGTCTATAATAGAGAGTGGGTCAAGGCCTCGAGAAAGGTCGAACGATGGAAATTGCCAGCCCGTAGCTGCGAAACGATTCGAGTTTCGAGAGGAACGACGAAGGGAAACCCTTCTCCGTTTCGACGTGTCTCTGATGCAACCGGGGCTGACCCAGTCTCGTTTTCAGGCCTCGGCGTAGCGCACGCCCGCGCTGACCTCGCCCTTGCCAAGTAGAAACACCATAATAAAACTCCTCGTAAGACAGTGGGACCTCGCCTCCTCAGATTACCGAGATAACTTTAGCGTGGTCGTGGCTAACCGCCCGTCATTCATCAACCCCCACGAGAACGGATCATCGCTCTCTCTCTCTCTCTCTCTCTCTTCGTTTGCCTCGGGCTAGACGCGCCTCTTTCTCCGCCGAGCGCCACTCTCCGGTGCTTTCCGCTCGGAATCGCGCGGTATCTCTTTCGGGTTCGTGACTACCTTCGAGCTGGCTACGTACTTACACGCACGTACGTCGCGCAGATAACGGGCCCGACCGAGATAATTCTTCTTCCACCGGCCGGCATGAATGAACCTCGAGTCCGCCCCTTTGCCTCCCCCTCGTCTACCGTAACACGAGATCCGTACGAGGATCGATAAGAGGCGAACACCGAAGGACGATCTTTTCAGGCATAATCGAGCGCAGACTCTTTCGCGCGTTGCCTTCGGATTCGGCCGATCCGATCGAACACATCGCGCGTCTCGCGTCTACGAAAAGTTTCACCGGCTAGTCGTAAACGAGATCGAGAGAGATCTAGCAGCAGCACCGACTTATCCCAGTTTTACGAAAGTGTCGAGCCTCGGATTTGGTTCACGCCGTTGTTACCCGTACGATCTCGACGTCGTAAAATCTATTCCGCGATGAAGACTTCCGGCTGCCGCGTACTTTACGACGCGATCGGGCAGAGGGTGAAAGCGGAACGGAGAAAGACCGCGAGAGAAAGGCGGGCCAAGCAATCCCAGATCGACCAATTACCTTCAATATTGTGACGCGGATTAGCGTCACGCTGCTCCGGGATTTGCATCGTATTTGCATAATTTTCGTCGCATCCCGGCGCTCTCTCGAGTAATCTTTCGAGCAACAGCGACGTCGTCATCGATCCCGCGACTCGAGAACTCGTCGCGATTCGAGTCGTCATTACGCACGAATACGCACGGCGTGTCGACGATCGCGCGTCATCCGAGAAAAGAGGAAAAGGAAAGAGGAAGGTAGAGCGTGGAGGTAGCGAAACGATGGAGCCGAGCGAAAGTCGGTCGAAGGGTTGGGAGCTGCGAGCGGAGCCGAGAGTCGAGTCACCTATCCGGCAGAAAACAAACCGTGGAAGCGTCTGAATGCGGCGAAGGGCTCGAAAGCGTGGTCCTTATAGGAGTCGTGCGGCCCACGCGCACCTTCTCGCCGGTTTTCTCGATGGCCCGGCGAGTGCCGTCGCTGTCGGCTCGGCTCGCACAACTGGTTTTTTAAACGCAGCCAACAACGATGCCTATACGCGCCGTGCCGCTCCTCTCTTCGCTCACGTCCCGTCTCTCTTTCGCCGTCGGTGTCTCCCGTCTCGTTTCTTTTTTACTGTTCTTTATAATCGCCAGTCGCCAGTACTCCGGGGACCGGGGACCGGGTCCCGAAAGGCTGGCCTCTCTCGCCTCTAGCCGCGAGCATTCCCCGCTGCTATTTCGGCTCCGTCGCCCTACACACCTCGCCGCCAAAATCCTGCTAAACTCGATTCTCGACCTTCTTTCGACCAACTTTTCACCACGATCGTGCTCCACCAGCCAACGATTTCTTCCGTTCTTCCCTTCGCTTTTCTCCGCCCGATCTAAACCCCTCTATCGAGTCGACGAAGCGGCACGGAACGGTTGCGTCGGTGGTACCGACAGCCTGACCTTGATTCGAGAGGGTCGCGACGCTCCTTCGCGATGCGCACGAACGCGGGCTTCTCTATGCCGAAATTCTCGGTATTCGGAGCGAGACGAGTCCCCTCCGGTGCGAAGATGGGACCGGCGCGTCGTCGCACCGGCGAAATAGTCGAGCGGTTCTCGGTGTCCGGCGAGAGGAGCAAACGAACAACGGAATACTTGGAAGCTAGAACGAATCTCGGAGGTAATGGCGAGCGTCGACTCAACTTTATCCTCCTCGGCCAACGTATCTCTTCTCCTCTCTGTCTGTCTGTCTGTCTCTGTCTCTGTCTCCGCCTCTGTCTCTCTTTCTCTCTGTGCTTCTCTTCTTTTAGTTTTGCTGCCTCTACAAATACGTCTCTCGGTTCGCCGTGGCGGCGAGCGTTCGCGCTTACCTTTGCTCACTGATCGCCCAGTGTGTACAATGCGCGCGAGAGAACAACTTAGAACTACGCAGGAAGCAGAGGTCGGCGACGGTACGCAACGGTCCTCTTTATTTTCTTCCACGTCACTTTATTTCCTTTTCGTTTCGATCGCAAATTTTCCGTCGCGTCGAACGTCTCCGATCGATCGCGTCGCGATTATTACCTCGATTACTGCCGCGATTACTACCGCGACTACTATCGAGATAGCCGTGCTATCGGTCACCATGATCGCGCTTGTCCAATCAAACAGACGTATTTTAAGCGTTACGACGTCGATGCCTATTAATTCCTTTACGAGCTCGTAAAACGATAATAGCTGTCGACCAAGTGCACCATTGGCCGTCTCTACGGTGCAGGAATTCGAAAAACACCGGGACAACGCATCGGCAGAATTTCTTTCTCGCGCTTCGCATCGCCAACGATTCAGCGGTATTCCTCCGCGTATCTCGGCGAGGAACACCGGTCGACATAATAAATCAATCGGACGACGGCTGTGTTTCTCAAGACAAAATGTTTTCGCGCTTAAGTAATATCCTGTTTTGCTTTTAAGCTCGATTTTATCGCGTCGCAATGGGATAATGTCGATACTTGCACAAACAGGTGACATTCCTGCCTGCGTTTTTTTCTAAGTCGTTAACTCGTATATCTAATGCCACGCCAGTGCGTCCGGTTATAAGCACCGGTCACCGAGTGTCGCGAACACGGCTTCTTGAAATAAATCCTTCGGAAATCCTAGCTGGTATTTCAAAACACCGGTGGACTCCGCCGTTCGCTCGTTCCACTTTGCTCGTTTAGCGAAGAAAAAAATCTCGTTCGACGCGATACGCTTATTTCCCGCGTTTCTCGCTGAACCGTTTCGTTGACAAAAACCTGGTTTCGGCTGCGCCGGTCGCGTGGAACGCCGTTCCCGCGGATAAGACGAGCTTAACGGGGGTAAACTGCAGACGGCAAACCAAAGGGGCAATTAACCGTTTCTATTCGATTATTGTAATTTACTTCTCAAACACAAACAGCAGCGAACCTCGTCTCTGGATTCTACGCGGCGCACACGCGTCGCGCTTGGAAAATTCGTGAGCGCGGTCCGCGAAACCTTCTCCCCCGATTCCACCTTGTCTGCCGTTTGCCTCCCTTTCGCTGCCGTTCCCTGTGTTTACACGCGTCCGAACGAACGCGCACAGAGTTCGATGAATAGCGTTCGTTTAACGCCACCGAAGGTCGCAGCCAAACGAGTTTACACCGACGAAAGACTCGGACCAACTCGCGGCGGCAAAAGGACCTCGTCGCTGACCGAGTACCATCGGCGATGTTTGGCGAATTCTCGCGGAACGAATCGTCGCCGTTTCGTAACGAGGACCAAGGACGTGAACGAGAAAAAACCGTTGATGCCTTTTCGACAGAGGCAGAAGGGTTGGTTCGGTTGGTTGGCGCATTCATCGGATCGAAGAATGATCGATATGCATAGGTTGACGGGGCAGCGCGAACGGGTCGCGTTTTCGGTTGGACCCTCGTTTGAATAACAGTGGAAGGAAATTTCCCTAAACGGTTGCGCAGGGTCGGCTTGGCTCCAGTTGCGTGTCATAATAAAAGAAACGCGTTAACTCGGCCCGCAGCCATCGCCGGATACGCTTACCTCTTGGCCCGAGTCGCGGCGTCGCTCGTCGTCCCAGCCACCATCACCACCACACCGAGTCTTGCCGACCGAGAGAAGAGCGCACGGTGTTTGCCTGTCGATCGCAATGCTCCTTCCGCTACCTGCTCCCCATTGACGTGGCACGGGGTGCGACCAGCGATGGGTTCGATTCGAATTTCCAACCGACCCCTTTCCGGCCCCTTCGATCGAAAGAAAATTTGCATTTTCGCGTATCGCGCGCCAAATCGATTCGCCCGATTTCGTTGCCACGATCGGCACGAACGGGTCGTTGGAACGCGACGCCGCGATCGAATCGATTCCGAGGCAAGTCGTTAGAAAAACGCTAGTAGGCATCGTCGCCCGCCACGATTTTAATCGAGGAGAAATGGAACGATCGGATGTGCCGCTTACGGGGAATCCAGCCTATCTGCCATTGACAGGCCTGTAATGGCAAAAGGGAGAGAGACGCCTTTGGAACAGGTCGCGCGCACCTGGAGGAAGTCGTGGTTTTTCAGGTGAACGTATACGCTCGGTGCAACCTGAATCGTCCTTTTTTCTGCCGCTCCGGTGCGCTGTCTCGCGTGTCGCGAGAGGCCCGCTTTCCACCAAAAAAGCAGTCGCGTTGTTCGTTCGCCACTCGAACGCGACGAACGAGGTGCTGCCTCCGCGAACCGTGTATTTTACCATAGACCGTCGGAATTTCCAGTCGACGTACCTAACTGAATTTCTAGTAGACGAACGCGCACCGTTTCGCCGCGAGAAACTGCAAAGTCCACAGAAGCCACGCGAACGCCTGGCAGCTGGAAACCGCGACGACGAATCTAATCGTAAACGCACACACGCACTCGCGCCCCTTCGCGAACAATTTATTAGATAGTCCCGGATAACTAGCAATGCTAATAAAAGGCCGGCTCGGGGAAGCTGAAACGCGATAAGAAAATCCAGGCTTCGGCTCGGTTTCCGGGTCTACTCGACTTTAGACCGCCGCGCGGACGACTATCCTCCCACGCTCTCGACCGCGCGGCGTTTCGTCTTTGCCGACCGAAAGAGAAAGATACGCTCTCCGATTCCTTGCAACTGGTTCAGCCTTCGCGAAACAAACTACCGCCGATTGCGTGGTTCTGCTCCAGTAATTGGCAAGGATCGTTCCTCGCCGGCGACTACGTCGACGAAGCGACCGTTGAAACTGACGGCGAATGATCGATCGATCGATAGATCGGTCCGGCAACGCGACATTTTTCGCGTCGTTCGACGTAATTAACCGGTAGCGGCGACGCTCGCGAACGTTCGCCGATTAACGAGTTACCGTGGAAAAACGGGAAAGGCGTTCGTTCGCGCGAGAAAAGCGCGTCGGAGTGCAGGCGAAAAGAACGAGAAAGAGGAAAGAAGAGTGGAACGAGCGCGCGGTGGACAAGGCGCTGGTAGAAGTGGCTGGATTTACGCGTCCGTCGAGCGTTACGTTCCGCTCGTTGTCGCTCGAAAACCATCGAGTAACAACCTTCTTGGCGACCCGTAAATCGCGGTGTATCGTTCGAGCGCGGATCTCTTTACGATACGCATCGACTGACGACGACTGCCACGAAAACGGCCGCCGATCAAGTGGAACGCGTTCTACTTAGCTTGCACGCGTGCGACCGGTCGTGCGTCCGAAAATCTTTTCCTTCACGAAATCCCCGGCCGGTTTCGCGCGTAAATCAAACGAACCGTCGGTCGAGCGTTCTTTACGCGATGGCTGTCGTTGTCGTTCGCGTCGTTTGACGATAAGCTGACAGGCTTTTTCCATCGCGCGCGATAAATATCGACTACGAGGAGGTACGGCAGAGTGATGCAACTTTAATGGAACGAAAAAGGAATCTCGTGGGGTCATTGTGCCAAGGACGGAGAAAAGGGCCGACGAGCTCGTGCGCGTAGATGGACGGTCAGGGAGAGAGAGAGGGAGCGTGTGTGAGAGATAGTGGGAGAGAGGGAGAGGGGAAAAGAGCGTGGACGAGAGACAAGGAGAGTCGGTCATCGGTTTCCCACATTTCGTTGAAGCTTGCCTAGGCCACCTGTCCGCCTCTTTTCTCGTTCACGCATACTACCGACGGCACGAGACGAGCATTCGAAGGATATTATTTGATGTACGATGAATCGGGCGAACTGGAGCGAGAAGAAAGGAAGAGAGGAGAGAAGGAGTTGCATCCTCTCGGGCTCGTGTCGTAGGTTGGACGTTTCGATGGACGCGTGCGAAGTATCGCCTACGATTCCTGCATCGTCCATTCAGGCTGCATGCGCACGGGTAAGCGGTGGTAACAGGTTCACGTGGATTAGCATAATCGTCATAAAGCATGCAGCCTCGATGAATTATTTATCTGTCGGAAGAGTCGGTGTGTACGACGGAGATACGGGGAGAGAGAAAAAGTCGAAAAGGAGAAGGAACACGTACGGGGTAGCGTTATAGCGGCGCATCGGTTCTTCCTTCTTCGTCTCGTTTCTCCACGATCGCTGTTCTTCGCTTCTTCCACGGGCCGCTATGGATGCTGGTCCGGCTCGCGAGATACGAGACAGAACGAAACGGAAGGCGACGCGAGCCGGACGAGATAGTGCGAGCGGAAGAGAGAAAGAGAGAGAAAGAGGGAGAGGGAGAGAGAGAGAGAGAGAGAGAGCGAAAGGAAGAAAGTGGGGATCTTCCATTCTCTTCCTCGTTTCGACGAGGCGCGAGCCGGCCTCGACATTTGCATATTACGCCTGGCGTTAGGTAGCCAGTCCCGGCGATGCGTTGCATTAATTTCCGATTCCGCGACAAGGGGGATGACCTTAACCCACCGTAGGACCAGACGCGTCTGATCACCGTGCCGTGGAAACATCGCCACGCGCTGCCTCGATCGTCTCCTCGGTTCCTCGCGCTTCCGGCAAACGATTTTTTTTCGCGATACCTCCGATCGTCCGGGGCAACTCGAAACAAGACGTAACGTAACGTAACGCGAACAGTCAACGGATCGGAGAAAGTCCGTTGGAAAGCGTGAAACGGTCGCTCGGAATAACGCGACGTCAACGGTTTCTCGTGAGAGTGGTCGACCGATCGAACCCCTTGAAAACGACTGCGGATCGTTCGGAAGATGCAAACGCATCGGTGCCGTGGTGTCCTCGCCTCCGATGGTTCCCCCTCTCCCGCCGACATCGGTCCGATAGGCAAAGTAGCGATGGTCGGGAACAAGAGGAGCGGAAGTCGAGAGGAGACACCGTGAGAATCTTTCCGAGAGTCTTCGCTGGTGGCAGGCCGTGTTGCTTTTATTATAAATCTCCGATGATCGGTAGGAGGAGGAAGGGGGGTTTACGAGGTAGCTTGGCTGTTTGAATAGGAAGAGCCCAGGTAATATGCCCATTTGAATATACCTGGTTCAGCCTCTTCCTCTACCCCTCTGTCTCGGCTTCTCGTTGCCAGTGGCAGTGGCCCGGTCGTTGCATAATTTAAAATTCAAGGGTTGCTGCTCTGCCGGGAAAGAGAAACTGTGCGTGGAAGAAGGCAACGCGGACGGCCGTAGAAAAGGGGTGTACGGGTGGAGAGGGTACGGGCCAGCGCGCAACCCTTCTCCAGCCGATCTGGAACAATAAACACCGTGGAAAGGGTGACCCCGTGCTATCGGACGGATATATCCTCCGCTCAGGTACGCGCGATTTTGCATAGATCTCCATACGTTACGTATCCCTTTTCTCTTTTCGACCGACGTTTAAAGGTCCAGGTATACATTCGAACGGTGTCATCCCTATGGGAAAGTGTATGCAAACCATTGTGACCCCCGCGTTCGTTCCTGCTCAACCGGGGTGAAGGGGGTGAGGAAGGGGTTGGGAAGATCACACCCCTGAGATAGATGATCGTCTCCGAGGCATCGTCGTCGAACCGTGTGCGAACCGAAATCCTTTCCTTCCGTCTTTCCTTCTTTCCTTCCTTCCTTCCTTTCTTTCTTTCTCTCGCCCGCACCCCTTCGCAAACCCTTCTGCCATTCGACGCTCTCTCTTTTTCCTCTCCTTCTCGAGGAGACAATCGTGCATACGTAAATAGCCTACGTCTCGAACGCACGGTGTATCCTCGCGTCGATGCCGCTGCTGCCTCCTCGAATCGGGATCAATCGGCGCGAAAACGTAACGGGCAGAGGGGACGACAGAGAGAAAACGAGAGACGAAGAAAGAAGAAGAAGAAAGCATCCTATTGTTGGTGGAAGAAGCAACCGCCGAAGGAACGACAACGATATCGTCTCCTAACCCAGATCCGATCGAAGCCGTTTCCTCTTTCCTCCAACCCCCACACCCCTTCAACCACCTCGGCCGTTCGATTCGTTCGAGGCGTTTGTCACAGCCCGTTGACGGAAACGTCGAAACAGAGAAAAAGCAGAAGGAAAGTCATCGAGAACGATAATTCGCGGCGCTACGCGGTCCATCGAGCACGAACGGCCAGGTCGGCACGAGCCAGGCAGGTGCAGCCGAGGCGCACGGCCGACGTCCTTTGCACCTGATGAAATTAAAATAAACGCAGTCATCTCATTTTCATCCTCATTAGTATACGACGAACAAGTGGGTTAACGGCTTCCTACGAGCAGGAGAGACTCGGGGCCCAGACCTTCTCCCCGCTCCCCCCACCCTCTGCCGTTCGTCCTCTCTTTCTCTCGTCTCATTCACGGGGTAAGGGAATCCCGCATAACATTAAAACCTCTAAGGCCGTCGAGGAGAGTCTGTCCTGCGTGGCTGAGTGCAGGAGCGCGCGCGCGCGCGCGCGTCTTCTCTCTTTTCATCTTTCCATCTCATCGCTGTACCAGACCGTTTCTTCGAGGTTTCCTCGGAGGTAGGACGCGTGTACGCGACACGCGTCTCGGTTTCCTCGGCTAATCGCCACCGCGCCGGGTCGAGGCTTTTGTTTCGAAGCCGGCAAAAAACGTTGCGTGTTGCTCGAAATCCCTTCTCTCCATCGACTGGCTACGTCGAACCTCTGACGGTCGCGTGCCAACTAACCACCTATGAAACAGCCCGTGCCGAGCAAACCTATGCTAATGTATGCCGCGTATGCATCGTTCGTCCTTCCTTCCCTTCTCGCTCTCCAACTCGCGTTTCTTTTTCCTTCCCGCCGCCGCCGCCGCCGCCGCCACCCTTCCACGCCTCCCTCTTTTTCGCACCTTCGCACACGTGCAACGCGTTCTCGTGCCAAGTAACCGCGGACGCTTTTCCATCTATCCGTTCGAGTCCAAGGCCGTGGCGATTCGACGAAAAGTAGCGCGCACCACCGCGGAAAATTCGTCGTCCATCGATCTGTCTAGCGACAACCGTGGATATTGCGCCGGTTGCCGCAATCCCCACTGACCACCTGCTATAGCGTAACCGCAAGTTGCATATCGCGATTTCGTTGGATCGCGTGCGTCCGCTTTTACCGAAGAAACGCTTTCTAATTAGCGGCCGAATCGTTACGCAACTGCGTTACGATCGAGACCGTTGCGTTATGTCGCGTCCCGTCGTTCAAAGTCGTTCGCCGATATATGTAGGTCAAACGCGTTGCCGAACACGGGCACACGTCCGCCACGTGTTTGTGTATTCTATTAAAACGATAGGAAAATGATAAAGCGGGTGATTAATGATACCTCGTGGAAGGTGAAGGATTAATGGCGACTATAGCCGCGACTACCAGATCGGCGGACGTATAATGCTAATGCGAATTGACCGATGAATACGAAAGCCCGTTACACGCTGCTGCTCGCACAGAGCCTGGTAACTTCATTAACCGTGACAAAACGAGACGCGCGGTTTCATAGAAGAATGCGAGTTGACGTCTTACTGAGCTCGCGATACGCCGCAGCGGCAAAACCCAAGCCACGCCACGCCACATCGCCATCGAACGATGTAACGTATGCGCGTGTTTGTCGTTAGGCGCGCTTAATAAATTTCCTGCTAGCGATGCGATTTATGCGTTCTCCGGCGAAAATTGTTTCGCGCGCGTTCATCGTTCGGCTATACGTCATTTTCGTGATTCCACTTGCCATTACCGCGGATATCCCCCCTTCGTCGCTCTGTCTCGCCAGATTTCTTCTTCGTTTTACCGGTTTCTGCCACTTATCGCACTCTGTCCGCTGTTCGCTGCGCGTCCATCGTACGTTGCACGTTGACGCGCAAACCAATTCGAACCGTTAACGCGCGGTTCGTCGAAAAATTCCTGCGAACGTACGACAACGGCGAGCCGTTATGTACGCGAAAAGCAGAAAACTTGTCAACGGTGCGGTGCCGCGTAGGTACCGCGAAGCCGACGCACGTGTGCGTTGGTTCAGGTAAGGCGACCATGTGGGTGCGACTGCAACTGCGAAGTTAGGTCAGCTAGGTGGAATTCTGGCGCGTATGGGTCAGAAGGCGCGACACTCCTTTCCAACTAACGGAGTTTACGTTGCTCGAAAAGTCGTGTCGTTCGTCGGCGAGCAGATATTCGGCGGAAATTTTAATCGACACGGCACACCT
The DNA here is from genome assembly GCF_910591885.1 of Bombus terrestris. Classification (NCBI taxonomy): domain Eukaryota; kingdom Metazoa; phylum Arthropoda; class Insecta; order Hymenoptera; family Apidae; genus Bombus; species Bombus terrestris. The sequence goes on along the minus strand of NC_063278.1, from coordinate 2,558,968 downwards.
CGTAACTCGACCGAACTCGGTCTCGCGCCACATTACGAAAGGAAGGGGTCTCCGTTATTAAAAACCGAATCGATCGAGTCGTTGTTGATGCATTTCGCTCTCTACTTACCTCCGTGGTAAGCCGTGGCGCGGCTCGATCGGCCCGTCATGAATTTTAACGAAATCTCTTTATTATTTCCCGATATCGGAACGAAAGTCCGGCCGGTTTATTAAATGAAAACAATTACGATCGGGGCTATCCGCGATTCCGATTTTAACGAGCGATTCTTTGTACGTGGGAAATTGAATTTGTTTGTTGCGGGAGGTGGCGACGTCGCTGGAGAAAAAAATCCAGCCATCACTAGCCAGCGGGCCTTTGCCAGGTCTAATGAAATTATTGGAACGCTACGCGTTTCCGTTCTTCCCGTTTGCCACCACCGAGCTATAATCGTTCGCTCCGATCGTCCCTTAATAGACGAAATTAATCGAAACGCGTTCACTCTGCAAACGCTTCGATTCGACGACGAGAGAGCTCCAGCGACCTCGTCGTACGTCGAACGCGATCTCGAAAACGAGCTGCCGAGTTTTACACGGTGACGTAGCAACGCGTCGTCGACGTCTTTCTACGGTTTGACGGGGCATGAAACGTTGTGCGGATAACGAGGCTGGAACAGCAAGCATTCCGCCAGGATTCCGGACTCTGACAACCAGTATTTACGATCCGAGGTTAATCTCTTTGCGAGGCAAAGTCGACGGTGAATCGATCTTTGGTCGATCCATCGTTAGTTCGAAAAATGACGGGTCGGTTGGTCCTTGTAATTGAACAATAAAACAAACACGTAGCAACGTTGTTACAAGTATATATTTGAAAGAAACAATTTTACACAGACACTTTACAGTACACGTTGTTTTCCATACAATCGTCGTTACGATAAACGTGGCGAAAATAAAACGACGCGCGAAGACGAAGAAGGGTCGAAAGGGTGAAAAGGGCTCGTCGCATCGATCAGCCGATCGCCACGAAAACTCGCATCGCGATTCGCCGTGGTCGTTTGGACCGTGTTCTGAGCAGGCCGCGCGGTTGCGCGACGTTTGCGCAAAAAATTATATTAAATTATCACTCGACAAATTAAACAAATTTCACCGCTGCGTGTACGCTTCATTCCACGCGGACGTACGAGCAAATATTACGTCGATAAACATAGCCGCTTCTGAAAGGATTCGCTGTGTCTCGTAGCGTCGCGTAAGGTCGCTCTTCAGCCTCCGCTATTCTCTCTATCTATCTCTCTCTCTCTCTCTCTCTCGCTCCGTCTCTCCCTCCAGTCCATCGCCGGGACTCCAGATGTCCTGCGAACAGAAAATTATCGGATCTAAGCAACGCGACCGTATCCTTATCGCGCCGTACTTTCCGACTTTCTGTACCACGCGAGAAGATTTAGCGCTGCGGCGAACGATACGAGCGTCTTGACATCTTCCAAACAGACGTTGCGCAACTCGTTAAAGACCAAAGTGTGCAAGTACGTGACGCGACGCGGTGGCATTGCGTCGGTAATGAAAGATCGCGAACGCGACGAGGTCGGAGAAAGCCGGTCGAAATAGGCGTGGAACGATCGTCGACCGAAAGAAAATGTCCAAACAGCCAACGACGAGGATACTTTTTCGCCGATAGAAGGAATTCCTGTTGGGCGATCTTTCGACTCGGCGGTGTGCGTGAATGCGTGTACGAGCTACGAGGTTGCGAATACAAACGTCGCATAGGCGACGATCGACGTGAGTCGGCCTCTATAAATAGTCGACCGCTGTGCTGCGAAAAATCACTGTTTTTACGATAATTACCGTCACTTAGTGGCCCTGCTCCTTTCATCGCGTCTCACCGTACGTCCACGCGCGTTGCCACCTATCCGGTTCCCTACATCGCGTTCTCGAACGTCGGCCAACATACGCCTCTATCGTGGCTACTCTATCCGCTCTCTGCAATTAACGCGCTCGACCTTTTGTTCCGCTCGCTGGATACCGGCAGCGACATACCGGCGTATAAAAGTCGAAACGCCAGATACGACGAGCCTTATCGCCAACCGACTTACGCTTTCGACTTACTCGCGTCTGGTATCGAGATGTCGGAGACGGAGATTCGCGAATCGGTCGGTCGATAGGCGAAGACCGACGTGTGTGGGCACGCGTGCTCGGTTCGCAAAGGTCGAACGATATAGCAGTATTCGGCAACCGCTTCTGCGGCTGTTGGTCCTCGTTGCTGCACGAGGTCTCGCGGCCGGTTAGACCGGGGCCTCACTCCCCCTCGATTCTTCCTTCCCGTCTTCCATCTCGGTCCCTGACCCTCTTCTCTGTCTTTACCCAATTGCGTCTCTCTGCCCCTCGACGTCCAGGGCCCCGTCTCCGTTTCTTTCTCCTTCCGTCGTGGTGGTTCAAATAAGTCAAGCCGCTTTTATTCTCGGTCTCTCGGATATTCTTTATAGCGGCGGTGGCATCCCTAGGCCCTCGGCCCTCCCTCTTCGATACGTATGCCGTACGTTATGAAACGCAGGCAGCAGCGCACGGCGCAAACTACAAGAAGCGAACGGGTACGGGCGGCCCTCGTGTTCGGTCCCTTACTTATTGGACAGTTTACACGCCGTGCGTTTTCATGGCCCCCGGCGCACTTCGAATTATACGAGCTCGCGTCTCTCTTCCCTCGCGAATATTCGTATATCGACGAACACCACCGTTCCAGAGATACGCGGCGCGTACCTAGCCTCGCTCCGTCGATGCTAATTTTCGTCGTCTAATTTTCGAATAAGATCGTGGTAAACTCGATTCCGCGAAAAAGAGCTGGAAACGAGCTGAGAAGAGCAGCGGCGGTGTTTCTTCCGTGGTGGTGGCAACGCGTCGGGACGGTAGGTTGACGGGTCTCAGGTAAGCGGTCCTGACGCGAGTCTCGTGAAATAGCGGTTAATAATATGCGCGCCAAGTTTATGTCGCCGGTAGATTCATACGTCATGGCTTTATTGTGACTCCTCGCCAAGGTCCGGGGATCCTCGTGAGACGGCGTTTGCATAAAAATACGCCGGGTGATTGAGTACTTTAGAAAATTTAAAGGCTATAGATTACGAACCGCGCGAGGGAAACAATGCTTTGTCACGGACGTCGAGCTGGTTTCCTTCGACGCCAGCAGGGGTGACCACCGGGAGGAGCGTTGCGAGAAATTTTCGAGACGATTTCCGGGGTGGCGTGATTTCACCGTCGATTTCCGGCCGGACCGCTTCTCCGACGTCACCTTTGTAATTTATCGAGCTCGGAGTGCCTCTAATATTCTCGTTTCGGCTATCGACCGCCTTAATCTCGATACTTCCAATTATGTCCGGCAAAGATGTCCTCGATACCCTGGAGAAAAGCCAGGATAGGCCAACCTCGAGAGCGAAAGACGGCGGGCGATCGAAAAGGAAGAACGAACGAAAGAAGAACGAAAGAAAGGAGGAGGAAAGGAGGGGCAGGAACGTAAAAAGAAAGAGAGAAAGAAAGGCAGGAAGAGATAGAGGAGGTTCCACCCGCGGTGAGATCCGGACGAATAGATGATTATCGGGCATATAGGAAATTGAAAGGGTGTCTAAGGAGGTGTCTAGCGAACAGTTCGCGGGGGCGGTTTTCTCGGCAGGGTGGCACTCGACTTATGGGGTCTTAAGGGTATTCGGACACCCACACGGAAAGATGCTCCTCGCCGATAGCCGCTGCCTACCTCGGATAATAGGTTCCACGGGTTTTCGAAGCACGCAGAAGCCACCTTCGTCTGTTGGATCGTCTTAGCTCCTGCCCCCCCCCCTCGCTCTCTCTCTCTCTCTCTCACTCACTCACTCTATATCTTTTTCTTTCTCTCTGTCTCTCTCTTTTTTAGTTAGTCTCTCGGGCCGCGTTCGAATCGAGGCGAGTCGAACCGAGCCAGGCCGAGCCAGGCCGTACCGATCCGGCCGATCCAGTCGATCCGACCCGATCTTCCTTCTCTGTTTTCGTCTCGCACGCACCGTCAGGTGCACACCTCTCTGCGTTCTCCGATCGCTATCTGCCAAATCACTATCAATCACTCGCCGATCCAGACACCGGCCGCCGCTCAATGAACCAACCTCCGAACCGATCCCCGCTAAGCCACCTTTCCTCTCGCGATAAATAAATCGGACTAGCGACTTTAACGAGCCGTCTCTCTTCCTTTCTCTTTTCTTCCGGGGGACAAGCTCGATTCAAGGAGAATGGTAGTGGAGGATCAAACGCGCGCGAATAAAAAGGATCGCGACTTGCTCGATAACCGTCGAAATTTTGTTTGTTCGCTCGACGTTGCCTGTACGGCCAGCTCGGGACTGGTTCGGCCGCTCCGCGAACTCTCGTTAAGCTTCACCGTGAAATTTGGCAAGTTGCTCGCTGCTCGTGGATCATCGATCATGCCGCTGATGGGCCTTGAAACAACGCGCGACCATATCGCTGACACGGAAGCCTCCGGCTAACCGGACCGAGCTCGTCAAATCGCAATTAGACGGACGATTTAAAAGAAATTTTTCATCGGGCCGACTCGCCGCGATTCTCGTTCGGCGGCGAGGCAAGGCGAGGCGAGGCGAGACGAGCGATCGAGGACGCGGCTGCTCGATTCGGGAGCGAGCCGCTGTCAGCGTGCTACGTAGCACGAGAGATCGTTGTAGCGGGCAACCGGTGCGCAATGGCCCGAGACCGGGCCTTTATTATCGTCACGCCGATACTATCGCCACGCGATTTATAAACCATCTAAGTATAAGCGCCGCGCGACAGGAGCAAACCCTCGCCAATAGCTCGCTTACCGTTAGGCGAACGGTCGCGCGCGCCATACGCTGGACAAATGCGCGTGTCTTGCCCCCTCTCGATTAAATCGTTCGATCGTTCGATCGTTTGACATCCCGCTGAAAAAAACCGTTCTATTCTCGGACATTGCATCGACCTATGTTCAACGCGCGATTCCGACTAAACGGTCCGTCAACTTTCCTTCGAATCATTGTCGTTCCTTCGCTGGGCGTGTGTCGCTCGAGAACAGGGTTAGCCGCTTTACCGCTGCTCCAGCCGAATTCCGCCTACTCTGCGTAGCCGCGAAGCGTGCGTCTCCCCTAGGACTCTCCTTTCGTCGACGAGGGCTAAAGCTGTCGCGGATTAGTCGCCAGACAGTGGAACTCGCGGTGGTATCTTAGTCGACTCGCTCGAGGCGAATCATACGTCGACGATGGACCGTCCAACGACGAGACGCGAATTTTCTCGTCACCTCGAGCGATAGTTGAAAGTAAACGGACGTGGTCGGTTTGGCAAGGCGATCGTCGTCTATACATCGTATAACCCTCGAGATAGGATTACGGGTTAAAGAAACGTGCAAGATCGGAGGAAAAGATGTGTGGCAAGAGACCAACGTTATTTCCTAAAACCAAAGTCTCTGATCGAACGACGATACTCGTACGCACGACTTGAAAACAGTCCCTACCCTTTCTCCCGCGTCTTCTCTCCTGATATGGGCGCTCGTATCTGCTCGTTCGGTTACCAAACTGGACATAAATTAATCCCGTCAAACGTCCTCGTTCGTTAACCGGCCCGGGTCCCGACAGTCCCCGTACTTCTCTCCACGCTCCACGCCGCTAAGCAAGGTTAATCTTAACTTACAGGTATGGGACTTGCGTAAGCCTGTCTTGTTCTGCCATCCGACCGCTTCTCTTCGACCTTTCTGTTTCTCTCGGGTCTTCGATTCGACCCACTGCTTCGAACTTTTTGCTCGCGTACGCTCGACGACGACGACGACGACGACGACGACGACGACGACGATTAAGCACGATCTGTCGCGACTCGCGCTTAGAGAATCGCGCGATAAAAGCGGGATAAGCGGGCGAAAACGTGCCGGTCGGGGGAAGCGTTGCCGATATTCAAACCCGGCCAAACTTTCCCGTCGAACGAAGCGACGTATCGAGACGCTAAGCCAAGGTTTAAGACTCGACTTAAATCCGATGCGAAAGTGATGCAACCGGTCGCAGCTGCTCGATTACCGTTTTACCCAAAGTACGTCTAAGGATACCGCGCGTTACCGGTTCCACGGGACGAGCCTTATCGGGCGATCAATCGTGATCGCCTTCGATCGATCGATCGTTGGATCGCGTCGCCGAACGACTGTTCCCGCTAATGACTGTGCGGATCCTTTCGAAAAAAACCTACCTCCCGGCTCGGGGATTTGCGACTAACGAACGCCAGACAGTTGGAACGCGACGCAGCCAAATGCGTTTCACTTTTTTCCACGCTTACCAGTTGCCGCGTATTCGATGCCGTCGCGAATCTGCGATTCGAAGGTCGAACGTCTCCGTGTGACGAACCGCGAAACTCGAATCGTTTAAATGCATCGACAACCATCCTTTCGCTTCGTTTCGTTTCGTTTCGTTCCGTTTCGAGCCATCGAACGAGATATCGCGAATACGAGGGTTCTCGCATCCCCTGCGCCATCCTGCTGTCTCCGAGTTACCGTGCGCCGACTATAAAACGATACTGCTCCGTGGCCGCCAGAGCAGGCATATTGCCGTTGACGTTGAATTAAGCGAACCCGCGAAAGAGGGTTAGATTTCCGAGGGACGTGAGCCACTCGACGTGTCCCTGCCGTGTCCGCACGGTCGAACCTCGGCGTCCACTATTTTGGCATTCGGTGAATCGTCGAGAAAATCTCACCGAGGTCGAGGAGCTTCGCGTCTCTGCGACTGTGGAGAAAAAGGGAGCGAAATATCGGACGAGTCGGTTGGCTCGGGCACTTTCATCCCTTCGTGATCGCTGTGCCGGCGGATTCGAGCTATTCCGCCAACTCCCCGAGGTTTCGCTACGGCGGGGTGTCTCGCGATTTATGCAAAATGGAACGCAGCTCCCTCGGGAGCTAGCCAGCAACGCCGTTCGACCCTCTACGCTCTACGCTATAACGCGTGCGAGGTTCGTGCCGCGGCAGGCCCCTCGGTGCCAACCCCTCCCTCCCGCCGATTTCTTTCTGCGCGTCGGTACTCGAGAAAGCTCGATCGGCCCCGGAAGGGCCCCCCTTCGCCTCGCTATTCGCACACATCCTTCGACAATCTCGAACCAGCTGCACCGAGACATCGCTTTCACGGAAAGCGCTTTTCCTCCTCGCTCGTCTTCGACGACTGAATTTCTCCGGGGCAAGTACGTACGAACGGCAATTACGCGTTTCGGCGTCGATCGTCATCGACAGGGGGGAGCTGGAGAAATTCGAAGGGACGCGATTCGGAATTCACGCAACGTTCGCGGCGATGGAAGATCGCGCAACGTTCGAAGGGTGTCGGAATAAATAGGCACTTAGGAGCCGGATGATCGAGGGACCGTGGATCATTTAATTTAATTACTTGCCGGGGGTTAATAGCAGAGATAAAGATGGCTACGCTCGTGCTGGATATTATAGAGCGTGGCCGAGAAACGCGTTCCACGCTCGACCCCAAATATAAATCGTGCCTGTGCCGCGCGGTACTCGCGACAAATACGGCAAGGGACACCCTTCCGAAATTTCACGTCTGCAAAACTGCCGTCCTACTTAATTTCCAGCATCGCTTTACCTCGTTGCCGCACGAATATCGGCCACCGCGAGCACGATTCGCGCGTTGCACGAGGAAGAGAAGTCTCGTCACGCGAGAACTCGCTCGAAGCTTGCCGCGGAGAAAAGCGTGGCGCGGCGACGCGGTGTCTCGAACATCGGGGTGGATGTAATTTCATAAACCGCAACTGTTGCCGCTATTCGGTTCGAAAGGGGGCACACGACTAACTGTTACGAGCTCGACCTTCTGCTCTTAATCGAGGATTCTTCTTTCCCCTCTGTTCGACGCGCGGATTTTCCAATTTCCCAAACAGTTGGCGCGCGTCGCTTCTCTTTCCGCGTTCGTGACGAAGGAACGCGATCGTTGGAGTTGCCGGTCGAAAGGGCCGGCGCGAGCAAAAACTTTGGCCGAAAGTATTCGTAAGCGAACTCGTAGGTATGGGCGCGTGCTACGAGGCTTGGACGCCTCTGCTTGGCTCTCGGTTCGGTCGCGCGTTCGGTAATTTCGATGGGCGGGCATATTAACGATATTCCGATGATACGTTGGGTCGTCGAGACGTCGGGGGAGACAGAGGGCGGTCCGGGGCGCGGGGGCCAGTAGGGGAGATGGTTCGAGCCGCGGATGTCTCCGGCATTGTATGCAGATGAAGAAGGCAGGGCGACAATGACTCGGGATGTCGGGGCCGAGGACCCGTTCGTTTTGAACCGAAAGAAACTCATCCGGCAGGAAAGGGGGTCCTCCTTTGGCTCGTGCTTGCCACCACCGTGCCCTTCTCGCCTCCGCTCCTCCTCACCTGCCCTCCATCCACCCAGACACGCTCTTACGTACTACGTATCCATACATTAACATGTCATCATCGCGTGGAAACCGAGCCGATCGAGCCTGCCCTCCTGCTTCTCCACCTTCTTCTTCTATTCCTTTTCCTCCTGGTACCGTGGTCGTGGTCGTGTACGCGCGACGAGCGACGCCCCCTGCGAGCACACGCGCGCTCTTCCAACTTCTAACGAAGGTTGGCGTAGGCGTCGGTCTTCGAACGCGTTTCGAGGTTTCGCGAGCAACCTCGTAACCGCGTGTTCGCGAACGAAGCTCGGCGAAGAATCGAAAAGTCGAAGGAAACCTTCGGGATACGGTCGACGAGACAAGTTCGGTATCGCGCGCGAGGGGAATTCGAAGCACGGCGAGCTGGTCGGTCGATATGACTCGGAGGGTTGTCTGGCGGATACACGTAGACGTGTGCGAAGGTAGCGCGGGCCGACGACGACGCGGTGGCAGGCGAAAGGTAGAGACGGGACAGGGGCGTCGGTGTTGGTGTAGGAAGAGCTGGATTGGTAAACCGGTCACGTAGTGCTCGGCGATGAATGGACCCGGCGAGTCGAGGCCAGAGTCGGGAATTGGCTACTGGGCATACCTCGACCACCTACCCCACTGCGTCAGCTTTAGCCACCCCACGGCAACGTAAAATTACAAAGAGGTGCTCAAACTCGGGGTTTCTCGCGCGCGCCGATCGTCACGCGAAATTGCCTCGTCGAACGGCCGAACGAGTTTCGTCGCCTACCCAGATGCTCCTTTAACCGTCGTCTTTGGAATCCACCGAGCTTGCACTTTCGCCCTCCCCCTCTCCCTCTCCCTCTCCCTCTCCCTCTCTCTCTCTCGTTAACCGTTTTCCCTCGTGTCCGTGAATTACTCGCGAGGAGGAGGGGAAGGCGGCCGCGTTCGTTAAAACGACGATCGACCGACCGACCGACCAAAGGACAACCGACGTCGCGCGTACGCGCAATCAGGATTCCATTTGCGAAATTCTCGAGGGTCCGTCTGCTCGTTGTCAGACGGTCGAAACGATCCTTGGACGCGGAGCAACCGCAGCGCGCACCCCCTTATGCAATCCGAGCCGTGCCTCTGATCTGCCATAAAGTCATTTCGTAACCCATCCCGAGGGTTAAGTACCCTCGAGTCCCAAATCCCGAGGTAACCGAGAACCCGGCGTGTTTCAAGCTTCGCGACACGATCGTTCGTCGTGCGATTTCTTCGCAACTTTTCTATTTTCCAGCGGGTCTGCTTTCCAGCTGAGTTCGAATCGAACTCGATGATCCGCCTTGGGCGGAAAGCTGCGAGAGCGGTGCAAGAAGCGCGAAACGAACAAAAGCGAGGGAAGGGTGACAGTTGGGCCGAGATTAAAAAATAAAAGCTCGTTGTAAATCAAACGGCTTGTCAACGAGCGCGGCGGCTGTGCCGGAGAAGGTATCTCGCTCGCGCCGGAGGAACGAGGCGGACGCCAGGCGAAAACCCTTTCGTTAATTGCGCATCGCAGATGCCGACCTTTGCAGCCGCTCTTTACGAGCTATTCTTTCCCTCGGTACGCGCCGAACGACCCTAGAAAAAATACGAAAGGATCGAGCGTCTTCGTGCAGAGCGTAAGTTCGCGTCGTAAGTTGCGAAAGTGGCTCTCTTTCCGTCGATTACGACTACCGCGTCGCCTCGTAATCGTAACGCGTTTGCCTCTCGTCGCCCGGTGACCGATATTCGTAAAAAATGGGGCAAGAACGGAGAAGAAAATTAATTAAAGCGAATCTTATAACTTGCGAATTAATTTCTAAATCAAATCGTTTAAAAAACAGAAAATCTGGCATTGAGCGTTGCGTTAACAATGGATGAATTATTTAGATGGCAGGTGCAATTTGTGCGATGAATCTTTTTCTGTTGCGTATGTAATACTTTGTTGGTACGATAGTCGAGTTGCTCAGTTCCGTGGATTAGATAGTCGTAAACATGCTTGTCGACAAAAATGTAAATTATAGTTCTGCTATTTTTCGAAGAGCGATGTATCGAGTGTCCGTAGCAATAAATGCGGAAGAATTTGAAAAATGTACTTACGATACAGCAGAATTACACGTAGAACATTATGCATGGTATTTCATGATCTCAAACTGTACGTAAAGTATCGTAATCGATGATGGCAGAATCGTAAGATCGTTCTTATTTCCTATGGAACTGACTCTCCGAGCGAGGCGTAAGGATATCGAAAGATTTCGAGAAAACAAGACGAAAATGAATGCAAATACGAAAGACCTGTTTCATAATACATTGACGTGGGATTTTTCATTGAAAATAGGCATCATGCTCGATGATGACGTTAAATGATTACTTGACAAAAATGGCAGATCCTACCACAAAGAATAAGAGATATTCTATTATTTATCAATAAAACAAACTTTCAAGTAGTACTGGTTTTTTTTAGCAATTTTTTACAATAATCGATCACTGTCCGTCTCGTCCATACTTTAAAGACTCAAGACGATTAATCGCAAGACCGGCAGCTGACCGAGAACGCGTAGACGAACCGTACATTCGCACACTCGCATCCTAGATGGTTAAACGAACAAAAGACATTTTACATAAAATAATGTATTTATTGTAATACCCCACTTCGCTACAGCGATTAACATTGATTTAACACAACTTATACCGTAATTCTATATAATTATGCATTTCCACACTGACACGATGCGCCTGGCTGCGACAGGACTCTGGAACGATCGCTTGCAGCAGCACGCTACGAGACAAATCTGTAAGCTGCAACATCACAAGCAAAATCCTCTTAATGTCATCATCCGCAAACATTTTTCCGAAATTTGGCCGTGGTCGTTCGCGTCCAAGGATACGGGGCTTCCAGGTAGACGATACGCGAATAGTAAGTAAAGGATAAACGTGTGCGGGGCACGGAGTCGGCCAGTTACGAGTCTGAGATCGCCTTCCGGGGGTCCCGAACGGTCCCCGGGTATCTTTAAGCAGAGATCTCTTCTTCCCAGCGAAAGCAGGCGAGGAGGAAAGGGACGGAGGAGGAGGCCAGGGAAACGTTATTAATTGGCTACACGATAAAACAGTGTTAGTCCCCGTTCGCTGTCCTTCGCCGGACCCCCCCTGGCTACTTCTGAAGATATGGGGCCACGCGACTTGGAGGCAAGGATACGCACACGCGTGTCCACGTATCCGCGCCTCCGCCGCGTATCTTCGCGTCGGAGGTCCCGGGTGTGGGAGACGTTCGACGAAGAAGAAGAACGTCGGCCAATTCGAGCATCGGTGTCGCGCGTTTTCCTCCGTCCAATCGAAATTTCGCGAGCTACCGACGTACGTCGATGACGAGACATCCGACGAGAAGACGAGAACGATTCGCGCGGATAAAACACGATCGACGCTCGGTAAAAGGATCTTTGCTACGATTCGACGAGATCGATTCTTACTTACTGCCGTCGTTGCTTTTCGTAGCTCGCGAGAATTTCTCCGGCGTCGAGAGAATATTTTAATTTATAGGTCGCTAATTAAGTGGTAGAGAGTCGAGTGGCGCGCGAGGTAATTAAATTTGGCGCAGAACGAGCGAGAGGAGGAAAGAAACGCGAAAATACGAAAGGATTCCTCGGTTCGCTACCACCCCTGCCACCTCTGTTTCTCTATTCTCTCTCTCTCTCTCTCTCCCTCTCTCTCTTTCTCTCTTTCCCGGTTGCTGTCCGCGTGGTTGGCGCGCGTTAGTTTTTTGCTCGTTTCTCGGTTACAACGCAAATGCCTTGGACTTGCTTCCTCCGGTCTCCCCTGATTCTCCGGTTCGCTCCTTCTCGATTTCTCTACTACCTGAGGATCGGCGGATCCTTTGCGTCGCTCGTTACACAGTCTCCGGTGTCGATGGGGTATATATATCGCGTGTGTTTCGCGTTTCATACCCCTATCGTTTCCTCTCGTCTTGCTTTCTCTCTCAGCGGTACGTCGCAGTTTCTCCCCCCGTCTGTTCGTTTTTTTACAATCGTTGTGCGTGCATGTCGGCCGTTGTTGCCGTTGCCATCGTTGTTGTTGATGTTGATGCCGATGCTGATGCCGATGTTGTTGTTGTCGTTGTTGTTGTTGTTGTTGCCGTTGCTGTTGTCCCTCCCATGGACAAGGGAGCGAGCGTATGAGCGCTATAGGCCATAAGGGCTAACAAGGCGATTACTCATGCCTCCCATAAGAAGAAGTTACAAGCGGGTTCGAAGGTTTATTGCGGCAAATGGCGAAATTTGTACCTTGCTAACGATCGACCGTCTTTTTTGCTCCTCTGCATCGCGGCCCCCCTCGCGGCCGACCTGTCCTCTCCGCGTCCACCCACCCCCATCCCTGTACCGGGTCCGCTATACACGAACTCGTTCTAGTCGACTCGATGGTAATAATTAACGAATCGCAACGAGTTGATCCACGATCCCGCGACTGCCGATTACCCTTCGCCTTCCAGTCATAAATCCCGCTCGCTTCTATCCGCATCCCCCGTGTTCGACCTTCCTCGCGTCCACGATCCCGCTTCCTTTTTCTGCAATACGGTCTTTCTCTAAAAGCCGATGGCAACCGAACTGCGCATAGAATAAGAGAAACAGCTGTCTTACCTCGAATCCGAAGAGAATGAAGGCGGTCCGAGGGTCTGGATCGCGAGCAATCGGCGGACCGCTCGTTCCGCGCGTTCCAAGTGCCGCGAGGACCGTCGAAAATCGAATCCCGGAGGACGACCGCGATGATACTCGGTCCACAGGAGGGATCCACGGGACGATCGACGATCGACGACGATCCACGAGGCAGGAAACTGCAATTTGGTAAAGTGGTGCCTTAGCTTGGGCTCCGTGGGCTGTCGGTGTTGTGTGGCTTGGCGAGGTTGAAGTCGCGGGGCCACTTTCGTGGCTCGTGATCCCCCCACCCCCCTCTTCCCGCTCGAACGCAGCCCACCCCTTTCCCGACCGGTCACCCTTCGGCATGCCCATCCTGCCGACCATCTCTCTCTCTCTCTCTCCCTCTCTCTCTCTCTCTCTCTCTCTGGACTGGCCCACGGCAGCCCGAGAACTCCGCCGAGCTCTAATTAGATTTTAAGTGAGAAATTGAGCCTGCCGGCAATTTTAAGGAAGCCGAACGCGCCGCCTTGATTAATATCATTATGCGTGTTCACTCGTTACATAGTTGGGCCTCGATGGAATTCCCGGATCCGGAGAACCTCGGCCACAAAAATTTCCAACCAACCAACCACGGACCAACTCGCGCCGTGTCTTCTCGATGACGCGATACGGATTAACGAATCAGTTGCGCGCATTTTTTCCTTCGATTTATTCGCATCCGAGGGGATCTCAGGGTCGTACGCGATTGTATTTCTGTGGAGATACGTGGCGCGATAAGAGGCCGCGTTTAATACCGCGCTAACGACGTTTCTTGCCGTGACTGATGATTTCTATCGTGCTGTCGAACGGTAACGAGTAAGCACCGAGCGCCGCTCCGCCGCGAAATTACGGAAAGAGTCAGCTGCTCTAATCCGTCTTGCCTCGATTACCAGTTTTCCCCGAAGCAGCCGCTGCAACCATTCGGTGACGGCCCTCCCACCGTCGCGACACAACCGACGTGCAATTAACGTAATCCGATCGATTACACGTTAGGTTTCCCGTGGTTGGATAATAGCCACGATCGGAATTATTAGGACATTAGCGACGCTAAGTGGCCGACCCGATAATGAACGCTCGCCTGCATTAATCTGCATCCGTGCTGCGCGAGAAAGACGTTCGAGAGCGTAACTGCCAGCTCATTTTCATAATAATATTCCGGAACTTTCGATCGCGTTCAAACAATCTCGAGGACGTTACGCAAACGGACAAACCAACGGAACGCGAACGTAAACGACGAACGAACGAACGAACGAACAGAAGACGCAAATAAAAGCGAGCCGAAAGCATATTTCACAGTGTCGTTGAGAATTTTCGCGCGTTATCTGCCCGGAGCGTAAACAAGGACTCGTTCTCCGGTCTTTACCGACTCGGGAAATCAGCTCACCGCAATTCGCTCGTATTTCCGTTACGGGCCACGGGAGCTATTAATCTTGGCGGTCGAGGGAAACGCGACGTTATTAATTTAAATGGCCGCGACGAAGAACCCGTCGTAAATAAAAGAATCAGCAGCGTCTCTACCACGAGAAGATGAAAAATCTTCTCTCTTACAGCCCAGAGCGATCGGAGCAGGCGGCTCGACTCGTTCGAGTCAACGAGTGTCGCCGGTTGGACGACGTTAATCGACGAGCGAATTCGTCAACCCTCCGGGCGAACGTAATCCTCGTCCGCGTGCGTGAGCGAGTGCGTGCGTGCGTACGTGCGTGCGTGCGTGCGAGCTGCCGTTAGAGACAAAACCGTGGCGACGCGATGCAAAGCGACGGTTAGGATGGCCGGTGGCGTGTCTAGCGACTTCTGCTCTGCTGGCAACGGTCATCCTGGACCGTTCAAGGAGGATGAACTCGATTCGAAAACTGGATTCCAATGCGGCCTGAAAGAGGCCGAGGCCGAGCTAAAAACCGGCGCGATTCCCTTCCGGAGGGAAACATAATAGCCAGCTAGAAACTAGAACGGTGGCGGTGGTGCGTGCGAGCGCGGCAGAGCCAGAGAAACGAGGTACGAGAAAAGGAAGAAGAGGCGCGGCGAGGGATTCCGCGACGGAAAGTAAACGCGATAAAGCAACGCAGCCGAGCTCGGCGTGCAGACGTGCAAGCAGGGGGCCGTCTGGTCGCGAAATCTCCAATCGATAACAAGACAAATTACGCGGGTACTGCTATAATTAAAGTTGCAGTAGATGCGGTATCCAGCGGCGGTAGGCAACGGACCGGCGATATCTTGGATCGCGCAGAATCCGAGAGTCGTGTATCCGCGGTGGCGTCGTGTCGCGTCGCGTCTCGTTGTCGCGATCGCCGGACAAGGAACGAACGGTGCATCGACTCGTCCACTCGGCCTGTCTTTCGGCCGCTTGGCTTTTTCCGAGAACGGATCGGCGGATAGTGGGTACGCGACGGTCGTATCGGTGTCGCGAAGCTGGTTCACGGGCCTAGTATCGAGTCATCGGAGAGGCAACCGGCCGGTGGAGAGCGAGCAACGAAAGAGGCAGAGAACGATCGCGACCAGGCGCGTTCTCGTCCGATGATAAATGATACGCTGAAACGTAGTAGGTAGCACCGAGGAACGAGTCCGCCGATACGGCGCGAAACTTCCTCCCCGCTGGGGTAACAGCCAGCCCGGGAAACGGCCAAAGAAACGAAGACGGAGGAAAGAGCGATCGCGCGGGAGAAAAAAGCCGAGCGAGAGAGCAGAACTGGCCAAAGAGTGGTCCTCGTCCGGTCTTGCGCGTCGCAGTAGCGACCGGTGACCAGCAGCAGCAACGGCAGCAACAACAACCAGCGCGGACCAGTGGCCAGTGAGAATCCTCCGAGCACTCTCGCGAGTCCCGAAGGCTAGAACTCCTAGGGAATTCAAGCAAAACCGGTCCAGTCGGATCCGGAGCACCCGCTGGTCAGTCCAGGCTGCCTACTATCCACTCTACTACCTGGTCTCTAGCTTCTCTGTCGCTCTCGCGAGAGAACACGTCTCTACTCTCTAGGAGAACCTTCCTTCTCTCTGTGTCCGATCTCTTCTCGAAAAATTCTCGGCCGCGAAACTGCGTAAATACACGGGTCGATTCTTGTACGGGCGCGCGATCCACACATCGAACTAGAGATTTCGTCGCGGAGAATCGGTCGAGAGAGGCCAGAAGCGAGTCACCCGCACGTGGTCGCCAACGGACTCCGCTTCCAATCGAAGGTCTCTCTACGCTCCGCCGTCCTGTATCGAACGGCATGCGGTAACAACGTCGCGAGATATTATCTACGCGAGGAGAAAAAGTCGAGCGTCGTGGACGACGATGACGCGATCAGGATGGAACGTCGTCGTCGTCGTCGTTGTCGTCGTCGTCGTCGTCGTAGCAGCCAGCGTTGTTGGGTCACGCCTATGACGAGTCACCGCGCGAACCACCTAAGGACACCTGCCCTGTCTCTCTCTCTCTCTCTCCCTCCCTCTCTCTCTCTCTTTCTCTTTCACTTTTTCTCGCTCTTGATTCGTCTTACTCGAGAGACCGGTACGAACCGGTGATTGTCGACGCGACGACAAAGACTACGCGGCCACCGGGTTTCGCGTTGACCCACGACCCTTCCAACATCGATCCACCTCGTCGATCAGTCACCATTAAATTCCATCACGGAAAGGTGTGTAGCGTGGCACGCACGTGGAGTCCCTGGTTTCGATGCGACCGTTCGCTCCCATTGTCACCTTCCATTGTCGGTTTCTCGCATCCCGCGACTCTCTCTCTCTCTCTCTCTCTCTCTCTCTCTTTCTCTCGGAAATCCTACACCGCGCATCGTTCTTTCCAGCGTAAACGCAGCGGAAATCGTATACGTTCGGTTTTACGATAATCGCGAGCGCGACGTCGCTGTAAAACTTTGCCGATGCCCGGTCTCGAGAACGGTCGTTACGCGTATCGCTTTACAGCGACGCTCCGTTTCGCGACAAGCGACCGCGCGTTATCGCTTCCCGTTAGCGGAGAAACGCGTACAGCGCACGCGGATCCCGACCCGGCCAACCATTCCATTCGCCTCTCGTTCGCGTCGACGTTTATCACGGTGTCTTAATAACTTCGCCGACTTTACGGCGTTGATCACGGCCCGCGAATCGATAACTGGCGCGTATCCAGTTCGCCGTGTGGAAACGGCATCGAGGTGAAATCGCGACGTTTAACGCGTGCTCCGCGATCGTCGACGGTTCGCCGTCGTCGAGGAAGAGCCCGAGAACAGGATAAACGGCGAGATCGTTCGGCGTGGTATACGTTCCACGGACCGGTGGCACGTACCGCGCTTCGATACGACCGAGATCCGAAAAGGATCGTGCCCAACGAACATGCTCGAAGGATTACGTATCCCTCGGAGCTCACCTTCGGCATTCTGGACCCGACTTCTTCCTACTCTCGTCCGTGGGCTTCGTCACCGGCACAGACAGCCGAGACTCGTGCGTGAAAGTTCACGTGCCGTTTCTAAACGCGCCACGAAGCCTCGTTCCTTCTCTCGTCCCGCGTCTCGACCGCGCCCTATCAACCTTTCCTATTCGATCTTCGCCACGAAGGGTTCTCGAGCCTCGGTCCTCGACTTTGCGCCTTTCACGACCAAGGTCGACCAAAGCGCGAAAAGCAGATTTCCCGTTTCGGATAGAAACGGACTCGATCGTTAATCGATGGCGGAAGAGGGCCAGAGAAACGGAGAAGAAGGCAACGAGGGGAACGATGGTAGGGGAGGGGAGAAAGAGAGAGAGAGAGAGAGAGACAGAGAGAGAGCAAACAGCAAAGAAAAAGAAGGACGCGTATCGAGATCGGATAGTTGGGTTGGCTAGCGTGTGCGCTGGTTTTCCAGTTTCGTCCGCCAGCCGGATTACATTCCCGAGATCTTAACGAGACGTAATTACACGGCGAAAGGTACGAAGCGACAGATGCCTTCGGAATATAGCTACTAACACGATAATTGCCGCTATTACGGTCTGAAACGTCGTATTTAACGGCTAAACGCCGTTCGCCTGCTAATCGTCCGGAGAAGCCCCATTGATCGATCGGAATTGATATCCCGCTTTATACGAATCCTTCGTCTCTCTCTCTGCACCCGCTGCCAGCTCGAATCTCGTCGTACGTCGTCGTTCGAGCTTTTCTCCGTACTTTCGTTTTTGCCCGTTCATCGAAAACGCGTACGTCGCCGTTACCGCGATTACGTTGGCTGCAGCGACGCTCCGCTTCGTCGTCGTCCCGTAAAAGATGCCGCCTGAACGAGGCGACGCGCGGGAAATGCGTTTACCTGGCCGTTGGCTGCGCGTAATCCTGTAAGCGCCCCTTATTACGCTTCGCGCGGCCCATTGTCGTTTCGTCTTAACTTCTACGGATTATAAACTGTTTCCTGCCGGGCATTAACGTTTTTGTTGCGAGTTTTCCATCCAGCTCCTGTCGGCTTGGCCGTCGCGAGTCCGGTCTCCCGCTGCGCGTGGCCTCGCTCCCGTTTCGCAGATCGCACACGAAACCCTCGACTGTCGCTTGCTGGAAACGACCGCGTCGACGAACGTGAACGTGCACGCGTCCTCCCGTTCGGAAACGCTCGGAGTCGCGTTCGCAATGTCGTCCGCGACCGTCGCAGCCTCCTACGCGTCGCTCCGCGCCGCTTCGCGTTTCGCTCGCCAGGTAGCCGAAGCAATTTCGAGAATAATAAATAATCGCGCGGCTGCTAAGGCTTATCGCGCGACACCGCGAAAAAAATACTGCCAACTGGCGTATCTCTCGCTTTGGAGCATGGCTGGCCGATGCACGGATAAACGCGGATCCATAATTCCTCTTTCTCTTTTCGCAACGCGCGTACCATCCGTAATTAATGAACACCGTGTAGAATAGGGAGAATTATTGCTCGCTTACGGGCGCGCGCGAGTTCTTTTATGAAAGGGCCCGAGATTGAAATCGTGCCCACGGATGCGCCGCTCCCGCGGAATTTATGCTCGGTCCATAAAACGGAGAAAGGAATGCGTCACTGGACACATGTCGCGCCACCGGTCTTCCGATTCGACGCAACAATGTCGCCTCGTATTTATCACCGATGCGAGCCGTGGAATAAATTGTCGTCGCTTTTAACATCGTTCCGCCGATGCTCGTGTCTCTCTGCAAAGTTTTCGAGATATCGCATTGTCCGGACGAAACTTTTACTCGACGCGGACTATCCTCGACGATGGCTGCGCGATCTACCAGGCACCGAGAACAGTCTCAGCCCCGTTCGTATCAAAAATCGAGAAAGCATCGACGTGACAAATTTTATAATCGCGACAGACACGGAAATTTAAACGCGCGATTAACGCTCTGTGTGTGTGTGTGTATGAAACGGTTAATTCTACAATACCTAAGTCGCGGATAGCGTGTAACGATGCATGTTCTCGCTGCGCACCGATGGTAAAGTTCAAGGCAAACTTCCAATAACTCGAACAAAGACGTTCAGCGGAAAAAAACGTGTGACGCAATAAAGCTCGATGCGAAAAAAGAAGAGTGAAAAAAGCGGGAGCGCGAACTCGACGGAACGTTCATGCGACAAACATGGTCGTAATAACGAGGACGCGATGACTGGACGGACAGGAAAGCGAACGGAAAACGCGAAAATCCCGCGAATACAGCGCCTCTTTTTCGAGAGGTGTAACACGAGCTGCGAACAAAAGCGAAAAACCAGCAGCGGAGACGCTGCGCTCTGGAATCTCTTGCTCTCGTTTCTCTCCCTGTTCCGCCTTCCTGCAAACATCGCGTCTCTTTTCTCGCCTACCGTAGCCACCGCTAATACGACCGGACAACAATGCGGACCCGTCCGCATTGCACGCGTCCGACCGCTAATTCCACGCGTTTCTTTTTTTCGCCCCCAGTCCGTGTTGCTCTTACCGAGTCACACCCTGCCCTCGCCTCTCTTCTGTCTCTACGCGCCTAGCTTCCCTTCTCTTCTCATCCCCGCCCCATCTTTTTCCCGTTCTTCGAGGCGCTCACCCTTCGGACAAGATCTCGTCGACCAACCGTCCCAGTGGCCGAGCCTGGAATTGGATTTCAGGAAGGACTTTTTGCGAGCTCCTTCCCATCTGCTTGGCACGCTTCCGTGTGTCGCGTTTACCAAATACGACGAGAGCTACGAGAGCTCGAGAAAGGAAGTGGAAAAAACGAGATTCGTCTACGATCGTACACCGCCTGGATGAAAATCCCACGCGGCTGATCGAAAGGGAAGGCTGATCCGCGTCTCGAATCGACCAGCCTAAATCGAACCGACGCCACGGAGACACGCAAATCGCACGGCACGTTCTCCGCCATCGAACGCCGATTCCAGTCAACGTAACTCGATTTTCGGACAACTTTCCATCGGTGACAAGACCGGGACGAAACGGTCTCTAGAGCGGTTCCAGCCGCCGAATTACGTTCGACGAACGATAGGGTAGAAACGGTCGTACCGGTTTTTCGACGGCGATTTCCACGATCACCGGTACTGGAGTGTGCGGTCGCTTTTTCCTCGCGAATTCCACGGCCGAGGAACGATAATCGTCCCCCGATAACGATCTAATTCGGGTTTGGCGTTGGTCCGAACGCCATCGGCTCGAGTTCTCGGTCACGAACCCGGTAGCTACGGCGATCGCCGAGCGGATCGATCGCTACTGCGACGAAGAAAGCGCGAGGAGGTCTGGTTGGGAAGGCGTGGAGCATCGGTTCGAATATCGGGAAAGGCGGTAATCGGTGAAACGCTCGGGAAACCGTTGCTCGATCGAGCAATTAAAGAGGGGACGCGCGACATGGATAGGATCCCGACGGGGCCAGAATCGACGTCCTCTGAATACGTAACGCGGCGGCGGGAAGAGAGAGCGTATCGTCGCATCGAGCGTGTCGGTACACTAAATGCAGGCTATCGAGCTGGAGTTTCCCGCAGGTAAATATTTCGTCGGCGTGGCGTGGTTCGACCGACGGGGAGAACGGTCGTTAAATTTGTCAGCGGGCCCGTGGCCGGAATTCGTGCTCCGCAATCCCTTCGGGCCGGTATCGAACCGGCTTCGCTCCGCTTCACGGCGCTCTAGTTTATCGCGCCACCCGATACATTCGCTAGCTCGATAGCGCCGCTCCGCGCTTCCGACTCTTCGTCCCCCGCTTCCCCAAATTTGCATCGCATTTACATCCGATTGCGGCGCAACGCGGGCTGAAAGTGGCCCGAGAGATTCTACTCTCTCTCTCTCTCTCTCTCTCTCCCATTTCTGCCCTTCGAGGGTCAGGAACGTCACGGTCGCGTCTATGAATCGACCGTTGCTATTTCGGCTGACAACTGGCTAGCTCGGTGGATCGCGTTCTCGAAGAGACGGCACGATGATCGCGAATCGCGGAAACACGACGATTAGACGAGCGACACGGATGCGATGGAATTCGACGAAACGTCGTGTGGTACCGTCGACTCACCGCCTACTCGACGATCGACCGTTCCTCGGGATTTCCGAATGAGCGCTCAAGGTAAACCGAGAAGAGTCAGGGTCATAGGTGCTGTTACGTCGGAATTGAACATTATTTTCAGCGAGTGCCGGCCACTTAACTTGGGCGACCGCGTGTGTGCGCGTACGTGCGTGTCATAGGTCCTATTATCGCGGTCACTCGGTGCCGGACGGACCGACTGTACGAGTCTGCCAGCTAAAGTTCGCGCCGCAACCATTCGACCCATTTCGTCTTCCACCGGATAAGCCTGGAACGAGCTTCGCGACGAAAATCGTGTCGACCGCGTTCTTGTCTCTCGGCTCGCAGAGTTGGTCGGTCGGCCGGAATCACGCGACAACGGGAGGACTCTTTAAACGAACCGGTTAGTAGTCCGTTCGATCGAATCGAATTCCGATTAACTGGCGCGGCGACCGCTCGCGGTTTCCGATTTCTCGTTAGCGAGAACCCTCGAGCACCCTCGGTTTCTCCTCGACCTTTGCTCGCGCGATAGAATTTCCTTCCGCGTTTGCTCCAACGAGTTCGTCGACGATGGACCCGTATCGAAGGACGCGCTTCCGCGAAACGACGCGACGAGGAAGATCGTCGAAGCGGATGACCGCCGCGAAATAGCGACCGGAGTGATTCGACCTGCCAGATTTGCGGAAGGTTAAAGCGCGATCGACGCGTACGTATATCGAGCAACTGGATTTTACGAGCGACGAATCGTGTGAATGGCGAGAAGCTGGCGAAACGATACGCGGCATACGAGACGTAGATTCGATCGAGGAACAAACTCGCGATTTCTATCGTCCGGTATCGATTCGTATCGCTTCCTATCGCTGAGTCGACACCTTCTCCTTGACATTTTCCCTCGACACCTACGGACAGGCGAGGTTGGTTCGCGGAATCCGGTCGCCGAGCGACGGACGCGAGGACGAGCCACAGAGTCGAACGAAGTGACGGCGAACGACGAAGTGGATACAGCGAGGGGCTGATGGCAGCGCGAGGAACCGCGTTCGACGGCGGTCCATCAATGGGAAACGAAGAAGGAAGAAACGGAGGATGCGGCGAGGCGAAAGTACGAAAAGAGCGCGCGTCGGCTCGATCGGGGCATCGATAAAATTGAGAATGCACGCGGTCTCCCGGTTTTAATGAATGAACGTCTCGTGGATGCGGTAAGGGGCAGGCAGGAGTGGGGAGGGGTGCGGACGGAGAAGAACGAGCCACTGGAAGGGGGGACGTTGGTACGCGGAGAAACAACACTGGAACGCGGCGCGCACGCCTCTGCCATAGAGGAGAGTTAACAGGCGTTTGTATAACGGCGGGACGTAGCCGGAACGGATAGCTCGCCGCGTCCGTACAGATCTACATAATGTTTATTATGCTAACCTAGGCCAACGCGCTTGCATCAACAAGTGTTATATTATCATTCAAATAAAATGTTTTAATCTGCATACGTTTTATCGGCCTCCCGCGGTCATGCGGAATGTGCCAACGGCACGAGACACGCGTTCCATGCGGACCAGACACGCGCTCGCCCGACTTCTCCCTCCCTCCATCCCTCCAGACTAGACCAGCCTTTCGTCCTTTTAAACTTTTCGCATACCGGCGTCCTTCCCCGATCTTCCGCGCGTCGCGCCATTATAAATCCATCCGGGATCCGCTCGTTTCCGATCGAGAGTCGACCCGGTACAGCTGCAAATTTCTCTTCTGCCCGAAAGCTCGATCAAATTACTCGTCGGCGACTGCACCGTAGATTCGATCGTCTGCAAATGTTGCTGGCGCACGGCAACGCCACCGATAAATATACTCGTCGATCCAATTACCGTCGACGAGCACTCTGTCCGTCTGTTCGGAAAACACCTCGAAACCTCGCCGTCGGGTCGTGCGCGGCTGGACCTTCGAAGCCGATTGCGTCAAAAAAAAAAAAAAAAAGAAAAAAGAAAAAAAAAGAAAAAGAAAAAGAGCGTGACGCGCGATAAAACGCCAGGGGAGGGTGCTGGGTCGGGCAGGAAGCTTTCGCACGAAACGCCGTAATCCGATGGTTAATATCGGTCTCGAGGGTCGGCTTGGCTCTGTTTGCCGGGCACAAAGCGGCACACGCACGAAACGATCGCCTCGACGACAGAGTGGAAATGCACGTAGCACGAGCACGTTGCGTCACGTAAGCGGAAAAGGGCCGTGGACCCGTGGAAAAAAGTCACCGATCGAGCCGCGCGTACCAACTGAAAGCGTGACGGCACGAATTCCGGTCAACGCCGATCCGTGTGACGTATAATGGAATTAAGCGTTCGCGTTCTTGTCGCCGACAGCCAGACCCTGCGAGCAAACGACACGGTCGACGAGAAACTTAAAAACTGTAAAAGTTCGAGAAACGCGTCGTATCGATGGTCGATTCGCGAAAAGGATGAACGAGGGCGTAATAAGATTGCCATATCGGGCAAGCTTAACGCGGCTAACGGCTGATATAATCGAATGAATAATAAACGCGCGAATAACAACGTTGCCAGGGAATCGACGAATACGGTATTTCCAGCGAAGCGTTTCGCCTCGTTCTTAAACATCCATCCAGTTAGGCAAAGAGTCGTGGCGGTTGGATCGTTCGTCGGGCAAGCCCAAACCTAGACGTGGATTCGTGAATCGTGGCGAAGAACGAAGAGGAGGAACGAAGATCGGTCGAATTTCTTTCCCATTGGCACAAGTATCCTATCCTGGGATGGGATATTTCCGTGACACCTGTGTTTTCGTTATTTAGCAATGCAAATAGATCACCGGCGGCGCATTACCATAATTAAATTCAATACTTGTAACTTGTCACGTCATTAACAAAATTCATGCAATCGGTATGGTACGGTTTATTCGGCTATCCGTAGAGCCGCTAGACAAAGTGGAAGCGCCAACAAGCGGGGGAAATTCGACTCGATATTTTCTACGGTTGGCGGAAAAATAATCGTCGGAGAGCAGAAGAGCTGCGCAGAGAACTGAGAGAGAGAGAGAGCTCCTCCGGAAACTGATTGGTCGACGGCGAGAATTAAAGCGTCAAAGATCGGCTGAGCGATAAATCTTTGCGAATGCACGCGAACAAAAACGGCACCTATCGAACGAGAGGGAAGAAGAACGAAGGAAAGAAAAACGAAGGAAAGAAACTGGCCTTGAAAGCGCAACGTAGCACCCCACGCGTCATAGGCGGCCGTAACGTAACGTAGTAACGGTGCCAGAGTGTCAGAGGGCACCGATCGTCGGGTTTCCCGTGAAAAAGTTTCGACGCGATCGGTTGGTCGCGCGAGCGGGTCGAGCGAGCAATTACGCGGGCGTCGCGCGTCGCGCGGCTTCGCGGTTGCATATGTTTTTGGCTTAGTCAGTAGATCGGTGGTGGACGTTTGCCCTCAATTAACTTCATAAGTGAGTAAGAAGGCGTGCGGCCAGCCGACCGACCGCCACGCCGGTTCGCTCCTATTTTACGCGTACTCGCGTGAATTCGACGCGATCCCACCATGCCGAACGGCTGGAAAACCAACAGAATATCGTAGCAGTGAAATCTGTTGCGAGCTTCCCTCTATCGTTGGTCGGCGACGAAACGAATCGAAATTTTGCCGGAGAACCGAGCAGGTCGTTCGACGCCGAGACTGCGACGAGCGTTGGCAGGTCCCGTCGCGATCATCCGCTACCTAAACGAGCGCCGTTCGAGCGGTTTTCGATCGCCGCTGTCCTACGGCCTCGATCGGCTCTCGCGTAGCCGCCCGCGCGCGTGTACGCTGGCGCACACGGACCACGGGGCCGCTGTTTCGACGCGTATAAAAACGGCGTCGTCCGTAGAATCAGCGAGGCACTCTCGCGAGTCACGCCTACGCGCGTGTTTGCCGCTCGCGAGCAACGAACACGAGGGAGAGAAAGCGAGCACCGCGGAGGTGCGACGAAGAAAGGCGAAAGACAAGGGGCAAACGAGGTAAGGAGAGGCGAAGAGAAGCGCGTTTACGTGTGGCTAAACGTGTACTCGTGCGCACGGAGAACGAAGCTGTACGCGCGAGTCGTACAGGTGTACGTTTCGCGAATGCGCGCGTAGGCTCGTTTACTTAGCCAATGCCATACCTGAGTTATTTATCTGTCTTTTGCCCGGCAGCGCCAACCGAGAATGCCTCTATATACGAGCCAACACTCCTAGCGAGCTATGCGCGTGGGTCCGGAGTTGTTCAAGGCCTACCTGCTTGCTTTGCTTCGACGCGCGATCGCTTCTCTGCCTCTCTCTTTCTCTCTTTCCCTCCGTCCCTGCTGTTCTAGCCACTACGCAATATCGTGACACGCGTCGTGAGAAAAACTGTCGGAAAGTCGGAGAGGCGAAACGAGAGGCTGTCCCCGCGTGTCGAAACCTGGTTGTGGCGACTGTCGGATGGCGGAGACGAACGCGAGAACCACGCGAAATCCACGTTCGCGTCGAAAATCGGAACGCGAGGTCCAAACGGATTCGAAACGGTTCGGAAAAACGCGCGAGACGCGATCGAATCGACGACGAGTCGAGTCGCGTCCTCGCTGTAGGAGGAAGACGGAGGATCGCGGAGGGGAAAAGAGACGGAGAGGAATGAAACGCGTTGGGCGTCGATCGGAGGCCACGAGAGGAAATCGTAGCCGGTGAAACGTCGGTCGCGAGAGGTGTGGGTATACCTAAAGGATGGACGAGGCTCGTACGTGGCTCGACGAGCTGTCCGTAGCCGGATTGTCAAGTGACGTCAGCGCACCGGAAATGGAATGTAGGTAGCTGTGCTTATTAAGCTTCGCTGGCAGGCCGGAGAGGAAGAGACGAGCCGCGGGTACGAGCGGAGAAAGAGAAAGAGAGACGGAAAGGAAGAGGCGACGCGAACTAGCACGGCCAACAGCGCGAGAGAAAGAGAGAGAAGGACGAGGTTCAATTGTTTCCTCCGCACACGCGTGCCGCGAGTGCCGCGTGTCGTCGACGTCGTCGTTCCTTCTCGGCCGTGCACGTTCGACCACGGATGGACGTAAGTACGTATACCTACGTCCGTTCGTGAACGACAGAACAGAAACGGCAGAATCGGCGACACCGATCGCGACGATCGGTACGCGACCACGCCGACCGACCACGACCAACGACGACCGTCGGCGCATCGACGGCCAACAACGACGACCGTCGTACGTTCCTAGTGTGGGCATCGGCTATTAAATCAATGCGCCGCTGTCACGATCTGTTCACGCCTCGCTAATGCGTTCGTGGAATGTCAACGAGCCGAGCGTTGCGCTCGCGGAAACTCTCCAGATCGCAGAGAGCTACTCGCCGATTACGCGACGACGCGTCGTAAATTAAACGCGCTTCTAGTTTCGCGGATACGTTAAAAACGACACGGGACGGATGGCTGGCCGTTTTCCGCCAACGTCGTCGCGAACGAACGAACGAACGAACGAATGCAACGACGGCTGTTGTATCGACGACGGCCGACTAGAGACGAGAAAGATTCGAGGACCTCGTGAAAGGTGTTTCTGTAATTACGGTGTTCCGGTTAAGGTCGCGCGTTACGCGCAGCGCGCCTCGAAAGGCTACCAGGTTGCCTCTCTATACTTTTATCTCGACCGACTGTTTAAACCGACGCAACGCCGTGCACGCTTTGCCAATGCGCGCGAGTCGTGGAATGTCAACCGGCCGATTGGTCTGGCGCCGTAAGTCATCCAGGCGAAAAAACCTGTCAGGAAGGACGCTGAAGCTGTTCGAACGCGGATCGGAAAGCTGGATCGCGCGGTGACGACGATTCAACGTCTAATGGCAGTCCCGATCGAATACGTAATTCGCGAGACGATATTTCCGACGTATCGACGAGCCCTTTTAACGAAGAGAGCGTTGGGGGACGAACGGTAACCGCGAATCTGCGGTGTTATACGCAGACGTCACGGTACGCCTATAACGATAATTTCGGTAGGTGTGAACGAAACGACCGTGGCGAGCGAAGGGTTGCGAGCCGCCGACGAGCCGACCGAAGGAGGAACGAGGAGGAAACAAGAACGCTTCCGAGAGCGCATGTCTTGTCGCTTCGAAGGGGGTAGAAGCCGGCGCCTGCGCTTCGCTCCGCCACTCTTCAATTTCCCTGCCCTCGTCTCGCTCTCGCTCTTTCGAGTCTTTCTTCTTTCCCGCTCGCAGCTCCCATCTTCCATTCTGGTTTCAGTACGCCACACTTTCCGCCTCCCGAAGTCGCCTTGCTCTTCCATCACCGTCCTCCGCCTTGCTTTCTATTTCCCTTCCAGCTGCTTTTTTTTTTCTCTCTCCTCGTTCATCGCGATCTCTTCCCGTCCCTTCTTCGGCTCTGTTTATCGTCTTTCTGCCTGCATCGCCTCTCTCTCTCTCTCTCCGTTCCCCTCCGCCGTGCCACGCCGCACCGCGCCTCACCGTGTCCGTACCGTGTCGTTGCGAATCGGCTCCCACCTCACCGACGCCGATGGTTTCACCCCCTTTCCAAGTGGCACTCATTATTCGCGCGTGTCACGCACCGACGAGGTGAAACCATCCGACGACGATTTCCTACTCGACACCTGGTTTCGCGCCTTTTCCACTCCCGCGCCCGTTCCCATCCCTTTTTCTCCTTCTCCGCTCGCCGTCCGATACGCACGGATGTTACGCAAGCCGATGGATTCGCGGGTTAAAGAAAGACCGACTAATCGCGCTGCGATCTCGTTAGGAAGACGAATTCAAAGATCCTCGACGACGAGGACAACGACGACGGCAACGGGGGACCGGTTGGTCGACTCTGTTGGTTATGTCACTCCGCGGCGCAAAAATTCTGTCGCCTCGTTTTGCGCCACAGCGTCTCGAGAGATCCTAGAATCGATAGAGAAGCGCGCTCGCCGGATCGAAACCTGTTCTTAAAATTGATTTAACGGTTGTCCGTTCCAGGCTGGCTCGTCGATTTCCCTCGAAACGCCAACCGAACAAAGAATTCCTCACCCGAGGAAAGGAATAATCACCCCTGCGCGATATCTCGTCGGTTAATCGTACGCTCCTTGCCATGCATAATTAAAGGCAATTCGCGCTTCCACGTAATAATCGGACTCGCGTGGATGCGCTCCGAAGCAGCACGAGCCGAACGTCTCGCCTCGTCTTTCACGCAGGAACCGGAAGCGCGTGTCCGACGGAACGTCCGACCGACTATCATCGTCCGACCTCTTTTCTCTTTCCCATCGAACCGCCTTACGCGTCTTCGTCCGCGGATTTCCGAACGAACCTGTTGCCCGTCACTCGTGACTCGTCGCTCGTATCAACTATCGGTTTCGCCCGAGATCGATCGGTCGTTTCTAGCTTGCGCGCGCGTTCGCTCCGAACCGTACGGAGGATCGTTATAGCTCTCGAGCAGAGAGCGTCGGTAAATCTGCCGAACGACCGACTGGTTTGTCTACGCGAGAACGCTCGATTACTACTTGTCGGGGCTATCGACGATCGTCTGTCCGATTATTAATATTACCGTCCGACCGCGCGAACGTCGCTCAAGTAGCTGGAAGATCGTAACGCGACACCTTTTAGCAACACCTCCCGGACACGGCGCCAGATTTATTCCACGACACGCGGAATAAACTTGCGAATAAAGAGGAAACTCCGACGCTCGGTTGCGAAACTGGAAATCGAACGGATTCGAGCAACCGCGAAACGATAACTGCACGGAGATTTACGAGACGCTCGATCGGGTTCCGAATCGCGATGATCCGAACGTTCGCGTCAACAACGCTGCGAGTCACGCGCGTTTCCCCGAACCAACGTACGACGTGGCTCTTTGCGTTTCACTCGACCGTATCTTTTCTTATCGACGACCTCTTGCGTTCCACGAAATTTCCAGCGTATCCTGAAATTCCAGCTGTACAAAGTATCGTAGTCGATCGACGCGAATCTAGCGTCACGTTTGCTTTGCCAAAAGACGTTGCGCAACGCAGCGAGTTGCCTCGTCTTTCCACCGCCGATTCCAATCGAGCGTCTCGCTTCCGCGAGCAAAAATTGGACCAGCCAGAATCTACCTCCAATTATTTCGCGGCCGATTGGAATCGTGACTACGCGATTGGAAACGCGCTAACTACTCCGTCGTTAGGGACGAGCCGTGCGTGCAATCGTGCGATCTCGTTTCGTCGCGCGGCAATCAAAATTTCGCCGATATAGAAAGTGGAATCTAATCCGACGCGCGATGCTCGAGAGAAAGAAACGCCGCAGTCGTTGCACCGAATCGATCTACGGCCGAGTATTTTTCACCTACGAACGAGAGACGTTGCTTCTTGGGGGAAAAACGATCAACGCCGAGACATTGACGATCGTCCGCACGCGCGCGTCGAGCAATCGTCGTACGAGAAGATACTTTGGAAAACGACGAACGAGAGAACCGTGCGTTTTTCTTGGCCGGCGTGTTACGTCAATGGAAGAAACGAAATCGCCGCTTCGCTGTTCATTCCGCGTCGATCGAACGTTCTTTTCTTCTTTTTTTTTTTTTCTGCATATTAATTATTCGCTTGTCGCTTCACCTATCGGCATGATTAACGGTTACGCGTGCTCGTTTCATTATCCCGGCTGATAATCGTTACGAGAAGGATGCTCACGAGGCGCTTAGCTTCGAAATCGGCTAGCAACTTTTTTCGAAAGTTTCTGATCGATTCGTCCTCGTTCTAACACGCGAGTCGTGCGATTTTGCGAAACCGTCGAATAACACGGATCGTCCAGTGCTGAATGACGCTCTGACGTTGATCGTCCGCCATCGTGGATCGTTCGCTTTCTTCGGGTAAAATGATTCTTGACAAAAGAAGCATAAGACGTGAAGTACGTTGTTGTATTACTTTCATGTTGTTTATTAATTAAAATTCAGTAGTAATTTAGTTTCTGCCATTCTAACAAAACGTCACCACCATTCGCCAGATCTTTATTTTACGTTAATAATAATTAATGTTTAATTATAATAATATACAGGGAGAAGGAGGAGCTGTTTACAGTTTGCGCGCATTCGTGATCGTTTTTACGTTTCGTTTCGATTCGATTCATCCTATGCGTATTACGCGTGATTTGCGTACGATCTTTACATGCTTTTCGTCGTCGGTCTCTCTGCCTTTCTTTCCTCTTCTCTCATACTTCTGCCACTCGTACTCTTTCTCTGCTGCAGACACACGCACGCACACGCACACGCACACACTTTCACGCTCTCTGTTGCACTTTTCACGCGCGCATCTCGTCCTTGGCATAAAATTTCACGCATGTCGCTGAAAACCAGCCGGAAATCGAAGAGCTGGACCACGCTGACGAGCGACAAACGCCGAAATTCGGAATTCTTGCGATGGCTGGCGGAAACGGTGGAGACGCGGGTTAGTCTGCGATTTTCTCCGAACAATCTTCGTCGCATGTCACGCTCTTCGATTCCGTCCGTTTCCCTTTAGCATCGTGTTAGCAAGACACTTTGTTCTATCGTTTCTTCGCACACATCGTTTCTCTCTATTTACAAAACGGCAATCGAACGCAACGCCTCGCGTATCCTGTCGCAGTTTCTCGTAGCGCGGCGTGTCGAGCCGGAAAACAACGCCGATTCGTTGCGCCAATAAAATCGCGTACGTTTAGACACGGTGTCCGTACGATACGACGATCCGTGATCTCTATCCTTTGCCGTGTTCGGTGAAACGAACGATCGAACAACAAGAAGCAAACGCGATCGAGCGCGAAAGGATACGCGCCGCTGTACAGACAATAATTAACAAAACAACCGTACAAACGATTTCGCCCGATTTTTCAACGCGAAATCGTTGGTCGGGGTGCGTTTTCTTTCGCTTCCGTTCGTCCTCGCGTCGCGCCGCTTCGTATCGAAATCGCGGCCTCGCGATGATAGCCGAGGCCGGACTCGGATAAAGCGCCGACACTCGAGCCAGTTGAGCAAATAATCACAGAAACCGTGTCACCGATAACGCGAGTAATCCCGACACGAAACGTCGACTCCGTGAATTGTCGCCTAATGAAGTCGTATTAATCGCGCGGAGAAATCGAAGAAACGACTCCCGGCTCGAGACAGTCTTCTTCCTTTCTCTCTCTCTCTCTCTCTCTTCCTTTCTCTCTCTCTCTTACTCTCTCTCTCTCTCTCTCGCTCTCTCTCTCTCTCTCTCTCTCTCTCCGATCGACGATTTTCGTGAGAGAAACCACCGGCCGGAGAAAAAGCAACGTCTTAACGAGCCCGAAAGATTCGCCCGCCTGTACGAACGTATCATTAGCGGAAACGGGACGACGGATCAGGGAAACTAGCCGCGTCCCAAACGTTAAACGCCTTCTAACGAGCAGCTCGCGCCGTGATCATCGCCACGATTTGGATCAGTCTCCTATACGTACTCCGGCCACTCTGCTTTCCAAACCCGCCGCCCCTAAATAGAGTCGTCGGAACGAGCGCGTTACCTACTCCAGGTTGTTCGTAGTCCGCTGAACGATTCGTAATAGGTACCGGGACGATTTAACGGGCAACTTTATGATTTTTTAAACGTCGTTGGTCGATGTTCCGGTATTCGTAGAAACGTCGATTCGAAGGGTAGATCGGGAAACAAGGTGAAACGAGGACGCACCGGTTGTCCACCGGACGAATTCGAGGCGTTGGGAAATATCGAGGGGGTGGTCCGACCCTTGATCGCGACGAGTTAGACATTCCTGACACAAATCCTACGTTGTTACGCTGGTCGTTCGACCTGCCGTTATATTTTGTCCTTCTACGCGAGCATTCGGAGACGTGGGTGCGTCAATTACGCGGCGAGAAAATTGAACGTATAACAAATTTTATCGAGTGTTCGATCGTAACGAACGCGTTACGACGATGGGAACGTTCGAACAAGCCGGCGAAACGATACGCAGCTTTCGTTCGACACTCGGCGAAAACTGGCGAAGCAAAAGAGAGAGAGAGAGAGAGAGAGACGTATCCACGACCGAGCGAAAATGAAAAACGAGGATCGAACAGACGGCGATTACGTTTTGTAAATACTCTCGCGAATTTTCGGTTTGCAAAAGCCGATGTCGTCGGACGTACGTCTAGTTTCTTCCACGTATCGCGACAACGACGTGCCGACCTTAAAATGTAACGAGTCGGAGACCGCGACGCCGAGACCCGTCGAACCGTATGAAAACGACAACTTCTAACGCCGACGAACGAGTTTCTTGGCCGATCGTACAACGAGAATACCGATTTGAGCGTGACTGAGCCCGCAGTGAAAAAAGTATCGGTTCGACGGGACGCGCGTCACGTGCATTTCGAATTTCGATCGTTCGAATTAAGAAGGACCGCGAACTAGGCGACTTTTTCGATTACGGAGGCGTTCGTTGCGAGGTACGATCGGAAGCAACGGGGCACCGTTGAAGACGAGCAAA